>NW_028301553.1:30137500-30815000 GCF_042242905.1 Orbicella faveolata
CCTAGGTAACGTCTGTTAAACCGACGCCCGTTCCCTATCGAGAGCTAGTCGGCTGCGAGAGGAAATTTGCTTTTCAGTGGGGAAAATTCAACTCGACGAAGAAAATTCTAGCATATCGTAAGTGATAAATGTAACTAGACTTTCTATTAATAACTAGTAGTAAAATTAACGGCAAGCAAGACCAGTAGTTTGAGTTTTGGCGTTAGCTCGTTTTCGTTTCAGAACGTACAATAACGCTACGTAACAAATTTCACACAGAGAGCCCAATCACAACTAAAGTAGTTACCTGTACTTGAAAACCTTTTTTTTAAAAAGTTGATGAAAAGTTTACTTTTGTGTGTTGATTTCTAAGTTCTTTCAGTAACAAAACCACCTTATTACACTCGATAGTTCCGGCTTTTGGCTTGAGAGGTCCATCTCAGTTTGAGAAGGTGTACACAGTTATAACTGTTTTGATTTTTTGAATTGTGTAACTTTGAGTCCTTCAAAGTTTGAACCGTTGAATAAAACCGCAGTCTGTAGAGCATTTTAGATACATCTTTCGAGAAAGTTAAATATACTATGAAATTCAAAGCAGTCCCTTTGTCCTTTGTAAGCAATAGATCTTTTCACAGTTTCAGGCGCCTTCTTGCTTGCGGTGCAAACACGACAAAAATTACAGTAAATGTATGGGAACGGGGGAAAATCTAATGCCTAACAACTAACACGAAATTCGAATTCTGAAATATTTATAAATTAAAAACTTAAGATACCAGGCTAAAGGATTTACTGGTCAAATTTTAGGGACAGCCTCGCTAGAAAAGTTAAGATTAACGTTATCGTTTTCCCATACTGTTGTCTGTAGAGCTAATTCGGAAAATTTAGATCGGAAAATTTAGATACATTTGTACTAAAAATTAAAAGTAGAATTCCCCGCATCACAGCATATCTGTGTTCTTCAAATTTGATCAAAAGAATCCTTCTGCTACATATTTTTTGCTTGTAACTCATAAAATCTTCAGAAACCGTCTGTTCTATGACTGACATGATCGCCCCATGTGATAAAAAAACAAAAGAAATGAACTTTCTGAAAAGCACATTGTTTGTAGAAAGCAGGTCAGAGAAATTGAAAAAACAAAACAAAACAAAACAAAACAAAACTAAACTAAACTAAACTAAACAAGAAAGAGTGAAAAAAAAAAAAAAAATGCAAAACAGAAACAAACAAACAAAAAACTAGGCACACATTTTGAGAGAGTAATTTTTATGTGCTTATGCGAGCACGCGCGCCTTAATTTGAGGGAATAATTTTATCCTGGGGCGTGAACAGAATTCGTCTGTCACAGACTGTCCGGCTAAAATTTAACACTTGATTTTTTTATATGTAGCTTACTTTTGTTGCTTGAATGCTTGTATAAGTAAATCTCGATACCATTATTGAATAAGTCCTTGCATTGTATAATTTTGTTATTATGTGCATGGCCATTTGAATAAAATGGGAAGGATAGCTTTGATTTAGATTACGGGAAGTGGTCTTAAATTCACTGATAATTAACCAGACGAATTCAAAAATAATGAAATACTTGTAAGAAAGTCAGACCGAAAAATTATTTTAAATTTTCAAAAGCCCCACAAACACGAAAACTTGTTCCTAGAAATGGAGGACGAGAGTCGGTTAACATCTCTGGCGAAAATTAATTGATCTTTGTTATATTTGCAGGTCGCAGAGAGAATCATGGGGTATTCTCTGTTCGCCTGCGTTAACGTTATTTGCTTTGGAGTCGTTTTATGGGGGCATGTTAGCGGTTACTCGAACAGTGGTAAGTCATGCTTATTACCTTTAGTTCTAACGACATTTTGACCCAAATTCAGAATTAACCAATTAGAAACTCTAATCTCTATACTAAAACTCCAAGCTGCCAGAGGCTGAGCTGCCACTACCACTGACGCTGAGGCTGACGCTGAACCTGGCACTGCCACCACTGTATTGGTGCCGGCACTAGTCTGGTAGCCATTATAGGCAATGCCCGCGTTGGCACTGCTACCCTTGTTGTTACTGCTACCTACGTACCAGTGAGGTGCCTCTGCCATTACTGTTGCCACCTGCTAACTGCTAACTGTCACTATTATTGTTACAGCGAGCGCTAATGTCACTTCTACCCATATTGCCTCCTCTAACTGCTACTGCTATTGATACCGCTGGGGTTAAAATGTTTTTTGGATATATCATTCCATTTCGCGCTCTAATCGGTTTTATCCTAGCTCTTCACTGCCACTTCACTGCCGCTTCGATACACACTGTGCATGTGTATAATGACTTAATCTACAATCGAAAGATGCTGTTGGAATAATTTTTTCCAGCTTTTATTTATATGGAAAGCTACAACTTTGGTCACAACGGTTGGAAAAAAGTCATTCTATACACATTTTGCCCCTCCCCACCTCTGAGCAATATTGACAAAACACTTTCATCTAACACAAGTTTGCATTTTACCATTTTCCAACATTGAATGGGGGAATGGGGTCGTTGACACTCATTCTGTAGGTATTACGATTATGATTTCATGATTTTGGCATTTTCCAACACAATTTGTCCATGATTGTAGCTTAGTTGGCAAGAAAGGTCATGATCAAGTAAACTTTAGAGAAACTCAGATAACGAATTAATTGATATTTTTTCCCTGTGCAGATTATGCTCTGTATTTCCCAAAGAAAGGAAAGACAGATTATGCTAACATCTGGGGCATGCCAAAATTGACTAAGTTCACTATTTGTCTGTGGATGAAGACGACTGAGAAAACTAAAGGCACACTACTCAGTTACGCTGTACCCGGACAGGTAGATGAACTGAATATATTGTATGACGATAAAGGCTTTTCTCTGGTGATTGGAGGCAAATCTAGGTAAGATAACTAAAACCCCAAATCGCCTCTATCAAAACCAACTCGAGCACCAGGATCACTACAACCATTAGCACTACTGTAATGATTACCTCAAACACTACTATTATGCCACCTGAAAGTGATCTTTAATGTGATATTTTCTTCCCGTTTTCATTTCTTGCTTTGTGAATTAGTTTAGTCTTAATTACCATTTGTTTCCTTCGTTCCTTCCTTTCTTTATTTGTAAATAAGCAGCAGTCAACTCGAAAACTTTGCTACTTTGGCTGTTGCACGCTGACTCAAATTGAACATATAGTTATATAATCTACGTTTTCTATAATTTCATTTTTTGTCTTACCTTTCTTTTGTACCTAAATAGTGTGAATAAAGATTGTTGTTGCTGTTGTTGTTGTTGCAACACTACCACTATCACCACCACCACCACTAGCACTATAACTACCACTCACCACTGCCACTACTGCTATCACTTTTGCGTCTCGCTTCTACAACTGCCACTAGCATGACGTACTTGACTTCGACCACCACTAAGTGCACCGCCACAACCACGACGGCAACGGCAACGGCAACGTCACTGAACAAAAGAATTAATGAGCAGTACAGTGTGTTATAATTCTTGGTATATTTCTTTGCCGTCCTCTGCAAGACAAAAACGTGAAATGACCAAATTTGCAGTGTCTGGAAAACGTGAACCACGACGGCTAATTATTTTTTTATTTAAAGTTTATCGCTGTGTTCCGGATTTAGTTTTGCAATAGTTCGTAGTGATAAACAAAGTAAATGACTTTAGAGTATCGTGGGATTCGCAGGTAAAATGTAAATTCATTTTTTAATCGACGTTGTACTCGGCATCGCCTTCGTGGTTTCGTAAACTCCCTACTATCGTCACCACTACCGCTGTCACGAACATTTTTACCTTATCTTTACTCTACTGCCAAGACCGCTACCACCATCACTAGCTCTACTGCCCTTTCTTCTACTGCTACTGCTACTTCGAATGCTACTGCAACTAGTTGAAATACGGCGCAGCTCTTTTATTGCTATAAAGTTGTTCCCACGAAAGAGCACAGATTTTAATTTGCTCAAGAATGGCAGAAATTGTTATCCTCCCTTTTCTAGATTTAAGGGTAAGAAGAGAACTTCCGACCGTGATCCCTTATTCCTTTTTAGTTGGTGATTCAAACAATGCAAGTCTCATACATTATTTTGTTTTCGACAGCAAAATCAAAGACATCTTTGCTAATGATGGAGACTGGCATCAAATTTGCGTATCTTGGCAAAACAGCGATGGTGCATGGCAGTTCTTCAAAGATGGAGCATTGCTCAAGCATGACAAAGGTCTGCAGAAAGGTCACATCATTAAGGGGGGAGGTTCGCTCGTGCTGGGTCAACACCAAGATTCCCTTGGAGCTGGCTTCCAAGAGAAACAGGCCTTCCAAGGAATCTTGACCAAGGTCGATGTGTGGTCTTACGTTTCTACGCCCAAGGCAATCTATTTGCTGTCAAGGTCTTGCATGTTAGGCGAAGGCAACGTGTACATGTGGTCTGATTTTATCAATGGTGTTAAAGGAGCTACCGCGCTGATCATTCCGTCTCCCTGCAAAGGCCAGTTTCCCGGTGGTCATCCTCCCGCGGGCCATAAACCGGGAGCCCAGAAGCCCGGGAGCCATAAACCTGGGAGCGAAAAGCCCACTAGTCACCCACCCACGAGCCACAAAACCGAAAGCCATAAACCCACTGGCCGCAAACCCGAAAACCACAAACCTGGGAACCAGAAACCCGTCGGTAACATTCCCGGGGGCAAGAAGCCCGGTGGGCAAAAGCCGGCGGGCCAGAAACCCGGTGGCCAGAAACCGGCGGGCCAGAAACCCGGTGGCCAAACTCCAGCGGGCCAGAAACCCGGTGGCCAAAATCCCGGGGTCGGGGCTCAACACGTTGGAGGGCAGAATCCTGGATTCCAATATGTCGTTGCCCAAAATTCTGGGGGGCAGAATCCCGGGGGCCGAATTCCCGGGGGACAGAATCCTGTAGCCCAAAATCCTGGGGGCCAAATTCATGGGGGGCAGAATCCTGGAGTCCAATATTCGGGTGGCCAAAATCTCGTGGGACAAAATCCCGGAGGCCAGCATTTAAGAATAGGATAAGCACCCTCTGTTCAATGTTAATGACCAGAAAAAAGAGAATGTACCTATATGGTCACTTGAAGTGAAGTAGAATTAAATTGAAATAAATATAGAAGCCGAGAACACAAGTGTGCAAGAGTCTACATATATAGATATAAATTATTTATGTAACTGAATTTCAAAGTCACCAATTTAAAGTCTTTAAAGTCTTTAAAGTCTTTAACAGCAGTATCTACAATGGTCACAGTGTAGATCTCTTTCTTTCCCTTACTGCGTATCCCAGCAGCGGTCAATGGAATATTTTCCTGTGTTTTCAAACCAATTTGTTCCACAGGGAGCAAACAAAATGAATGAATAAATAAATAAATAAATAAATAAATAGATCAATAAATAAATAAATCAATAAATCAATAAATAAAACTAGTGAACAAATGAAGCCGTATTAGGCCTAGGGCAAACGTCGAATCTTAGTCGAATTTAATTCGTCAAACCCATTAATTTTGAAATAGGCGCGTGAATGGTGCGACGTTTGCTGCAATTAAATGCGACTCAAATTAATTGGTTTGACTCTAGCATAGGTTTGACTTGCCAAGTCGGATAATGCGACAGTTGTTCAGCGTTTCAGCAAACGCCGCTCTAAACACGCGCTGAACTCAATTCATAAATCATGCAAATTACGAAATAGCTGATTCAAATGTGATGGACTGGGCAAACGTCACAAAAATACATACTCCTCCATCTGCCAAACGCTATTCCCCCCCCCCTGACGAGCATGCGCTGTACAAAGATAATTTCGGGAGCGGGAATGCTTTCTCGCCCCCAGAGGCCGCGCTCCTTTTGGTGCTGACCAAAAGGAGCGCGTATTGGCAGGAGGTAGTCGAGCCAAGATACCAATAATTTATACCAATAATTTATTCGGCAATAATAATGTCTTGAGACCAAACGAACCCGATATGGCTCCGAAGGTACATACAATAAACTTAAATTACAATTAGTTATGTAACATAACTTTTGTTTGCCATAAATCCTCCTGGCTTTCCAATATAATGTAGCCGTATTAATCTTAAGGAAAGTTAAAGTGCCTTCAGCGTCCTCGCCAATAGTCTCCACAGTAGTCGCAAATGTGCAAATCGCATAAATCGGCTAAGACGGACTGGACAAGACAGGTAAGAGAGTTATTCTCCCATATAGACCTTATCCCCAAGCTGATATCATGTTATTTTTGGCCATGGTACTCAGTTCTTCCTCAATGGTTTAGTGGAGGAGCAGAAATTGTGTCTCAGGATTGGCTATTTCTAGCCCTCTGGGATTTCCGGAAGTAATTGAAAATAGTCTGTGAGGTATGACCTTGGGAATAAAACCTGCATGGGGGCTAAGTCTCTCACCCTTCATCCTCTTGCTGTGAGACACTTTCTTATCAATTTTAGTTTGCAATCTTTTCCTATTTGTTCTTACCATCCCAGCATCTTCTTAAAGTTACGTGTAATTAAATCCCATATTAACACGGGTTTGTGAGGTATTTTCGATCTTCCAGAGTAGAAAAGGGGTCGAGTAATACGAAACAAAATCCAAGAACTCGAAACAATGTCGATTATCGGAATATTACATTTTCTCTTCCAACCAAATTGTTTTTTCAGAGGATTAAAACATAAGGACAGTGATGCGATAAATTCTTTAGAATCAAACAAAGTCATGTGAGTTATGTCTACTCTGGCGCATAGTATCCTAACGGTTAATTGATGTTTTAGAAATATTAGAAATGTTGATTAAGCTGCTGTTTTCTGTCGTGCTTAGAAAGAAGGAGGATAATCAATGATACTAGCTGCAATTGTTTTTAAGTGGCCGCTCATTCGTCCCACCAAGTTCAAACCATGCTTTTTGTGTTTTCTCGCGTGAGGAGACTAAGGCCTTTCAGCTTTGTTCGTGTAACTGGTGGAACATATTACAATTTTAAGGACTAAGGACCCCATTACCTCGAGACGTTTTACAATCAACTAGTAATTGCCTCTCGTGTCTGGGGAGCAGATATGGGACAGTTATGAGAATGCTCGCCTCTCATTAAATGAAGGAGGCCAGGGTTCGATTTCGGCCTCGTGTCGTACGTGGGTTGAGTTTGTTGCTAGTTCTCGCCATGCTCTGAGGGTTTTTCCCCGGGCTCTCCGATTTTCCTCCCTGGCTCCACAAAAACCAACAAATCCAAATTCCAATTCGACCGGGATAGAGCACTGGCATGAAAACCAGCTAAGGCTGATCTGGCCTCCTCTTTAAATATTGTAATTAAGTTTTTGTGTGTGTGTTGATTCAGAGACTAATTGTGCTCGTAATTTCCATTTTCTAGTTACTAGCTCATGAACTGAACATTTCTTAGTTCAACTACTTTTGCTAAAATCGAGGAAAAGATCACGAAAGTTTGCGAATTTATCCGGGAACAAATTAGTATGGCACTGGCGGGTTAATGCCTATTAGGAGTTTGATGATGCCTCGCTAACCATATTTCAAGGCGTGTAGTTTTAGATTTGGAGTTTTTTAGCGGAAGACGGCTTGTTTTAATTTTCTAGCTTCCTTTTATTAGCTTTAATTACTTTGGACACACTTTTGTGGCTTTCTGTTGTCGTACAATCCCAATTATAATTGACTCATCCTAATCGAGAGTATAATCTATAATCTTGTTCTTGTTTGAACGAGAGGACATGACTTTCAATGGCATGGAGTCTGAGGCCGGTGATTGAAAATCTGCGTTGGGGACACATTTTAACTGAAGAACAAATAAAAATTTGCTATGAAGACAATTTTTATTCTGATCCATCAGTGTACACTTGTGTTCATGGCTCGTCTGCAATTACCTTATATTTTACTTTAAACCTTCACAGTTGCGATTTTCGCTTTACAATTACTATAGTTTTACATCAACTGGCCATTTTGTTTTGAAAAGATTGAACACAATGTGTCTGGAGCCGCAGAGTAATCATCCCCGAGAACTGGGCGGATAACAAGGCGATGGAATAACAACTGCGGCTTTTCCTTTGACACCATAAATGAAGTCGGACCACTTGTACACGTTCCCCACCCCTGACAGGCAAGACGTCGACATACTCTTGACTGTACTTGCCGAAAGGACGTAAGACCACACGTTGACATTGGTCAAAGACCCTTGGAAGGACTGGTTAGACTCGAACCTTCCTCCAACAGAATCTTGTTCTACCCCCAGCGTCAAGGAACCTCCTCCTTGAATGGTGTATCCCTTGCGCAGACCTCTGGTGTGAATGTGTAGTGCTCCATCTTTGTAGAATTGCCACACGCCATCACTGTTTCGCCACGACACGCAAATGTGATGCCATCTACCATCATTAGCTGATTCATGTACCTCCCTTGAGCAGTAGAAAAAATTAAGACCAGTTGTTAGTTCCTTTAAAAAAAGATTTCAGTCACAAGACAATTCAAGCTTGTTTTTACACATTTCAAGTTCAAATTCTAGCTGAGATCTTTAGGAATGAAAAATATGCTTATCATAAAAATCCTTGCCAGTGGAAGAGGAATAATTTTTTTTAGAAGGAATAATGCAAATGCCGGCTTGAGCGCATAGTGAATCCAATATGACCAGTAACACACATTCAAATATACTTTGCCTCACTCAGATTAAGATAATGAGTGTTGAAAACTATTAAGGTACATCAGCTTCCTCTCTAATTGTATATCATTGGACTTGCCAGCCGCCAAGACAGGTTGCTTTTTTTCGATTCCATATTCATCGGATTTGCCAGAAGGATAAGCTTATATCCATGACTGACTATTAAATTAGATGTAATGTTTCAACTCCACTCAAACCCCGTAAATTTGAACTGCCAAATTAAATTTAACCTACTTCCTTTCGCCTCCAATGAACAGTTCAAAACCATTGTAGTTGTAGATGAGCAGCTCATTGTCCTGCCCTGGTACAGCATAACTGAATGGTGTGCCAGGATTTGAAGCACTCGACTTCATCCAAAAGCACACAGTAAACTGAGTCAAACTGCGCATGCCCCAGACGTTGGCGTAATCAGTCACTCCTTGGTGTGGGAAATGAAGAGCATAACCTGTTCAAGAAAAAAAAAAAAAGGAACAAAGAAACAATTAACAGATATTATACTTTCCTAGAGGACCTGATATATTTTCATTGTGTAAAACTGCTTCCAATTCTTATGATCTCTACACTTAAGTATGTTGCTTGCAAAACTTGTAACTCTTTACCTGAAAAGAGTAGAACGGCGCCAGTACTTTGTCTAGTTTTAAACGCGTCGTGAAAACAGTTTCCTTTCAGGCACGATTGCTGATTACTACACTGGTTAGATGTTTTCTAATGTAGTCAAACATAATAGTTAGTAGAAGTTTACGTGTTGTTTTTATACTTATAATGTTATTTTTCTCGAAGATATTAGCTTCTTAGCTACTCTTGAAATTTCGAGACAAAATGAAGTCATATATGTATACACGTAGGTATGTATCAGTACGTTTTTAAGTGACTATGCGTAATTCATTTTGCATGGATAAATGGCACTTCGGCTGCTCATTGTGAAAAGAGGGAGATCGCTAATTTTCTACTGATTCTCTTCACCAAAAAAGTAACAGACATGTATTTTAATTTTCAAGGCACTTTTGATTCTCGTGAAATTTTCCAGTGAATAAAGACGTAATTGATTTTCCATTTGGTTTTAAAAAGGTGTCACCTCGTTCTCTAATTAAGTGCTTGGACAAGAAGCAACCACAAGTCCATGAGTTTTCTTTATTAATGGTAAGGGATCGAGAAGAGATAATTAATTTCCTTCGGTTTTTTTGGAGGTAGGGGTTCAGCGGGGGAGTATAACTTTACTTTGTAGGGAAAATAGAGTACGAAAAGGTTTATTCCAATTTCAAGGGTCTTGTAGCCACATCATTTGAAGTAGTACTGTTCTTCCCGCGAAAGGGTAAAAATATTTCGTTTAGGTTGTTTTTCAAAGCAAAGAATTTTTTTTTTTTTAATCAATGGACCCTCTAGCCGAACTGAGCGGCCTTTATATGATATTAAGTTTTTGTAAGCAGTTCTAGTGTTAAAGCATCTAATCTCGAACAAGAGTACCTAATGATTCCGTGGTTAATTCCACGGAATAAGAATAAGATAAACTGAAAAGATGTTGATGATCTTAAGCATACCTGTGGTAGGATACCCACTGACATAACCATGGAAGACGCCAGTCAAAATCAATACAAATATAACGGCCATGATTTACTCCTGTACGTAAAAACAAAATAGTGTGATTCACCTTGCTCTTTTTATTATTCATGGCCGCCTTTTGACAGGCCTGGGGCTTCCATCTGAAATTTTTGGGTCGAAAAATACTTCTTTCTTAATATTTGTGAACACTTAGCTAGAGACTGCCGGTCATCTACGTTTTGGGCCGGCTGTGTCAGATGGATTCTTCTTGTCAGACATTCAGTGTCATGTTCTCTCAGTAAATAATTGGCTAGGAAATATACCTTGTCCGATGATAAACCAAAGAACTTTCGCCACGTCATTCTCGCGTACCAACTACTCCTCTTGGCACTAACATTTTTGCTCTGTTTAAATATATATATATATTAGGATGGAACGACTGTGATCTGTAAATTGCAGGGTTTTTTAGCCCTGGATGAAAGGCAGTTGCAGGTTATATTTCAAACCTTTTCGGGGCTGAGGCTAACTATTTAGAAAACCAAAGTCAATTGGTATGCATCGCTTACAGACGTAGTCATACTGAACTTACCAGCTCAGATCAATCACTAATTTATCACAGTTACCTTTCAAATGCCAAACTGGGGATGCGAGGCCTTCGATACGTTCAGCGTAAATCAACTTGTGTAAATAAAACTGATGTTCCTTAACTCGCTGACAGTGTCCACCTTCCAAAGTAAATTGAATGAAAAATGCTAATAAAGCAAACAGGAAATTGCCTCTGAAACTTGTTCAGTATAACCCCTGAAGCAATATTTATTGTCCTTTTCTTCTTTGTTTGTTTAATTATTGTTTCATTTTATGCATTGCCATTTATCAGCAGCACTGACTTCTTTTCATAACACTAGCTAAAGAGAAACTTAGATATGCGAGAGACCGTGTCGTAATAAGGATACTAAGGTTGTCAGTGGGCGAGATTGAGAACGCTTGGCCCTCAAAATAAAAGTCGATTAATTCATATTATTATTTTTCGAATTATAAGATGTTTAGTCTAAAGGCTTAATTAAGTACTAGAACAACGTAGTATGATATATAAACAATCGCGGTAACATTAATATTTTACTTTCTTCGGTGCACTGTTGAATTACGTTGGCTCGCTACGTAACAATGTTTTCTTCTGCGAAGACTTCGCTGATGCAGTACAAAACTGAATTAAAGTTTGCTGAATTACAAACGCATAGTTTACCGAGGAAGCAAGCCTAAATTATTGATTATGTTTCCTGTGAATGTGATCGTTATTAACATATGCAACGCTTTACTGAACACAGAGATCAATTGTTCTTTGTAACCTATAAAAGGCAATTTTTCGAATTACAGCAACAGACGCTATGTATACTTTAATTCATTTTTGTACTGCATCAGCGAAGTCTTCGCAGAAGAAAACATTGTTACGTAGCGAGCCAACAGTGCACCGAAGAAAGTAAAATATTAATGTTACCGCGATTGTTTATATATCATACTACGTTGTTCTAGTGGGTGTTAAATTGTTTTTAGCTCTTTAAGTCGTTTGTAAAAAGCTTGACCACGTTTTCTTGTTGTCTCACATTCATCATTCGCCAACCAAAGGGCACCAGTTAAAACTGTACTTAGTAAATTGTGAGGCTCAGCTAGTTTCACTCTTACACTGGTTTCTCCTGTCAAATGATGAGACCATTTTAGCCACGGAAAGCCATCAGTGTAATCCATTAGAATCAGACAATTATTGGCTGTATTGATTACACACTAAGTACCAGTTTGGGTAAGAAACAATGAAATGTACTTTTCAATGTCAACATGACCTAAAACCACTTCTCCAAATTCAGTGAATTCTAGTAAGACCAATTTGTTTCAGTAATTCTTGGCATGTGTCATTCAGATGACCAAAAATCTCATCCTTACTTAAAATTGGATTGATGCCAATGGGCCCTTCCAATTTTTTCCCCCACTTGTTTCTCAGTACATTTTGGTTTCTTTTTGTCTAATCGTAAGTGACCTCACAATTCCACAAGAAAATTCCATAAATGCTGAGTGCTGTTTTCTAAAAACACAAGGCATAACAACTTCCTTAAAAAAAGAACCATTGTCAATATCGAGGAGTTAGTCGCAAGAATAAGGTTTGTTTTGTTTCTTTTGAACTATTTCAGTTAACACTTGCCTCTGATTATAGAAACCAGTGCTTGGTGAGAGCTCTGGACAAAACAGCGCTTGAAGTTCTGGGTAGTGCAGGGACAGTAACTTGCTGTGAAAATCGCGAGTTCCAACAGTTCCGTGCAGTACAAAGTCGACAGGTGACACAATTTTGGCAATCCTTGTTAAAACTAAATCCACAAGGTCTTCATCGTTCAGACAGTTCAGCAGCTCGCTGGCCCTTTGCTTCCTTGAATAAGGATTACTCTCGTCTAGAAATTTTTCTGCGCATTGTCTAAATGAAACCCGTTTCAGGGAGGTTGGCAAGCTACCCGGTTTGTGCCCCGGATAAAGACGAAGATGTTCGTTTAAACTCTTTGTTTTTGTAAAATTTACCAGTTTTGAAATGGGCAATGAAGACGAATTACTGACTCGGTGTTAAGCACATTTTCCTTAGCTCGACAAGACATCCAAGCAAACAATAAAAAGCCATGATAAAAACAATTAGCCGGCAAAAGAAACAATACTTAAGTTCTTGCCGCGTCAAAATGCCCGCAAGAATTGTGCCACCCGCGACAATGGAACTGACTTCGAGAGAGCAACGAAGGCTCCATCGAAACTTCTTTAAAATCAGCACATGAAAAATAGAATTAAGACAAACACACCATCCCCAAAAACCAATAACAGCTTTAATACGAGTAACATTTAGTGTTGATAAAGCCAATGTCCAGTACATAACAAAGAAATAAAAAAGCTAACTTCATACAAAGCAGGAGTACATCGAGCTTACGTTTGGATTGTCTGCAACGCTCCTCGCCAAAAGTTGTCAAAGCATTCAACAATGTGCTTTCAATTTGTTGATGCTGCTTTTAAAATACTATCATTTTCTCATTTAGATGCTGTTTTTTGAATTATTACCGAGAAATATGTAATAATAATAATTCTACACGTACTACAAATTTTTATATCTGTCGAGTAAACTTTCCTACAACAGTTGCAAGAGGACTTTCTTAACCCGTACAACTAAATCTCGTGACTAGTGCTAGATTAGGCATAAAAAGGCGGGAAAAACAATTTGGAGAGTCTTGAACTGTACTATTTCACTCTACATTACGAATCACTCTACATTACATTCTCCAAACACTACCTTATACCAACTGTAAGGGTAGCAAGTGGTGCTGGCCAGAATGTGACTTGGTCCTAACTCAACTAAATTGATCGGCGGATCATTTCTTCCTACCACAGCTAATAAAATGTTCCCCTACGGGTCAAAATCTTGCGGCCTAGACGATATTGCCTACGATACGTTTCCAGATTCTCAGAACTTGTCATTGACCATTTTCAATCCCTTATTCTACAGAAAACAATATATTTTTCTACTGAGCCAATAAAACGTTTTTATGGCTGTCATACTAATAAACCTCACGTATAGAAAAATGTTTGCGTTATAGTGCTGTCAGATCCCATTAATCAATAGAGCGGTTTTCAGTTGAGTGTCGGAACTAATCAGGCAATTATTTACTTTGGTTTGGTTTTGGTTTTACTACTGTCCGAGATTGGCTGAGTAGTCTAATTAATGTAATTGGTTTGGTTAATCAATTGAAAACCACTCTACAGAGAAATACCTTTTTTGGAAACGGAATACCAATATGGCTGCCTTGACGTCGTCAGAGAATGCCTTCCATGGTCGATCATTAAAAAAACGTTCAGCCCATGCTTTGTCCATTGACAGAAAACAAACTTTTCATACTTCAGTTCTGTTTGCATTGGATAGTCCCATGTCCATCTCAAGTGTACCCGATCTTAGGACAGGCAGTAGTGGGCCTGCACAAGCATGGAATAACTGGGTAATGGAACTGTGCTTTCCTGAAGAACGTGGGTGTAGGCTGACAGGTTTATGACAGATCAGCATTTCTGTGGTTGCTCTCAGAAGGCAGTACGTTAAATGTCTGACTAGCCGCAGGTTAAATAACTGTAGGCAGCGGGCATTGACGACTGGGCGAACCGCTCTATCAACTGAAAATAAAGAGGGTAACAAGATAGGTTAAGTCTGCATACGAGCCACGTGGCCCAGCAAACTGGCGATTATCTCCGATTTTCAGTATCCTGAAGCGACTAGGAGTATTTCTACCCCATTCCCCCCTGGATGGGATGTTAGTCCATCTCAGGGTTTCCACAAGAATTAAATTTTCCGGTACCCTTTTACACACCCTGGTGGAGAGAGGCACTGTGAGAGTAAAGTGTCTTGCCCAAGAACGCAACACAATGTTCCCAGAGGGAGGAGAGAGGCTACAAAATATTTTCAGCAACCGTTCGAAAATTCCTGACAAGCTAAATATATACGGCATGTGGGCAACACAGACCACTTCACACATACTTACAAGTTTCTATCGTCAGGCGTCGTTTTTTAACACTGATAGCACACCGAAGGAGCAGGAACATTCAATAGGCCTGTCTGGTGGCAGGGGCGACAAATCTCGCTCACCCTCTAAGCTGGACTGCAAGGTGTTACGCGAGAGAGCTGACCTGTCTTGTCCTGTATGCATATGCCAGTGTGGAAGAAGTCTGTACATGGCCAGCTGGGAGTAGTATGCAGACTGAACTAGACTGGACTGAACTGGATTTGCAAGTGGAATGATGCTGATTACGTGACACGCTGCAAAATATAAACTGCAGATCGGATACAAAACTATTGGAAATTGCTGGTCATTCGACAATACCTGCACATAGCTTCAGTATTTCGGGCCTAGATTTCCGTTGTCTTGACGATGTTAGCAGTTATAAAACAACAGGTCCCCGTTAAAAAGAGATCACTTTAAACTTTTATATAATACTGGTAAGCGTTTTTGTATTCAAAAGTTACGAGGCCCACTTCAAAGCCTTCAAAGTCTTCCATTGTAACTGTGCAATGGCTCAACTGTCCATAATGTAATCTATGCCAGGTTTAAGTTATTTAGAGCCTCTGTACAAGGAACGTTTCCAGTTGTCCGGAAATTAACAACACTAAATAAAAGGATACTGATTTTCTGCCAAGTACAAGGTGAAATGCGTCCGCACACAGGAGGTTTGCTTGTCTAGGTGACCAGAACACCCCCAGTGCAGTCCTCTCTGTCTGGATTTGCTTTGGCTATATACAGCTGAGAGGTCAGGCCAGACTCTGTACTGATTGGTTACATTTGCTGTGTTCTTCATCAAATCAGAACTGACCGACAGTGCATTGCAATGGGTGAAATGTTTGTTCCTGCTGGGAGCAAACTGCATAATTTTCATTCAACTCAGTCATTGCCGCTCGGTTAGTCATCTAGAAACAATCCAAGTCTGTAAAAAAACTTTGGAGAACCATTAGTATAGATACCACATAAATATACATCAGAAGTTTAAAACGACATCTGCATGAAATGTGTAACGTGACATCCATCTGCACCACAGATTTGAGCAATTTTTCTTGAGGAGAATTTTTTAACGGCTGTTTTCTCAGCAACTAGAACAGTTTTGTTTGATTGATGAGGTTCATTGAAGAAAGAACACGAACCGGCTACATTCCTCACGGTACTCACAATTAAGCTTCACTGGTGAGAGATCCATCCTTCATACTTGTCCATGATCTTTGTCTTTGTCTCAGCTTCATTGAAACAGCGGCAAAAGAAAGAAAAGCCTACGCAGACTTGACTAGAGATGAATGAATTATCAATAATGAAAACATTACCCAAATAGCTCACTTTGATTCACTTGCCTCGATGATATTTTTTCATTATGTATAGATCATCGATTATCTTCCATGCAGTCGTGAGGCACTGTTCATATTTAGTAACAGCAGAAGCTGATATGCGGTTACAGAGATACCTCAAAAAAGAGTAGTAAAGAAACTGCCAAACATTTGAAACCGGACCACAAACCATCAAAGCAAGTTAAAGTTTTAGAACTACAAAGGATTACTTACCAACTTACCTTTACTGGGGTAAAATGTACATTGTTGAAAACAATCATGGTGGTGGCTTGATAGCTTACAGATGGTTGCACGGTTGTGTCTACACTTCACCCCTGACCAAAAAAAAAAGAAAGACAATTGTAAGATAACCGCACACGAGACAACGCATGTAAACTTACGTCGCATTTCAACGGCGTGAGCTCCTTGAATTCTTTGCTGAAGACATATTTGTGTTGATAGCCGTCAACTTCGTCTTTTGTTCGTTTATCAGCTGAAGTAACGCAACTGAAAAACTGGGCTGTTATACTCGTTTATACCCGCGCTAACGCATTTCACGACGACGAAACTGCGTCCTCAGAATAACAGGGCACGAAAGCAGAGAAATTCGTTCAATTCGTCCCCGAAAATGGACGACAATTAACTTAATTCATATTTAATTCGGACGTTCTTAGGTACTTTAGATTCTTCGTCGGATACAATTGAACGAAATAAATGTGTCCCCGAAAATGGACGCTCGATATAATTACATACGTTAAATAATTTTTAGTACTTAACCACCTTCGCTTACCACCTTCAAAAGAGCGAACTTAATTCATTTGCGATGTGGTTACGTGCAAATATCTAAAAATAAAAAGCTTAAGAATTGTATTTATTTGTTTATAGTATTTAAAACCAAATGACACACAAAGCATGACAAAGCAAGCGTTCGGTATAGCAGTGTCAGACTTTATTTTCAAATTGAGAACGAGAAAGTTTAGTACAAATAGATATTTAAAACAATCTGTTATACAGTTAACTACACGTAGGTACGTTGCAGTTCTTCATTCCGACAAAAGAAACGCAAAATAAAAACAGACATTCTAAAAGTTTGTTGTATCGGTCTTTTCTGCTCCCGAAAATGAGCTACAACAGAGTGCCATTGCCACAGATATGATTTAAAAAAGACGTCTCTGAAGATCAATAGGTGACTGTAACCCTAAGTTAAAATAATGCTCGACACCCTCAAAATTATACGAAACATTTTTCGAAGACCACATTTTAAGAGACAGTGTCTAATGATGAAAAAAATTAATTGTCTTGTAGTGAGCGTCCAGTACCGGGAGAAAAATAAGTTCGGCCTAATTCGTCAGTGTATTTGGACAAAAGAAACACAAATAAAGACAGACCATACCTTTTGTTCAAAAGTGAATTTTATTCTTACAGTTTGTGTTACATGCATGCAAGTGTTCAAGTCTTTACTGCTCCCGGAAATGAGCTCCGACAGAATTCCATAGCAACAGATTTAGTTTAAATGAAAACTTCCCCGAAAATGGACGAATGAAATTTGTGATGCAATGACAGCCGCAAATCCTGAAAAAATGTGTCAAGTGTTAGCAGCTTAATATAATTATATTTATTCAGACAAAAGAAACTACACATTTTAAGGACAAAGGACACGTTCAAAATTGCTTTTATTCTTTCAAGTCTGGCTAACAACTGATTCTGCTCCAGAAAATAAGCCCGGAGTACTGACTGCCCACGGATATTATGCAAAGTCTCCGAAAATGGACTAATTAATTTGCAATTGTCAACAATTACAGACAAGTTAATTCAGAAGCGCCTTAAATATATTTGTGATTGGATGAGCGTGGAACCCTGAAAGACAATTGAGAGTTAGCTATTTATTCAGATAAAAAGAAACACACAAGCAAACGTACACTTGCTCAAAGCTGAATTTTATTCTACACAGTCTGTGTTATACAACTGTTATCAGTCCTTACTGCTCCCGAAAATGAGCTACGACAGAATAAAAATAGCCACGGGTATAGTTTAAATGGAACGTCCCCGAAAATGAACGAGTGAGCTGTTGTGTTCCGTGAGCCAGAAATCCTGAAACAAATATGTTATAGTCACTTACCTGTCCAATGTTTAGAAAATTAGAAACACACAAAATAATGACAAAACACACTGTTTCTTCAAAAGTGGTTTTATTTATTAAATTCTATGTAACAACAGTGGCTTTTGCTCCCGAAAGTGAGCTCCGACATCAGACGTTTCCAAAAACGAACAAAAGAAAGTTTATAAAACTTAACAAACAAGTTAACTAAAAAAGCACTTGAATATATTTGTTATTGTTATTGTTAGGTCAGAGTTAGCTAATTATTTAGATCAACGAAGAACCAAAAAATACAAACATTTGCTCAAAGAAAAAATATTCAGTAATAGCCTTCTGAGCGGATGAAAACTTACGGTTTATAAATATATACAGATATTTGAAAGAGTCATTGTAAATGTTAGTCTCAAGTATGCTTAAAATTCTTTAGTTACATCAGTTTACATTATATTCTACCGGACCTAAAGTAATCCATTAGGGGGTGCGCTCCTAAGTTTTTTTTTTCATGTGCCAAGAAAAACTAAGAACTTCCCTGTGTAGAAAAAAAAAAAAAAAAAAAAATGAGAGATTGACACTTCTTTTGGAAAACTCAGGGCTGCTTGGACACGTGTCAGGGGTTTGAATTGGCCTGCTATCGAGAAAAACGCGATTCCAGGCTCTTTTAATAGATTCATGGTTGAGACCGAAAGCTGAGGACCGAACCATAGACCGAAGTGTTCCGAGAGGATCTTAACCGAAACGTTCACCGAGCCGAAGCCGAAGCGACGCTATGCTGTCAAACTTATGAATACTCGCTCCCGCACCATGGTCCAGACTGCATGTTTCGCACTGCTTTCAAATACGAGTACAAATCTGGTAATTAGTTTTGTGTAACAGACAATTGTGAGTCGACTCACAATGGAAACAAACATTGTGGCCCAGAGAGAGCGTTTTATTCCAATGTCCAACAGCATTCATTCGCGCGCGTGGCGAAAAGGACAACCACAAGAACCTTTATGTTATTATTTTCATCAAATATGAATAAATACCACCTAAAGAAAGTCTTACGTAAATTAACGATTATTTACCGACCTCAGAGTGAATAATTGTTGTAGCATGTACCAGATCAGCGAATGAGGAGGAATGTACGTATAATAATTTTGTAAAATAATTCCAGATTCACCTGAAACTGTAAAGAATTGAACGAATTTTGTTTAACTATTGATCAAACGAATTAATTCAAGCACCCGCACTCAAACTAATATTCACTAGTGTGGTACATACTAGTTCTATGATTATTCTCTATGCTGTCTACACGAAGTTGTTTTTGACCAACTCAGATGTGGTAGAAGCCGATGTTGTTTTGTCATCTTGTTTAGATATTCCAGAATGTTCAATGTTGTCTTGCTATTCCAGTTGTCCTGATCCACGTGTTTTGTCGGCATTGCGACTACTTAACTAATTTGCCCTAAAACTGTCTTGCTATTCCACAACAAATTGGCTTTTCTTCTTTACCCCAGCAATTAATTAGTATTTAACTTTAGAGGTCTTAACAACTGTTTTCAATTTAGCTCGTGTCGATCCAGGCTCCAAGTGATGCCCTCCAGTTGCTCCGCCTGATGTGAAGTCTATCAACGCCAACAATTTGTAGACGGTCTAAGCTTGCTGCGCCTGCGAAGTACAATGCAAGCGGATTCCTTAAAGAGACTCGTCCCACCAGGCAACGCTAGCAAAGAGACATGTGCATATCTGGTTGATAGCGCTGTTTACAAGTGAGATAAGCCCTTCAGGAAATTTTAACTAACTTCCAGGCTATGCTAACTGTCTGTTGACTCTCTTAATAGATGAAGATCTTTTTGCAGGATCCATCTTGTTGGTCAAGTGTCCGGTAGATCCATTTTGGAGGCTGCCTACGTTAAACTACGTAAGCGAGCTAACTAGGGTGTGTGCTCTGTCCCAGATACCCACTACAGTAGAGCCCAACCTAGTTACCTATCTGCAACTAAGTGACAGCTTAACGTGACAATTCTAAAAGTCTGGATGAGCCTTATTAAGCCGAAAGATGACCCTTTAAATAACAACGATAATGCTGCCATTAAAGGGAAACGTTCCTATTAATAGCAGTGAAAATACTGCCATTGATAGAAACTATGGAAACAAAAAAATATTTTTCATAATTGGAAAACACTAAGCGGGAGATGCACAGTAGCCGAATTGTTGACGAAACAATGCCGAACTGTGCCTAAGAAAAGCCGAACAGTAAATCTTGAGCAGAATAATTAAATCAATGAATGAAATACCCGAAGGCCAAATTATGAAACCCAGAAAGGAAAAGGGGAGACACGAACCCAAACCACCCAATGCTAACTAAGCTATTTAACTTAGGTTAAGCCGAATCAGCCGAATATAAGCCGAACGTTTGCCGAATTTGAGGTTCATCCAGAGCTCTAGCTATGTACCCACCCTGCCCTGCCCACAAAGGACTGCACTAACCACTACCAGAAGGGCGAACCTTCTGTCTCTCGTTACCAAGGCGATGCTGATAGCATATCGGACGCTGACGAGTTGAAGTTTGGAAGGGTTGCAATGGAATGGACTGCTAACTCAGGACATTAGACTGACCCCTGGACCATGTGGAGAGGTACTCATCTGAAAGAACAAAAACGTGGAAAAAAACAAAACAAAACAAAAACTAAGGTGACTGAAATTTCAACTCCGAAATAAAATTTACGCTTAGCGTTATACTTGATCATTTCTTAGTGTTCCTCAGATACGAGCAGAAGGGTTGACCAACATATGCATAACTTAATATAGCATAAAATGAAAATTTTGCCCATATTCTCATAATTCTCGCTTTGTCGTATGACTATACAGCTAAAATAAAAACGAACATACATTTCTCTTGAACAAAATATATAGATATAGAGGAAAATAGAAGGCAAGTTTTGTTGAGACGCTTTTGATTATTCTTAAGTTACGAAATTCTGACACACCTTCCTTCTAGGCGATGTAACCGCTTTTCAATATTTGTTTATCAAGAATTGTTCAAAGTGAAACGTAACGACTCAGGTAAAATACACATACATGCACTGAAACTAAGGACTAAAAAATAACTAGAATTACGGACAAACGTACACGTACCTACCTGAAATGAGTACTAATGGGGGATGTAAAATATCAAACACGACAGACAGCGTTTCATCGGGATATCACATGTCTTCGGTGTCATTAAACGCCGGGGTTTATCTGAAATATGTTCCGTAGTTTTGTCGTAACCTCGAGTGCTTCCTTCAAGTGCTACCTCTACATTGAAAAGAGCAAAGACAATTAATTTTATTACTGCAGTTCGCTAAGAAAGTTTATAGTTATGACTTAATTTCTTGGTTCAAATTTAATTTTAACTCTCTCGGAATTGGACAGTTTGGTTCCTTTGACTGAATTGAAACTATTATAAGACACTAGCTTACCTACCGCTTCTTTGTCAGCTAACAGTACTTCTTATGGTTCAAGACAGACCTACAACCTTGAAGCTATTCCTTGGGATTGCCGACATGGACGAACAAGTTTCAGCTGATTTAGACTTGAGAAAATTCACCGACATCTTCGTTCCTTCTCATGTACAATTTGAATAACTAATCATCATGTTCAAGTTGAATGCACGCTCTCGACCAAAGAAGTGCTGTGATTGGTTCACGCTATCAAAGCAGCACGGAATTTCGCTGTCGCAGTGTGGTGTTTAAATGCTAATTATTGCTTTATTTTTTTAACAAAAGGGACAAAAAAAAAAATAATTTTTTGACGAAAAACCTCGCGAATTCATGTGATCTTCATGTGCTTTCCATGTGATCTCTAAAACCGCTGCCAAAAAAGTTAAAAATAAAATTTTCAAATTCCACTGATTAATATTCAGTCCAATTCGGTTTATGTAGGAACAAATATCAAATTGCGGCCTAGTGAACACTGGGACCCGTAGGGAGTCAGAAAGACGGCGGAAACTGAGTGTTTTAGCAAGTGCGGGAATACCTTTTTTGCATTCTATACTTCTTTGGGAAGTTAATTGTAAACGTCTTTCTGACTCATTTAGCTGATATATAGGGATGGGAAGCTCGTACTGTTCTGCTGCAGATGGCTTTAACACTACCATCATCATGGCAATGGACTACTTTTACTTCGGCAATTGTGCGTAAAGGAGCTCCTTATAGGTCCCAGTCCTCAGAACTGTTGGCAGCGAACACCCGAGACTGTCTGGATTGGCCTTCACTTCAAAAGAGAAGAAAATCTGCTATCCTCACATTATTTCATAGAGCTATCCATGGTAAATCAGCATTAGAAATCCCATGCTATATTAAAAGGCGCAATCATTAACAACGATCCTTTCACGGAGACAAGTTCATTGAACTTAAACCAAACACTGAGGTCTGTGGAAACTCATTTTATTGCAGAACCATGCAAGAATGGAACTCATTGCCTAGCAATGTTTTGCTGAGATGTGGCATAAACTTCAATATTTAAGATAGCTCTTCGTTGATAGAACAATAAAATTCTAGTTAGGATGTCTACTGTATTAGTATCAATTGTATTTTTTCTCTTAGTTAAGTACACACAGTTCCATATTGTAAGTGTAGAAACCTAATTTCTTATGACATTATTTCGTATTTTGCGCAAAAGGAGCAACAAACAAATGAACAAACAAACAAGCCAAGTGTCAGTTTTAATGCGTTCACCTCTGCATACAGGGGCGTTCGTATGGAAACATTGGAAGTGTGGTGACCTAACAGTTAGAGCTCTGGACCCCATATCGAGGGGTCCGTGTTGGAGTCACAGCGAATTCAGTGCGTTGTGTTTCTAGGCAAGACACTTGACTCTTGCAGTGCCTCTCTCCACCCAGGTGTATAAATGAGTACCGGCCGCGGCGAATTTAATACTGAGGGTAATCCTGCGATCGACTAGCAACCCATCCGCCTCATGTTTTCATGCTACAGAAACAGGGAAATGAAAATTCTGACTGTACGGGAAATTGACCTGACACAGAATTCACCTCATATGGGAACACACCAGCACTGTAGGGACTGTTCAGATTGTTTGGACATTTTCGAATTTCCCGTGGAAAAAAAAAGGTCCCTTATAAATCGGTAACTATTTGCAAGTAGACTTGCCATTGTTAATAGCTCGGTCCGTCATTCACAGATTGTTCCTTATAAACAGTGAAAAAAGGATTGCGGCCAATAAGATAGCAATAGGCTATATGCATAGTCCTTTGTTCGACGGTTGCAGTTGAAGACCTACAGTGAGTCAGAAGTGTCACAGCAAAGCTAGCAATTCAGGACCTGCTATCGGCAAAAGAAACGAGCCGATACGGCGAACGGTTGAAGAAACCTTATCCCATATGTAGCGAAGTGTAGGCTTCCGAACGCATCGTCCATAGATTTCATTATCGTAGCCCTGTGAAAAGTAAAATTCCCAGTCGCCGTTTCCGGCAATGATGACAAACTCTCCGCCAGGCTGGGTGAAAATGAAGGAAGCGTTGCTCAAGTCTCCTCCGACATCGATAACTTCCGGGATGAAAGAAATTGAGGCACGCAGAAATTTAAGAGTTGTTTTTCCTCTGTTGTCAAGGTAAGGGTGTTGCCCTTCATTCCCACACCGTTTTATAATCTCTCTTCCCAGGACTGGAGAGGTTATTTCCTTTACATGGATTCTGACGTTTGGAGAGTAATGCTAAGAAACAAACAAAACAAAACAGTGAGAAAAGCCCACAGTTGAAACATCCAGGCTCATTTCAAGCTTTTGAAATGAGCCCATGAAAAGTTTTTGCTCTTTTGAAGGCCATCATGGCTTCACGTTTAAAGCACCGTACTCACCACGCCGGGAGGATTTAAAAACGAAGGTTTCACTCTCAAAACACATCAGCTGTTTTCCGTCCACACTACGCCGGAGGAATTTGAAAACGCAACAATAATCGACCATTTTTGGACTTGCGTTTGAGGAAAACTCGGTCAGGGAAATCACATTATTTAGATCTTGACGCCATCGTTTTCGAAAAGCTTTGTTTTCAAAACGTTTTCCATCCACACGAATACGGAAAGATGACGTTTTCAAACTCCTCCTGTTTGAAGAGCGTTTCGAATTTCGAAAAACTCCGTTTAGTGTGAAAGGTAAGTCTAACAGTAGAAGCAAGGCTGCGTTTTCAAATTCATCCGGCGTAGCGTGAACGGCGTCTATAAGCTGATCGTGGGACGTTGTTGATAAATTGCCATACGTTTGCAAATTACCTTTCCACTTACCATAGCCTTGGAGAATTATCGCTCGGGTTCGTTTTCTCGCTGGTTCTTAAGGCAACCACACACTGATATAGGTAATTGATTAACACAAAATAGATGAAAGACAGCGAACAAGCAAGCGAGAAGGTAAGCCGTAAAAAACGAATACCTAAACAAGGCAACAAAATTCGATTCCTTAATTGTTATTCTAAACTTAAAAAGCTGAACCCCTAGAACAGCACTATTTTAAGAAACAGTGCTTTTGTTACACAGAGCTTGAAGCTTATTTTCTGGTGCATCATCTGATTACATACGGGAGCTTGACAGTCCGTTCTCTGTCTAGCTACTGGAGTTGACTGTAGAGAATAAACACCAAAACGAGGTCAACTTTTTCTTGAATATAGTCTACTAAAGCGGTTTATCGTAACTTAATTGACATGCCAAGTTTATTATGGCATTGCTAAGCTCCTAAAGATGATGTAGCTGTGATCTAGCGAGCAAAGCGAGCACGCGAAAACGAGCGCGAAGTCGGAGAGACTACCCCAGGAAGTGACTTTCATATGAAAAGGACGGGGGGTGCTCGTCATACCTTTTGGGGGTTAAAAAAGCGGTTTTGGTACGTCTTTGGCTGTTCAGCCTCAAAAGGTCCACAGCGAAAACTTTTACGGTACCTTTTAGGGTATTGAGCAACAACAACAACAATAGCCAGTTACTGTGGGAAGCATTTCAATTTGCTTAAAAATATCACAATACCACCAATGCTAGTAAACAATTATCGAGGATTTAATTTTCAAGAAAAAAAAAAGGTAATGAATTTTGTGTACTGTCCAAATCGAATTTTTAGCTATTTGTGGTTTAGGTTGACGTGAGAGAAATTAGCATGAGGGCTGATATTGTTTGTTACTTTGCAAGCAGAAGATTTTAGAGAGACAATGTTTCTTTGTTTACATCTCCTTTGCATACGCTAATGAGAAAAACCCCGATTATTAGAGCTTAGCACAAGTTCTTAAATTTTGTTGAGATTTTCTTTTAAATAATGAGGTCATGTGGCTTCTATTACGTTTCTATTTTCAAACTATATATAGAAACAGTCATAGAGTAACAAAATAAACGGGTCTCGCTCCACTTCGCAAACATAGAACCGATTGTAGAAAACAAGCCACCAGCAACTTCAAGGCGCACATCATGCAACTGCTAAACTGAATGATTGCCACCCTTAGCTTTATTAGTAATATGTTCCTTAATTAGTAATATGTTTCTGATCGTTGCTTGAAACTTATAAACTGAATTAATGCTGTCCGTTTTGAATATGGTCAAAAAACGTAAGATGATCCCAGCACAATGATATGCAATTAATTCGTATTATTGCATATGTTTCATGCGCAAAGCTTGCATATCAGTATACCTAGAAACAGACAGAATATGCCATTGATGATTTGCTTACCTTTGTCACTCTAGTTCGTCCAATCAAGTTGGACGATGGGTGTCCAATGCTATCTCCTTTGTAGTGAGTGTGTGAGCCCATGTTCTTGCCGGTGTGGCGGGAGTACGCTGGCTTGCAGCGCTGTCGATTGGAGTGCGATACTGTGCTGTGTTCTGTTCCCATAGCCAGTAAACAACGTGTGGAATTTTTAAGATTCACTCATACTATTGCAAACCAGCGTTGGAAAAATCACTCAGCTCCTTCCAATCGGTAAGATGTAAGTTTGACGTCAGTGGTTTCCTCGTCTCATTCAATTTACCTTTTGAATCAAGGTATAAGATTATGCTAAGCTCCAGCTGGTTAACGAAAATGGAGTGGCTGTGAGTATTGCGTTTTACCGAATCGCGGCAGTGGAGCAGAGCCGGACTACGTAAACACCCTTATTTGCGACATGATAGATTGTTCATTCAACCGGAGCTTCATAGTGACGGCACTGTATGCATGAGTTTAATGGCCACAGAAGGTAGGCATGATTTAAAGCATCAGGCACCCGGTTATGCACGCGGGCTGATGGAACTTAATGACTAACTACCGCGAATTTGGCGAGACAGTTTTTCGCGGGGTTATATTTTCGAGATTTCAATAGGCAAATATGAAAAGAGGGCATTAAGCGTTCTCAACTTCATTTTATTTTTCAAAAGTCTGAACTTTTTAAAATTTCTAGGTAAACTGGAACAAGCAAAATGCATTTTTAAAATGGAACATGCAAAGGGTATAACGTTATTTCACAACAGAATACAAAATGGAACTCACCAAGAAAACCA
This sequence comes from Orbicella faveolata, assembly GCF_042242905.1. NCBI lineage: Eukaryota > Metazoa > Cnidaria > Anthozoa > Scleractinia > Merulinidae > Orbicella > Orbicella faveolata. Next base: position 30,164,120 of record NW_028301553.1, read on the forward strand.
GTTCACAGTTTGTGTAGTTGTCGACAGAAATCTTGTATATGTTGTTGCAATTACATGTTAATCATTTTTTTCCCGTGATTTGAATTTTCTATATGGGTGTTAACAGTTTCGCCGGCGAGGATTCTTATTTTGCGATGACAAACATGCATATGGATATGGTACGGCGGCAGATAGTGAAGATCACTTCCGGTGATGTCGTGACGCTCTTACCAGCACGGCTTTCCCGCCGTAGCCTTGCTTTCTACTACGGGAAAGTGCCTGGTTTCACGTACTCTTCACTACTTGAGTACAAGCCTGCTGTTTACTTCTCATTTTAACACTTTTTTCACTGTTTGAACAGCCTAGTTTGAATATAAAGTTCTCAATCATAAAAATCAGTTCTAAGATCATTGTTTTTTTTTTGTCATTTGTACAGAAAATTTGAACGATTTTAACACCTACCGCGCGGTGATCAATTCAGTCATATTAGCATCGGACCGAACAGCTGTAGATAAGAAAGCTTCGTATGTTCTATAATTGTTAGCTATAATTGTTTATTATTATTCAAAATGTATTTTATTATAATCAAAAGTTTTGTATTTTCGCCCGAGCCTCTAAATTTCGCAGCTTCCATGAAACCAAACAAACACAAAACGAAAAAAAAAAAAAAAAAAGAAAAAAAAAATTAAGCAAACAACGCCAAAATTCTCCAACTGTCGTGAAACTATTCGACAACAAATTCGGCCAAGTTGTAATCTTTCGACTTCGTTTTGTATTATTGGAAAAGTACTGTCCTTCATTACAAGGTAACGAGAAAACGTGTTGAACATGTGTTTTAATCAATGCTTGTCTTGTTTTGTTAATAAGATACAAGTGATAGCAGCGTATTTACAAGGCAGATACAGCACCAACTATGCTATGTATGTATAAAGTACATTGCGGACTAAACTAACACAGAGAATAGCAACTCGCCAAAAGGTTCAACAGCGAGCCCATAATTCAAACTTAATAATAAGTTAATAACTTAATTCAGTTCAATTCGTGAACTGGGCAATCCATACACATGTATCACATCACTAATGAAATGATTTTGGAAAACCTATTTACAGGAACTTATTATATAACTGAGAAAATTACTTCATTGTGATCGGCTGAGAGCAGCAATTTATCGTTAATATTAATTTATAACGCGCGCGCTTTCGTGATTTTCCTAGTCAAACATAACAAATATATAATCGTACAGAGGTTCGAGTAATTATGGATTTCCACCACTCAAAATATTGGAAAAATTTTTTCAAACTGCACTTACCTAAAGGCTCGTGCAATTTCGAGAGAATTTTCAAATATCATTCGTAGTGTAAATACTTAATTGCACTCGCATTTGTACGATTACCTAGTACACACATCAACATTAAGGTCCCATTAACCGATCTTTTCGAGCCGTTGCTAAGGAGAATTTATTCTCATATAACCTCATCAGGTTGTCATCAGGCCTCGCGTATGGTCATGTGACTAATACCGAAAAAATGCAAAGGCTCCCAGGCAAATTACTTTATCAGGATTTTTTTCATTGATTTAATATTTTAATTTAAATCCTCGTTACGTTTTGCATCGATTTTGTTTCATTTCTAAAAGGTCAGGTTTTGAGAGGATTTCAAAATATTGAAAAGTTCGTAATTTTCTGAAAAAACTATGATTTCGAAAAAGGAATGCATAGCTATGTTTCCAACATTGGCTTTAATCGAAATTCGTCGAAAAAGGCTGGATTTAAGGAAAAACCGCGTTTCCTTTAGCATTTAAAGAAACCGGAAGTGCGCCCGATATCTATTGAAAAGTTACCCTATCAGCGCGTGCGCAGTTTACACTACCAGCGCACTTCGGTAAGATCAAACAAAGCCAAACGGAGTTAGTTTATCTCTTTCTATTGCTCTTGTTTTTCTGTCTTTCTCTTATTTTGTCTTTGCTTGTACTTTTTCTACTTTACATTTTGTGAAACACAAGGAAAAACATTTAAAATGTAAGCGAATCTGCAAGTTTTTGAGTTGTTAGTATTTTCCGCGGTCAGGCTGACGTAAGTAACCGGAAGTAAAATTTCACCTCCTTAGCAACGCGCGCGAGTGCGCGCATGACTCGGTTAATGGGCCCTTAAGTAAGACTACTTATTATACGGCTAGCTCCGTGAGCGGGTAAGATGAATCAAATCCTGCGCTGTGATTGGCTACCCGAGCGGGCAAGATGGAGCTATCTTGCCCGCTCGGGACTACCCGCCGTGTCCCGCAAGAAAAATTTCCCCGAAAGCCATATAATAAATCCTTTATTGACCAAGCTTGTTCGGTGAAGATGGCTGGATATTGGCCTAGTTCTTTTTTTGGGAGTTTGTGCACCTCGACTCCATCTCGGTCCATAAACGCGCAAAAAAAGAACTTGGCCAATATCCAGCCATCTTGACCTCACACTCGGTCAATAACCCATACATCGTTACTAATAGACCACGTTCGATATTTCAATATTCTACCAAGGTTCCGAGGCTTTCGGGTCAAAATTGTAATTTTTTAAAGTTTCCTTTTGTCTCTCAATTCCCAAAAGAGACTTGGAGACAAACAAAACGCCACCAAATATAGAAGTTTGTCCTGAAAGCCTCGAAACCATGTTAGAATGCTGATATATCGAACGTGGCCTATTGAAAGCAGCAGCAAAAATTTTAAAAAATGTTGCAGTTACTGTACATTTGCTTATGCAGCTACCAAAGCAAGAAGCGAAGGACCAAAAATTGGCAAGAGGAACGAGCCAACACGGCGAACAGTTGACTTAACGCCATCCCAGATGTAGCGAAGCCAGGGCTTTCGCACACAATGACCAGAAATTTCGCCTTTGCAATCCGGGTAGAAAAAAAACTCCCAGTCTCCTTTCCCAGCGACTATGGCAAACTCTATTCCTGCCTGGGCGAAAAGGAAAGATGCGTTCTGCATATCTGCACCGGCGTCCAAGGCGAGGGGAACGAAAGAGATTGCAGCTCTCAGAAACGCCAGTGTTGTTTTTCCTTCTTCGCTTAGGTAAGGGTGTTGACCTTCGTTTCCGCATTCCGCAATAAGAACTTTACCAAGAGCAGGGAGAGTAATCTTTGACATAGGATATATATACGGGAATTGCTGTTTAGGGTAAAGAGGAAAAGATTTAAATTAGACAAAAATTTCAGGTCAACTGTTTCACACTCAGTTAATGATAATAATAACAAAAAATGATAAATGACTTTCGGTAAGATTAGAACGTTAACATGTTAGCAATGGTTACGGGGGGGGGGGGGGGGGGTTTCCCTCCGTCATCAGAGGTCGAAACTTTCTCGCCTGTTTACCTGTGTCTATAGTTACAGTCAGATTATTATTTTTTTCTCCTGTCTCTGCCAATGTCCAACCTGAAGAAAACAACAGCTGAATAGCTATTGCGTTTTTTTTTCCTTCTTTTTTTTCAATTTTGCCAAACTGCTCAGTTGTAATTTTACTAATTTTGAACAATGCCTGTTTTTTGTTAGCGGACGTTTTCTATTCGCATTGATTCACAACCTGAGATAGTTTGTCTCTACTTGTTTTATCGAAATCCTGACAGTATGAGCAAAAGACCAAAAATCACTGAAGGATGCTTATTTTTTATTTTCTCCATTACTACACTTTTTTCTCAATGTCACTGCAACGGAATTCAACGTCCTCGTCACGCTGTTTACGTTCCAGCAAGCAGTTCATATCCACCATAAGAAAATCAAAGTGCAGTAAGAACAAATCCGTAGATTTCCCGGTGCATGATGATTGACATAAGCTAGCCTTTGCGTAAAAGGGAATTACTCTTTTCATAAAAAAATAGTTCCGTATAGCGGACATGTGTGGCTTACGGGTATTAGTCTAGTTAATAGACTTCTAGCAAAAAGTGTTAAACAAGGAAAAGCGAAAAATACCGACGGATCCTGGGCTCGAATTCGGGTCCAGATTGGAGCGCGAGTTTTAGCCATTGTAACACGTAAGGGACCTTTTTCCGAGGAGGAAAATTACAAAGCCCTTCCGCCATATCTTAGTTGGCTAGCAAATATACTAATATCAGCAAACATGCGACATACTCTCTCGCAAACTGCAAACTTCTCGGATACCGACTTTTGGTGTGGCCACACAAATACACAAATAAAATGACCAATCGATAAAAGGTCACGCAAATCCTCTTAGTCGATTGACCATCGATTATCATTATCGATCAATGAATTGATATTGATTAGTATCAATTGTCATCGATTATCGATTTTCATCGAGTTCGTATTAGCCTTCTCTGCAGAGGTTCATTGTGCTGGCGGGGAAGGAAGCCGGATTGCGTGACGAAACTTGAAAGCGTCTGCGTGGGAGACTTAGTTCGTGTATTTGGCGACTGCTCTTACCTTACTTCCGATTCCTGAAGCAATAGCTGAAAACCGGATGCTCTCGCAGGCTATGCAAGTGTCTAAGTGTCTCAAATTGAACCCATGTCACGAACCGTATTCACTAGCCTATTAGTTAATAATTTCTTCTTATTATATCTCTCAGTTAGAACGCGCGCTGTGATTGGTCAATTTAGCGGGCCGTACTCTCCTGTACGGCCCGCTAAAGTTTAAAGTTGGTTTTGTTGCCAAACTGTTTCGTATTTATCGTCAAGTGTTCTTAACTTTTATAGCAAGTGAAAGTTTAAAACTTTCATATACTCTAATTTGTGTAATAAAGCGTGCTAACGACTTCAACAACAACAACAAACACTTTAATAGCTGACACAATTACTGGTAACCCAGTAGTTTACATTGTGGGCTATATAAAAAAAAAAACAATTTCAAACTGACTCGTTCTATTTTCGAGGTGCGTCAGAAATATGAAGCCTTTCCGAGTCCGCGTGAATAGAAATCGTTTCCGAACCCGTCAGGCACACAGTAGGGATATGATAAATATCTTACTAACCTAGTCTTCTCGGTCCGCTTCGCGCTTGGGCCATAAATCGAAGGGGAAAAAACTAGGTCCGTAACTTACAGTACGGACCTCGAGCTCGGTTAGTAGGAGGTATTTAATAACTTCCAAAAGATTCCGTGTAACCTTATCACTGTCAGGAGAACAATCACGCACATGGAGACATTTCATTTCGGAGTTGTTTTGCAGTTTTTTATGCCCCTTATCTGGATCTATAGCGTAAGTTTTCGTTTTCTCTTCTTGATTTTATTCAGTTGTTGTTTTTCCTTGCGATTTTTAGCTATTACTTTTTGTTACACACATCTCTGTAATTTTTGTAGTATTCAGCGCATGGTTCAACTAGTTTAAGATCTTCAGTAATCAGCAAATAAATCATCAAAACAACAGACAAACGTGGGTGGTTGATCACGGCGAACTTCGGGACGATACTCCACGAGCACTCGGTTCGGGAACGTCGCGACAACCCGATTCGTTGGAAAAAACAAACAAACAAACAAACAAACAAACAAACAAATGGGCCCAAAAGGTTTTTGTCTGTGAGAGGAATAATCTGCGGTTATCAAAATCTTTAGAGATTTGTGAGTTTGCGGTGTCCTCAGAGAGTTTTGGGATGATTAAATCTACTACATATCGTTTTCACTGTCACGCAACAAAAAAATACATCGAAAACTAGTCACTGGATAAAGTCAAGAAATAGTAATGGTATAGGAGAAACGTAAAGAAGACACTTCTTAAACTTTTAGGTCTCTGGGTTTTCCTAAACTTCAGATACTCGTCGAAATGTTTTGCGCAAATTTACAGAGCCTAGTATGAAGCCGCCATGTTGGTGGAGCTCCTTGCTTCACCAATATGGCTTGAATGCTTTTTTAACTGCCGCTTCCGAAAATTATTTAAAATCGACGGGTAGGCAGGTGTTAATTTGAACCTTTGACTCACGAAGGGAAAGCAACACAAAACAATTCAAACGTAATTATTAAAACGTTTCAAATACTGAAGCTGAATTTTTGCTAACATTATGATTTATATGCGATTTTAAACCTGATTGGTTATTGCCGCGGTGTCAATGCCGTGTAAGTCATTAAACTTCCTATATATTGTTCTTGGTTTTACAGTTACACTACGTAGATAACTAGATATCCCTCTTACCTCTGCAAGTCTTGTGCGGCCAATATAGACCGACCCAGCTTGACTGTTATGTGTGTAGGAACCCAATTCTGCTCCCGTGTGGCGCGAGTATGTTGGTGTCGGTCTTCCAAGACCCTGCTGATACTGATAATCAGAGTATGGCCCCCACGTCCTTGAAGTCCAAGATGTGTTGCCCATGGTTTGATAGCGCGAGCGTGTTGACGTCGGTCTTCCAGAACTCTGCTGATACTGGTAATCAGAGTATGTCCTCCGCCTCCCTGAAGTTGAAGATGTGTTGCCCATGGCTTGATATCCGGCGAGCAGAATTCAACGCTCGCGCGGAGAGCGCGATCAAAACCGTTTAAAACTTCTTTCAGAGATCTAGACGTCTTCGCCACTGCTAATGAACGTAAAATTTTACATCATCAAAGACGCTGCTCTTTTACCCGAAATTCGTACACGCTAATGTCACGTGCAGGTCACTATATATATATATATGAGATTGCGTAGTCACTGATCTCTGATTGACAATTAACCGCAGCTTACGTCTCCCCTTTGGGGCTTTTGCGGTCAAGATCATGTTTCCATTATATTATTCCACAAACTTTCTCATACGATCTTAATTTATTTGCAAAAGGTCTTTTTCTAACTGCGTAGAGATGTCATTGAGTGTAATCCTACAGCGGCCTTTATTTTACTTTCAGTAGCGGACGAGAAAAACAACGCCGCGCTAAAGTATTTCGCGTCATCAGTTAATTGGACTTTGAGCGCACTTCTGATTACTTCTGTATTTGAAACTTATCTGATCTCTCTGTCAGGTCAAAGGCAAGAGAACACAAAATAATTGTAGCTCAATATATGACATGTGCTCCAATTGACGTAAGCGAGCTTCATTATACATTGTACAGCAATGCAATAGTGTTTATAGCAACGCCAGTAAATACTTCCGTAAACTTTAAAGGGATTTTTCCCTTGGTCACGAGGGGCACCACTTCACCGATAGCACTTAACTTAAAATGACCTGTGCTTCAATTAAAAGAGCTAAACTTTCGGTATTAAAGATTCTGTCGCGTTCAATAAAGACTTATATATTCCGTTGTCTACAAAGGGACTTTTCCTTTGGTAACGAAGGATGGAAATACACAATACAATTCTAGCTAAAATGAATGTTTTCTCAGTTTAAGGAACTGAGCTTTCAAAAAGATCCTACAGCGCTAACTGAATTATGAAAACAAGAAACTATTCCGTAATCTTCAAAAGAATATTTCGTTGGTCACGAAGGCCGAAGATAGTTCGGTCACGAAGATAGTTTGGTCACGAAGATAGTTCGGTAACGAAGATAGTTTGGTCACGAAGATAGTTCGGTCAACGAAGATAGTTTGGTCACGAAGATAGTTCGGTCAACGAAGATAGTTTGGTCACGAAGATAGTTCGGTCAACGAAGATAGTTTGGTCACGAAGATAGTTCGGTCACAAAGATAGTTCGGTAACGTAGATAGTTCGGTCACGAAGATAGTTCGGTAACGAAGATAGTTTGATCACGAAGATAGTTCTGTCAACGAAGATAGTTTGGTTACGAAGATAGTTCGGTCACGAAGATAGTTCGGTAACGAAGATAGTTCGGTAACGAAGAGAGTTTGGTCACGAAGATAGTTTGGTCACGAAGATAGCTCGGTAACGAAGATAGTTCGGTCGCGAAGATAGTTTGGTCTCTCGCTAGACGATGAGCGGGAGACCAAGCTATAGTTATATCAGCGCACCGTGATCGGGAAGAGCCCATCTTCTTAACATCCACTTGGAATCTTGCCGCTTTAAGGTGTCTCGTCACAGTGTTTTTTCTGGATCATACCAAGCATTTTTAATCAGTTATGAAAATTACACCAGTACAGTGGAAGCTCTCGTAAGCGGACACCCACGGGACGCGAAAAAGTTGTCCTTAACTGTACTGGAGCTGTCCTCTTACGAGAATGGTTCTCGTGAGCGGCCACTAGAGTTGTAAGAGAAAGATGGCCGCCTACGGGAGCTCGCTAAGCTCACAAAAAACAGCGGGAATACAAAAATATCACCAAATTGTTATTTATTTATTTATTGAGGAAATTCACGAAATTGCAACTACTGAAGGTAAATTTAAAAGAGGGTCGGGATAGATAGCTAAGCATTTTTCCTCATTTCGGAAACGAAATTCTGTTTGTTTTCATGCTACTTTTCAAAATTCTCGACATCTTGTTTCAGTTGTCTTCTACATTTTCTAGTTGCCTTTTTACTTTTAAGTGCTAGTCATGACGTGACATCGCTTGCGAAATGACGTCATCAAATTTACGTTAGTGTTCGACTTTGAACCTCAGAATTTTAGAAATGACAGCAGCTGGTATGTACGTAATAAGCATCTCCCTCCCTCGCCCAACCCCCAACCCGCTCCCCCACTTCCCCCCCCCCCCCAAAATAACAATGACACAACGACAACAACAACAGCTATAACGAGCTAAACAGATAGCTTCATTTTGTATCCTGGATAAATGTATAAATCCTTATGTTTTGAGGCCTTTGTTTGTTGGTTACACAGCATTTTTTCAGGTGAGCCAAACTTTTAGAATTGTTCTAGATGACAGAAATGTTACATACATAGGAACGTGTGCCCTGATGGTATATTATTTTCAAAGTTCACAAATGGTTTTCATAATCCCTTACGGTAGTTTTTCATTACCGCAGGCACCACCGCTTTCCCGAAATCCCCCTCCGCCCCTATAATTATTGAGAGAACGGAGAGATCATGTTAAATCCCCCATCACTCTCACCCTTTCATCTCTAACCGCCTCTCCTACCCGTACCTCCTCTTACTCCCCTTTGGATGCTTCTAGACCTGCCTAGCAAGTAACTTCGACTTCTCAAATTTAGCCAATGAGGCATGTCGAAAGAAGTGAAGTTAAGATGATGTAAAAAAAAAAATGGAATGGGCTTCTACTGGTTGAGTTCATTAAAAAATAAAAACAAAACAAACGAACAAAAAAAAATGGATGCAAAGTTCCATTCTAAGCGAATTTGTTGTATTTTATCGAGAGAGAAAGGAGGGCAAGAGAGTTTGTTTCCCAAATATACCTCTATTGGCGTTGTTTAATTTTTGATTTAAACTTGACTCACTTTGGGAGTGCTACTATCTTTAGTTTAGATAATTTATGTATCTTATTGTATTCTTGTAGATTCCCTTTGGCGCACACGCATTTAATTCTGAATGTTTAGGACAAAGGTCCGACACTTCGTGCAAGCGAACCTCTCCTTACGGCCGACTTATAATAAGGGCACTCATCCATGTCTGCCCCTTTGGTGTCATGTACTTAATAGTGTATCCATGTTATCCAAACTATTGCAATGCCCTAAAATCTGATTATATGAGGCAGCCCGATTTAAGCAGATAAATGAAGTAATGTGCTGAATGGGTAGATCTTTGCTTCGAATCTCAAAGCGAAAGATGATGGTAGCCATCACTTTATGCCCACTGTCAGTGTGTGTTTTTCTTTTTTTAAGGGAGCTATTCCAAATGTATGGAATATCTCATATGTCTATTTTAACGAGGGTAATATTTTGTAGGTGTCCTCGTATTATCGTGTCTCACGCATACCCATACCAGTGGAAATCAAACTGCAAGGGAACAGAGCTTGGTTATCGCATTCATAGTCCTGATTACTACAGAAGTAAAAAGAAAATGTTTAGCTAGGCTACTCTTTCACTTAACTGATGACCTTAATTTTTTTAAAATCTGTTTAAGACAGAAGAACTCCCTACGTTGTAACTTACCGTATAGTCCACATTCAGTAGGGTACGTTTATGGAAAAATAAAAGAAAGATCGGAGATAAATAAACAAATGAAAACACCAACAAAATAACAAAAAGATAAAAGTTTAAGCAAGGTTTTCAGAAATGGCGAGACTCTCAACCTTCAAAGTTAAGGGCTTAGTGGGAACAACACTTGTCCCTTGTTGCTGTTGCTTGTTTCGTTTTTTTTTTTTTTTTTTAAGTATTTTGCTTTCTTAGCTTTTTTTTTCCATGAGGCTAGTTATGATATGCACGTTTTTGATATGCATGACAACCATGAGCGTGGTGGAACGTTTTGGGAGTCAACAAAATACAGTAAGTAACAAACCGTTTTCTGTTGTCCACTGAACTCGGTAGCGTATTATGAGTCAGATCAATTTTGCTAATTTCAAGGTAATGGTTATTTATTATAATGCTTAACCGGTTTTGAACATATAACAACGTCGAGAATATGATTAAGTTAAGTTTCTCGGTTTTTCTTTACCTCTTAATATTCTTGCAGGTCCCTTTTCATCCGTGGCGGAAAGGAAAAAAAAAATAAAGAAAGAAAGAAGGAAAGAAAGAAGACTGAGAAAACAAAAACACATAAACGTTCGCGAACATTCAGTCTGATTTTGTTTCTTTAAGGTACAAACAGAATCCTGTAGGGAAGTCCATGCTCCAGTTTTGGAATACATCATGCGAATCAAGGTCTTCTTTTTGGGAAATAGATGAGATAACACAAGGAATCTTGTCCGCAAATCCGATGGCCTGCTTGTTTACAATCTTTGATTTTATGCGTGCTTGTGAACGATATTTGTTTAAAGTGTTTCTTGTACGTGATATCGTAGATTTGGGTTATGCTTAGAAGAGAGAGAGAGAGAGAAGAGAAGGCTAACAAAACTTAAAAACAAATAAAATAAAACAAATAAAACATGTAAAGACATGAATGACCATCGCAGTGATAAACATAAAATAAGCTTAAAAAAACAACAACAAAAACGCTACTATTAAAAAGCTCGCGGTTATTCAGAAACGCTTCTTTTTCTAAGGGAGTTATTACGATTAGTGACCTCCTTTCTGATACTTAATCTTCCTAAAGGGCGTTAAGGTGTCGACTTCGTCTCGGTAATATTCACAAATGTTCACTTCGCCTTGGGCGAATAATTGTAAATAGAAAACGATGCGAGAACCAATCAGATTCACGGCGACTGCATGAGTGGCGACTTAGGCCTAGTTCAAACGTCGTACTTCTGCCGTGCCGAACTAAATTCCGAAATTAAGTTCGACAAAAGCACGGCAGAAGCACGGCGTCTGAATCAAACTTTTGAATTAAGTTCGGCAAGTAATTAAGTTCGACAAGCTCTGCCGCGCTACACGACTCTGGCACGGCAGCGATTCAAACGTCGTGCTTCTGCCGCGCTAAACAAAATTCATAAATTGTAATAATGTATTTTGGCGAGATTGCGTTCCCACGGGGAGTTAGCAGGAGAATTGCTACGAGGCATCAGTGTATCCTAAATTTGGTTCGACTCTGGCACGACGTCTGAATCAGAGTTGTTTTCCTGCCGTGCTACAGTCGAACCCCCCAATTGCAATTTAGTTCGCCACGGCAGAAGCACGACGTCTGAACTGGGCCTTATACTTGTTATCGCACAGTAATTGTTTTTTACTTCTTAAATCCTCCCAGTCCCTCTTTGGCCGTCACAGAAAAGAAAAAAAAAAAAAAAATTCGAAAAAGAGCCTGAATTCTAAAATTCTTCCATAGTTTTTAGAGGGAAACGAAGCCCGGCAAACATCAAAGGCGCAAACAAAGATGCCAAGATTTATGTTGGAAGGTCCACGACAGTGCACAATCTTTTGTTGAGGCCTTCCAAGGGGTTTGAGCGACAAGCGACATTGCGTCAAAATGTGGCGACAATTTGTTACCAAAGTACCGACAGCCGAGGGAAGTCGACATGAAAGGGGCGACAATTTGCGAAAACGACAATCCATTTTTCATTTCGACAAAGCGACAACTGCACTTTTTTTCTTCGACAGCGACATGACTGTCATGACTTAACAAGGCCAGCGTGACTCTTTTGGAGCTCTATTGATTGCGTTCATGGTAGATCAGTTGTACAAATATTAACAAAAACAAACCATCATTCATTCCCTCCCTCCCGTTTTTCCTCGGGGGGTGGGTACGGCTACACGTAGGCTACCTTTATTAGGGTATTCAGGTTATTTTAGGTGATCTAGGGTCGGGTGAGAGTCGGCCAATTGTTTGCCAAGGGCAAACATAAGAAAGACAAGAAAAAGACCAACAAGAAGAGTAGAAAGAAGGAAAGGGTGGAAAAGGGTTACGGAAAGAAAGACAGGAAAGGTGAGTTGGCGCTTTTCATAGTTAATCGGTTTTCACGGTCTCAAATATTTAGCTTTGTTGACCATTGTTTGGCAGTCCTTTTTTATAATATGGATGATTGTATCGGATAGATAAAGCATTAAGTCATTAAGTTTATATGGCGATCAGCGAACATGAGCGAGCTAGAAACTTGCACTGCACTCTGTGTACACGTGGACAGATGACATTGATTTTGGAGCGTCTTTTTGCTTCTCGATATTCTTTATTTATTTCTTAGCACACTGATCTCTCAGCCTTAACTTGGTGCAGTGTTTGGTGGTTTATTTTTCCAATCATAGACCATTATACTATTGACGATTCATCATAAAATTATGAAGCATCTACGGCGAACAGCGAGTTCGGATCAGTTCGCAGCCTGCAGTCTGTCTGAGTGTACACCGACTGTGCGCTGGAGATAAAATTAATTTTTTTGCCTTTTGACGAATACGTTTACACAGAATGCTATATTAATGATTAACATTGCTGCATGTCATTGATAATAAATTATGGAGACAAAATTGAAATACTTGCAAACACCTGACCTTATCTAGCACTGGGGCGCATGCGTGTGTGTTTTATTTTATAATCATCCCGCTTAAAATATATTTATTCATAAATGTGTCGGTCGCGGGGTACAGTTGAAGTCGTCATAGCATTTAGCCCCAAGCCCCATTAACATAGATGTAGACATCTGGAATATTGAACTTTTGTTGATGGTTATTATCGAAAATAGAGTTTTACAAAAATGTTAAACATTTTATTTAAAATTGGAGGTTATAGCGCCGAAATAACCCTGCATCGTCACACGTATACTCGTCAAAATTAGTACGTTAAGATTACGAGCGGCCTTATTTTAGAGAAACGTCAGAGACAAATTTTTGTAGCGACAACGACATATGAATTTGTACAGAAAAACGACAGCGACAATTTCCTCCGCTGGTTAGGCGACAAAGGTACGCAGAAGGATGCGACAAGGCGACAAGACTACCCCCCTTGGAAGGCCTCTTTGTTTTGCGTTCATACACTATGCATGAATTACGTAACCAGAACGTTTCCATTGATTAGTTCCTCAGAGTAAACAGCTATTGTGTTTTGTTCACAAAGAACTTTGTCGGGTTTCATAAACATGCCCCTTTTTTTTTTACTGAATCACTCTATGCTTAATTAGAATAAAGTAATGTTGCGTGACCTTTGAATTAGTATACAAATGAATCCAAAGTTGCACAATACTGTATTCTGTTAACACTGTACCCCGTGATTGATAGACTATTATTCGTGCGTGATGACCAGAGAAAGAAGCTTGCCAGCAGTCTAAGCACTATCGCCGGGTCAAGATTTGCTTGCAGCTGGGCTTGTGTTTACACATGCGATCAATCATGATGTGGATTGCTGTGATATTACTTTGTGCTGTATCGTATCCATCAAACGGTGCGAGAATGCTCGGGGTGGTTGGAACGGACTCAAAGAGTCGCTATGCGAACATGAGGAATTTAGCTGATGAACTGTGTTCGCGTGGGCATGAGGTTTGTTATGTTATTTGTTATTCTTAAGGAGGAAGCGAAGATGAATTTAGAAGTCTTTACTACGACTTCGGAGAGCCTGATAACTGAGTTACGATAGCGCGCGTCAAAATGTGTGGTCAGTGAAAGGATTTTAAAGCCTGGCCACCTTTAGACTTTCTGAAAAGTCCTTCGTCTTATTCAGTTTATTCAATACTTCGTCGCTCGCTCGGCCGCTTGGCGACCTTAAAACGGCCGCTTCGCGACCAAACATATTCTACCCTGAAATTCATGAGGTCGACTTGTGGCAAGTCTATATATGGCCACCTCTGCACGCGATCTTCGAATACACGCATCAAAGATCATCTTTGAATACACTTTTGCCGCATACATCAAAGGTGGCGAAGGTCGTTTTTACTCACCTGTGAACGCGTAGAATGCAAAACAGCCGTAATTTTTGCGAACGCGAGCGACGGTCAATATTCGAACGAAAGGTCTGGAGCAGGAGGGAGGGGGTGACTCTGTTGTTTTCCGGTATTTATTCGTGACCGAGTCATCGCTACCAGTGTGACGTCACATAGCAACGAGTGAGCGCTTCGAGTAGCTTATTCAGATTACGCCATTTAAGAAGGACAACAGAGTCTAAGAAAGACAAAAATACAGGCCTAATATCGCTTTTGTTCGCTAACTAAGTGTAGGTGTGTGCAGTTTGTTAATGCTTTTTGTCTGTGTGCATTATTTGTTTTAGTTTTGTGCGCGCGTTATCGTGTAACCTTGTTGAATTTTGTTGCGGGTAACTGACGGAACCGCCATCTTGAAAACGGGATGAGAGCCCGGGGGGTGGGGGATGGGTACTCTCAGAAAAGCTGGGTGGGGGTGTGCGGCCCGCTTCCCAAAACCCTTACCCTATTTATGACCAAAATCTGCGATATTCCTTACCCTATTTATGGTCTGACCAAATATTCAATACCCAATTTATGACCCGACCAGTAAATCAAAACCCTGTTTCAGACCTGCGTTATAATAAGTTCCCTATTTCAGACCAATGTTGAATTACCGTAAACATAATTTGTGATGGGCTTTTGTTAATTTTCTTTTCGATAATGATGAAAACGTGGCTTCTTCTTAAAAACATACCCATATCAAGGCTAGAGTGCAAAAACCATACCCTATTTATGACCAAAATGGCCGAAATAGGCTAAAATCGATACCCTATTTATGACCAAAACGGTTGAAAAACCATACCCTTTGGGGCCGGACATACCTATATAGCTCATATAAGGGAGTACCCCCACCCCCCCCCCCCCCGGGGATGAGAGAAGTCAACGTAAAACGTTCGCGTTTTCTCTCTTAACCCTTTGAATACCAACTACGCATACATGCGTAATTATAATGGTCGTGCTATTTGTACCACTTGTGACGTCATCAATTTCAATGCGATCAGAATGATATTCTTGAGAAGCGATAGTAGTACTAGGCTAGGCCTTTCCGCACAATGGTCAGGTTTAGATATCGACGACATTCCGACGTCGCAAATCGAAAAACAACGTTATCAGTTTTGGTGCAAAAACGGTGGTAAAATGGTCCACAACGCCTATGATTGATCAAGGTCCATTTCTAGGCTTCGCCCGTAATTAACATCCAACTTTTCACGGCAGCCAGAAAGAACATACAACGCAAAAGGTAGCCAGTGTAAAAAAAAAGAGTCCAAATTTTGGCTTATGCGGATGCCCGGAATTGAAATTTTGCTCAATTTTGTACCTAATCCTCAAAAAAATCTCTCCTTTAGTAAAAAAAAAAGAGCTTTCTTAGCAAAACTTAGGCTTATTTAGCGTCATGCCAGCTAAAAAACCTGACTAAACGGTTAAAAACGGTATTTTTTGGCGAAAGTTTGGTATTCAAAGGGTTAAATGTCGTACCAATAGTTTTGTTAATAGGAGGTTTTATGCGTCGATAGTATACGTTTAATCCGCGTGTATCGCTGTGTCAATTGAACCAGCCGTTCCTCTCATCACTCCGTTTGAGTGTTGAGATGTTGTTTATTTCTTGATTTCCACCAAAATTTCCCTGCGATGTGATCGGTTTTTGTATGTTTTGGAGAACTTTTGGTGGTAGTTAGCAGGCCTTTGAATTCAGTTCTTTGTGTTTTAATTGTGTCCGCTTTATGGTGATATTTGTTGGCTATTAAGGCCCAGTTCAGACGTCGTGCTTCTGCCGTGCCGAACTCAATTGCAATTTAGTTCGACTATGACACGGCAGAAAAACAACTCTGATTCAGACGTTGTGCCAGAGTCGAATCAGATTTAGAATTTACTGATGCCTCGTAACAATTCTCCTCCTAACTCCCCGTGGGAACGCAATCCCGCCAAAATATATTAATATAATTTATGAATTTTGTTTGGCGCGACAGAGGCACAACGTTAATTCAAAAGTTTGATTCAGACGCCGTGCTTCTGCCGTGCTTTTGTCGAACTTAATTCCTGAGTTTGGTTCGGCGCGACAGAGGCACTGCGTCTGAACTGGGCCTTAATCGTACAGCAGCTTTATTTGTTGGCTTTTGTTGTGAAGGTTTGTTGGCTTTTTTTTGGGTACGTTCTCGGTCAGTGGGCACGATCGAAAAAAAGGGCCGAGCAACAAGCGGGTTCTTGTAGAGAAAGAGACCGAGAGCTTGGAACAGGCTAATGATCATGCTGCAACTGTCCTGCATTGCCATGTTGTAATGGCTCCTATTTCTTAAGCCTCCAAGAATTTCAAGGCTGCATTGTAGTCTTTTCATCCCTTTAAGTTCTCATTATATTCCAACTAAAAAACAACCCTCCACTAAATGTCACTAAATAGATATTGCTGCATAACACTCAAAATAAATGAAAGCAAATGCTAAGTGTTAGAGTGCAGAAATGCCGTAAAGACAATCTGACATTTATTCTTATTAATTTTTTTAATTTAAACAAGTTTTATGCCTATTAGCTCTTTTTATTTATTCTGCTTTTATAATCATCTCCTGCTCTTCACAGGTCCACATAAGCCTATATGTACCACTTAATCCATCAAATATTGTCACTTGCATGTCTTTGTCTAATAGCGTCACTAAATGCTCCAGCTACAACTGTGAAATATTCTCCAGTGAAGTGGTATTCCCCTATTTTCAAATCTTCAAGCAGATTCTGCACATTGCCAAAAATATTTGAAGGATAATAAACACAACAGCTTCCATTTGACTTTCAAAATATGGTCGATATTTGTCCTTGGACATTATCTGTTCCTATCTTCTCGCAATGGATAATGTCCACAAAGTGGACACCGAATGAAGGCTACTTTTCACAAAACCTGCATTACTAAATAAAGGAATGATTGATTGACTGAATCAATATTTCTCCCTCGGACTCCGGAGGTCCATAAGTTTCATTCTCCTCCAGTGTGCTTAGCAGCTATGCTCCCATTCTGACCATATATGGCCATACATGCCCTGCCTGATCCATTGTTAGTGGTTTTATTTGTGGTTAGTGTGATAACAGTCAGCGCTAAAAACCTTGATGTTAGTTCCAGAGAATTTCCCCTCTTTTGCTCTGTTTTGCGTCTTCATAGCTCAATGTTTAGTTATCCTGTGTAAAAATGGTTGAATTTCACCACCCTAGCTTTTTCTTCAGTATGGTATTAAAGTCAATAAGGTTGGTGGCATCTATTTTAGTTGCTGATGTAACAGAAAAATCACATTTTTTAACTTCACACCAATTAAGTGAAACTATCGTAAATTTGGGATCTCATATTCCAAATTAAGCTTGTCAATTGATTTATACTGGTAATCAAGCTGTGGTAAACCTTTGTATGACTCTGTTCCTTTAAAGGAAATATCTTGGGCTGTCATTATCAATGGGAGTTTAATAAAGAGGTGTGAAAAAGTGCTTAAGGTGGCTCCCTAGAGTAATTACGAACCGCCCTCCCCATAGAACACGAGTTATAAAAGGAAACAGTTAATTTCTCTTACAGTTTTCCCCATAGAGATTTACCAGTATGGGTACTGTTAAAATAAGGCTTATTTTTGGATTAAGGGCGTTACCATGGCAACATCTCATCTAATGACAAGCAGATGTATTCCTCATTTTGACCTAAACTCTTTAGTATTTATACTTTCCTTCGGTGAAATCTTTTCATACTTCGCCACATCATGGAAATTATATTGCTTGACATTTTGAATTGGTAAACACTCAAGGTTGTTCAGACGGTTTTTCCAATATTCTGTAATTTGTCATTATTCTAAATATATTTATAATTTCATAAAAGAAGCCCGTTTCCAGTAAGCAATAACTACGCCATAGGGCGCTATGCCCACACACGTACGCAATGCGAACAATTTTTTATGTTGCTTTCCATTTCTATTCTTTTCAGGTCTTGCTTATTGTTCCCAGTAACTTACCATTTCCGCCGTCCAACACAGTAAAGCATTCGATTTACGACAATTCTTTGGAGATGGACTACGCGGAGAAAAACATTATACCCAAGTGTCTTTCTGGATCGCGATGGGAAGTTATTCAGCAATCTAAAATGTGGATAGATGTCTTGGTGAGCTTCTGTATATCAATTACAAAACACGTGAAGAAGCACCAAGAAGAACTTAAAGAATTCGATTTGTTATTTGGTGATTCACCCCCAGCTTGTCACGTGATCATCGCCGAGTTTCTCGCCCTTCCCCGAATTGATATCGAACCAGCCTTTCCAATGAGACTGAAACCCGAATTAAGTCTAGTGTCATATATTCCCAGCCTATTATCCTCAAATAGTGCTGAAATGAGCTTTATGGAACGACTTCAAAACTTATTTTTTTTTGGAGTCATGAAGAGATCAGAAATGTACTTTTCTACTCGTTACGGGGAGCTTAAAACAGAATTCAATATTATGCCAGAAAGACATTTCCAGGTCTCCATTCATATGGCGGAGATGACCATTATCATGGGCCACTTTGCACTGGAATATCCTCAACCACTTTTACCAGGTATTACAACACACACTCAACTACTACTTCATATATAATAACATGTGTGCAAATAATGTAAGTCATCTACTGGAAACCAAGTAGTGCAGCCATCCTATGTTATTACTTTTAATTCCCACAAGGAAATGGAGAAATATCGGACGTTTGGACAAATTTGCAGGTTCAGTGGTAGACCAAGCTGCATGCGAATATTTCTCCAACATTTCCGGCATGTCTCCAAACAAGCTAGTTCAATAAAGCATTTATTATCATAGTTCTTGTCAATCTACGGCTAAATTGATACGTTTCTGTTATGCATTCTCGGTAAACGTGGGCGAAGGGTAAGCAAATTTATCCACGTTTCGCTTGTCACTGTTGTAAACATTTAACTGAATATTTTCCTCGAAACATGAAGGTAAAAAGATTTTTACCTAGTAACAAAAACTGTTTATTTTCTGTAATGAATCGGAAAGCGGTTCGCCAAAATCAATTTGTGAGCCGGTTCATCCTAGCGGCCCGTATTGCAAAAATTGGACTGCTATAAGGGAACCAACCAGACTTCTCCTTTAGTTTGCAGACCATTCAGCCATATAATTTTATTTATTACATGTAACACATTTACGGTTTGATATTTTTAC
This sequence comes from Orbicella faveolata, assembly GCF_042242905.1. Classification (NCBI taxonomy): domain Eukaryota; kingdom Metazoa; phylum Cnidaria; class Anthozoa; order Scleractinia; family Merulinidae; genus Orbicella; species Orbicella faveolata. The sequence goes on from NW_028301553.1 coordinate 30,183,469, forward strand.
TCAATCATGCCTCAAATCACAGCAACCAAACTAGTGGGACCGTTAACAGTGAAACCCCCAAGTCCACTTCCACAAGACCTGCAGCAGTTTATCAGTGGAGCAGGAGACAAAGGGATAATACTGTTTTCATTAGGAACACTCGGGGATGCAGTGTTGCAGAAACACCAAGTGGAAATGTTGGTCGAAGTTTTCGGAAGACTGGAGCAGAGAATAATATGGAGATTAAAAAGTAGGTCCTGGAAGAAATTTGCTCTAAAAACAAATAAGAAGAAAATTCTTGAAAATGACAAAGGGCTACGCAGTGCAATGTCGCTTGTGACACGGCTCACAGTTTTTCAAGCTGTAGTTGAGAAGTTGACATTGTGTACAAGTTGCAATGTTGAAACACTGGCAAACCTTGTCCAGGCGTATTGATTTTTGAGGTTGATAACAATAGTTTCCAGGTCTTTCCACCACTTATACTTTAACAAATCAATACTGGCACTCGTTTGTGATATGATCCTCCGATACTGCTATTACAGGAATTTACATGTCCAATCATTAATAAACAAGTTTTGGTCATTCTTTCATGTAACAGGTTATCTTAGCATCGGCAAAGTCTGTTAAAAACACACTTAATTTTACCTTCAAGTGCTCATAACTCAAAAACAAGCTCGGTGAATTCCCCATTTTTAGTTCAGAGTGCACTATTGGGATGGTTTTGAGAGCTGGCGTCCGCTAAACCGATTACTCGCCAAGACGTTAACTTTAATGCTTGTTTAATTTAGTAATATCAGTTTATCAATTGGCCTTGTGGCCGATTGGTGGGGTGGAATAGGTACCTATGTGCACCACGTAAAACGTGATTCACCTTCCTCAATTCTCTTATAACATCAAAGCTATTTGACATATCGAATGTGGTTTAGCGTTGCCTGTACTCTTATAGACAACGATATGCGTCATCATAGTGGTCAAAATGTTGTGGACTGGTCAGAAAATAAATTTTCCAATCTGTAGCTCAGCAAATTCGTGGTGGCCATAATTGGTTGTCAGAAAACAAACTTTCCGTGTTGTATAACTCGCCAAAAGGCCGTGTTTTGTGGCCAGAATGGTTAATTCACCTTTTTCATTTGTGAAAAAGAGATGGAAATTCGAGCAATGTAAACAAACACAAAACATTTGACGACGCGCTACAAACGTTGGCGTGAAAAGTGAAATTGTCAGGTTTGCAAATTCAACGTATTATTGAATTTAAAATTGAAAACAAAACAAAAAATCAAATCAAAATCAATCAAAATCAATCAAAATCAAAAACACCAGAGTAAAATTTAAAAGTTGTCGTGAGAAACAGTTATTGTAAGTAATATTTGGACCTTGAATGAAAATACACACATGAAACATACACACTGCTAATTAAGATTGCGTCGTATCGAGGTTGCTGCCCCTGCCCTATCTGACCACCAAGGTGAATACAAACCGGAAGTGAACCGAGCAGGGGTGACATTGTATGTGACTACTGTGTCAGAGCTAACAGCTGTATCTGAAATTGTCTCACTATTTTTATTATGGAAATGTGATACGTTTGGTCAAATGAATCTTCTTAGGAAATATTAAAACAGTTCTGTCATAAGGGTTTAAAGCCACCTTAAAATTTAGATTTTTTTTTTAATTGTTTCAAACTTATTTCTCCAGTTCATACTTACTGCTGACAATCACCGTCACTGAAAAAGCCCCTCCTATCTGCCACAATTTAAAGTAAACGAGTACTAAGATCGACAACAAAGGATATATTGCACTAGTTGTGTTTCAGCACAAGCAAGTGATTATCGACTCATCAAGCACTGCGCATTGACCGTCGCAATGGATGGTAGTGAAGATCTCCTAATTCACTGCCTAACAAAAGCCGACCAAGCTTGTGCAGCAGGCCTAGACCTGCTAAAGGGGTCGCATTACATAGTTCGTCAAGAAATACACGATTCTTCTGAGACTTCTAAGGGGCTGACACATACAGGAGACCATGACCCTGGAAATACAAATATTAGAACAAACGATCAAATCTGACCACGATTTGGGAAAAATTAAGTAAGCGTCCCTCCACGATTAAGCGCCTCCCTCGAATAAGCGCCCCTAGTCTTCTCCCAAATTTCAAATAAGCGCCCCGGGCGCTAATTCGTGAATTTACGGTAGTTTCCTAACTCCACGTAATAAATTCTCTTTCCATTGAAGGGCATATTCCAGAAGATCTTTCCTCGAACATCAAAGTTCTCCCATGGATTCCTCAGAATGACTTATTAGCCCATAACGGCACCAAAGCCTTTATATCACACACAGGTCACAACAGCTTATATGAAGCAGCTTTCTATGGTGTGCCACTGGTTTGTGTGCCAATTTTTGGTGACCAACCTAGTAACTGCATCCAGGCTCAAACGGTTGGCATGGCAATTGGTGTCGATTTAAAGACGGTGACTGGTGATGAAATGTACCAGTCAATATGGCGAATCCTAGAGGAACCAAGGTAATTCTGATTCTTTGCCGTCACTGTTTAAGGAAACTGTTACAAACCGATTGTCATATATTTCCCTTCAAGAAACTAAAGATAGAATCAGTATATATCCTTTACGCGATGAGCCATATTTCAATAAATGAGTTAGATACTGCGAAATTGTTGGAAAGAAGAACGTATATGCAAAAATATTTAGCCAGAACCTCCCTCACAAGGTGACAGAGATGATCATCGTTTATATGTATTTCAGGGATCGAAATTCTTAGTTTGATATTGTTTAGCTTTTTATCATCTTGTCATCATTCTGGAAGTTGCAAAAGATTATTAAGATTTTATTTTTATTAGTTTCAATTTAGCTTTAGTTTTAAGCAAGGTTTCGATGGGAACAACGTCTGATAATGAAATGATACCTTTTGGAGTGAAAATAAATTTAGGTTTCGCCCGCAGACGGGTTTTGGTGCCTTTTAAGAGTCAAAATGGAACCCTTTCCCGGAGACCTATGATTCCTTGGCAACAGGTTATCGACTACTACCACAGTCGCGTCCATATTCAATTATGGTCAGATTTGTAAATCAATAACTTCGAATTTTAAGCCTTGAAAGTCTTCGGTCTCTTTATTAATCTGTATGTGTTTGCCTTTTCTCTTTAGCTTTAAGGGTAACGCTACTCGCATCTCGCGATTGATGCGTGACAATCCGCGAACTTCCGTTCAGCAAGCCGCTGACTGGATTGAATATGTCCACAGACACAAAGGAGCCAAGCACCTCAGACCGGAAGTGTATAATCTCCACTGGTGCCAATATTACCTCTTGGATGTAGTTGCATTCCTTTTAACTGCAATTTTTGCATTTTGCTTTGCAATTAGAGTGCTTTTTAGACTGTTGTGGAAGATTGTTACCAAGCTTGCGAAGGGTAATAAGACCTCGAAGCAAGAATGAGAACTGCTTCAAAGACAAAACATTACACTGTTAGTAGTTGTGATTTAATTTTACAACCATGGCTTCTTTGGTGCTTGTTTCCAAATTGTTGTCAACAATGCAATCCCATTGAGACAAGGAGGACTGAAATGGGGGAGAAGGGGAGGTGTGTCTTTGCACAAGGAACTTGAAATTCCTATTGTAACCGCTTTTCGGCAGACATGCAACTTCATCCTTTCTTTTCTTTCTTTTCTTTTTTTTTTTTATAATTAAAGACAACTTTGGTTATCGTTTGTTAAAGGCGCGGTGATCTAATGATTAGTACGCTGACTACGGATCAAGCCGTCCACGTTCGAGTCCTGGTCGGGGACATTGTGCTGTGTTCTTGGGCAAGACACTTTACCCTCACAGTGCCACATAGGGGTATAAATAAGTACCTGCGAATTTAATGCTGGGGTAGCCCTGTGATGGACTAGCATCCCATCCAGGGGAAAGTAGAAATATTCCTGGTTGCTTCATGCTCCAGAAATTGGAGATACATGCCGGCCTAATGGACCACTTGGCTCGTACACAGACTTGGTCTTAGCTATTTTGTTTGTTTGTTTGTTTTTTTTACTTTATTTTGATTTTGTTTTTCAAATTGAAGAAATCCAAGACAGCAGATTGCGCCAGTTAGAAACGATTCCATTCAATTCTACGACATATTACGCCAGTATTTTATGTTATTGATTGTGGGACGTGCTATGAAGCTGTCAAGTTACAGGGTGATTGGTCTCTGAATCTATTCCCCCCCCCCCCCCCCGCCCCCCCACCCCCGCTCTTACCCGTCTCAGAAGATCAAAAAATAAAAAAATGTCTGGTCTGAATCACGGCTGAGTCAGTTAGAGTTGGTATCACACACAAGGTAATTAGCATACCGAGGTGTTACTGTAGATAAGGGTATCTGTAAATACTATTAGACAAACGTCTAACGAGTGTATCTAAATGTCGAGAGTCGAGGGTAACATGTCGAGGGTCGAGGGTAACTTAAAAAATATATTTAAATAAAGTGAAAAATAAAAATACAGTATATATGAAATAAATTGCTGAAGAAATAAAGACAGAACTTTTTTTTTAAAGAAAAGGGGATGGCAATGTCTGTTTTATCCACTTGTCACGCGACGTTTTGGTCATAGAAATGATCTCCATTAACTGCATTTACTATACTCGTACGCTCAGAAGACTACAGTTACACCCTGCTTTAGAGCTAGTGGTCTAGTATTGCCCAGTTTCCAATAAATACCAAACAAACTAGAGAGAACTGTTTGAAAGTATCCAATGTTATCTTGGGTAGTCAATGAACAAACAGGAAGGCATTGAAGGCTAAGATAAGATAACAGACATGCCATACCCTATTCTTTAGTACTTCACATAACCCTATTTCAATCCACTGTGTTTACGTTAATTTCGTTTGCTTGGCGAGTATTAGAACAAGCCATGAAAACAATGAAAACAAAGATAGTTACTGGTTTATAATAATGTTCTACAGTCCTAAATGGAGATAATAAGCGTGAATATCGAGAAATGAAAATTGGCGTGCATGTGTCACGCAACGCTTTACTCAAAAAAAAAGAAAAGCTGGAGAAAGAAAATTCTCTCTTGATATCTTCAGCAATTTATTTCATATATACTATATTTTTATTTATTTTTTATTTTTTTTATTTTTCACTTTACTTTAATATATTTTTTAAGTTACCCTCGACCCTCGATATGTTACGCTCGACTCTCGACATTTTACCCTCGACTCTCGACTCTCGACAACTAGATAACGTCTAACATAACGACGTTAGAGAGGTTAAGCATGACGTTTACAGCAAACGGCAAACGGCAAAAATTAAAATGTTGTCGCCTCTCTTCAGCTGTGTGTACAGTAGAGTGAAACTATTTGTATTTGTAATGAATAGTAGGAGACGTTATTCCATTTTTGTGTGCTTTATTTACGGATTAGAAGAAAAGAACTCAAAATCAGAAGTTATCTATCAATAATTCTAATACGTGTTTGGGTGATAATTGATGAAATGACGGGTTATTAAATAAACGGAACATTTATCTTGCTAACACATCTGCGTGATCTCTTGATTGTATTCACACATTGTCGACTACAGCATTCACAGGAGATTAGCAGATCAGAATCGCTGACACGAGCCATGTTTATGTTTGAATGCTTTATAGTCCAGCGCAATTTCCATTACTACAGATATTTTATGTGTGTTCTATTCCTTTCATGAAATTACAGGTTTGCAGCACTTAGAGTTAATTGAAAGAATTCGTGAAAAGAGAATGCATAATACTCGTGTGAAAGTTCGAAATGATGTAAAAAAACAAGGTTATCACCAAGATTATTCAATTTCAAGACAAATATCAAAGGCCGCTTTAATCGGCTCAGACAAGCCAGACACCAGATAGTAAAGGGCTCTTGATTCCTGTTTCCGGAGCATGATATGATCAGAGCCCTGATATTCAAAACACGAATATGGTAACCAAGCATAAAAGTGAATTTGGGTCTCTTTCACCCCTACTTATTGAGTGCAAAACATTACCAATGAAGGAAACTTTACCCCAAGAAGAATTGCAACATTTGTTAGATGGCCTCGATCGGATTTAGGTGATAGTTCGGAACCGATGCGTTCTTTTTCAACAGATTACCATGCTGACCTATACTGTAGTGCATAAGTGCTCAAAGTATTGCGTTACTGGGCGTTACCAAGCTTCACATTTATAGTCCCGCCTGTCTTCTTCACACTGAGTTTTCCGCAATACTGTAGCTGCACTTTAGCTCACTGCTAGGAACATACCACGCACGGGTGAACGTTGGACATGTGGATAACTGTGATCCTAATTTACATCGCAATTCCTCTAATTAGTGGAGCGAAAATACTCGGCGTGCTAATGACAGAATCCAAGAGTCATTACTCGAACTTGAGGAACGTGGCAGACGAAATGGCATCGCGAGGTTATGAGGTTTGTGATCTCACTGAGTTGGTATCAATGTGTAACATTGGAGTTACATGTAAGACTGATCACTCAACACGCAATTTTTGTAATCGTAAGGTGTCGTAGGTAAGACCATGCACTTATTTGGGGTTCGGTAAGTTGTTTGTATGCTGAATATTAGGGCGATGTTAATTGGCGTAACTGTTCCATCACCGCGTTTGGAAAATTAGCGTGCTATAAAAGGCTCGGGGCTAGGGGACAAAAATATATTTTACAGCTATTATGGAGTTCTCATGAATTAATCGAAATACCTTACTTTATTAGACTGCCTAGGCCGCTAGAGGCCAGGCTTGTTTCATGTTCTGCGTTAGAAATTAAGTTGATTCAAGGGTCATTCAAGGGTCAATAACCACGCGGCCTGGGCCCGAGCGCGGTTCGCCAAAAGGATGAGGATCGAGGACAACCCGCTCCAGAAGGATTCTACTGTGGTAGTTGTGTGTAGTCATCATCACTATTCTCACTCCCTTTGTTTCATTTTTATTTTTTTTTTCAGGTAACTTTAGTTGTCCCATCTACCATATCTTTTCCAGCGTCGATCTCAGTGCAGCATTTAGTTTACAAATACCCTTTCGACGAGAAACATGTAGAAAAGACATTAGTACCAATGTCGCATTCTCGATCGCTCTCGGAAATTGTGGATGATCACAAAATGTGGATGGATTTCTTTATCACCTCGTGTAGAGCTTTGATAACTTACGTTAAGCTTCATAGGGAAGAACTAAGCAAATTCGACCTAATGTTTCGTGACACTCCTCCAGAATGTGGAGCTATCGTCTCCGAGATGCTGGGTATTCCAAGAATCGACATCAGACCAGGAATGGTGATGCGACTTTACAAAGATATAAGCGTGGTGTCATATATCCCTGATATGTTCTCCTCGAACTCTGATAGAATGAGCTTTGTGGAACGAGTTGTTAACTTGATTTCTCATACTCTGACGTGGGTAACAATTTACCAATATTACGCACGCTTCGACGAACTAAGGAAAGAATTTGGCGTACAGGAACAAAGATCGTTCGAGGACTCTCTTAACAACGTAGAGGTGGTCATAATCACGGGTCATTTTGCTCTGGAATATCCTCAGCCAATTCTACCAGGTAAGAGCTATTATTCAAACAGTTAGAGGTTGTCACTTGGCGCTGGTGATGTGGAGACGGCTGATGTGGTATGATCGCTAACGTCGAGACACCAGTCGTCCATAAAATCTGCTCTCAACCAACACTGACACCGAGTTGAATTTTTTTTTACTCGTGTTCAGTCTTCACCTTTTTCATTGTCTGAGAAGGAAATCAACTTTTAATAACTAGATCTTAAGCATAACCTTTACCACCATGGTGGCTGCACGACTCATGCTGAGGAACTTTTTTTTTTTTTAATCTGTATATTTTACTGTAACAACATCTACACAAAAATGTTTGTTAATCTATTGTTTTAAATCAAAGCTACCAAACTAGTGGGACCATTGACAGTGAAAACTCCAAGTCCACTTCCAAGAGACCTGGAGCAGTTTATCATTGGAGCTGGAGACAAAGGGATAATCCTGTTTTCATTGGGAACACTCGGGGATGAAGTGTTGCAGAAACACCAGGTGGAAATGTTGGCCGAAGCTTTCGGGAGACTGGAGCAAAGAATCATATGGAGATTAAATGGTATGTTACGACATTATAAGAATAGCAGATTACGTTTTATCCTCAGGACACATGAATTCTAGCGATCTCGTCGACTGCAATCTATGAATCAAGGAGCTTTTAATTCGGTATTTTATCAAACAAATAAAGAAGCCTGGACAGTGCTCTGTTCTGTTGTAAAGCACGCAGGAAGTGGTAGAGCACGAAAGTGTAGGGAGAAACACGAGAAGTAGTCGAGCGTTTCTCCCTACTTCTTGAGTGCTCTACCGCTTCCTTAGTGCTTTACAACAGAACAGAGCACAGTCGAGGCTTCTTTGTTTGTTTGTTATAAAGAATCCATTAATTTACCCAAGCATTCGACTGAATTTTCAAACCGAACTTTATTTTCCAAACGAGGAAAAGTGGCGTCATTGTGCATCTGTTCTCTGATAAAGCACGCGAAAATACGCCAATCACAATCATTGTTAGGATTGTTCAAATAATTTGCTTCGCTAAGGAGACAAAAGTTGTCAATCACAACCTGAACTTAATTGAGTTAACCTTTCGGTTTCGGCTGGCTTTCGAGAGAAGAACGATTGCTTCAAAGTTCGGTTTTTAGCTTGATTTTTTAAATAAGGATCGAAAGGTTTCTAGTCCAGAGGAATCCGACCGCATTGGGGCTTATGAAAACGTGCACTTTTCCAGCGGAAATTACGAAACAAGGAGCTCAAAGCCCGCGGATTAAAATGGGAAATGCTGAGTTGTAATTGAATGGAACTACAGTTACTTTACGACTTGCAGCGAGATTGCGCGAACTAACTTCAAAGTTGGAAAGACTAGACTACTTCTACTGGTTCTACTTTGAGTACAGGAGAGAATATCAGAGCAAGCTTTAAACTGATCGCTCGTCGAGTGAGCGTTTTAATTGTCGAGGTTCACTTCGCTGAGACTACCGGAGATCGCTAGTAAGCAAAGGGGCGTTACCACATTGCATGTCATTGTGTTGTTTTAGCATTTATGCAAAAATAAAGCTTCCCGTCATAAACAGAGACAGCTCAATTGTTATTTTCTGTCGTTGTCTTCCTTAAGTATAATTTATAATTTATAAATTTGTAAGCCAGCTTACCGTCATCAACCCGCGCGTCTGTTCTCTGATAAAGCAGGCTTTTTCAGCCAATCAGAGCGCGCGTTATATACAAACATTATTATAAAGCCTCTTTTACTTGTAATGCTCTCTGAAACGATCGCTGGATGAAGGTCTTCTGTGTTTTTTTTTTTTGTTTGTTTTAGTTTTTGTTTTGCTGTTTTTGCTTTGTTCTTTTTTCATATTAAAACTGAAGGCAGTTCCTAGCAACAAATGTTCTTTTCACTGACCTACTATTCACGTAATCTGACTCCACCGTCTCCATCAATGATACCTTTCGCTCTTCCTGATGTCGAGGAGTTCTTAAAATACGAGAGCAAGAATCCCGAACATCGATATAGATCCCGCTACTGAATTGACCGGATAAGCCGACCTCCTAGAAACAGGATCTAGATTTTTGAGAGACACGAATCTTCTATATAATTATGCATCAGTATAATTGTAACACTTTACTCCTGTAGCTTTGTAACTCTAGACTGTCTTCTTTCCTGAAGGCCATGTTCCAAAGGGTCTTCCCCCAAACGTCAAAGTTCTTCCATGGATTCCACAGAATGACTTATTAGCCCATAACAGGACCAAAGCCTTCATCTCCCACGCGGGTCACAACAGCTTATATGAGGCGGCTTTTTATGGTGTACCAATGATCTGCATGCCGCTTTTTCTTGACCAGTTTAGCAACTGCGCCCAAGCTCGATCAGTTGGCATGGCAGTTGGTGTTGACATAAAGACTGTGACTGGCGATGAAGTATACCAATCCATAAGGCGAATCATTCAAGAACCAAGGTATTTTCAGTTATAACTTTAACACCCCCTGCGTTGATGCAGCTAGGTTATCCGAAAGAGACTGACATTGACTCAAGCCAAGATATTGCCACTGCCCTAACAGAACCACCAGCTATGCAAGGCTAAGAAGGCTAAGGCCAGATCCTTTCTCCTAATGTTTGTGTGTGCATTCCCTTTTAGCTTCAAGGGTAATGCTACACGCATCTCGCGATTGTTGCGTGACAATCCGCGAACTTCCGTCCAGCAAGCCGCCGATTGGATTGAATATGTCCACAGACACAAAGGAGCCAAGCACCTAAGACCGGAAGTGTATAACCTCCACTGGTACCAATATTATCTATTGGATGTACTTGCATTCCTTCTAACTACACTTTTTGCATTTTGCATCGCAATTACAATGCTTTTCAAACTGTTGTCCAAGATTGTTACCAAGCGTGCAAAGGGCGATAAGATTTCAAAGCAAGAATGAGAGCTATTTCTAATGAGCACAGTTAAAAGATGCGGACAAAACTTTCGTTTGACACTAAGTTGTTACTGTAATGAGGACGGTGTTTAGAACATCGTGTAGGATTGTTTCCAAGCGTGCAAAGGTCGGTCTTAGCTCGAGGCAAGAACGAGAGCCGTTTCCAGTAAGTTAAATTTGTAGGCACAGGGGCAGATCCGGGATTTTTCTTAGTAAGGGGTGCACCACTAAGGCATGACGTAACTGACTGGTGAGGTAACCAAATTTCAAAAGCAACTACGAAGAAAAGGGCTTCATCTCAAGGGAGGTGGGGGGGGGGGGGGGAGGGGGAGGGTGCGCAGCCCCTGCTCCCGTCCTCTAGATCTACCTCCGAGGCACCTATAATGAGTCATTTGACCCTAAGAAATGGTTTTCACCAGGGTAGAAATACTCTCCTTCGTTACTTGGGAAACTGACGCAGCGCTTCTCCTTGAAAATGTTGCGTGACGACACAAATGAGGGAGCCGTGAGATAGACATTTAGGTTACATCCCCTCCTCCCTCTCTTCGACGTCCTCATGGAGTCTGCCATGCCAATAGTCCAAGCATTGCAGCTGCTACTGTTGCGTTACTGTAGGTGACACGCGTACAGGCCAACATAATTGATTTCTTTGCAAAAGTAGGTAAAACTTAATAAAAAAAAAGCTTTGTCTTAACTGTTCCATCTAAACATTAGTTTTTTGTCTTATCAACGTTTTTGATTTTGAACTACAATGTAGAAGACAGAGAACCAGAATCGTCCGTATAGTGCAAGGCATCAAAAGGCCGCCATGTTTTAAAACAATCGGCCTTTACCTACTAGTGAAGGCATTCCACTTCCATCTACTCACTCCGCGTTTCCTTTAAACGTATCGTGCTTTGTTGTGTGCATGCCGTTCGATTTGCGATCATTTTGTATTTGGTAAAATTGCTGCTTACTAACGTCCAGAAACGGGCCTGCTTTACCCCCTTCCACCCTTACCCCGCTAAACTTACAGTGAATATCACGACTTTGGGTGCATTCCTTGGGATGATCCAGATCAGGATCAAGGAACCGATGAATCCACGCTGGCGAAGGATTCATCGATTTGTTTGATGCACTATGTTCTAATCCGGGTGATCCTAAAGAATCGCATCCTTTCCCCCGTTTAAGTTTAGCTGTCACGGGGTTATCATGTGCGACTTTTTGTGGAGTGGTTGAGTCGCTTGGCAAATGGCCTACTTAACAGTTGTGATTTACATAAGACCCCGACGTAGCCATACACGTGGCAAAGATGATATAATATTCGGTGCCTACTCTCAAGAGCTGCATGCCATTTACATGCCCAACTGAGCAGCTCTGTGAAGGTGTCGGACAATTATTAATCATGTGTATATGGATCACTGTTATTCTGCTTTGTACTGCGTCTTATCCGTCTAATGCAGCCAAAATACTCGGCGTGTTGATGACAGAATCGAAGAGTCGTTACTCAAACCTCAGAAATGTGGCAGATGAATTAGCATCACGAGGACATGAGGTTTGTGAACTTACTTACTGAGATTGTGCATTGAGTATCCATGATCTGAATGGATAAGCTTCATCATGGTGTACAGCCTAGCACCTGTACAAGATGTATGATTGAATATTACGTTTTGTTGTTTTGCTGTCACATCCAGATTTATAAAATATTTGGTAACAGTTGAGTAGGTTGTTTGTATGCAAGGCTATTTTTGACCATGTGGCAATTTTTCGCATAATTTTATAGAAAATCATCCAACCATTAAGTGGCTTTCTCAATTAGTATCTATCAAAACTAATATGTGACAACAATGATGTTTTTCTAAGGAGTCCTTGAGTACGATTCATGGCTGATTAAAGTAATGATGTTTTTAAGTTCTGCCTCAAAGTTGCACTAGTCTGCTTTGCACTTAACATCACAAGCTATGGATATTTCCGCGAGCTGACAGGATTAACTAAGTCCTGCGCTGTGATTGGGTACACGCGCGGACCATAAGTACTGTCCTGTCCATTCGGGTTTCCCCGAGAAGTTTCCCTCGTTGGTTGTTGTTAACCTCATGCAATGACCCTTTACCGACTAAGTCTACTCAGTTAAGGTTAGATACTGTTCTCTTTCTTTCTTGCGTGTTTATGGACCTCCACTGTGTCACGGTTCATAAACGTAAAAGAGCTCTTGGCCACCATCAGCCATCTTGATCATAACCCATACTCAAACACGAAATGTAAGAGAAGGTTGCGCGAACTTCAATCTAAAGAGGTAACAGGAAATGCAAAAATAAATAAATAAATAAATAAATAAATAAATAGATGATTAAAAGAGGCGACTGAAAGAATGAAGGGAAACTGTGGAGCTCGGTAGCTAAAGTCAGTTGCGTTTCTCTTTTGAAAAGAATTCACACGCGTGGTATGGCATGGCATCAGTTATTTTTTGACTAGAAATTTAGATTAAACTTTTAGTCAATAAGTTTTGTTTTTTCTTTCTTTCTATATCTTCAGATCACTTTAGTTGTTCCATCCATCTTACCATTTCCAGCGTCGCACACAGTGAGGCATTCCGTCTACACCTACCCTTTCGAAGAGGATCATCTGGAAAAAACTATAGTACCAAAATCTCATAATCGACCTCTTTGGGAAATTTTCCAGGATAATAAAATGTGGATAGATAACTTTATCATGCCATGTAGAGCTTTGATTATTCACGTTAAGCTACACAGGAAAGAACTGAGAAATTTCAATCTAATGTTTTGTGATTCCCCTCCAGAATGTGGAGCTATCGTCTCCGAGATACTGGGACTCCCAAGAATCGATTTAAAATTGGCAGGCGCGATGAGATTTTTCAAAGATATAAGCGTGGTTTCATACATTCCTGATATTCTGTCGTGGAACACTGATAAAATGAGCTTTGTAGAGCGGGTTGCAAACTTGTTGTATCACGTGCTAATGTCTGCTACAATAATATACAATTATGCTCTCTGTGACGGACTTCGGAGAGAATTCGATGTACAAGAGGAGAGATCTTTCCAGGACTCTATTAACAAGGTGGAGATGGTTATAATCATGGGTCACTTTGCATTGGAATATCCTCAACCAATTTTACCAGGTACGAGATGATAGTGAGGCCGGATAGAAGCCCAGACTGGAAACTGCTCCTCAAAGCGCTTTTCCACAAAACAACTCAAACGGTTGATCTTAACATAATACGGCCTAAACCATGCAAAACTGTAATTTTAACAAGTGCTGTTTGAGGGCAGGGTGTTTCGTAGAGGGCCGCAAGGCCCCTCAAAGATTCAGAACGATGATAATTAATCTTCAATTACTGAGGAAGTCTATATCACAAAGTGTTTCACAGAAGGGTCTTCAATTGACAAAATATCACATAAAAATGAAAACAATTAAGGAAAATTACTATGAACTTACGAAAACCTCAGATCTAAAATTGACCAAAAGTAGCTATTAACAGGTGGGGCATGTAATGCGTGTGTAGTCAAATACCATTTCTTGAGTGATTGGATTTGATATTCTTATAGTAATTCAAATTCTCCCCTGGCCCAAGCTGACTGGCTCACTTCAAGCGGCTTTTATGGTTAGACCAGGAATTACCTAACTCACTTTTCTCTCAATTACATCAGCTCCGTGAGTGGCTGCCCATTCTTTCCGTGTTTTCCGTAATGATTACATTTGAAACTATAGTTTAAGTTTACCTCCTGTTTTAAGCACAGCCACCAAACTAGTGGGACCGTTAACAGTGAAACCCCCAAGTCCACTTCCACAAGACCTGCGGCAGTTTATTAGTGGAGCAGGAGACAAAGGGATAATACTGTTTTCATTAGGAACACTCGGGGATGCAGTAATGACGAAAGACCAGGTGGACATGTTGGCCGAAATATTCGGAAGACTGGAGCAGGGAATAATATGGAGATTAAACGGTAAGTTAAGGTATAAGGTGTTAACTCATCTAGGGAGAGAAGGAGCATTATAACTGTTAGTGTTCGGTCTCATAACGCAAAATCATGTATGTTAAACTTGGCGTGCGCTTTTGCCGAGATTGTCCTCGGTCACTATCAATGGGTCTGCCATAAAGCGCGTTACTGAGTTAAAATATATTGATGTTATCTTTGATGAACACCTCAGCTGGAGCGAACATGTTAAAGCTATTGTTGGTTTCTAAGGCTGGTAGGCGGGTCGGTATGCTAGGCCGTGCGTGCCGATGTATCACTTTACATAGTGTTAATGCCATTTATATTTCAATGATTGCACTGATTATCAAAGTATATCAGCATACAAAGATTCCGGCAAAATCATTATATTCTTCATGGGAGAGTGAAAATGTGTTTACTTTACTCTCGCAGTGCCTCGCTCCACCCAGGTGTATAAATGGGTGCCGGCGACCTTAATACTGTGGGTAACCCTTCGATGGACCTGCATCCCATCCAGGGGGGAGTAGAAATGCTCCTAGTCACTTCATGCTACAGAAACCGGGATAAGTTCTGGCTTGATGGGTCACTTGGCTCGAATGCAGACTTAACCTTTACCTAATGTATCACTCGGTACATGAGTGTATCCATGAATATCTATGAGTACTTCCATATATGAGTACTTCCACGAGTATATCCCTAAATATCCATCTTAAACTCAGTTGTGTCGCTATAATGTCTTTTTCCCAAAGGATACATACCGAAGGATCTTTCCTCAAACGTGAAAGTTCTCCCATGGATTCCACAGAATGACTTATTGGCCCATAACAGCACCAAAGTCTTTATATCGCACACAGGTCACAACAGCTTATATGAAGCAGCTTTCTACGGTGTGCCACTGGTTTGCGTACCGATATTCTTTGATCAATTCAGTAACTGCGCGCAGGCTCAATCGGTTGGCATGGCAATTGGTATTGATATCAAGACAGCGACTGGTGATGAAATATACCATTCGATAGGGCGAGTACTCGAACAACCAAGGTAATTTTACTTAATTTGTATAGTCACCTACTTCGTCAATAAATAACTATTTCATATGGCATCGCCATTTAATCCTAGGGACCTCAAATGAAATGTTTTATCTGTTTTAACTTTTTCTTCATAGCTTCAAGGGTAACGCTACTCGCATCTCGCGATTGTTGCGTGACAATCCGCGAACTTCTGTCCAGCAAACCGCTGACTGGATTGAATATGTCCACAGACACAAAGGAGCCAAGCACCTCAGACCGGAAGTGTATAATCTCTACTGGTACCAATATTACCTCCTGGATGTACTTGCATTCCTTTTAACTACAATTTTTGCATTTTTCTTTGCAATGAGAGTGCTGTTTAGGCTGTTATGTAAGATTGTTGTCAAGCAAGGACCAAGACTGGACTTACAATAAAAGCCTTTAGGCCGTTTCGCGACCGTACTACCATGACAATGCAATACGCATACATAGCATTCAGCAATTTTACGTTTTAACCTTTTCTAGCTTAACATTTTTTGACCTCGCGTTTTAAACGAATTTATCCCTTTTTAAATTTAGTTTTTTTCCTATATTTGATTGTAACATCTAGTTAATTAGTTGGTAGAAAAAAACCAGACTTCAATACTGAAGATACTACAACAGGGATGAAGCTACCACTCTAGAATGTTGTTCGAATAAAGGTATTATCGTTTTTAAACATAATTCAGTGTCGCTGTGATTCTTAGATATATAAGGTTCAGTTGATAAAGGAGAGTGCTTGACAATCCAAGTGGACCTCAACCAACGCGAGGTTATACGGTTCACAAAAGATTCCCAAACATCTGGCGCCCAATTCTACGTATAAATCTACTTTTCGTCCTATTGTTTCTACCATCCTCGTCCTATTGCTTCTACCATCCATCCAGGAACATCCAATTACAACCTTCATGACCAAAATCTGCGGTTTTCCCTACCCTATTTATGACCTGATCAAAATTTTGATACCCTGTTTATGACCGTTGCGGTTGACACAGTTGCCCTAAACATAAGTTATGAAGGGCCTTTGTCGATGGTCTTATCCATAATGATGAAAAAGCAGCTTCCTCTAAAAACATACTCAATTGAAATCTAGATTGCAAAAACAATACCCTCTTAATGACCAAAATGGCCAAAATCGATACTCTATTTATGACCAAAACGGCTGAAAAACCACACCCTTTGGGGCCGCATATACCTATATAGCCCATACATGGGAGAACCCCGCGCGTAATTGACGTACATTTTGGCAAACGTTCGGGTAAAAACCTTACCAAATAACTGGCTAGCAGACATAACTGAAAACTGGTTAGCTTGGTTGTTTCCGAACAACTGGCAACTCTCGGAACTACGCAGCTTTAGTTAAACGCGTGACGCGATAAGCACCATTGCGATATATAAATTCGAATGCAGCACGCGCGCAACATTGAACGTAAACGGCGCGCGTCAAACTTGACAATTAAGATAAGCTGACTGTTCTGCGAAAAAACGTCTTTGATTACATTGATTATTTGAGTTTCGCTGCACAGAGGTGTACATTAAAATATGTACTTTTAATCATAAGGCGATCTCACTTCATGCAAGGAGATTTGGAGATCCTAAATAGAAGTAAGAGCACACAACGAGTGAAAAAATACACTGCTTTTCATCCAATGGGAACGAAAAGTAGCCCTAGTATGAGAATGCAACAAAACTGCATTTTCGCAAAACCGCTCTACTGTTTCGCCCTTTTATTACAGGCCAATTAAAGTACCCGTGATGCAATAGCAGAGTCGTTGTGTGACCTCAACATAACAATTGAGGCTTGAGCTCTGCAACCGATTCACTGGTTGCAATTCTGTTTCAACAAACTAACAAGGCTCACTAAAAAAACTGGTACTTTACGTATTTACGATTATCTATCATGTTGTTCGTTGTTATCTTGCTCTTTACTTTTTGTTATCCGTCCAATGGAGCGAAAATACTCGGTGTGCTGGTATCAGAATTCAAGAGTCACTACTTAAACATTAGGAATGTGGCCGATGAATTGGCATCGCGGGGTCATGAGGTTTGTAATCCACAGTTTATGTGCCCGTAATACTGAAGATTTGAATTGATAGGCTTGAGAAACGTAGAGAACTTCAAACATATTTAACATGTAAGATACATGTTGGGAAAATGTTACGTAACAGTCGAGTACGGTTAGTTTGTATGCTGCTCAGGCTAAGAATGCTCATAACTTACTATTCCCTCATAAATTTTAATAGAAAAGCATTTGATAGATTGGTGCACTACAGGTCGTGTGTTTCGTGATAAAGTAAGCCTAGAGAATCTCATTGACATAATCGAGTGCTGTAAGCATGTTGCTCCAGAGGGAAAGAGATGACCGTAGTCAGTCGTGCGTGAATGTTGAACCGGGTAACAACCTTTCGATTTTACAGCTACTTAGTCGTGCAATATATCTCATATTAACCAAGCTCAGGGAGAGAGGGTCGCGAGAGTCGGAACATGTCACCGATATTCTCACGAGGATTCCGCCGATATCGGCTCGATTTCGTGACCTGTCGCCAGATTTTCAGACACTTCATTTGCCTGCAACACTCATCAACCCTCGCTTATGTCATAAACAATGGAGTAGAGTAAGCTAACGCAAGCTTACATATGCACTGACGCACAAAGCCACCCTTGCATGACTCCCTAATCTCAACTCAAAAAGTTGTTTGACTCGCTCATCGTATCCTTATTCGCGTACGGCCTATAGGTCTGAGGACCTGCTTGCCAGAAGTACCTGAATCGAATTGATAACTCGTTCTGTAAACAAGCCTACCAATACGGATATTCAACCAAGACTGACTTCAAAATATGTTCATCTTATTGCTATACATAAGACTGTAGATTATAAATTGCATGTATTCATCTTGCTTTCATTCAGGATTTGACTGTAAAGACTCGCGTCTGCTTGATCTGACGTTTTTCAATGACAAAAAATGTTATTATTATTATTATTATTGTTATTATTATTCAAATAATGTTTTTCACCTTAACATTTACCTTTTTTTGTTTTCTATTGCCAGGTCTCTATAGTTGTTCCATCTGTCCTGCCGTTTACTCCATCACCCTCGTTTAGGCATTCTACTTATAAATTTCCTTTCGGCAAGGATCACTTGGTAAACACTTTTGTTCCGAAATCGCATAATCTATCTTTTTTCGAGGGTGCAGAAGACAACGAAAAGTGGATGGACTACTTTTTCATTTCATGTAGAGCTCTGCTGAGTCACGTTCAACAGCACAAGGATGAACTAAAGAAGTTTGACTTGATGTTTTGTGATTCACCTCCAGAATGCGGCGCTGTCGTCTCTGAAATCCTTCGACTGCCGAGGATTGACATCAAACCTGCAGGTTTTGGGATGAGATTTAATCTAGTTCTAAGTGTGGTTTCTTATATCCCGTGGATATTTTCATCTAACAGTAATCAAATGAACTTTTTCGAGCGGGTTGAAAACTTGTTTTATCACACACTGATTTCAGCCTCATCTTGGAGCTATTACGCGCGCTACGACGCACTCACGGTAGAATTCGGCGAAGGAGGCGAAAGATCTTTCCAGGAAGCAATTAATATGGCGGAGATGACCATCATCATGGGTCACTTTGCTCTGGAATATCCTCAGCCAATTTTGCCAGGTAAGAGCCAATGAATAACTGACCGCATGACAAACCGTCAAAAACACACCCGAGCCCCCAACTCTGTTTAAACTGAGTGACGAAGGCTTCGACACCGGTCGTACCCTCTAAAACGCGGCCGTAAGCAATCCCTATCCTTTTTTCTAGACGGATAATGTCTCGCAGTCTACTCAATCTCAATCCGGTGGAGAGTAATTTCATGTAAGGAATCTATCCTTTGACTATTTGCTTTTAAGACCCTCAAAGCTATATTCCGTGAACAAACATATTTAACGATTTTTTTCCCCCAGATCTTTTCTGCTGACCTGTCGCACAAGGTATATCAGAATTCCCAGAGACCTAACAAGCCGCACAAAGGTATTGAACATTACCGTCACATTCACACTACAACGTTTCTGTTTTGAATCACAGCCACAAAATTAGTGGGACCATTGACAATCAAACCCACAAATCCACTTCCTAAGGACCTGGAGCAGTTTATCGACGGAGCAGGAGATAAAGGCATAATCCTGTTTGCATTAGGAACACTCGGGGACGTAGTATTGAAGAAACACCAGGTAGACATGTTGGCCGAAGCCTTTGGGAGACTGGAGCAGAGAATCATATGGAGATTGAAGGGTAAGTTTATAAATGTGATCACTGCATTGCAGCCTAACTCCCTCTCTTCCCTCTTTTTGTAAACTTATAACACCCTCTACCATACACAATTCAATCTTCTTATACCCACTGACTTCAGTGATGACTTTGGAGCCATTAATTTGAGGATCCCAATACATAATTAACATCATTAGAGCCACAAAGGTCGCTAGAGAATCTACTGCCTTTATATATAGTTTTTGTATAAACCAATGTAATAACGCTGCCCCCAAAATGACCAAAGATGTTGTCAAACTAGGCAAGCATGTTCTAGTACATAAAACGTCACTTGCTGATTTGCATAAGACACGAAAGGAATTGGACAGTGCTTGTCACCGAAGCAGAATTTCCAGCAGTCTAGAATTTTCCACCTCTCCACTCCACCCTTACTTTACTATTATATTCAACAATTGTTTGGTCCTGGATCGTGCGACGAAGGTCTTCTGTTTCCTGTATTTGAATTGAAAGAGTACACAAGGTTTCAGTCATTGGAGATTTCACGAGATTCTAAACGTTGATGGGCGATAATATGACTAGTGAAATTTATCCCCATTCACCCCTCTTTAAGGTCGAGGGGGTGGGGGGGGGGGGGGAGGGATTTGCCTTTTAAGGAGTTTATCTCTGTCCTCTTTTTAAGTTTTCTCGGACTCTAAAATATTTTTCTTTTCTAAAGGATATATTCCAGACGATCTTTCCTCGAACATCAAAGCTCTACCATGGATTCCACAGAATGACTTATTGGCCCATAACAGCACCAAAGCTTTCATATCACACACAGGTCACAACAGCTTATATGAAGCAGCGTTTTATGGTGTACCATTGGTTTGCGTGCCTATTTTCGCTGACCAGCTTAGTAACTGCGTCCAAGCCCAATCGGTCGGCATAGCAATTGGTATCGATATAAAAACTGTGACTGGTGATGAAATATACCGTTCAATAAGGCGAATTCTCGAGGAACCAAGGTAATTTCATTCCTTGCATTTCACTTCATTTCATTTCATAACCTCTAGAGATCTTATAGAGACCAGGCAAGATTTTACAGTTTTATCAACTGAATCTTTAGGTTTGCAAGCTCTAGTACTAGAAAATGATCCTCCATCTTCTTTTTTTGAGAGCCGAGGATGCCGTGAAGTTATGAGATCATTCACCCCTCTGCGCCTCCATATCAAAATACCTGAACAAAACGCAGTTCTAGTTTTAAACACACCGCTTATTGCAAATCCATCATCATCCATTCCCCTAATATTTCTGCAACTTTAATTTCTTTTTTAAGATTCAAGGGTAATGCTACACGCATCTCGCGATTGTTGCGTGACAATCCGCGAACTTCACTCCAGCAAGCCGCTGACTGGATTGAACATGTCCACAGACACAAAGGCGCCAGGCACCTCAGACCTGAAGTGTATAATCTCCACTGGTACCAATATTACCTCCTGGATGTACTTGCACTTCTCTTAACTGCGCTTTTTGCATTTTGCATCGCGGTGAGAATGCTGTTTAGACTGTTGTGCAAGATTGTTACCAAGCGTGCAAAGGGCGATAAGGTTTCGAAGCAAGAATGAGAACTGTGCCTAATTAATAAGCTCGGTTAAAAAATGTGGGCAATAACTTTTAATTGTTGCATTTTTCTTTGTCATTAGAATGCTTTTTAGACTGTTATGTAAGATTGTTGCCAAGCAAGCAAAGGTCGCTTGTAGTTCCAAAGAAGACATAAGCCTTTAGGCCGTTTCGAGAACATAATTATTGCCATATGAATTTTTAGCATTTTAACCCTACCTACCCTATTACACCTCATTTAAGTCTATTTTAGAAATATTAAGGCAAACACGCAGTTATGGTGATTTCGTCAAAAGCCATCTTATTGCAACTCTCGCAGTTTGACGCAGCTAAAAGTTTGGATAACTTGCGTGGAATGTAAACATTTACATTGTAGCATTTACATTAGGATTCATGCAAAGTCACCCACTGACATGAGGGCAAGATCAAATAAACAACATTTGGATACAAAAATAAATTGGGAAAGCTCAAATAAAATGGAAGAAAATTACAACAAATAAAAGTGGTAAGTGATGGTGGCCTTAAAGAGTATAGAACATACTTCATTTATTCCAGAAGCAAACTACACATAAAATTCAAAACTGGAAATAAGGAAAAAAAGAAAGATGCTTCTAGAAAAGGAAGTCAAGAGGTTATCCCTGTATGTTGTGGAAGAGTCTATCGACAAGTAATCAAGGGAAAGACTGTAAACTCTAAACAATCGAAACGTGTTGAATCAGATAAATCGATCAAATACTTTCCTAATTAACGACAACTGGGAAATACAGAACGTTTTGAGATAAAGAACTTTGTAAATCCATAAAACGAAATGGAAATGGGCCTTTTTTTCTTTCTTTTCGAAAGAAATTTTAAACAGCATTAAAACACGATCTAACATCGGTACTGATGAGGTTAAAAACTAGCCATAAAATTTTAGTATTTTCTTCGAACTGATCTCTTAGCTCTGGCATAACTAAAAAACTGGTACTTGACGACAAAAGAGAGGCTTTTTCTGTGAAACAAAGCAAAAACTACAGAAACACCGTGATCAAACAACTGCGTGTGATGTAAACAAGGTGAGCTTTGAGTGGGAAACGAATTAAATAGGCTTCATACTTGAGTAATCGAGAACGTTTTGCGATAATGAGTTTTAGAATGAGTCCTTGTAGGCAACTACCGATTGTCAAAGCGAGTAATTGTTTCACGGGCTTTCATTTCTCATTACAGTGAAATTACTATCCTATCACTTCACGGATATCATTTTTAGTCACGGCTTTATCACACTGATAACCACATATAATATATAATAAATACTATTTTCATTTAGTATATACCACACAAGTGAATAGTGCTTTTCGCGCGCTCTGATTGGTTAACTCCGAGGTGATTAGCAAGTACTATTCACCTCCAAGCAGCCGGCGCGAGAGATTTAAAAATTTCCGACCGTTTGTCACACATAAAATAAAGTTTTGGTCCGCTAATTATTCAGCCTGTCTGGTATATACTAAAACAATTATTCACCTCAGTGTGGGTGAAAGTGATGGATATTTACCGAGCCGCAAGGTATAATCATATTGGGTTCATCAGAGTAATCGGACTGAACAAACGCACAGTAAAAAAATTGGTAAAAAAGGAATTAAATGGTTGTCACTGGCTAAAAATATGGTTATCGGACGTTTCGGCCACTACTGTTGCCTTCTTCAGCAAAAGATGGAAAATGCAAATGTTAAACGGCGTCCTGCTAGAATATGTAAAAGATGTGTGATAAAACTTAATGAGCAATAGTCTCTAGAGTATTCTTAATGAGTGTAAAAATCCTTAATGCCATTGTACACGTTCGGTAGCGCTATGTGTTCGTGTATAGCGTTCCTGTCTCGCACGGAATGCCAAGCTTCAAGAATTAGTCTTTGTTTCCATACTGATGATCTGTCGACAATTTCAGCGTTCTCCAAATCTATTTGGTGACCGTTGAGCATCTGGTGTTTGGCCAATAAAGAGTTTTTGTCCAATGTTGCTATAGCCTTTGCGTGTTCTTTCATACGTGTTTTAAACGCGCGCGATGACTGACCAACATAAACACAGTCACAATCTTTACATTTGATCTTGTAAACAATGCGTCTGGAAGCCTCTTTCTCGATCTTGTCTTTAGGTTTTTTGAGTATGTTCGAGATGGTACGAATAGGTTTATGGGCGACCTTGATATTGAAACCTCGAAGAACGTTGGCGACTCTTTCGGAAAAACCTTTGGCGTAGGGGAGGATGACAAAACCACGATGGTCGGTATCATTCGTTTCTTGTTGTCTACTCAGTTGGCGGCCATTGTGAATGAAATTTGCAGGGTAGTTATTAGTGGCAAGGGCTTTAGTTACTCGTTTAGTTTCCCGTGAAACTTCCTCCTCCGTGGAAGGAATGTTCCTTGCGCGATCCATGAGAGTGCGCACGACCGAGTGTTTATGCTGAGGATGGTGGTGTGATTTGAAATCAAGGTAACGGTCGGTGTTAGTAGCTTTCCTGTAAACAGACACAGCGATCAAGCCATCTTCTTGTCTGGTTGTTTTTGTGTCGAGAAAGGCAATGGAACCTTCTGATTCTATCTCGATTGTAAATTTGATGTGAGGGTTGATGGAATTGAGATGTGAGCGGAATTAATCTACGTGCTCTCTTTTAACACATACGTGGCTGTCGTGGCCGAACATTTTTAAACACACAGTATACACGGTATACTGAATAGCTAATGCATGCGCGCAGAGCACAAATCACTGTTCATTAACATTCACTAGGCGGGAAAATTATTGATGTTTCAATGCTTGAGTAACGAAGCATGCCTGTCTCCGCATTGTGCTGATTACAGGGTATTGTTCTTTCTTAGTATAAAGAGGATTGGTCTCAAAGGTATAATCATTTTGAGTTCATCAGAGTAATCGGACTAACAAACTGCTTATCGAAGACAACCTCAGCAGCTTTACCATAGCGTCATGACATTTCTGCGTAACTTCTCGTTTGCCTGTACCCTTCTTGGCATGTGTTTAGCGGTGAGCTTCGCTTACGGTAAGAGCTTACACACAGGTACAGATATTTGAGGCAGAATTCGTTTCACGATAATATGCGCGCGAAAGATTTGGTGTTGATGCAGTGACGGTTATTCTGCAATCATGGTCAACGCCTTTTAGATATTAGTGCATCTTAGCAAGAGCTAACTGTAAATGTGTAGAGTATAGGATGGCCTGATCTGATCTTTTATATCGTCACAATGTGACATTCATCATAAGCGTCTCCCCTAAAAAAAAACACACACACTTTTCCGAAATTCAAACGGCGGTACGTTTTTGTCATGATAAACAGCTCGTTTTCTCTTTATACGTTTGATGCGTTAATGTGTATTTTTTACGATTGCAATTGCCCGTTCGCTCTATCGGGTCCGTAGCTAGTACGCCGGAGGCAGGAGGCAGCGTGGAGGCAGCGTGGAGGCAGCGTGGCCGAGTGGTTAGGGCGCCGGACTTGAAATCCGGAGGTCGAAGGTTCAAGTCCCGTTCTGACCACTTAGCTGGAGTTGTTTCTCGGTAGACCCTAGTTCAACTCCTTGGTCATGCTTGTAAGTAGCCAACTGGTCTGTCTCCCGCCGGTTGGGATTTTTAAGCCTATTACGTTTAGTTGATATATTTGTTTCCTTCATTTAAAGTGGCATGCCTGTGAACTAGCTAGGTGTAGCTAAGCGCATTGACCACTATAAGCAACAATATTTGAACATTTGAACGCCATCATAAACGCCCTCAATACCTTGGATGAGAATTTTTGCATGCCTCAGTCATAATTTTAACTCAATTAGCGGCTAAATAAACGCTTATAACTTCCAGAACCAGATCTGGACAATATGTGCAATGTCCGTTACCGTAACATTGGCTGCTACAACGACTTTCACATGAGGCAACGACCCCTACCTGATCGATTGTCGCCCAAAGAGTCAGAATGTCTGAAGCTGAGAGACCTCAAGGTGATACTGAATAACGAGACACTGATGAAAGCCTGGAACGACAACATGTATGAATTTGTTTGCCGCTGTGCTGAGGCGGCAAAGAAAGAGAAGTACAACTTCTTCGGGGTGCAAAATTGTGGTAAGTTACCGAGATCTCGCACGCTACGCCTATGAATTTTGTCGATGATTTTAATTTGTTTCTCGCGGAGCAGACGGCCAAAATTAATTTCAATCAATTGGTCTGGTGAGCTTAGAAATCCAGAGTGGTGTTGTGAGTTAGACATCAAGTACAACGTCGTCCCTCTTTCGTCCCTCGAGCCTAACCGTGAATAAACCGCCACGAAAAAAACCGACAGCGACAGAGCCGTAGTCCATTGCGAGTGGTTAATTCTTTCACATCTGCTATCACGGGTGAAGTTTACCTGAACAATATCGCAGACAATGTTGGCTTTGTTTCCTAGATCAACTATTGCCGATGTAAAGAGTTAACGTTGTCATATGCATATTGACAAAAGATGCTGCAAAATGTCCCTAAAGGATTAAAAAAAACCCCCACAATTTGTGACAATTGGTTTAAATATAAATAAATACTTTGCCGACACGGGACAGAGAACCGGGTGAGAGCGTAGTATGCTAAGGCTCATGGTTGGTACGCTTGTAAAAAGAGACAGTTGAGAAACTTGTGACATTTTACGGTCAGGCTTGCCTCTCGCAACTTCGGATAAGGTTTATATTTTGTTCTTGTTATGTAAATAGTGCTATCTAATTTATCTTTCATTCTGTTGTTAGTATAATAAACTTTAAACCCAAAGGTAGCGCCACTGCGTTTGGTCGGGGGTCATAGTTCCTATTTTTCCATATTAGAAGCTTTTGGGGTCGATGTGCCCCTCTTTGACGCACGTAGGATGTGTTTAGATGTACCTTTTATCCACTTTGCTCGAATCTTATGTTGTCAATTAAAACCGTCATATCTTAGGCGTGGCTGACCAACGCGCCCATGCCTTAGAACCTTGGAGTGTGAGCGGTTGTCAACTCGCTAACTGTCATCTAGTCTATGCGCGGCTCAAAATTATTTGACAAAAAAATTTTTTTGTTCTCTTCCTTAATAGGCGAATGCTGGGCCGCAAAAGGAGAATTTCTGGTGAATGTGAATGGTTTAAGTGATCAGTGTTTGACTTACGACGCGGAGGATTGTGCCTTGAACTCCAAAGTATGTGTTGGAGAGAAATACACCATTTACGCGTACAGTGTTGTAGCCAGTCGATTTGGAAAGTAAAATTAAAGGATCATTGCTTTCATGAAAGCTTTCAGTGTATTGTAGTCCTTGTGTGATTTTGTTTTTCTTATTATATAGTTACACCAAGTTACACTATGACGCTTGGGGAAACACTCCAACGGATCGGAATTAATAAGAAATGCGCTCATGTCATCTCGCGTACGGATAGGAAGGGAGGAAGGATTTACAGCCGTTGTGGTTTTCTTAAACTCTCTGAAATGATATCGATTCCCGGACGCGATGTTTACGTTTGATAGCCGTCAACGCTGATTTTTGTCATCATGGGACCCGTCATTTTTAACCAATCAGAATGCTGCGTTCATGGGCGAACGCGCTGTACTCGAAAAATAATGCTTTCCGTGCAGGCTCTCATTTCTCGTGTCAAGCTCCTCACGGGCTAGCTTCCGTCACCGACTCGTCTCTCGTGGCTTCTCCTTGCTCGTGCCGCGGCCCACGAGAGCCTGGGATGGAGGGAGTGGGGGAGGGAAAGGTTAAAGGAGAAAAAGGGAAACGGTTTCAATGTTTTTCTCCGCACAAAAAGAAATACTGTGTCAGTTCCCGCTCTCAGGTTCCCCTACCCGCTGCTCCACGCCTCTGACCGAGCTATTAACAAAGTTCATACTACAGAAATCATTGCAAGAAAATAAATTTATTTCGTGCAGTCTTCAGGTACCTAACAGTGCTAAAATATGTCAGTATGATAAAGAGACCCTAACGCTACTGTGTTCAATATCAACTTTCCGGCCGCTGCCTGTATTCATCACTGCCGAACATTGTACACGAAGAGGCTAAATCCCTCGCCAACACACAAACTGGATGAAACTGTGCATGGTTCGTAGTCGGAAGACATACAACCCTCCCCCAAGCCGTCGATGTTGAAAGTGAATTCTTCCGAAGCCCAGCATTCCCCTGAAATTAAATAAAAAGAACAGTGAATAATTGGAAAGCCTATCCATATACCGGCCGCTTTATGTGGGTGGCAGAAAGTAGGCAGCAGAGTGGTGTAAAGTTTTTGTCTAACTATGGGTCTCAGCGGTTCTTTTCCAGTTCTATTTCAGTTCCATATCAAATTCGCAATATTGTCTTCTGGGATGCACGCATGCATATTTAACGTACCATCTTAGAGAACTTGGCGATTTTACTAAAAACTCTGAGCTGGATCTAGCTGAACTCACTGTTTATGATCTTGTAGGTTTACTTCACAACCATACCGTAAAACTGCAGTCCAAAAAACATGTAGCCCTGAGCCTTCGCTTGTTCGGCACAACGGCACACAACATCCTTCATGTACGAGTCCAGATTCTCCCAATCAATTCGTTTGCCGCTAAATTTGTACGATTTAGGATCGCGGTCAGTGAAAAGCAGATTCGACAGTGGACGATGGCCTCTTGCATGTTTATCGTTGTAGCAACCGAGTTTTAAGTAGCTGGCACCACAGGACACTATCAAAGAAAAGAAAATGTACTTTAGCCAACTAAATTTTAGAAGTAAAAAGTCTGGTTTCCCTTAGCAGAACTTGGAAAAATTAACCTATATTGATTATACTAACAACAAGTTTGTTGAGGATGGGTTGACTAGTAAAACAAAATACTTCTTAGTAACATAATTCGTATCCTTGCAAATTGCAACTATTTGTTCTAAAATATTAATTTTATAACCTGCGATACGCCAGAACACAAAGTGAACGCAAAGGTATGACCAACACTGAGTCAGACTGAAATCTCCCACCAAACTTCTTGATATATAGTTCGTAACTTATCTAATGACGCGAGCCTCTTTATCCTGCCGCCAAATATTAATTTCTGGCTAATTGGCTGTGCCCGCTAAATTACATAGTTCATGATCAGTTGTTATGATCATAGAGATTATCAAGAAAAGTTAAATAAAAGTTCTAAAGGCTTGGAATTTATTTACACTTCATTATAACTACATGCCTAAGGTATACGATTTTTGTGGGGAATTTTTAAGCTGTGACCAGCTATAACCGGCGTTGTTTCATTATTTAGGAATTGAAAAAAAAAAACAAAACAAAACCAAACTAAACAAAACAAAACGACAGAAAAAAAAAAAAAAAAAAAAAACGAAAGAAAGGAAAACATGGCGTGTGTAGAATTGTTTGTATAACTCGTTGCTTCCATCAGCTTGTTCACCGACTTATCACTTCAAATAACAAATAAAGCACTCTCTTACTTATACAACTAAAAATAATTATTTACGTTAGAATTCGGGTTCATCTACGGGGTCACGAAACCCATTTTGGAAAATCATTTTGGTTAAGTTTGGGCGCCAAACAAAATTCGTTTCACATCTTAGGACAAATATACTCAAGCCAGTAAACAATTCACCTATTGTTAGCCTACAGCTTAAGTAACTTGTAAACGACCCTGTTCCCCAAATTTATTGCAGATTCCTCTAAATTTCTTTAATTGAATCAGCAAATAGTTGATTGCGAAAACACGCGCGAAGATCGAGTGCTTTGTAGTATTTTTCTGCATGGATACACATTCTAGAAAGGATGTTTCCTTACCGTAGCGTTTTCCAGGATATGCTAGCGCTTCCGCCATAAACAGTATCCCACAAAAGACGAAAGCCACATATAAAGCACTGGAAAGCATTTTTCAATAATTCTTTCTCAGAGAGTGGTCTACTTTCCAACTCGAGTTCGGTCTGTAAATGGCCGGGGTGTACTTCTATTCTCTACATAAAATGCTTGTTGTACGGAGATTCTGATTGGCTCTGGCCCTTTCAGCCTTCCAGATTTGGGCATTGTTATCCGTTAATCTAGTGAACACTTGAAACAGCACTGTCAGGGCCTAAGGGGCCTAGTTTGTTTCCCCATGTTGATAAACATCACCTCCAAAAATAAAAGGCGCTTAAAATTTAATGTTACTTGGCGAAGACGGCAAAAATCGACGCCTCTATAACAGTATACCTTTGCTTTCAAGTTCCAACGAACTAAGTAACTTCTCTCTTAATGAAACCCTTGTCGTTAGCTTCACTGTTAGATAATCTCAATTTTGGCACCAAACTTCGGCCCTGAAAAACGGGGTAAAATGGTCGAGGGAAAAAACAATGCAAATGAACCTCTCCACTATGGCCCCCTTGGGGACACAGGGAATTGGTGGTTGTAGAGAGGTGCCGGGCCGTTATGGGGAGGTAGGTGTGTGACATGACGCTGTGTTTTCGGGGGTGCAACATTACTTTTCTTTTAAAAATGTTTATTCTGGAGACCAACGAAGCGTGGTACAGATCAAGTTTGGTCACCTTTTACAATGAAAAAAGTGGGGTTTTGTATACACCGTTCGTCAGTCAGTGGTTAACTGGCTTTTGTCGAGAGGCTATTTTATCGGTCGGGACGCGTTTTATTGGCTGTTGCCTTTTTGAAGGTGGCCGTTGTAGAGAGGTAAAAATAAGAGTGAATGTATGGACTGTCCGTCGGGACCATGGCCGTTGATAAGAGGTGGCCGTTAATGGAGGTTGACTGTAGTATTCTAGGTCAATGTTCGTGTATGATGATTGTTATTTACCCAAGGTTTGAAATTTGATGTACCAAAATAGGCGTGCTGTTGAGCAGTTTACAATATCACCAATCGTCCGCGAGAAGAGCATATTTTTCTTTTCCTTAAGAAGCTGGACTTCGTGAACTGCTTCTGGGTAAAATGCATGTTAGAGGATACATAAACGCACACCAAGCGAGACATTACAGTTCTCATCTAAACACTTGTATTATATAAGAAAATCGTGTAAAGGGTTAGTTTTCCAGTCGACACAAATTTTATTGTAGGATGTTAAATTACACAAGACCAGCCTGATAAATAACGTCATTTGAGCTGTGCCGTTATATATGTAAAAGACACTGCACTATCAGGTAATATTTACTTCCATTTCTGATATTTCTCTGTACAATTCTTGCCGTGGAACGAGCTATTGACTACAGAACATTTCTGTCATTATTTCGGCTCGCTAAATTCTGACTTCCATTCAGGTCTCGGGATTGTCCAAAATCTCCTTGGCTCTACTCTAAATGGATTGCTAAACACGTCATGTTATTCGCACTGAAATATCGCAATTTACAATAAATTATCTTTCATAGGACCTGGAGTTGATCTTATAGCGCAGGTTAAAGTGAAACAAGTAAACAAAACAAGGATAAAGACATTTGGACGTGTGGTCATCGTTCGAAATAGTTTCCAGTTTCCCAAAGCGTATTTCTGGCAATTTCTAACAAGATGTAACTTGTTCTTGGTAGCTATTTGCAAGAAAGATCTCTAGATATCAGCCACGAATTACGAAAATAAAATTCCGCCATTTTTTCCCCTTAGAATCCCAGAGGATGAAGCGGAACCGTGTTCATATTCTTGATGACTTCCGCTGCTATTCTCGACATCTTAGTGTCATTGGAGAGCTTGTTAGAGTCGTGTAGGGAACCAAGGTTCTGTCTTACTCGGTCGAAAGCCTAAAAAAAAAAAAGAAATACAAATAAACCAGAATTAAGATAACGTAGTGAAAGAGAATGAAAGAGAAAGGATGCCATGAGTAGGTGACTTTACCTCATCGCAGAAGACGGTTGCTATCATTGCTTCGTGTTGAGCACTTTCTATGTTGGTATTGAGAGATCGGGATGCCCTGAATGTAGAAAATTAGAAAAAATAAGAAGAAAGGAAAAGGTCTGAAGGTCAGTCCATCACTTCAACTAAAACAGGTCTGAACTTGTTTTTACCTGGAAAGCACGGCAGCCATGCCATAAATATCAATAGCAGCATCCGCGAGCCTCCTAAGTAAGAACTGCTGGTCTGTAATACATAGTGTGAAACATTAAATGAATCTACACTAAGTAAACGTTCACATGACTTTCAACAAAATCCAATGTGATAGTGTTCGCAAACAAAACAAAACAAAAAAGTACATGTAGCACCATTAGCATGAAAAACAACAACAACAACAACACCAACAACAACAACTACAACAATTTTGCGGCGAACAATACTTGCTTGCAGTTACCTCTAATTCCTTTCCCGTGTCTAATCAGTATCTTCTCTACTGTCGCACCGAAGTCGCCTGTAGCTTCTGCCGCCTAAACAACAGTCAAACAACGCAACCCAAGTTACATTTACCCAAGAACACAGATTTCAAGGATTCTGGCGGGTTAAACACCAGTACCAGCATATGGTCTTGCTTGCATTTTCAGGCCTACCCTCCTTTTTTTACTCTGCTTCGTATCTCCTTACCCGCTCTCCCCGCCCTTATACTTTGGCTCTGCCATTGCCCCTCCCAAACTGAATCTCAGCCTCCCCTCTCCTTCTCCTCTATCTTTCTTTCCCACTCCCGCCATTTGTGTCGATCTCCCCACCACCATCCATCCGTGTCTTGATCCCTCACTGCTCCCCTCCCCACCCACCCTTCACTTCCGGCATCTCTCTCTTGTACCCTCCCACATCAAGTAGCAACTCTACTTACAAGCTTAGCTGAAGATGCCAGATCTGGATGAACATGTTCCGCTAAAGAAGGACCTGACTTTATGCCCACAGCCCTGGATCGTAAAACAAACAAATAACAAATAAATAAACAAACAATAATGAGGCATTAGTCAGAAATAAAATAAATATCAGTAGTCCAAAATGGATCCGTGACTGCGTGGCACAGTGTAAATAGTTCAAAAGTTACAATAGTAATTGAAACAGTGCCAAGAAAATCAATTATTTAGCCGACGTTTTGGGCCTAGCCCTTCTTTAGTGCTGTGTTTTTAATCCTTAGGGTGCGTTTCTTTAAGAAAATCCAAGATTGGATTCTTAAATTGGAAAGAATCCGAAAAAAGCATTTTGCGTTTCTTTGCTAAACAGATCAATCCAAGATCACCCGGATCATGGTGCGTCAAAGGAACCGAAAAATCCACCCTGGGAGTGGATTCTTCGGTTCCTCAGATTAAAGAAAGCATCGTTGCCATGCTCAGGGCATTTTATAGGTCGGTGGTATGCCTTTTTGAACTAAAGAATATTTGACCGCACACTTAACAGCAATATCAGCTACCTCTCGCATTCCTGAATAATGCAAATTGAGCAGTGATACCACTTTGCAGCCACGACCTTTACCTTGCGAATACACGAAAAAGCAATTCCCAAGGACCCAGGTTTCACTGTAATTGCAAACTCACTCAGAATAACAAAGACAAAGACAAACAAAACATTTAACCCCAAAGTGGCAATACCTGCGTGATCTCTTGATTCCCTCTGACAAAATGAGTCCAATATTGGCAGGATTTGTTAGCTTCTTCTGAAGTGCTCTTAGGAATTTTCCCGCATCCTTAAGATAACGAAAAAATAAAAAGTACTTATTAACTACGAAAACCACTGATCGGCTCCCAGTATCGTGCGAGTTTCTACGAATAAAACAAAAAATGACTTCAAAATAAACTTGCTAACTAACAAGGACTGTAAATATTCAAAGTTCCATCTAATTAAAGAACACAGCAATTTTGAGCCTCTGCTTTCGTACATTTTTGTTATTCCACCAACTTGTACTGTATGTTTTTTTTTTCTTTTAGTTTTTTTCGTGTAAAGTTAATTAAAGCCCCACACAAGCCTGTTTTTATGAATTCAACTCACCAAAGGGACACTTCATTTAAGCTTACCTGAAGCCCAGTCAGAGAGACGAATAATCTCAAAATGTCATTGGTCCCTTCGAATATTCTGAAAATTCTAAGATCACGCATGACGCGCTCAGCTCCACAATCCTTTCAAGGATTAAAAAAGAAAAGAAAAGAAAAAAATTGTTAGCACAGTCGAACCTACATGTACTCTAGCAGAAAGTAAGTACACTCTAGAGACAGAAGGTAGCACTAAATAGTAAAGAGCGCTAACAAACTTGTGACTCTACACAAACTAAAAAATAACAAACTGGTAAATAAGCAAAATTCTAACACTATGTAAAAGAGCTACCCAAGTAATTTAAAACTCTACTGTACCATGAAAGTTCTGGATTTAATGTGAGTTACAGATAATTGCTTCTTTGGTCCCTTTATTTTTTACATATCATAGGCGAGAACTCTTCTGAGTGAACTACATTTTTCTGATCACCTGGGTGTATTCGCGGACACGAGTTTCTATTACATGAATAAATGAACAGCAAATTGTGGATGTAGAGAAAGCTCTGGGCCGGGTTGTTCGAAAGCCGGTTAACGCTAACCCAGGATTAAAAGATAACCGAAGTATTTATTTGTCTTGTGTAAATGTGTTTTGCTCTACTTATTTTTTTCGTAGTTTGAGATTATTCACACTCAAAACTGAAGGACGAACAATGTAAACAGAAAACCTCACCGAAAAGTTGCAAAACTGAAATCAAAATTCTCGCTAATCCTGGGTTAGCGTAATCGGGCTTTGAACAACCCGGCCCTGGTCTATTTGGAAATAGGAAATGAGATCCATTATGTGCCTACTTTCGTACAGAACAGTTGGTGCAAATGTTCATAAACTGTAGCAATTATCATTTCTAGAGCGTGGTGACGTCTCGGTCTCGAACACCTGAAGATCCGCCCCAAGGTACCCCACCCTTGTTACCCCCACCAGCCCCTCCCACGACGAGTCGTTGCGCAGATAAGCCTTAGAGAAAATTTGCTACTAGCACAAACGGTCATTGGTGTTATCAAAACTAAGAAATACTTCACAATTCCCCTCCTCACCTTCATGTAGCCCATTCCGCCAAGAATCTGAATACACTCGTCAGCAACGAACCAAGCAGATTCCTAACAATTTTGAAATAATCATAATCATTTTAGATCTTTATGCAACTCTTTTTTAGGCTGCACCTTCCACTTATGTAACATTAATTTATAAGAAAAATAGATTGATTTTGTGGCCTGGGATTGCATGAGACCACAATGTATATTTACATTATTTTAATTGTGGGCCTCCTGCGAAGTAGCTGTATAGCTAATTCCAGTTTGTCTCTCTAAATAAAGAATTACCTAATTACCTATCCACGAAATTGTGCAACGGTCAATTGTCAGAATAAAGACAACAGTTTTCCTCTCGTTACACATGAATAACCAGCGTGGAACATAACATTCACAAAGCTGACGGTCTCGAGCATTTGCACATCGTTGGAGCAACTACTGGAAACAGTCTTGTGAGCTGGCGTGTGAATAGCTCCAGTGCCCCACACGTTAGCTATTCCATTAGAACAAACGCCCAATTCATCATGGTCGTAATTTAGGTAATGTTATCCAAGGCGTTTTGGACAGGATTGGGCAAAATCAATCTAGCAGGGCTCGTACCACTGGATTTTCAATATTAGAACTTCACGCATGTTGTGAACTTTCCGATTTCTGATTTACGATAAAACATGAAGTGCTCTAGGGACCACTCGTTCATACCCCCTCTTCAAATCCAATGATACATGGTTGACTATCACTCATCTGCACATGACAACAATAATATAGGGAAGGCGCCTAGCTGACTTCTGGAAACATACATTTTACAATAATTTACAATTGCATGTTCAAATCAATTGACAATGGCAATTGTAAATTTACTGTATAATTGTATATTTTTCCGTCACCGCATGACACTCGTAAGCAACTGACCAGTACTTTTGGAGTACAAGTTAAACTTACTGATGCATAAATTTTACTGATGGCCGCTTCAAGCTGAAAATCTGTGGCTCCCTGATCCATGTTGGCACTAAGCATATACGCCATCGACTGGAAAGAGAAAGAACGGTTAGCCTTCAGAGAATGAGGAACTATCAATGAATTCCGTGTACCTTTTATCACGTCTATCCATGTTAGCTATCATTCTCACCTATCTATCTACACGTGGTAAGGCGATGAATGTTATGCTAGTATCGTAAGTTATGTTAGTAGTGTAAGTAGCATTAGTACTATATAATTCGTGTTACGGTATACTAAGTAATTCACACTACTGTGAACTTGTAAGGTAATAGCAACACTGTAGGTAGCATTAGTATTTAAGAATTGTTGCTGTCGTAGCTACAGTAGTGTTATTAAAGTAAGTAAGATTAGTATTGTAAAGAAATAAAAAAATAATAAAAATAAAATAAATAAATAAATAAATAAATAAATAAATAAATAAATAAATAAATAAGGCGATGTATTTGATTCCCTTTCAGTACAAGTACCAGTAAGATCTCCCAAAAATTTGTGAATACTACATTACGCCAATTGACAGGGCAAAAAACAAACAAACAAACCAACAAAAACAAAAGAAAAAAAATGCACTCATAACTCTGACATTCAATGTGGGAAGGGTCACACTTAAACGTACCAAGGGGGAGAATTTGTTACAAAAAGGATGGAGGGGGTTAATGGAGAATATACGGTATGGTTTGAATACTATTTTAGCTTTTACCTCAGTAACATACTGGCACATTGCCATCCGAGCCAACTTTTCTTGAATAACTCCGAACGTCTCCAGTTTACTGCCAAACTGTACTCTGTTAGCAGCATGGTCAGCCTGACATAGGCACAAAACAAATGACAATCATTCTACAAGTTCACACTGACCTTCAATTTTCATTCACCCCTTGTGTAAGACATGCCAATGAAACTGGCACTGGCTCGGAAAGGGGGGGGGGGGGGGGGAGGGGAGAAGTTCTTTGTTTTATTGCTGCTGCTGTGGCTGTTGTTGTTGTTGTTGTTGTTGTTGTTGTTGCTGCTGTTGTTGATAACTGTTGTTCTTGTGAGGAATGACTGTTTTAGAATAGTGAATCACGATCATACCCAATCTTGACCATTTTTAAGTCAAACTCAACTCCAGAAAGTATTCTTATAGATGATGTATCTGTAATGACAGCTTGACTCAAGAGAACATGTGTGAGTTTGTGACCAAATCCACCGCCCGCCATATTAAACTAACCTTGATTGTGCCCTTGACGTTTTTCTACCTCAGCCTTTAGTCAGTGGTTAAATGTTTTAAGGCTTTCATGCATGCCGTGATGAACGAACGCTTTGCGTATGTTTCCTTGAGTTTAAGAGCTACTTACAGCCTTCATGATAAGTCCCTTCATGGTCCCAGACAGAGCAGCAGCCATTCCAAATCTTCCGTTGTTAAGAATGTGCATGGCAATCTTAAAACCATCGCCGACATCTGCGAAACAAACACATCATAATCATATTACATGAGGTGATTTGTCTTTTTTATGGGGTCGCGTAACTCTTTTACAAATCATCCTTATGGCTTTTTTAACCATTACAATAATTGTTGTAGTTTACCATTAAACTGCGATAAATAAACATCAATACTTAAGTCGCTAACCAAGCAAGGATTTTGTGTTTGAGAGTCAGCGGATTATGTTGTTTAGTTGTGAAGAATCAATAGGTATTGAGGTAAGATTGATTTTTCTTTTAACATCAAACGCATTCCACAAAATCAAAATCGATCGACCAGCGTTTACTTTTTCTACCTAATTCGTAGAAGAACTACTCCTTTATGCAACTTACTTCCAAGTATATTTTCCATGGGTACTTTGACATTGTCAAAATTCACCTGTCGAATGGATATGGGTATCAGACACGTTTATTGCAAAATAAAACTAAGCAATGCAGTGTATGTTACATGTACTTGAACAAAGTGACAAATTTAAGTCGATTTTTCAGTAGCATGAAGTGACTAGGGGTATTTCTACTTCCCCCCTGGATGGGATGCTAGTCCATTGAAAGATTATCCCCCAGCATTTACAGTAATTGGGCAGAACCCATTTATACACCTGAGTGAAGAGAGGCACTGTGAGAGTAAACTGTCTGGTCCAAGAACACAACTGAACACCATCTCCATGGCTTGAACATTATACAATTATACAGTAAATTTACAATTGCCATCTTCAATTACATTGTAAATAACAATTGTAAATTACTGCACAATGTATGTTTTCAGCAGTTAGCTAGAGGTGTTACCTATTTTATTCTACAACTGTACTACACTACATAAGGGCTTATTTCTAACATGAGTAATTCTAAGCCTCGGATAAAGCAATTCTAGCTTTCTGATTGGCTCAAATAGTCTCGATTGCCAGTCATTATACCTGTGTTTGACCGTATGTGGAAAATAAGTGTGGCAAGTGTTGCTTAGTTTATAATTTTCCGCTATTAAAGGAAAGCTGTGTTGGTATAATACAATTGTATAGAATAATTCACAATTGGTATTTACAACTAAATTTAAAGAGAGATGTATGTTCCCAAAAGTCAGCCTGGTGCATTACCAATTTTGTTCAACAACTGTACCATTATTTACATGTACATAAATGTATGTAATTCTAAGCCTCAGATTTCTAGTTTTCTGACTGGTTCACCTAATCTCAGTTACCAGCCATTATACAAGTACCATCCTGTGTTTGACAGCATAATTATGGAAGTACGTGCGGCAAGTGTCACTTAATTTAAAATTTTCCACCAGTAAGGAAAGCTCTGGGCTAAAAGTGGCATTTGGTAATAGATGGCAAACAGGCTCCCAGCGATTGCGGAAAAAAAATCGGCGAGCTTAACAGAGTTCTTCTTTTTTTTTCACGCTTGCTTCACTTGCCAAATTTTTTTCTTCCACCTTCCCCAAGAGCCTGTCAACAGGCTAATTTCATAAGCTTTCTAACACTAAAATACAGGGAGTAACAGGCAACACTACAGAAAATGACAAACTTTAATTAGTTAACTCAACTGTACGTACCTAGAGTTTGATAGGAAATATTTAAACAAAAGAGCCTGTAGCATTTTAACAAAAGCTACTGGAGGATGAAAAAACACAATAAACATTTCATGGGAGGATCAAAAAACAGGCACATTATCAATGTCACATTTTTCAAGAATGTAGACAATTATGGAGGTAATTATGCAATGAATATTTCTGTTTGAAGACTCTGTCTGGCTCGCTTTCTTTGTTTTGATCAAACTGAAGTGTTCATATCATCCTGTCAACTGAATTGACTATTGTCCTGAAATTGACTTGGATGCGAGGTGCTACATGCCTTGTTTGTTATTTATTACCTTGTATCAGACGTGGGCTCATGGAATAATTATTTATTATTGTATATATCACTTAAATCAATACAATATTTTAACCAAAAAAAAAAACAAGCAACAAGACAGACAAACAAAAAATAAATTAATGGTTCAAGGTCACACCTCTGCAGTGTTAGAGGCCTTGATTCCCATTTTCTTCTCAGGGGGACCACTGTAAATGACATAAAATCACAGCAAATTACCGTCATTGACTAATCAACAACTCGCAAAAATAGTTTGTACAGTTTTAAGAGCTGTTAATTACGATCATGCCCCTAAAAGCATAAAAAAGTTACTAGCTTTTAGAAACACTAAATATGATCCGAGGGGAACCGACATTTTAAAACTGCCTAAGGTCAACACCACAACCTACGGACTGAAATCGTGGCGTTAGCTGGCGCCAAAGCTGTGGAACCTGCTACCGGAGTCAGACAGAACTATCAGAACTTTTAAGGCCTTCAAAAACAGTATAAAGAAATTGAATTTTTGGACCTTTTAACCTAACTTTTTACTTGTTGTTATATTATTGATTGTACATACATGAAGATTATCATTTTCACTTCTTAGCAAAATGTGTGATTATTTTACCAGTAGATTGTATTTCATTACCTTACTTAAACTTTTCAAAATTTACTTTCAAATTTACTTTTCATTTATGTGGAATACCTGTGAATTAGCTGGTGTGACATTGCATATCATTGCATTATATTGTATTGTAGGCTAAGTGCAGTTATAATATTTAGGATTTACACTATGAGTGATATTTGGAAATTCTCTAAAAATTTGAGAGAGTTTTCAAATATAGTTATACCTTGTTACTCCTCCAAAGCCTCTCTCTACAATAAATGCAGTCACTTTGTCTTTCGTTTCCCCTGTGTTTGGGTCTTTCACTGGCGTCTTCAAGAGAACCAATGCAAGATCATTAATATTTTCCTAATTTTACTTAGTAATACATGATTAATTGATTGATTGACTGACTGACTGACTGACTTACTGACTGACTCAGTGCACAATTGGTCCATTTACTGATTGATTGGTCGGATGATTGATTGATTGGTCTGTTGATTGATCGATTGATCGACCAACTGACAGGCCAACTACATGTACCAGCTGGCTGATTTGAGAAACTGTGCAACAGATTCACTGATTTATTTCTATTATTTTGGTCTCTGTGCCAGTTCATGAGATTCTGGTATTTCACTAAACATTGGCTAAAACAAAATTTACTGAAATTCAACTGTACAATAGCAGTTAAGGACTTAACGGAAAAAATTTCCATTTTCCCCCCCAGACTTTGCCAGAAAATGCACTTTTCATGGTCTTTCTAAATCCAGAAAACTAGTTTGCAAATTACAAAACCTTTTCAAGAATTACGACCAGACTCTGTAGATGTACATACTAGCCTAACATGTGACACAAGTACACTGTAAATTTAATATTTTGCAAGGTTAAGCCTTGTGTTACATATACATGAATAGGTATGCACAAAACCACAGTCTAAAATTGGTAAATCGATGGATTCGAAGAGTACAAGCAAGAAAGAGATAGAGAAAAGGTTCAATTTGTTCCAGATCTTGAAAAAAATTCTCTACAGCGTATGCAGCAGAATATTTTATACCTTGGCAAAGACTGTAAAAATGTCTGCTACTCCCCCATTACTGATCCTATAAAAGAGAGGAAGACATACATTATACTATCAGTACAACATGCAAGAAATTACAATAAATGGCAAATTACAGTGTAGTGGGCAACAGGAGACTGCAACATTCCCCAGTGGACTGCGGCCACACAACGTATCAAACGCACCCCCTAATCTACAATTACTCCTAGTTAACAATTAAATTTTGAATAAACTGTAAACCCTCAAATTAGCACCTCCCCCAAAATACATGTAAGAATTGTGTGTGCACAATTCCTATCAACCAAAATGTAAAAAAAAAAAGTGCCTCTCCCCAAGAAGCAACCCCCTCCCTTCTCCCTGTTTTATGGAAGAGTATTGAGACACTAAAGGATGTACATTTGTACAGTTTTGGTTGTGTTCAATCACAAGCAAGTGATTATTGACTCGATCAAGCACTGCAAATTGACCGTCAAAAGGGATGGCAGTGAAGATGTGCTGATTCATTGCCTAAAGCCCAACCAACCTTCTGCAGCAGGTATAGACCCACTAAAGGGGTTATATTACATTGAAACAGGATCCTTACCACAATTTGGGAAAAACTAAATAAGCCACCCCTCCTTCGGTTAAGCCCCTCCCTCAAATAAGTGCCCCAAGAGCTATTTTTAGGATTTACAGTAATAATAATTGGACAGCAACTGTAAAATTACCATTCCATTATGTTAGCTTACTATTAAATTACTTGGCGGCCAATTTCATGTGATAATTAGGTTCACAATATCCAAGATTACACTTTCCAAATGGATACATCTGTTAAATTAATAATAATTATAATTCTACAATATGTTCACAGTTACTATTTAAAATCAAAATTAAAATTGGTAATTGTGACTAGTTGTGAAAATACACTTCTGATAAGTACAGTTGCTGTTGGACATTATACATAGCATTGGTTAAATATATGACTGTGTGATTCTACAATGTTATAATACTTGAATATATAATGCTATTTCCCTTAAACATGAAAACAGTAAAATTTTGTAAACTAATTGTAGAATTTACATTTTCCCCAGTTAGCTACAAGTAGGTGCACTTTACGTACCTACATGTACAATTATTACACACAGTCTAAAAAAACTCTCAGTATGATGTATTTTATATTAATAGATTAATTATTGTAAAACTTGCACTTTAGTTAATTAGTCCATGTAGCTTTGGTTGTATGTGACTATAATTCTACAACAAGCGTACAATTGCTATTGTCTATGAACTTGAAAATAGTAATTGTACACCAATTGTAGAATTTACATTTTCCCTAGTTAGCTAAAGTAAGTGCGCTTTACGCATATACAATTAGTACATACACTGCTCATACAAGTCAGGTAATTATTATATTATCACTCCTAAAAGTCACGCACTGTGGGTTCATGTATATGCAATAGAAACTGTTGATTTTAGAAAAGCATAATAATAATAATAATAATAATAATAATAATAATAATAGTAGTAATAATAATAGTAATAGTAATAGTAATAGTAATAGTAATAGTAATAGTAATAGTACAGTAATAGTAATAGTAATAGTAATAGTAATAGTAATAGTAATAGTAATAGTAATAGTAATAGTAATAGTAATAGTAATAGTAATAGTAATAGTAATAGTAATAGTAATAGTAATAATTATAATAATAATAATAGACATGTATGTATTATTTCATTATTAAAAAATACTGGCATTGAAGGTTGCTTCAGCCGCTTGACTGCGCATTTATATGAAAGCATTCATCAAGTATCCCATTGCAAACATTAAAAATCTTGTAGAAGGTTAGTCAACTAGTAAGCTGCTTTATACTTTAAGTACCATACAACACAATTTACACACCATAGCTTGCCTCCATTTAAAATATAATGTTTCCCATCACTGCTTAGCTCAGCTCGGGTGCGTATGGACTACAAAATAAAATTAACACTTATTAACTCAAGGTACAAGTGTACATGTAGCCCTTGGTCTTTCAGACACATGGGGTAGGGGTGGTGTTGGATGTCAAACTCCCCAAGAGGTTTTTCTCAGGATTGTGATGAGAAAATTCCTTGAATTCTTTATAAATGAAATAGACAACATTTCACATT
The DNA here is from genome assembly GCF_042242905.1 of Orbicella faveolata. Taxonomy (NCBI): domain Eukaryota; kingdom Metazoa; phylum Cnidaria; class Anthozoa; order Scleractinia; family Merulinidae; genus Orbicella; species Orbicella faveolata. Next base: position 30,225,703 of record NW_028301553.1, read on the forward strand.
TGTGTTCATACCCCCGCATCAGATCCACTGGATGGTTCAGTTAAACAAAATGCTGCCATCTTTTCTGCTGGTGCAAGCTGTGCAAAATAAAACAAGTATATTACATTGTAGTCCAAGATTTTCCAAAATTGTTAATTGAAAGCCTTGGCATCAATATTTTAAAACAAAGGGTCTTGGCACCTCATTGAGTCTCACTACTAAGTTGTAAATAATAGTTATGAATACCGGTAGTTCCACAGGGTAATTTTATCGGCATGTATATGCATGGGACTTTCAATTCTCATAATATCTTATAATAATGTTTTATTTAACAAATAAGGAAGCCTAAATCATGTATTACACTGTGATAAAGCACCACAGGCATTCGAGAACATGAGGGAAATGTAGAAAACACAAGCCTCAGGCAAGTGTTTTCTACATTTCTTGAGTGTTCTCAATATAATGTCCAGAGTATTTTATCACAGTGTAGTGTGTGGCTTAGGCTTCTTCATTTTCTTTATGATATAGAGGTAATGTGGCGAAAAACAATAAAACATGCTTTTTCTATGTTTTATACTCTGATAAAACAAGGGTTTTTGACCAATCAGAGTGTGTGCAGGGTCCTATCTATAAATGAAAAGAAATCCATGGCTTACCAATGGCAAGTACTTCTCTTTTTGCTCCTTAAAAAAGAAAAAAGAAAAGAAAAGAACCATTGAAACTGCCTCACTTCAAAACTACATCATTCTATTTATTAAAAGTACTAAGATTAATCTACATCAGGCAAACTGGTCTATACTACAATCATGTACCAGAGCTTATCCTGGCTTCTCTAGAACTTACGGACTAGGAATATTACTATAGATCTACTCTCCCTGGATGGGTTGCTAATACATCACTGAGTTACCCCTATGTGTGTGCTTTCTTGCAATCTACTGACCTTGTTTCCATAAAGTAGAATTCCTTTAAATCCAATGGACTGATGAGCACCCAGAACTATTCCTATAGCTAGATCATGGGCACCAACGATCTCAACCAGACGGGCATACTGAAGTCATATCAACAAAGCACAAATTTAAAATTGAAGACAACAATGATACAAATTACTTTCACCTGATCTAAATATTACAGTGTACATGTACAGTCTGAGTATGAGGGGAGCCAAAAATCTGCAAGGAAGCCACACAATGTGTACATGTAATGAAGCTGGACATCTTTAGATTCATTGTGGGCCGCTTCAAAACCTATTTGTCCTTTGACAATCTCCATTATCAAATTAAACTCTCCTAACAAAATATTAATTATATTTAACCATCACACGATGACTCATAATAAGTAATGTCAATGACTACATGTACAATGTAAGTGACACCTTACAGGAGGTCTCTAATTGGGAGTTACATGTACATGTATTCAGTAATTTACATGTAATTATAATGAAATGACTGTCTAGTACCTGAGTGTTGGTAAGACCAAGTCCACCAAGGTCTGTTGACACCTACACATAATAAGATGACAGAAGCAAAATAATTCAACATACACATGGGCATGCTTCAAGTAACTCTTACTCCAACATGCTATTCATTCCACTTCTTGATGCTCCTTCTAGGACAAGAGCGTCAAAACAATTTTGCAGTTTCCTTTTCCCAAGTTCCCACTTCCAAACATACTTTCTTCTCACGACTTCTATAGAGCTCCAGGCACCAGGGTCCCGGCAGATCCTCTGCCCGACCCCCCACACATTAATCAAAACGACAAAATGCTAACACTCAAACACTTTTACTGACAACCAATAACTGTTTAATTAATATAAGTGCATTGTGTCAACATTAAATGTGACTGTATTCCTCACCATATTTAATTCAATTTATACATTCACAAGCTGTACACGTACAAGTATAATTTTATGGACAATTCATGAATGTATAAAATGAAAATACATTGAATTTTATGAAATAATAACAAACCTGCAGGCCAAAGGCACCCATCTCTTTAAGGCCTTCTAAAGTATCATCTGCGACTTTTTCATCTGCATCATTTTTGGCTGGGTCATTGCATTCCTAGAACAAGAAATTAAAACAATTGTACCCCTTGATTTTAATGTATTTTGCAACTACAGTGTACTAATTAAAAATGGAATACCGTAAGTGACTGCCATGCTAGGCAGCCATGCAATTTTTTTGCAGAATGTTTTTCTACTGTTTTAACCCGCATTTTATATTGTCCGATAGCAAAAAATGAAGTTAAAGTTTAACTTTGGATGGAAAAATGGTTAAATTATTTTATGTACAACATAACAAAATGAAGTCCAATAAATAGGAAAATATATATATTGAAACCTATTTAATTAAGTCTAAATACATTTACAATGTGTTTTATTATTACATGTACAGAAATGATGTATGTATCTATTTTAAAACTGAAATTTGTTATGTTAGGCATGTACTAAACAGAAGCAAAGTCTGAGAGAAGTTTGCACACCTGGAGCATTTTTGGGTTTCTCTGTAAATTCATGGCAATGCTCTTGCAACTTAGCTAAAAAAGATTATGATCGACAAAATTGAAAAAAAGGACACCAACCTCAAAAAACTTGCTCACAGGATCCACATATGATCGTAATGTACTTTCTTGGTCTGAATCTAATACTGTAGGGGAAAATGTTTCATGTAATCACACAATTATATTGGGGGGTATCTTTAATTTAAAATTATTCCACTAACACTTGTTGGATATGACATGGTTGACTTGACACTATGAACCTCATATAGGCTATCTACCATCTCATATCCAATGTGCACTCATGAAATAATATTATTGTTAATTCAATCTAATGTCATTATATTCACACAGAGACCACTTGTGCAACTGTCATGTACTGCAGTGAAAGTACAGGACACTAGATTTCAACACATAACACACAAATTTCTTTATGCCTCTGTTATATACATAAAATAAACAAGTGTGTTCTGACTTAATTGTACATTTATACGTGTACCTAGAAAAAGGACAAAAATGGTTAAATTGCATACCTTCTGGAAATGGAAACACTTGATGTACATTAAGATTTCCTTTAAATAAACCCATGACAAAGGATTTTGACTCTGTGGACTAGAAGAAAGATGACAGACAACAGATATAAAGAAGATACATGATTGTACAATGTACATCTAACATTTTTCTTTTGAGATTGCGAGTTTCAAGTATCAAAATTATGTTCTATTCCAGAAAGCATCCATATATTTGGTGGGGTGGGGGGGGATCAAAAAGACCAAAAAATTTTACGAAATGTATGAAGCTTAATTGGCATTTCCAGAGGGGTGGGGAAGGGTCTTGGAAAAAACCCTTCTGTGGGGATGGGAGGGGGGGGGGGGGGGAGTATGGATGTTTTGTGTAACCACACATTGTACTGTAGAATTACTGTATCCATGTACACACCTGGGCATCTGTAGCATAGCCATGCCTTGTAAATCTTGGTGAACTATTGAGGACTGCAGCCCTACATAATAAAATAAAAGATATATACAGCTGTACGTAACAATGCACACATAAGTTGCAGGTTAATACGGGTAATCAGGGCCGTCATTAAGTTTTGAGTCACCTGTGGCCTCGTTCTCTGCACCCGTAGCAAACTTGTCACTTTGTGGTTGAATTCTATCAACAACAGGCGATTTCACCCCTAGCATCAAGGGAAAATCAAGCATACTCAGCCGTAACAGGTGTTATGGGTTACGGCCCTTAAAAACAGCCCTGGTAATGTTCACCAACATAACATGTCTTAATTAGTAAAATTTCACTTTAATTAAAATTCCACATGACAAGTACATGACAGTAATTAAGACGAGTTGTTATGTCCACTCATCAGGGGATCACATGACTTGAAAATTAGTTCAAGGAATTTATGGACTCTATTTATCGTCTTCCCCACTGAGTTTTCGCACAGACCTACCCTTCCCCTGGGGTACATGTACACATGTAAGTATTTATGAGGACAGCTATGACTAGGTGGCCATGGTTACCTCCAGGCTGGCCCGGTTGCCCAGGCCCAAATGTACAGGCCCTAGCCATGTCTGGCCTTGTCTGTTTCAGGCACTGAATTGCTTTGTTTGTTTGTTTGTTTGTTTTTGGTCTGATTCAATGTAACAAAAAGCACAGTACGATACACATACATATACACATAGAAATTATCCATTATTTTGATCCTAACTAAATGATGTATATAACTGGATACAAGACATTCCTCAATCATCAGGTACACAGATTAAATATTACATTTATAAGGTTATACCAATGGTAGAGGTGCGAAATTGAATAAATTAAGATTAAGATAGCTGTTCAATGTTCATGTTCATTCCAATGAGGTGTCAAACACTGGTAATGAGTTCAGTGTCTGTTCAAAGCCTAAACAAATACTTTTGCGCGAATGGAGTCTGACTGTGTGTTAAGGCTCGGTTTCTTCTTGCGAATCCACAACATTTCGTGGATCAAGCAATTGAACTTTCCCTGACATTTCTTTAGGATCTTAAAATATTTACGCACAAATATTTTTTAACTTGAAAATGGTGCCAGGATGACACTGAAACGTCCTTCAAAATGAACACCGAGTTGATACAGTTGGTGACCTGACTAACAACTTTAAGATCCTAAAGAAATGTCAGGGAAAGTTCAATTGCTTGATCCACGAAATGTTGTGGATTCGCAAGAAGAAACCGAGCCTTAACACACAGTCAGACTCCATTCGCGCAAAAGTATTTGTTTAGGCTTTGAACAGACACTGAACTCATTACCAGTGTTTGACACCTCATTGGAATGAACATGAACATTGAACAGCTATCTTAATCTTAATTTATTCAATTTCGCACCTCTACCATTGGTATAAATTAGTTTACTTTTCGCACAAATATTTATAAGGTTATTACGTAAACGGCCCTTTCGCCTAGTTTCGTTAAAAAAAAATAGTTTCTGTGTCGTAATTCACTTAAGTAACTATTTCTATTCATACAGTTGGGAATTAGGAGCAAGAAAAGGATGACAAAAACAAACCAACTCATCGAGTGTGTCCATGATCGAGGTAGCTTTCCACTGTTGCCGCACAATACATGTAAGCTTACGTACTTGATGATTCTGTCCGTAATTGTAAAACTGTTCGTAATTCTCGGAAGATTAATCAGCTGTTACAGCATTTATATAGAGAAAAAAGTTCGCCTTCTCCTACTTATCAAGACTTATTAAGTTTCACATATGCATTTAGCAATTTAAGTTATGTAAGACCTATGACGATTTGCTTTAAGCTTACTTGTAAACAAAGTGTTTCGCTTGTAATTCATTTAGTTTAGATAAATTCTAGTCTTCTACATGGTCTAAACACAACAAATACATGTAATAATCGATTCAAGCTGGTCTTGGTCTCGCTATTTTTTCTTACAGAATCCTAATTCTAACAGGAACGGAAACAGAAAACTTCGATCGAAACTTTACATAACAACCAAAGTTTTCACTAAAAGCTTACCGGTTAATGTTTAAGCAGTTCGTGAAACTTTGACTAGCCTTTCCTTTAGGCAGATTAGCAACACCCTGGGACAACCTAAGACATCCACAACGCAACATTCTGGCAAAGTATACAGGCAAAGAATCTTTCTTGCCTCTATTGCCAGCGTGTTCGAACGAAAGCTTCAGCTACTTGCGTTGTGCCGTTGACGTCACAAACAGATGAGCGGCTGCTAAGCCGTTCAAAGTCCATTTCCGTTTCCAGAGCCCGTGGTCGGCAGAACGAATATCCAGCGGTAAGATACTTGTCTTCTTTTTCTCTTATTTTCTCATGTATTTTTCCGACTTTTCTTCGATTCGTGGCGTCGATGTAGAGAACCATATATTTAGGACCCTCTTATGGACGTTTGCAGAAAAAAAAGGAAGAAAGAAAGAAAATCTGACAAGCACAATGTTGGTCAAAGGTAGGTTTGGCGGCATGCGGGATGAGAATCTCGATTGTAGCTGTACTGACTGAAAAAAAAAAAACAAAACAAACAAACAAAAAACAAAAACAAAAACAAACAAAACAAAGCAAAACAAAATGAATTCGACGCCAACAATAATTTCACCACGCGTACGTTGGCCTCTTCTATCCCTGGGATAGTCCCTTTCTTGGGCTAGGAGTATCAGGATCAGTTCATGAGCTGAAGCATAGAACGGAAAAGAGTAGTGAGAAAAACTGTCATTTAGGTATTTAAAACTCAAAATATCCCGGTACAGACACACCTTAAGGCTTGTTCTTCCAAGTCGGTTAGTAATATTCGTTCGAGAAACAGAGTGACAGTAGCATCACTGTTTTCATACAGAAAATAGAGTTATTGTTTCAAATTGAGGTAAGTGCCGTGACGGAGTACTATTTTCCTTCCGAAGGAATAAAAAGGGCTACCTTTTCTGTGAAATATGAATAAATGTGCGTGCGCAAAATAAATAGATAAAAGCGCAAATCAAGAGCCTGGTGCAAATATATTTTAATTAAGGGCAAGGGTTTGGTCCTCAAGGCGGACCCGTTCCCCAAACAAAACGACTTTGCTTATCGCTTTAAGGAATGCATAGACCTATAACTCGGTAGGAAATATGAAAATGAAAATATTTTGAACATTTTCAACCCCTAAAAAATGCCGACTTAGGGAAATAAATCAGATCCAGCTTCTCCCAATCGGAGTTTGTGTCTGGAAATATGTTGTCTGATTTATATAGGAAATACCATCTGTAAATGGGAATGCCACGGATAAACTTGCTGCTGTTAGCATGCTGTTATTGATATTGATAAGGCGGAACAGTGGTGATCGACCGTCAACCACCGCCCAACGGTACCTTTCGGAAAGCACAATATATCTACCGCAAAACATTAAAAAAGAAACAATTTTTTCCTGGGTAAGAACGGCTAAGATATACTTAGATTTTTTGAACCTAAAACGCTCTTAACATTTCTTGTGTTGCGTCTCACTGACGTGTCCTGGAACGTACAACCGAGCGCATACAACCCCAGATCTTTGCTTTGAAATCAGAACCGAATTTACAAGACAAGCTCAGTCTACGGTTATGTTAAAATATCGGTCCTTAAAGGCATTTGTTCATTAGCAATTTAGATCAGTGTAAACCTTCATCCAGCTTAGCTACCCGGGGGAGTTACTCCTCGACTATTGTGGTAGGGGTGTGTGGCCCGAATCTTGAAACCCTTGAATTACTCTATCTCAGACAAAAATCTGCGACTTTGCAAACCCCTATTTCGGACCTGAGCTAAAACTCGATACCCCATTCCAGTCTTCTAATCAATGATCATAGTTTATTGCTCTAAGATATGACCGAGTAACCAGAAAGGGCTTCTATTTACCGGCAAACAGCTTGAGAAGGATTACATATTGGCCAATGTTGATAAGGAAAAAAATAAGTTTCTTGTAGAGTGAATAACATACCCTATTTCACCAAAATGGTCAAATCTGTGTCCATTTTCAGATCAAAACAGCTCACTGAAAACCGTACCCAGTTAGGGCGGCACATACCTATATATAGCCCATATGGCCCATATAAGGGAGTTCCCTCCACCCCCCTACCTGGGCTTAGCTAAGACTTTCGACCATGAATTCAATACTCACCGTTGTTTATCCGAACACATGCCTCGGCTGAATATCAATTAGCTACCCTGCGACGCCCTTTCTTGCCGACTGGATTTTGACGGTGTACGTTGACGCCATTCCGCCCGTAACGCCGGTCAAGCTACGTCTTTTCCATCGGTCATGTGACTTAAATTAGTCGTACGTGGTTTTCAAGTTGCGCTCCGCTTGGAAAGTAAGATATGCAAAAGGCACTCATTTCATTTGCTTTTACATCAGTTCCTTTTAAATTCTCGTTAATTGTCGAGTGCTTTGTACATGAGCAGCCGTGAGCCTCTGGCTCAAACTTTAACATTAATAAATTGATTGACCGATCGATCGATCGATCGATCGATCGAACGATTGATTGATTGATTGATTGATTGATCGATTGATTGTCTATACTACGAGCTTTATGGTCTCTATTTTTTGTCCGTGCTTTTCGTGTCCTCTTTCGCATGAAACACTGAGCCTTTACCGAATTAATACTTGCCAGAAGCTAGAAGAGAGAGGAGAAAGGAAAAGAGAAATCTAGAGATAATTAAATAACAACAGCAAAAAAAAAAAAAAAAAAAAAAACAGTAAGGATAAGGAATAGATTGTTTTCGACATATTAAAATTCAGCTTGGCAGCGAGGCCTAGAGGACATAAACAAAGGAAACTGAATGACCATGTTTATTCATTTTTTTGTTTGTGTTCTCAATATCAAACTAAATTTTAATATACCGAAAGTGGCCTATTGCTCGCGTACCATGATAAGGCCTCGTCGTAATGTCCGCCGGTCACGTCTCAACTTCCGTAAAAAAATGTTTTCAACGATACTAAAATAATTTGACCGACATTTTAGGTATGATTTCTTGTTGTAGAACCCTATTGATCCGATCTTGTACAGCCGACCTCGTTGGCAAAGCAAGCTGATCGATGGAATCATGCAAAATATTTTCTTTTTACTTGAGAAAAAGAACAGTGATAACACAATTCTGTTTGCAATGGCCTAGGTCACTCCCAATCTCGACATACATGTATTGGCTCAGAAAGCGTCTAAATTCCACTCGCTGATTATGATTATTGAGTCTGATATTAGCTGATATTGCTATAAAGTATTTCCGAAGAAAAAATATCTGTTCAAAGGTCGTCAACTCTACCCCCTCTTGTGCACTACGTGACTCTGATTTTGACCAATGAGGTGATGTTGGAGTGTTTTAAAAACCTGGCTTAGTGCTGAAAGGAAACCAGCCATCTCTTTAGGAGTCCCAGTGCCGTCCATGATCATATGCATTGAGTTCTATACCAATGATTGGTGTTTATAAACGTTCCATCGGTTAACTTAGGCATAGTATTCCTCGGTGGAATGTCATTGCGGCTACCTCGGCCTGATCTGGTGGTAGATATATATTAACATCACTGCGTATTTAATAACCCGCTCAACCGGGACGTAAAAACAGCGTTTAGCCATCGGCGCTCTTTAAAGAAGAAGTAAGAATTCCTGCAGAGCCCTTGAAGGATTGCAAGCAGTTATCTCCAATGCTACAAACCTATCTGAGTTTCGGATTGTGCGACTATTTCAAAGACTATAGCCTCTGTTTGATATCTGACAAGGTTAGAAAACATAAAACTTTCTCTCTGAAATATCAGTTCTATGTTGATATATGGCACATGCATAAGACGTGATATATTGAAACATGCTTTACTGACGAGTTGTTACTTTTATTGACTTGCAGTGATTGTTGCCAACCGATGTGGAGAACTAAAGTACTGGTGACGCATTTTCAAAACGGATAAAATCTCACTGGAGCTATGGCCGCTTAAAGTCAAGGTAATGAGACAGTGTATAAGCATGCGCGGGTATGTGTTCTTTATTTGTTTTTATGCCTGTATCACTACAGAATAACACATTCAAGAATCATTCAATGAGCTTCAATGAGATTCCCTAACATGAATCGGTTTGGTTCATTTTGGGCCGCGAGAAAATTACCCGCCTACTCCTGGCTTTTTTATTAAAACCGAGATCAAACCAGCAACACAATTTCACGAACAAAGGTTTGATATATATATATTTCTGTACAGTACAGCTCGAAGACTGTTAACTCTACAGGCCTCCCGTGGTGATGCAGTGTACTTGAGATGACTGGAGTTAAAATGTGACAATTCGATTTGCGTGGGAAAGCAAATCAGTATATAACATTATTTTGATGCGTCACTGAACTAAACGTTATTTATTGTAAGGATCAGACTTTTCTGCTTCAAACATGCAGAATAATTTTTCAGCATTGCAAATAAGTCATTGTTCAACAAGGAGACGAGTATGTAACTTGAAAAGTGGAGTGTTGTCAAATTTTTCCGTTGCTTCGCAGCGATTGAGTCAGACAAGAAATACTGTAATTTTAAAAGGAGAGAAAAAACAAAACTATAGGGAACGTTTTGTCGGAAAAGTCAACATTTTACACTGTGGGACCAGTTATTTGTCTTTCTCGAATCTTGCACATATTTGACCTTCAATGGAATAGAATTGAACCACTGTTCCTCCTAAAAATCGTGATTTCCGATCAGAAAAAAAAAAAATTGTTCGGCTTTCAAATGTTAAGCCGACTCAATTATTTTGTTTTTGTCCACGCGCCAAGAACAGAAACTACAGATGGTCATAATAAGCTAAGCCTCCTATGGACCTCTAAAAAATTATAGCTACTGTAAGACACAAGACTGCTAAGGAACGAATTGTAGGCACATCTTTAATTGCTAGCAACTTTGCCTGCATCTCGAATTTAGAACTTTCACTCGATTTCAATAGCATATATTAGTTATGGTGCCTGTTTGAAAGGATACAGCATAAAATCTGCTTTAAACGCTATATTCAAAAGTTGCAGAATTTCCGAATATTTGCCTGAGAAAAAAAGCTCTCGACCTCAGGCCCACAACTTCCGGAAACATTTTACAAAAGCAAGTAACTTCTACGACAATTATCCTGTATTCCCCTCATATCTACCAACATATGCGCGCTTGGCAGAGTAAATTTTAATTGCCGTTCAGTCAGTATGCCAATGAGGAGATTAGGAAAATCGTCCTAAATTCACGTGTAAGAAAACTCTGTTCTACCACAAGAGAGAGCAAGCGGCCTCTGAATGAAATATTTACCATCCTACCACACATAACATGCAGCCACAAGCCTGAAGCCACAAAGTTTTCTATTCTATTCATAGCAAAAGTTCTATTTTGAGCTCATCAAGTAAAAATAAATTTTGTCGCACAATATCCCTCGTGTAATCGTGGTACCCAAATGAAAGTGTTCATTGAAACGCGTCTATGAAAATAAGCGAAAAATCTACAACTATATTTAGACGAACCTCTCCTAACTGACACCCTGATCATACGGTTAGCTCTTTTTTGCTTCCATTTTAAAGCCCAAACGAAGCCAGGCTAGGACTGTTTATAATGCGGAAGCATCTATAACAACGACTCTCTGTCTACTAGTTTGGCGCCTTCGGCGTCTGTGGTAAAATAATTGCACCTTTTCAATAATTTTAGTTTTCTTCACCAAATTGGCACTGGAGTAGCTACGATCAGTTCAGCTCAGTACGGCGTGTAAGTAGACAGAACTGAAGGTTGGAATACTAAATTTATTCAATCTATTGTATTACAACATTTCGAAGGAAATCTTAAAGTTCTCAATCAAATTTTAGATCCATTCGAGATTTATAGTACACTTTCATTACCTTTGCAGAAACTGGCTAGGCGACTAGTTCAAGCTTTGTGGACCATCTAGATCTTTTCCCTTTTTCAATAATATGGTTTGCGGTAACAGAACTTTGTCGGTGTTATGTCTGTTAGGCACGTCGTCTACTTAGTGCTCCAGTCCTCTTACGTACACGTGGGAAGAAATAAAAGCTTTCCCATGGATTGGCCAAGTCTTAACGCTGACTTCTTGGTAGGGTAAAATATTTGTCTGAAACAATTATCTTCTCCGCCAAAGGGGTGTACCTCACGTAAACAAGGTATGTCGTCAATCTCACAAGGTATTTGATGCTTGATGCATGCATGTCTTTTGCGAGAACCAAAAATCATAGTTTAACAATTTGGAAAACAGGTACATGTAAGATACGATACCTGGGAACAATTTTGGTATGCGGTGTTTCCTTACTCGGAATTTGTCATGTTTCCATAGCAGCTGTATTCGACAGTCAGGCTTTTCCAAAGTTCCAAAAATCTTCTGGCAATTTGTGCTGCTTTTAACGACTTTGGAGTCATATTTGGTGGTTTTCTGGAAATTGGTCTTCTGTGTCTCATCTACTATATTGACAATTATACACAAAGTATAAATAACATACAAGAACATCGACATAAAAATAACAAAATATATAGATTATGATTTACTGACAAAGAACCGGATATTTCTTAACCATATTTTGATTTCATTATCATAAATGTCTGTCTCTGTATGTTTTTGGTTTTCCTTTCCCTTCTCGACAATGTGTTTGAATGGCACTGGCCGCATTTCACCAGACTCAGAGCTATATATGCATATATCATATTAGTGCGAGGAACTAGTGACGGATTCTTGCTGCTAAGGATTCTCTGTTCTGCTCAATAAAGTGTTCTCAAATGACGTCACGGCAGCCATATTGGTGTCCCAAAAACAAAGAAACATTGGTTTCCAAACCAACTCTTTAAGGAGTTGAACTTTTTGCATAAATAAGCACTTTCGTTTGCTCCAATAAATTTGCATGTCTGCTGGCCACTCGATTGAAAACTCTCCATAACACCTGCTCTTCAATACCCCCAAAATAGTTTATCCAATTAAAATCTAATTATGGAAAGCGTTGATTTAGAATGCCAAGCTAGCCCCCAAATAACATTTCAACTGTTCAATATTTTAACGCAAGCATGCGGTATATAGAGAGACAAGATTTTGATAGAATCTGAGACCAAAAGCGACTAAATCTTAAGCTAAATATGTTAAATTTTGGTTCATCCCTTGAACTGCAGTAATTTAATCCCCAATGGAGAGAACATATAGATGATGACATATTGCTTTTGGATACTAGCCTTTTCAGCCTCCTTCTGAGCACAAAAGAGTCTCTTTTTCCTTTTTGAGCTCGATGAATAGAAATGGCAACGAGAACTATTATTTAAAAGTGCAACGTAAGTGCAATCTTTATAATAAGATGGAAATTCAAGCCTGTTTACCCCTCTTGGGGATCCAATCAGGATTTGCTCACAGCAAGGCTCTGAAACCACATAAGCCAACCACAATATAAAATTTTCCTTCAGCTGCTTACTTTACGAATTGATTTATCGGTTTACAAATAACATGCTGCGAAAAATCACGCATCATCACTTTTTAATAGCAGCAAAATTCAGTATTTTTGCGATTTGCTTTCCTTTTCTAACGCTTGCCTGGCTTTCCGAGTGAACTTCAAGAACCACATATGAATTATACTCGAGGTGATTGCGGCGACTTGCATGATGTCCGAGTTTTATCAGTGGAACCCTGGAAAATTTTAGTTCGGCTGAATCCAAGTTCAGTGCTGTCTTTCAGAGGTAGGTTGTTAAACGCTCAGTACAGATGCTTCAAACGTTTATACACCAAGCTTTCAAAAAGTAGTTTAACTGCTTTGATAATTCACGTTTTGTCCTGTATGCAGGGAATTTCTTGATTTTTTTTAGCAACATGTATCGTCTCAAATTGTTGAATTTCTGTTAACCGAAGGCGTCACTTAAACTTGTCAGAATACGCCGCAGTTTACACAACATTAAAATTATCAGAGTGAAGAATGATCATCGCAGTTAATTTTCCAATTTAAGCAACTGGAAAGAAGAAGCCTGAAAAAATCAGGGCTTCAACGTTGAAGCCCTGATTTTTTCAGGCTTTTTCTTTCCAGTTGCTTAAATTGGAAAATTAACTGCGATGATCATTCTTCACTCTCATCTACAACCGCAGTTCATATATGAATTATTTCATATAAACTTCACGTCATTAAAATTATCCTTGAAATTTTGAAAATTCAACTTGAAAAATGATAAAAAAAGTTATATTAGATCAATTGAGTTGCTATCGCAGAAAGTGTCAAATCTTACCAGGCCACGTCTGTCAATGAGTTTACTTCCGTAGAGACACAGGAAAATACTTTTTACCCAAATAATGTTTTGTTTTTTAATTTGTTAATATATTGGATGTAAACTAATAGGTGGAAATTCTAATTTTCCACACGTAAATAGCCGAGAAATAAAATCTGATATTGATGCAAGGAAAGTGTATAAAATGAATGGAGCAGCAATATTTTGAATTTTTGCCTAGCACAGTCTGAAGTAAACCTGATTGAGACATCAAGCCATCGCAAGAATTGTACAAACTACTATTCGCTTGATAGTAGCTAGACTTGAGATGTCGTTTCCTTATCGATAAGAACTGTAAATAATAATCAGTTCTTTAATTATTTCAGTCATTTACAGAGACAATCTACCGTTTGCCATAATCGCATACGGATTCTACAAGCATGCAGACTGTACAAGATGACGGCAAATTTTCAACTGGTTTTGATTACATATTTAAATTGTGGTTAGACCCATGCTGGTATTTTTATGAAATCTCTTAACAAGCTTTTCAAGACAGGTGTGACAGACAATTTGAGAAACTGTGAATGCTTTCTTGGCGAAACGGAGGTTTCAAATTAAACAAGGAATGTTTCTAAATATAAAAATCAAAGTGCTCTATGAACAAACTCGTGAATCTCTCAGTAAATAATGATTGATATGAGCTGACGTTTGTTTTGTATGGAATTATTCTTTTCATAAAAAAAAAAAACAACCCACTAATGTTAATACAACCAGCAATGATCCAAGCTTCTTTAACTGAAAATAATGATTCTGACAGTAAACTTTCGTAAAGATATTTTTTCTTGACTTTATGCCCACTGTAGAAAGGTGATTTAAACTGACTGCTTACCAACGACGTACGACATTGTTGGTAGATCTACACCAACCCTTTCGTGTCTTAAATTGACGATTTCCTAGTCTGCACAGCATAAAAATCACAGCTGGACGAGTGGTAGTTTTTATCAAAGGCAATAGAAATTCTAAAGTCTAAGTCGTTAAACTTATGAAGCTCTTTCCGCATATTATTCTCAAGAAACGTATGCAAATTATTTTATCGATGTAGTGCTTCGTTTTGCAAATGAATCGTGAACGAGTTTCTGAACTGTCCGAAGTGTTGATATTTTTCTATATTACTTTTTCTTTCGTTTAAGACTTCATAGCAGGTAAAGGTGATAGCTTAGTAGTTTCGTAATGGAAACAAATGAAATTGATGTTAGAATTCAATTTACTTCTGTCCATTTTCATTTCAAATAAAGAGGAAAATTTTAGAAACTTTAAGGTTACAGTATGCCTTCGGGTCGGCAATTTTCTTCAAATTTGGATTTTTGGGTCAAAATAGTGGTCGAAGAATAATCTCTAATTTCTGAAAAGAAAATTTGAAAAAGGCTAAATATTGGCGGAGAAATGGCGGTTTTACCTTTTCACCGGAAGTAAAAGTTTACCTCTTTATTGACAGCCCTATGGCGCGTATGCAATCAACCGAGACGATTTTCGCGGGAATTACCTATATTACCTATATGGATGTCACGAATTGACTACTCAGTTGATCAGCATTGTTGTTCTGACTACCCAGCATTTTTTATATTAGGCGTGTCTCTATTAAGTTATAAGTAAACATAAACCATGTTTAAACCATGGACCGGTTCGAAAATGCGAAAACAGCGAAGAACGAATGAAAATACATCAATCAGTGAAGAAGCGAAAGTTCGCCACGCGGATGAAGCTATAGTTATCGTATAAGGCGGGCAAATAGTCGTGGTAAGAGAAAAGAAAGGTTCTGTAAAAATTTCGGAACTTGACAGCAATAACAGGGATGCTGACAGAGACTCTTCTGATGAGTCCGATATCGACGAATCGTCGGACTCATTGAAACCATTTGAAATATTATCCATGCACAGTTGCCCACACACAGTTGCTCTCCGCGCTGTCTTTTGTTTGTTTCCTTCGCTCAGCCACTCTAGCGTTCGTATCCTTTTTAGTCTTCCCCATTTTACCAGACTAGCTTCAAGAAAAACCGAGCTACAGAAAAATTATCTCTCTGCCTTCGGTTCCTTGAGCGCATTGCGAAACACAAGAGTTTTTAGAGATTCGCGCGTAAATTTCACCAGGAGGTTAACGGTAGTAAAGTTTCCCTGCACTGATTGGCTTAGTTATCTGAGAACCCAGTTGAAGGCGTTTGTGGGCGGAGTTTGTTTGCGAAGCAGAAAATTTTTCTTAGCGCTGTTTTCTCGAATAAATTTTTTCACTTAAAGCAGACACTTTCAAGAGTTATAACTCAAAGGGAATTTGTTCAATTGCTCTTAAATTTGGACAGTGGCTAGTTTAACATATAAACTACAAAAGCGTGTCTGGGAATTGTTAATTTCGAAATACTTTTTCTTCGAGAGCAATTTTTGTACGATCACTCCACATTTTTTTAATCCTATTTCGAAAATGTTCTGTAACTTTTTACTGCAATCGAATATGCCAAAACGCAGACACATTTTTTAAGCGCTTTGGGCCCTGAAACCGAGGAAAAAATTAAATTGGCGAAAAACGAAATTCGCTATGACTTGTAGCTTTCGAAAGAAGATTCGGGTGCTCGCATTTAGTGGTCGTGAAAAATTCGACAATTCATTTTCTTTCAAAATTCTTGGTATAGTTTGATACCCAGCTCCATAAGCTTTAATTTGATATAGGGGTTTAGGTATCTACAGCTTAAACTGCACGCGCTACATCGCTTGCGCGCGAGACATCCCTGAAGGTATACTGTAACCTTAAAAAGTATTGAAACAGGCCGACACTCCCTCCCATAGGGATTTGAAAGAACACGAATATGGTCGGTGGCTGCATGCTAAGTATTAAAATTTTGTTCAAGTTTTTTTTCCAGAATTACTCGGTTACCAAAACCGCCCATAAGTTATTCTAACAACACTTTTTTTCCGCCTCAACGAAACAAACTGTGCAATGATCGACAACTCGTGGGACACTTTATCCATTTGCAGAGAAAAAATCTCTTTTCCTTGCCTTGACTCTTACGGGAAAAGCATGTCACATGTGGCGTACTCAAAATTATTCAGATAATAACATACAGGTCACTTAGTTCTCGCAGTATTTTCATAAACAGTCGACAATCAGCCGTTATTTGATGCTCTCTTCTTGCTTGCTGAAGTGAAATTCAGTATTCCATTTGATGTATGAAAAACGAAAACCGGCTGTCAAAAAAAAAAGCTGTGAAACAAACTGTTCGATGATCAAAAACTCATGGCAAGTTTCATCTATGTACAAGCAGAAATTCTTGGTCTACGGGTCTTCATTCTTACGGGAAAAGCATGTCACATCACGCACAGTTAAAATTACTCTGACAATGACATACAGGTGGTTCTATTTTGACAAACTCGTCCTGTCACTAAGTTCTCGCATTCTGTTCATAAACAGTCGAAAATCAGCTGTTATTCTATGCCCTTTTTCTCCTCGCAGAAGTGAGTGTTATTCCATTTGATGTATGTAAAATGAAAAGCGGAACCTTTTGGAAGTTGAAACGAGGCTTGGCAACTTGTTGGTGCAAATTTGCATGAATCAGGAAAGTTGCAGGTTACATCGAACAAACTGGCAATCAGAACTGGAACGATCTACCGCAAACTTTGCAGTGACCTCGTCAAAAGGACATCTGGTTCATTAACTGTAAACCTAAGAGCATGAATAGCAATTCTAACGGCTGAAAAAGAGTTCATTTTAAAATCAATATAGGCGGTTCTACCTATAAGGCGCTTCACGCTTATTGAATAAATTCATTCTTAATATTCATTTCCACCTGCACCTTAATATTTCTGCAAAGGCCAAAGAGTGACAGATCTAGAAGAGAACCCTTTTTAAAAATTATTGGGTGAAAGTGGTGGGAATCGTCCCTTCCTCTCGCCCTTATATTAAGAAGGATTCGCCCCCGCCAATTGAAGTAGCCGGTGAAGACTTTTTGCAGCTTCTGTCACTACTCTGTGCAAAATTATGAGAGCTGTAATCAAATTAAAATAGTAAGTGCAATTTGGAGCAAGGCTAGGTAACTTAACCGCATTAGACATCGAAAAAACTTGTGTAAAAAGCTTTACACAACAGTCACTCTATTTTTTCAATTTTCAATTTTGACAAATTGCTTCAAAACACATGATTTTCACAAGTTGGTCCAAATTAAAATCGACCCTTGATTAAACATAATTGTGTGGCTACATAATGCATCAGAGATCGATATGAAACATTGTCATTGAAGATAATTGCGCGAGTGTCTTTCTAACTTTTGTAGGGCATATACCAAATTTATCAAACGATGGCTTTATGTAGCATATAATTCACAGGCAGCGATGCGGAGAGCTATTTTGCGTTTTGAAAGCCAAAATCGACCAATTATTTTGCGTTTAAGATCGCCTGTGTCAAAGACAAGTAGATAAATGAGAATGCAAATCAACTAGAACTTCATTATGGTTTGTGTTAACTGTCTAACCAACTGTCAGGGATCCTTTTACAGTTGAAAGAAGAGAGTATAATTTAACTGCACTTTTTTTTTTTGAATTGTGTTTATTTGGTAAAATAAATACAAGATCACTTACTGATTGTCGTAAATCTTTTATTATTTCTCATTTCTGCCGGCGAGTAGGGTACAAAAAGGGAAAAATTATACATATACATTCTCCTTATCTCCCGTCTACAATTATTTTCTTACTCAGTTGAATTTTTTTGGTGGAAAAAAAAGTTACAAACACTATTTGGTTTTACTCCGGAAAAATTATAAACAGTATATAAAGCAGAAAGAATAGTTATTTACATTTAATAATACTCAGCTAGGTAGCAACGCAATATCTTTGCCGCACATGTTTAAAAGTGAATTTACATTTAAAATATCGTGGCCTCAAAGGGAGAGGTTTTGTTTGTTTGTGTTTTTGGAGAAATAGGGAACGAGTAATTGCAAGTAACATATTTATCTGGAGAACCAATTCTCTCTGTCCATTTGATCCCAAAGGAAGCTGTCACTTATAAGGTAAATTAAAAACAAAAATGAACAACACCCTATCTGACGACAGCAGAATATTGACCTAAACATTAATTACTTGGACGAGCGCCAAACTGACTACATAAATAATTTTAAACGAAGAACGTTTTTTTTTATACCTATTGGCCTTCTGTCACTGATGAAGCACGCAGCACCGATAGAGATAAAATATAAAAAAAATAGCGACTTGACGAACAGGTGAAATTTTAAGTCCCGTTGAAACAAGTTTTTGGAAGGTGAGTCGATCTTCATATCATCCTAATATTTATAAATAGCATCCGGCAGCTTTATTTTTCTTTCAAACCGAGAGAGCATCTATTTTGTGGCAAACATATATTTCGCCCATTGCCGCTTTGCATTTTTCCTTAGCCATTTAATTTGTCCTCGGTTTCGTGATTTAGGCCTTATGTTGTAGTTATATAGTTAGCGGCGACTGCCACAGAGTTTATATTCCTATACCTTCTAGATTTGGAATTTCATTAATACTTCAAATAGCTTGCACTGAGCTAAAACGAACGCCAGTTTGCTCGAAAAGGTAGTTAACAAATTGCATAAAAAATGAATAAAATAGTTAGCAACTTGCTCGTCCATTTTCTTTCATCGCATATTATACCGTAAAATATTTATTTATGTGGTTTCGGCTGCAAAATGTCTGGAGCTAGGCTAGTGCTTCGTCGTGGTTTTGCTCTAGACGCTATTTTGTACTGACAGTTCGATTCAATTAAATTATTCAATTATTCCTGAAAAAGAGAGTCCTTGGATAGACCAGAAATTGTAAAAATTGCATCTCTATTGTATTTAATATGAAACTATGAACCTTGTTTGATTGTTTCAATGTTGGCTATTCGTATCGAGCTTCGTTTACAGGAAACAGTTCAGTCCTTCTTGATGTTGTGAAATTGTCAATATAACTGATGACACGATGATTTTTAACTACAGGAAAGAATTGGTTGTCCAACAAACTGAATTAATGTTAAGTACCGAAAACTCTGAATAAGTTTAGTAAGGCAACACTGTTTCTTGTAAAATAACACTTGCTAGCAATTAAAACATTTCTTTTCTTGTGGCGGATCCATGTCACCTTTGGGGCAAGGAGAGAGGTGTCACATAAGCTACATCGTTAGGGTGTTAGAGGCATTCTCTTGATCTAAGGTAAAACAACGACAATAACGTAACGACAAAACATTCAATAGAGTTATTATTCTGTTTGATTTGAGAATGTCATTCAAGGTAAATATGGCGCCAGTGTTCAAGAGGCACAAATCACAAGGAAATGAATATAAGATTGCTTTCGCAGGCCGTTATAAAATTTCTCTTACCCTATTGACTCTTAATAAAAAGAAAATTAAGGTTGTAAGTCTGGCGACACCATCATACCATCTCATTAGCCGAGACCTAATATACACACAGCAATTATTATAGCAGACGTTCTCTGTCTCGAACTTGTACAAAATTATCTAACAATAAGTCTGAAAGACCGCACGGAAACTTAGTATTTGCATCACGTTGTATAAGTGAATTAAAGTCAGAACAATAGCTTATCTTTCTCTGCGGAAGTATCGTTTCAATTAATCTCAGAAACTTATGCTTCCCTTTCTCTAAATCATCAAAACAACAGGCTATTTTTATCTGCTATAAGTAGTTTACATGTAACATTCCTATTTTAACACAAGTGTACTAATGAAAGGAATAGCTAAACGCACGTTTGGGCAACTGCAATACATTCTAACTTAACTTCTCTTTAAAATGTACGTATTTCTTTTTCCCTGAAACAGAACCAATTTCTAGCCTTTCTTTCTTTCCTTCTTTCTTTCTTTCTTTCTTTCTTTCTTTCTTTCTTTCTTTCTTTCTTTCTTTCTTTCTTTCTTTCTTTCTTTCTTTCTTTCTTTCTTTCTTTCTTTCTTTCTTTCTTTCTTTCTTTCTTTCTTTCTTTCTTTCTTTCTTTCTTTCTTTCTTTCTTTCTTTCTTTCTTTCTTTCTTTCTTTCTTTCTTTCTTTCTTTCTTTCTTTCTTTCTTTCTTTCTTTCTTTCTTTCTTTCTTTCTTTCTTTCTTTCTTTCTTTCTTTCTTTCTTTCTTTCTTTCTTTCTTTCTTTCTTTCTTTCTTTCTTTCTTTCTTTCTTTCTTTCTTTCTTTCTTTCTTTCTTTCTTTCTTTCTTTCTTTCTTTCTTTCTTTCTTTCTTTCTTTCTTTCTTTCTTTCTTTCTTTCTTTCTTTCTTTCTTTCTTTCTTTCTTTCTTTCTTTCTTTCTTTCTTTCTTTCTTTCTTTCTTTCTTTCTTTCTTTCTTTCTTTCTAGCCTTATGTCAAAAAAAGAAACGTAGCAAAATATTCAGTCTAGCTCACAACAACAACAAATTTAAAAAGCAGACAAAGACCGGATGGTAATTTTAACATTGCTATCATAATAGCTTAGAATAACGACTTTAATTATGACTTCAAGTAATAAGTTCAAACATTTCTCCCCGGCGAAGTGGTCAGTGAAACCTTTGATAAGCATTTAAAGACGATTTTTTTATACACTGTTTGTCGGTGTATCTATGAACATGCCGACAAATTTTCGAAAGGATATCGAGATATGATATTGTCAGGATAACTAGAAAACAAATGTGATATCTCGTTTGATCGTGTCAGTGGCTTGTATGTCAGAGCATTCACTGAGGCGCGAATCTTTGTCTACTGGTGTAAGTTATATTTTGAATGCTATATCATTTTGATATTACCATTATTTAATATTGATCTAATATTAGTTTTGTCCTCGAACGTGGATAACAGTTTTATTCATTTACTTATTTATTTTCTTATTTTAAAGGCAGCTTCAGGAAATTCAAAATAACTCTGTTTTATTACGTTCTTGGAGCACTTTCTTGATCTCAGATTGAGGAACTGCATCACGAAATTCAAATAAATCTCTTTTACTACGTTCTTACAGCTTTTTCTTAATATCAAATTTCCAGAACAGCCGTAAAAGGAAACAGAAATAGAAAACAAAAACACTATGCTTTCCGTCTTTAATCTCGTGAACACTAGATAAAACTTTATTTGTTTTTAATTCGATTAATTAATTTTTTTATCTAAGTACCTTACATTTGGCGCCACATTATACTCTAACATGAAAAAAACAAAACTCACGTGTCTTCCTCGGGATAAAGTTACACTGACTTTTTTCCATTTAAATAACAACAATAAAAAACACTGATCATTCAGAAAACATTCGAAGAGTACATAAGTTTCCTTATTTGGCTTATCCTTGAAGACAAGATAACAGTTACAGAAAAAAAAAAAAACACACACACACACACAAGCAACTAAAACGGAATCGGAAACATAAAGGAAATAAAAAAAAAAGTTTCCTTGGCCTATAATAAGGTCACCCGTTTAATAAAGTCAACCAAAAACGCATTAATTTTCCCGGAACAAACAACTTTTTAAGATTAATATTTCCTGAGATATCATGTCAAAGGCTTGTTTGGATGGCAAGGAATACATGGAAATAATCATGGTATACTGCCATGAAATACTGCCTATGAAATAACTGCAAGAAATTGGTATGCCAGAGGGCCAACTTGTCAGGCATCGGACTTACACTATTTGTAATTAGGTCTATAGCAACATTTGGTCCTTTATTTTTACATTGTTTCGTTATTATTCAGAAAAATATAAGAAAGAAAAGGACAAAATTGAGCCGGTCACGTCTGTTTACACATAGAAATGTCCATCTGGAAAAAACCCAATTTTCAAAATAGCTGGCCACCTTTATGAATAGATAATTCTCGTTTTTTTTTTTCCCATCTGATATGAGTCACGTCTTTTCTGCGCACAAGCTCTAAAAGACATTACTCGTCCATTACCCGTAATGTAGGGTTTTTGCTAAATGGATTTTGTGTTACGAAACATGTAATAACTACATTATCTTTTGCAATACGGTATTTCTGCCTTTTGAGAGTATATAAAGGCCAGACACAAAAACAGTTTCGCCTAGACTTGTTGACTTACGTAAGTAAGCACTATCCTGACACTTCTGTACCACTGAACAATACAGAGTAACAAAAGAGAACGACGTTGACATTTCTTATAACCTAAGGTAAGGGCAATATATTAGTTTTTATATATATAGCTTGACGTTCAATACGTGAGAGTCAAAAAAGAACACCATCATCACGACGCAGGTGATAATTTTCTCAGGTCTTCTACAAATTGTCTAGGGTAAGTAATAACATGGCACTCTAAACTGATCTAAACTCATCATCAATCACAAGCAAAACAAAACAGCTTTAAAGTGAATCACAAAAAACAAAACGGTCGTGGAAAAAAAACTTAACATCAGTTTTGGATGTAGAAATTAAGTATTACGTTTTAGTAAAGCAATGAGAGCACTATCACAGCACTATTGAGATTCTTCAGAGTGCACTTGTAATTGAGACCTCTTTATGACACATCATTTGTTCCCTGTTCTTGATTATTTCTTGACTATTTTTGTATTATTTTTCTTCCTTTTTCGCTTTTTCGTACAAAAAAGTTACATCTAAGAGCAAAAACAAGATGGATGGCAAAATAAGGAGACAGAACGTAAATAGAAATAACACATTTTGTTTGCGCAATTAGCGGAAGAAATCTATATAAAGGTGCGAAAATAAATAACAAGAACAACAAAATAGTGCCATAAAGAAAAACTGTTAAAATTAGTTTAGCCTCAAAGGAAAAGAGTAATAACGTTTTGGTGTCAAAATGACCTACAGTCACTGGAAAAAAATTCCACTTGTGTTGAAGGATTTTGGTCGATGATGATTGGCAAACAACACAGGTACTTTCATTGTATACTGTCGATGGCAAAATTATCATAACTATAACGGGTACAAAATATTCACTTTGTGGGAAGCTATATTTAGATCTCATACTTTTGTACAATTTCTTCTTTGTTTTTCGCATCTTTCTGAAATTACCCTCGCGTAGAATTAATCATGCAGTGTTCTTTCGGTTATGTTACCTATGTTGTGTTTCATAATATTTCCATTTCCAAGGCTTACGTACTTCAATTTAGATTTACTGTCGGTGTGAATTATTCAACTCTTCTGTCAAATTGCGTTTCCTAAAAAGTGAGATTCCTACCTGTAGAAAACGTTTATGAGAAAATCTGAATCGATCGAAGTTGGGCTGTTTGAATTTTTCAACTATTTGGAATGTTGAAAAACAAAAGGAGAAAATAATACTGTTACTCTACCGACCCAAACATAAACATCAAACAAAAACATGTAGTATCAAGCTAATCTTGGTAATTCCAATCGGTGTTTTAAATTTTATTTCATCATTTTTTCATTTTTTTTTTGTTACCTTTTCAGAATATTGTCATAATTTTGGCCTCTTTTATTGTGCTCTAAAGTTACAATTTTGGCGGCAGACTTGGTAACTAGCTTAATTAAATTGACGTAAATCTTATTTTGCCGGCCACTTTAAATAAACTGAAATTGGAAATTAAAACAAACACTAAAGAAAAAAGAAATAAACAAGTTACAAGCTGGAAGTGTGCCGTTATATGTGGAAAGAACGTTGCTTTTTACTGCCGCTTTAAGGGGAAATTAGACAGTCCTCATTTGATTTCAACTAAAGCTGAAACACATAAGGCAATAGTAGTAATAAACAAAATAAAAGACACCATTATTTCTTTCGTTTTTTTAAAATTATTCATTGTTGATTTTGTAAACATGAGAAGTACAGTGTCAGCGAAACCTTTGAACAGCATAAACTTGAAATTAAATCACAAAATAACAAACATCGAGAAACCACTCATCACATACTAAGCGACTACTTGTCGCCACTAATATAATACTAATAAATACAAACCTGCCCGCAAGCTAGACAAGAGAAAAGAACATCTCAATCTAACTATCATCTGTCATTTTATATTCGTTTTTCCAACCACCTTCAAGCGAGTAGCGACTGATATTTTATTTTGTTGCATTTAACGCTTCCCCTTTAAGGTAGCAGTGTATTAAATAATCATTACTTGAATCGCAATACGTGATGCACTTAATCACAACAAGTACACACAACCGATCAATTGAGTTTGTACGTGCATGTCTTGTTTGTTAGGAGTCTGCGGGGGCTTTTCATAAAATACAACGTCAAAGAAAGATAACGATAAGTAACAATTGGACGGCGAAGACATGCACAAACAGACGATAAAAAAAACAAAAAACAAAAAAAAACCAAAAACATTGAACAGGAACTGATTAAGTAACAATCAAAATACTATACAGGCAAAAACTAACGAGTTAGTTTTTGCCTGTATATGTTTATCTAAATCACTGTTGATTAGAATCAAAATAATAGCGGCTAGTTCACCGTGAGGAGACTTTAGGGCTGAATAGAACTGACACAATTAAGTTTGTGTGCTTTTTTTCTTTCAGAGAGAAGTGACAAATTTTTTACAAGCTTATCACGAGATCATTGCTGTATGCAATCAGTGTTTGCATCTTAACTGAAGAAGAAAAAGATGAAAACAAGATTTAATAGTTCTGGTACACCGGGAGAATTCCCAACCCTAAATTCATCAATGACAAACTGGAACACGGCGACAACGCAGGATTCCGAATTGATGACGGCAGATTTGAGAGCGCTTAAGCTGACTCTGTACGTGATTATCTTCCTTGTAAGTGCAGTCGGTAATTCTCTTGTCTGCACAGTTATTTTACGAAGGAAAAAGATGAAAACAGTCACAAACTACTTCATATTGAACCTAGCCATTGCGGACTTGACACTGACTTGCATCTGTATTCCTTTCGATATTCCCGTGCAAGAAATGAACAACAAATGGCCATATGGGGCGCTGCTGTGTAAAGTTATATACCCACTACAAACGTCGGCACTTTTTGCATCCATATAC
Organism: Orbicella faveolata; assembly: GCF_042242905.1. Classification (NCBI taxonomy): domain Eukaryota; kingdom Metazoa; phylum Cnidaria; class Anthozoa; order Scleractinia; family Merulinidae; genus Orbicella; species Orbicella faveolata. The sequence continues at coordinate 30,251,288 of NW_028301553.1, forward strand.
ACCCTAACGGCTGTCAGCTTATCGCGTTACTGGGCGATAAACCACCCACTTCGTCAGCAGCTTACCATCAAAAACGCCAAATGGATCATCTTCGGAATATGGATTGCGTCGCTGATTTCGGTCACACCGTACACGAGCGTCTTGAAAAAGAACGATGAATCAGGCCAGTGCGACGAGAATTGGCCTAGTGCGAGTGCAAGAAAAACTTACACGGCTTGCCTATTTGTCTTTGAATACCTCTTCCCGTTGACCGTAATTGCGGGTGCATACGTCAGCATCGGTTGGGAGCTTGCCCGACGCGCAAGGAACGGCAATCGTTACTTGCAAGATCTTCAAGCGGACGAAGCGAAGAAAGTCGTGCGCATGCTTAAAGTAGTGACGCTGATGTTTGCGGTGTGCGTTTTGCCAACCAACGTTATGTGGCTTTGGCTGGACTTTGGCAACGCTGCTCAATACGATAAATTCTGGGACCTTGTTGCTTTCTGCAACATAATAACGTTTGCAAACAGTGCAGCCAATCCAATTTGCTATACCATCCTAAACGAAAGCTATCGTAATGCGTTCAAAGATCATCTGTCAAAAATATTTTACAAGATCGTCGGAAGGCCTACTGGGGTTCGAGAGGAATTTGCGAACATCGCTGAGGGCCAAAAGAAAACTCGAACTGCTACAATGAGTTCTGCTTTGTTATAACCATAAAAAAGGTCTGCTTTTTCTTTGTCCTTGGGCCCTGCTATGAAATCCTCACATTCTGTAAGACACAATCCATTAACATTTGGCATTTCATGCCAGCCATCGGTGCTACCCTCTGTACACCCCCAGGAATTCTTGACTGCTGTACATTCAACTTATGAATATTCGTTTTTAACATCGTGGTGGACACCGTAAAGCGTAATTTGATGAGGTTGTTTCTTTCAGTCTTATGCATAATCTTACTTTATTATTTTTATTATTATTATTATTTTTTTAGATCAGCTCTGTAAAAAGAATACTGACCAGGGCGTCCGTACGACATTTTTTGGGGAACTAAGTCGTGTTGCCAAGCAATATATTGGCACTTAGGATTTCTTCGTGGACACAATAGCGTCAAATTTCACAAACATGTGCCGACCCAGTTTTAGGTTACAAAACTCCAAAGGCTTTACAATAGGGACTCGTACCTATCTCAGGAGATCATGGTGCGAACGAAGAGGGTTTAAAATTTGTGTGCTTAATTGAAAATTATGAATAAAGAGAGACTTGATAATTATATGTTATATCTTCTATTATCTCAGAGCTTTTAAGCTTTCAATAGTAACTAAAGTTTTAATATGGTAGAAAATGTACTGTTCTATTTACAAATTGATTGTAATTTGATGGAATTTGCGAAAAAAATGTTCTTTTCCTTTCACTCTAGCTCAATATTGTTATTTATTGTCCCAAAATATTGTCAGAATGGTTTATAAATTGAATCGCAGTACTATCCGGGATAAATTTGTTTGGTCTGGTAAGAAGTAACTGTTGAGTAGCAATCCATCTTTCGCAGAATTCGGTTACAGCGGTTTTCACTTGAGTGTTGAAAGTAATTCGCTTTTGCTTTGGTTTTCAATAACCTCGTTTAGCAATTGGCTAAAAACTCGCCCACTTTGCCAGCCAATCAGAAGTAAAACCAATCCTGACTCGCTCGAGACGTTTTCCCGCGCTTAGCGTCAGCTACATGTATCTGCTTCGATTTTTGATTGGTTCACTGGAAGCTCTGTCTTGCTTGTGTTTGGTTTAGCGACACTCAGTTAAAAACTGTTCTAGCTTTGTCTGACATTTTTATAGGTCTTGCTTTGACTCAGATGTATGGAAAGCGCAGTCAAACTTAATGATTAACACCAACCTTTTTCCTATTATATATCTTTAGAAATACATACAAAATATTATACTAACTATAATTACTGCTTAAAAACAAACAAACAAAAAAGAAAAACAACAACAACAACAACAGCAACAACAACAAAAAACACCTCCTAAGCATCCTAAGCATCTCCTAACCTCCTAAGCATCTCCATTTTGTTTTAAGTTTCTCAGTTCAGATTTTTCCTCCCTCTCATTCCTATTACAGTAACCTGATTTCTAGAATTTGTTTAAGAAGTGCTATTCATTTATATAACAACTAAACTGTTGATTGGGTTAGTTTTCTTTTCCGAGACACTTTCCCCTTTCCCTTCATTCACTGTTTGTCAAAGCAACTTGCCCCGACAGAAAGTAATTCAAACCAAATATTGAAGGTGAGGGAACGAGGCACTAACTGACGTGAGTGTCGCAATCTTGAGAGGAGGGTGTCCGCGTTTAGTTTGACGTGGATTTGGATGTGGATTTTTGGTACGTTTAATAAACCCCTCATTTAGGGAATTCCTATAAAATGTTTAGTTTTCAATTACACTCTTTGCCTCTCTCATAAACGTGATGTCGGCCGGTTGGAAAGAGTGAAACCGACTAAAGAAATATCAGCAAATTAACAAATGAATAACTCCAGGAGAGCCTTGATTACCGATGTCTTCCCTGTAACTGTCATTTTGCATCATAGACGTCGTTATAAGGGTTGATGTTTGATGTAGATGTCAGAGTCATTCGAAGATGTACACGAAGCGTAATCAACTTAGCAACACCCTGTTAGAAAGGCAACGGCGCCATTTTTCCGCCAAAACGCAAATGAAAATTGCTGCTGAGCACCTCAATGACTTTTCACGCAGTAATCTAATCTATTTCCTACATGTATGTCATAAATCGTATAGACCTCTCACTCCTCTGCTTTCATGCCATCACTTTTACGACAAAACTTGCATAAACAACGACAGCAAAACTTAAGAAACGTCAAAGTGCAAGTAACAATAAACAAAACAAAAAGTGCAACGTCTATTGAATACTCCCGGTACCATGGCATGTTGAAGGACTGGACTCGAAGGTGGGATGCTCCGTTATGCCTATGCACAAATTCTATCCAATCACCTGTCAGTTCCAGGGGGGTCCGACGTTGGTCTTTTATGAGACGAGAGACACGTGTAGCATTTTGCTTGAAACTGTGGAGAGAGCGACAGCATGTTAACATAAAAAAGAAATTTCTCCATTTTGTAAAACAGTTATAATGTTCGTTGATTAATGTAAATGCATCTACTGATGACGTTAAGGGGAATTTGACAGATAACTTCAAGGAGCATTGACGCAAATTCCAAACGCTTCTAAATTTTTGGAAACTATTCAGCCCCGAGTGCCTTTATAAAGGTTGGTTTCAATATTCTGAAAATCAAAATTTTCTTACTAACATTATACACAAACAAAGTTTAAACAACGTTAAAGCGAAGTTTACATAAATTTCAAGATAGCCATCAGTAGTATAGTAACACAACACCAAAGAGTCACTCTAAGAACTTGTCGTGTGTCATCAGTCAACAATGCTGGCGATCCGCCCAATAACGCTTATTACTTGCCGTCAAGGATAAGGTTTTGCATTCATTTGGTTGTGTGGTTAGTTGGTTTTAGTTGGTTTCTGTCTCATTGTTCATTACTTTTTATTAACAGTGTAAGGCAGCGGTGTCAGGCAATTTTAATTGGAATAGCTTTGACAACTTTCTTTGATAGCTAGTTTTCGTGGCTTTCCAAGAAGAGACGTAACTATTACACAGACCAAGTTAGACGACTCATAAACAAAGTCTTCAGGGAGGTGCGTTGGACGTTTGATATTAATATATATATTTTTTGGATAATATACCTCGGCTCAGACAAAACTCGTGAAATAGACGTGTACAGCTCGTCTTCAGTAACGGTATTCATATCTACCAAAGACCCATGCCCGCTCGTGTGATCTGCCCGGCATTTTCAGGTTGATCACTCCACAAAGGGAAGCCAACAACAGGTACACCATGGTAGGCAGCCTCATAAATGCTGTTGTGACCAACGTGAGGAAGGAACAACCTTGTTTTGGCGTGTCCAAGGATATCGTTCTGTGGAATCCAGTCGACAGTCTTGATGTTAGACAGTTTAGTGCTCAAAAGGCTCTCTGTTAAGTTGAAAAATAGTGAAATCAAGTGTAACATCCCTGGACGCTAGTAATAACAAAAACAAACTAGTAAATGTGGCTTTACTCTGTCTTGATGTGCAAACACAAAGGAAAATTTAAAAAAAAATGTTCAGAGGTTAACGAAAATGTGCTCTACTGCAATTCAGCCAACCTTTTTAATTAATTGTATCATTTTTTGACATAAATGCTGAAGAAATGTATTTTCCTTTTAAAGTGCAATTTTGAGTTAGTTTGTAAGGGAGGAAATTAAACGTTAACACGGCAGAAAAACTGAGCTAGAAGCATAGAAATGGTCCAGAAAAATGGACTACGATGTGACGTTTTGCTCTATAAGAAAAATCATACTAAGACACTTTCCGAGAATGGATTTTTCGCGACATACATTACATTAGGTAATCGAATTAAACATTGGTGATTACTAAGTTGATGTGATATTTTTTAAAGCAATGGAAGTGGAGGTTGCGCTGAAAGGTTAAGCCCCTGGTGTTAAGGCTACTATTTTGTCATGATGACAATCAGTCTTTATTCAAGAGAAGGTAGTTGGTGATCGTACATAGAAATGTCTTATCCACATACAGTCATCTGGTTACCAAACAAGAACTATCAAGTAAAGCGCATTGGTAATTTACTACTTTAAACTGCAAAAACAAAGCACTTTGATTATGCCAAACTATCTTATATATTTTTCTAATTTCATTTTCTAAAACTGAAAATAGAAATACCTTTAATCTTCCACAAGACCTTCTGCTTCATTCTACCAAGCACTATAGCTAACATCCTCAACGTTTGCGTTGGCAAGGTAGATACCATCGAGCCGAAGGCGACCACAACAACACCATCATCTCCAGAGTTCGTCATAAAGCTCTCCAGCTCAGGAGGAAGGGTTTTAGCAGGTCGAGGTAAAAGTGGTCCTGTTACTATTAACGCTGTCATGAGTAAAACAAAAGAAAGAAAATGAAAAATTACTTTGCAGGAGTAGCGGAAAGCAAAAGCGGTTTGTCAAGAATGGTTAGCCACAACCTCTTTTCCCAACACCTCTGGTGCACTCTGATAAGGTCATGCGACTTGTTTAAACACGACGTTCAGGTCATCAATATATATGAAAAATAACGTTACATTGACGACACTGGGCGATCACTTACTCTTCATCTCTCTCTCTCTCTCTCTCTCTCTCTCTCTCTCTCTCTCTCTCTCTCTCTCTCTCTCTCTCTCTCTTGCATAGAGTACGTCACGAAGACGCTACAGACGATGTCCTGCATGGTCGAATGTGGATGTACAATAGAATCTTCCCTTCCCCCCACCCCCAAATTCATGTCGACCGGTTTTCGTACTTGTATGATTTTGAATACAAGGAGCTTTCGTTATCCTTATCGATATCGCATCTCTTTCAGAAGATGTCCAGGCCAATTGCTCCAGCTTGGATTTTTTCGTTATGACTTGCAGTGTGAATACCCCAACTAAGGCCACCCAGGGAAATTCTTTTGACATTGACCACTTAAAAAAAGCATAATACGATTATATACCACTTTATAACAGCTGTTGAGAGGGACAATTTCTGGACAGCATGCATGTTATTTCTCAACCAAGAGTAATAGTATCAAATGTGGCCGGTTATTCCCCCTCTTTGATCGATTTTAGCCATGCCTGTATATTACTTCACTCTTGGAAAAGGAAACAAAAAGCAGAAATTAAAATAAATACTATTACAGTACTAACCGGGTGTAAGAGGCCTTGGGAAATCCAAAGCAAAATGACTTTGGACAAAAACCACTTCTGCTTTCCCTAACGACTCCCCCGTGCTAACATCTGGTTTAATATTATACTGTTCCTTTACTTTGTCCATGGTAGGAAACATGAATACTCGGCCAATGATATTAGCCAATAAAAACCCTGCAACGTTGATCAAACGTTCAGTAAAGGTCATGTTGTCGTCTAGACCAGTAAACGGTTGAGGGGCATACGATAAAGGATTAGAGCTCTTGAAAACTGGCAACATGGCGTGGGTTAGACCTGACGGGCAAACCAAGACGAGTTTCACATTGAAGAACTCTGCTACAAGTCCACTGCAACATTGTTCATTCTTAATTTATGTAGTATTACATATATCATTTGGTTAAAATGGATCCGCTTAAATCATAACGTGCGCCTTTGCACAACTTTCCTCCCTACAATCTCGTTGTATAAATATTGGCCATGCATGAAGTAATTTCTGCAACCTCGAAGAGATGAATTTAGAATTAAAATATATAAACAGTAGAAGCTGGCATTTGCGTTCTTCGATATGAAGACCTATCCAAGAGCTTTATTTTATTTACTCGTGATTTTTGAAGCTAAACTCTACTTCGGAGATTAATCGGTAGTTTCTACCGCTGCATTATTGTAGGTGCTTCCATTTACAATGTTTTTAGTCAAATGCTATTTTTACGCAAGTAAGCGAAGTTAACCCGGTGATAAAAGACGATTCAGATTAGGCAGGAGCGAATTAAGACACAGAGAATGTAGAAAATATTATGAGCACGATAACAGAGAACATCGGTTACTAAATGTGTGAACAAAATATCAAGCTATATCAGTGAACGGCCATACCTTGAGTCCTCGATTTGCAAGTTCTTCGCCGATGCGCTTGAACAAGAAATAGTGACTGCTTCCAAACAAAGGAGTAAGGATAACATCTTCTGCTTTAGTATAGCCAGGAAAGCAAAGAGAAGCGCACAGAAATGCGACTGAAAATCCTAGATTCATTCCAGTGGACGCCATTTTGTCATACTCTTGCAAATCACGCAATACGCCTGTGTTACGTATATGGTTTGTCTTACCATATTTGGAGTAAACATGTGCGTTCTAGTTCTATGTAGCTTACATGAAGTACGCATTAAACGAGTTGAGTTGCATTGCAAATGGCGTCTTGTCGTGCCATCCGTAACATGGTGTCAGAAGTGTTTTGTTGATCTTATGGCGAGCGGCAGCGCTCAAGATTACGTCTTCTGGTTGATATTCAGTCAAAGCAGTCACTGAAGCGAAACGAAGCGACAATTCCTTGATTTACGGTACATACAGCGAATTTCAACATCGACCACGTGCGTTGAAACCCAGCGAAACGATGTCAGACACCGAACAAGATCCTCCACCACCAGCTCCACCGCAAGCTCCACAGCCTACTCCCCCGCCTCAAGTCCTCAGTTTTCCTTCAAATTTTCCAGTACCAAGCGCTATGGTTTGTCGTGGAGATATCACGAGCAACTGGGAATTTTTTAAGCAACAATGGCAAGATTATGAGGTAGCAACGGGTTTGGATCAGAAGAGTCAATCGATCCGATTAGCAACCTTCCGTTCTGTTATGGGAAAGGAGTGTCTGCAAATTTTCCTGAATCTGAATTTTGGCACCGAAGTACTGACGATAACTTCAGCATTGAAGGCGCTGGAAAACTATTTCCTACCAAAGAGAAATGTCGTCTATGAGAGGTATGTCTTTAACTCTTGCATTCAAGTACCCGAAGAAACTGTTGATTGCTATGTCAATAGATTAAGAAAACTCGCAGCATCGTGTCAGTTTGGAGCACTTGCAGAAGAAATGATACGTGACCGGCTAGTTATTGGTATACAAGATAAGGGTACAAAAGCTAGATTGCTCAGAGAGAAAGATTTGTCTTTGGATAAAGCTCTTGACATGTGTAAATCAAGTGAAATAACGAATAAGCAGCTAAAGTCGATTCAAAAGGATGAGAAACAAAACAATGAGGAACTGAACTTAGTTCATGTGAAGCGTAAACCGATGCAAGGCAAGATGCCTTCTCATCCGAAGAAACCACCAAATCCAAAGAAACCTGACAAAAAATGGAAATGTAAATATTGTGGCCAACAAAAGAAGCATGCCAAGCAGACAGAATGTCCAGCTTATGGTCAACAATGTCGCAATTGTAAAAGAATGAACCACTTCGCCAAAGTGTGTCAGGCAGGCAAAGAGAAGGTTCATGTCGCTGAAGTGGCAGAAGGTTACGAGTCTGAGGAATCATTATTGAAGATAGAAGAAATTACTGCAATTAATGGTAGTGGTAAACAGTTGACATCCAGTATTACCTTTGTGATAGAAGAGCAGTACAAAGAGCAACTAGTATGTCAGTTGCACACTGGTGCAACTTGTAATGTGATCAGTCACAGAAATTTAGTTCAGCTGTTGCAGAATGGTGATCCCCCCTTGTCTAAGTCCAATGCCCAGCTAAAGCTATTTGATGGTAGCTTGATGAAGCCTGTAGGTGAGACCACACTCACAGCAGAGAGAAGGGGCAAGCGTCTGGACCTGAGATTCCAAGTTGTTGAGAGTTCTAACAAACCCCTCTTATCGGCTGAGGCTTGTGAGCAGTTGGGACTTCTCAAAGTGGATATAGATCCTGAAGAGTCCATTCATGTCCTGAAAAGCAGTAGTAACCTGACCAGAGATCAGATTCTTGTTCAGTACAAAGATGTTTTTGAAGGGTTAGGCCATATTGGTGATACAACCATTATCACAGACCCCAGCGTAAAACCAGTGCAGCATTCTCCGCGCCGAGTGCCAGTTCCCCTGCGTGATAAGGTCAAGGCCAAACTTGATGATCTGGAAAGGAAAGGAATCGTGGAGAAAGTCACAGTACCGACCGACTGGATTAGCAGTATGGTGGTTGTCGCAACACCAAATAAGATTAGGATTTGTTTGGATCCTAAAGATCTTAACAAGGCAGTCATCCGTCCAAAGTACCAAATGCCTACTCTATATGAGTTGTTGCCCAAGCTTAGCAATGCCAAAGTGTTTAGTACCTTAGATGCTAAAGATGGGTTTTACCAGGTTGGATTAGATGAGAGCAGCAGTCTCAAGACAACATTCTGGACTCCCTTTGGGCGTTACAAGTATTTGAGGCTACCCTTTGGTATCAACCTGGCTCCAGAAGAGTTCGAATGCAAATTGCATGAGAAGCTTGATAGTCTTCCCGGTGTAGAAGTGATAAGAGATGACATATTGGTCATGGGCTATGGAGAGAATGATGAAGAAGCAAATCGAAATCATGATGAGAACTTGATTCGTCTGCTAGAGCAAGCTCGAAAAGCCAATCTGCGTCTAAACAGCAGCAAGTTGAACCTCAAGAAGTCTGAAGTCAGATTCATGGGACACTTGATCACCAAAGATGGGTTACAGCCAGATCCTGAGAAAGTGAAGGCAGTTCAGGAAATGCCGAGACCTACATCCAAGAAGGAACTCCTGAGTCTCTTAGGATTCGTTAATTACTTGGCAAAGTTTCTCCCTAGGTTATCAGAGGTCGCCCAGCCACTGAGAGAGATGACAGCAAAGGATGCAAAGTTCATCTGGTCCCAGCATCATGAGACAGCATTTCAGGAAGTGCGAGAGCTTGTAGTCAAACACCCTGTGCTCAAGTATTATGACCTTCAAGAAGAAGTCACAGTGCAATGTGATGCGAGTGAATACGGGTTAGAAGCAGCTTTATTACAAAACGGCCAGCCAGTTGCTTTTGCTTCACGGTCCCTATCACAGACTGAGAGGCAATACGCTCAAATCGAGAAAGAGTGTTTAGCGATTGTCTCCTCCTGCGAAAGGTTCAGTCAATACCTCGCCGGTCGTAAAAAGATAACGGTTGAGTCAGATGACAAACCCTTACAGTCCATTTTCCAGAAGTCAATCCTCTCTGCTCCATGTCGACTACAAAGAATGATGTTGAGGCTACAGCGCTTTAACCTAGAGGTTAAGTACAAGCCAGGTGCACAGATGTATGTTGCCGATCACTTGTCTCGAGCCTCGCTTGCTGTCAAGAAGGAGATGACAGACAACTTTCAAGTTTTCGCTCTTGAACTGGAAACACTTACTCCCTTTGATTCCATCAAAGTGGCTCCAGAAAGGTTAACTCAGCTGCAGAAGTGCACAGCACAAGACCTCGTCTTAGAGAGCCTGAAGACCACTGTTCTAACAGGATGGCCTGAGAGAAGAGAGCAATGCCCAGTACAAGTTCGTGACTACTGGAACTATAGAGAAGAGATTTCACTCCACAATGGTATTCTATTTAAGAGTCAGAGAGTGATTGTCCCCAAAGCCATGAGGCCAGAGATGCTCTCAAGAATTCATTCAAGCCATCAAGGAGTCGCATCATGCCTAAGAAAGGCCAAAGACATCGTGTTCTGGCCTGGAATGAATTCAGAAGTCAAAGCCCTGGTTGAGAGATGTGCTGTCTGTGCCGAGTTTCAGGCTAGGAATGCTAGTCAGCCAATGCAGTCTCGTCAACTTCCAGACAGACCTTGGAGTAAAGTGGCTACAGATTTGTTCACTGTTAGTGGAAAGAATTACCTCACAGTCGTTGACTATTACTCAGATTTTGTAGAAGTTAGTGAACTTGAAGATACCACCTCACGTGCAGTTATACAAGTACTCAAAGAACAATTCAGTAGACATGGAATCCCGGACACTGTTGCCTCAGACAACGGATCACAGTACAGCAGTCAAGAATTTCACGAGTTCTCACTCAGCTGGGAATTTAACCATGTGACATCATCACCACACTACCCAAAGTCAAATGGGAAAGCAGAGTCTTCAGTGAAGACAGTTAAACTGCTATTTAAGAAAGCGGACCGAGATGGGAAAGATCCATGGCTATCGCTACTAGACTACAGGAACACACCTACTGAAGGTATAGGTTACAGCCCCGCCCAGAGGCTTATGTCGCGCCGAACACGAACTCTCTTACCAACAGCGTCAAGCCTTCTCCGTCCCAAAGTAAGCGCACATTCTACAGAGAAATTAGAGCGGAAAAGGCAAAAGGCGAAGTTCTACCATGACCGTCATGTGAAGCAGTTACCTGAATTAGAGATTGGACAAGAAGTCAGAAGTGCACCCCTGCGAAAGAACCAAACGTGGAAACCAGCTACTTGTGTCGAGAAACTGTCAGACAGGTCATATGTAGCCCAAGCAGGCAGTGAGACCCTCCGAAGAAACAGGCAGTTTCTGAGACCTGCAGCAGAATCCTCGACACCAGATAAGCAAAGCACCAAGGTTAGCTCACATGAGTCAGGAGTAAATCACAAGGAGATACCTTGAGTACCTGAGTTACCTGCTATACCTACTAGGCCTGACAAAGATTCCTTGAATGAAACTGTTGCTGAAGAGACTAATGTTCCATTGTTAGCACCTCAGAAGACAAGAACCCGGACTGTTCGTCCCCCTTCAAGATTTAAAGATTTTGACATGAAGCGTTAAGCAAAGGCTAGACCTTGAACACTTTAAGTTTGTTTTAGCAAGCTCGGATAAACTGATTTAGTTTGACATAGAACACTTTCAGAAACAAAGTGGATTTGTGTAAGTTTGTTTTAGGCTAGTTTTTGCCAGATATTTGTTTATTAGTTTTTCTTTTTTTAAAGAAAGGGAGATGTTACGTATATGGTTTGTCTTACCATATTTGGAGTAAACATGTGCGTTCTAGTTCTATGTAGCTTACATGAAGTACGCATTAAACGAGTTGAGTTGCATTGCAAATGGCGTCTTGTCGTGCCATCCGTAACAGCCTGTATCACGATGTGCTTTGTGTGCTTGTCACTTTGTAAATAATTTAAACGCGTAAAAAAGTTGGTAGTCTAGAGGAATTTGGATTGCCTTGTGCTTGCTACTAATATACATATCTTTTAATTGTTTATCTTCAGTTGTTAGACAGTGAACAAGATTACAACATCATCCTCCCTAAAGGAAAATGATCATGACGGCTGAAAGTCGACCATAATTTACCAACACCTGCATTAATTTCCTATCTCCACGACCTGCTCTCGTCTGGCCTTGTAGCACAGTCGGTAAAACAAAGATGAGCTGCCACACCGACAGCACCAACAGCTGCCACGAGTCAGCATGCTACCACGAGTCAGTATGGCTAAGATCTAAGAGCAGCTAGCTTCCTCAAATACATACTGAACGTTTTAAAAAATAGTTTTAAACAACAGGTTGTGTTTCGAATATAAATAAGCAATTTAGTTGTACCTTTTTATCATCAGTTTTACCCGTTTTGAATTTGTAAAGCGCTTTTTGGATAAATTCTTAGTCATTTTATCTTTTATTAATTGTAACACTTAATATGTATTTTTCTCCTGATTTTTATCAAATGAAGAAAGACATTATTTAATTATTTATTTTAATCCGAAGTCGTATTGAAGTTTGAATCCTGCCAAGGTCAAATATTTCTCAGTTTGTATCTTGTGGTCCTCCATTTCCATTTTCGGGGGTAGCACTCAGAGAAAAATTATTGGGTTGTTTTACTCTGAGTAACTCTGTGCTTTCCATCTTCTATTCCAGTGCTGACTAGCGCAACTTTGTGATCATTATGGTGCAGTTAAGCAAAAATCAGAGATTTTCTACTTTCTGTCCTTTTAAACCTTTTTCCCATCGTAACTTCTGATTGGGCAACTGGCCGTTTTCCACCTAGCTGACGTTATATGTATTTAAAATTCAAAAGAAAAAATATACATGTGTGTGTTTCGCTCATAAGTTGATCGTATTTGCATCTGCAAATACGACACGTGTAATGTTATTTCTTGAACCTTGTTATATCATATTGTTAGAATTCTCCACAACAGGGAGTTCACATCACATGTAACAACAGCAGGTAATTAACAATGGAATTGGGGGCATGGGAAAGAAATGCATTTGTTTTCTACCAGGAAACCGGTAGATATTATTTCCCTCGGATCTCAAAGTTTCCCTCAGCTTCGTCCCGAGAACCTGTCATAAAGTGCTAAATTTAAATTTACTAAGTTCGGTGATCCTGGCGAGTTGAATCTGAGAAGATAGATAATCTTAAACAAGACTAAGGCATAGTAAATAGCGTTTATTAAGAAGGCATTTGCAATTATTTCACTTTCATAAGTTGAGCACTTTCACAACACCTAAAACACCTAATGTTTACCCTGTTAAAATAATTCAATCCCGCGATATTTCGAACTCTTAAGGGAAACTATTAATAGTTCGAGACAGTCTGGGTTGTAGACAACGGATAGTAAATGACTGGAAAAGCCAGTACCAAGGAAAACGATCTGAGTTCAAGATAACCGCGCTTGAGATGACGAAGTTCAAATGTAGCCACATGGTCCAAAGCATTATACCGGCGCGCTCTAAGAACGTAGCTATTAAATTGCTAAGATTACTGACTTTTGTGTGCTATTTACAGACAGTACTTTGCAAAGGAACTATCAAATAACAGTCTCTTTGGCGTCAACCACTAATATCTCGCCATATTCCACAGCCTGTACGGATTTTTTGTCATTTCCGGTCAGACTGCGTAACCGGGTCCTGGTGTAGGTTATCGTGGTTTCCGCCATGCTTTGAAAAATCTTTGGATCGCAGGTGAAATACAGTTTGAATTCTTCCCTGAAATTCTCGTGGCAAATTGTGTACGCCAGGGGATTTGCCGCACTGTTGGCGAACAAAATGATGTTAGTAAAAGCAACCATATCCCAGAAGTGAGGGTAGTTTTGCCCATTGCCGAAATCCAGCCAAAGCCACATCACGTTATTGGGCAGAACACAAATGGCAAAGAGGAGAGTGACGACAATGAGCATGCGCACAACTTTGCGAGCCTCGTTTCGGTGTGCATTGTGTAGAACGGCATTTACCGCCAAAGCGTTTTTCACGCTTGAACAGGCCCTTAGCTCCAAACCAATTTTTAGATACGCAAGTGTGATCACGGTCAAAGGCAAAAAATATTGCAAGACAAAAAGCGATGCAGTGTAGGTTTTTCTGTAGCCAATTCCAGGCCAATATTCTCTGCATTCCATGGTAGCCTTATCCAGGTTTAAGACCATGACATAAGGTGCCGTCAGTAGAATACACACGGTCCAGATGATGATTATAACAACCATGGCGTGCTTTTTCGTCATCTGCTTTCGCAGAGGATAAACGATTGCCCAGAACCTATTGAGGCTCACTGCAGTTAGCGTAAAGATAGAAGAGAACATGGCCACGGTCTGAAGCGGGTATAAGACCTTGCAGAAGAACCGTCCGTAAGGCCATCTGTAGTGATTCTCTTGCACGGGAATATCGAACGGAATACAGATGCAAGTGATGGCGAGATCCGACGCTGCGAGGTTCAACACGAAGAAATTCGTGACGGTTCGCATTCTCCGACGTCTTGCGATCACCACGCAAACCAAAGTGTTACCGATGACACTTATAAGGAAGATGACAGCGTAGAATGACAGCTTTATTGCCTTGAAAGCGGGAGTTTCGCCAGAAGTCGCCACTGATGCGTTGTCGCCGTTAGCTGGTTTAAAATAAGAGCTGCTGTTGATCGTAGATGCGTTATTTTCCATATCGCCGAGCCCTTGAATGCTCGGAGTCAACGCCTGAACCGTTAAGCTATGGGATTGTTTAGGACTGTTAATGTCTGATCTCTCCTCCTTTTTCCAAGAAGGCTTATACGACTCTGTGCAGTGACAAAGGTCTGGAGTCTTGAGAAAAATTTAGAATTTCCGCAATGAAGAGTTCCGTTCAAATTCGCGCCAAAGGCCACCTCGACGAGCTGATCAAGGTTGCGTGGCACCTGTAAATTTATAGAGAAAACAAAAGAGAAAATCATCAAAATTATTCATCATCTGAAGAACACATGCAGATTGGCACATTGTGTGCTGCTTGGTTTTTCTATACCATCGCAATAATGAACAAAATGTTACCATTAATAATGAATGTTAAATCGAGACAAAAACCACACAACTCACGTACACATAGCTATTAAGAGTCACACAAACGAGAAACTATTGTTTTGACAGGGAAACCAGGTGTTAAGTATAGATAATAAATCAATTCTGACGTTCTTCTTTACTTCCTGAGGTGAAAATGTCTAGAAAGCAGGAAGCAGTATTTTGTTACAAGTTAATAATTCCAGAGAAAGAAGAGTAGTTTTAATTTTTAATACTCGCATGTAGGTAAAGTTAATTAAAATAATTAATATCAACCGGCAGACAGATTGAGATAAACAATATGGCTATTTTCAACCATTTGTTTTCAAATTAGTCTCATTACTAACTGTGCCAAACAGCTCAACATATGTACGTTTTAAATAGAAATTTATATTTAAATATAGCTTTGAACGCTACGAACAATATTATAAACTGAAATCGTGTTATATCTCACAACTGTGTTCAGGTTTTCTTTAATGGCTACTGCTAAAAGTTCTGATGACAACAAGGGATCAAAAAATGCATTACTGCACGGGTATGAATGTATAGATTAATTTCAAACTATTTCCCGCGAAACGTCATAACATGACCTTGAACGGGTATTAAAAATACTTGTTGGATCAAAACAAAACAAAATGAATGTGATATTTAAAATGAGCCGAAATTGATTGAAGTCAGTGAAAGAATCTGCTGGAATCCATTTAGGACGCGAAACCTCATAAATTGTCGCTGAACACTTCAACTGCGTGTTTGATAAAACTGGAAATTATGAGAAGAAAAGAAAGTTTCGAAACTAAGCGTTACATTCCATTTTGACGAACAGAAAGGTCCTATTGGAATCGCGTACCTTTGCTCCGAAATACATTTCATTTTCAATCTGGTTTGCTAAGGGAGGGGGTGGACTGATGAATTTAGGGAGGGGAGGCATACTAAAAAATATGGTTTCAAGGCGGAGAGGGCCTAAAAATATGATGTTAAAAAATTAGCATTATGTGTATTTCCGCCATCTACAATATTGCAATATATTCTGCCAGAGTGCCTAACGCCCTGTCCTCACTTGCGACGCAAGCATATGCATAAGCATTTCCATAACATGTGCCTTCTTCTTTTGCTTATGCTTATGTCGGTGTTACAGTGAGGACATTTTGGCATAACTGATAAAGTGCTCGCTGATTGGCTGAAAGTCTTTCGCTTATGCTTATGCTCCTGCTTATGCTTATTCCATCATGTCATAACTGGACACAATAACGACAGAGCAGAAGAAGAACGCAAGGTTTTGATATTCTTACGCTCATACTTATGTCCGGCCGTCCTCAGTAGCGCATAACACCTTAATTTACAGCGGCTGTAAACTAAAGCAATTAATTATGCTTATGCCCTGGTTATGCTTATGCTTGCGTCGCTAGTGCCGTGGTCTGGGCTAAATGTACATTGGAATCACGATTTTTCGAACCTTCAAGGGAAACGAAAATTTGTTCGCAAAATCCGATAGTTCGAGAAATCGGGGGTAAAATTACAGCGTTTGGCTGAGGA
Organism: Orbicella faveolata; assembly: GCF_042242905.1. Classification (NCBI taxonomy): domain Eukaryota; kingdom Metazoa; phylum Cnidaria; class Anthozoa; order Scleractinia; family Merulinidae; genus Orbicella; species Orbicella faveolata. The sequence goes on from NW_028301553.1 coordinate 30,267,555, forward strand.
GGAGAAACGACTTTTGGTTCGAGTTTATCGGCAGGTTCGAAAACCTGAGGGTTCGAGAAATCGGGATTCCCATGTATAACCTGGCGCTCGTGATACATGTAATTGATAACATCGTTTCGTTATGCACCATTCATAAACAACTGTCGACAACTGAATAAAATTGCAAACACAACTGTCAACATTCAAGTTTCATAGGCATCAACTGATAGGCGAGGAAGCTAATTCAAAGAGAACTACGCAAAATGTAATCTTAGTATTAGAATTTCTATCAGACAACATCGTATTTTTCTATATGCACTCGCATGGCCCTCTTAGATGCCCCATCGAAGAAGAAGATTAAATTACACTCAGACTACCGTCTGTTGTTTGAAAGGTGGATAAAGCTTATGTGCGGGCTTATACCCACTGGGTAAATCACTATCAAGCGGATAGCGTGGTTTGTTTTGTTAACACGCACTTATCCACTGAATAGCGTTACTGATCCAGCCTTCCAACGACTGGGACCAGATCTCTACATGCAGGATTCTCACGATCAAGGAACTCACGATCAAGGAAATCAAATAATGAAACATCATGCCATCTAACAAGAAAAAAGTAGTACTTTGCCAAGATTCCCGAAACTAAGTGATATGCCAAAAGTTGTGTGGCTTAGCTCCACCTACATTTTTAAGTATCCGAAGCACGAAAAATGTTCCGCGACTTGATAACCTAAAATGAAGCAGCATAAAAAAGAAATAAGAAATGAAATTCATTGCTCAAAGTTATAACAACTTCCGTAGCAACTTCATAAGCCAGTGAAATAAACTTTGGGTTTAGTGTCGATTTGCGCTTACTATTTGGTATGCAGATTACCTAAGAACATTGGCATTCAGTCAGAATCAACCCTATTAGTGGCAAACCCTATTACTGGCAATGTGATCTTTTTGATGATAGCGTTCTAATACATGTCTGTCAATTTATGTGTCGATGAGCGCTCAATTTTAAGACATGTAAAGGCAGTTGCCGAAGATTATATGGAGATATAAAAAATAATTTTTACACCCTGGTTTAAGCTGACTGCCTCAGATTTATTCACTGTGGTTCAAGCTGACTGCGTCATATTTATTTGCTGCCGGAGGCTCGATATTACAAATACATGTGTTATCCCAAAAATAGCCACATCCAGGCGTTCAGTTGTTGGGGCGCAGCGCGAAAAACAGCGCGCGAAAAAATAACATTTTGCGCGTTTCGCCCCAACTAACTGAACGCCTGGAAGAGGCTACCCCGAAAAATCAAAGCATAACTAAAGCGTGATGACAAAACGAGAATGAATGAAGGCGACTCCTGTCCAGAGATAAGCCATTATTAACACCAGAGTGAATCAAAGTATGTACTGGCCAGCACCCTGCTCAGCAGCCCTCTTTCAAGAGGTTGATGAAAACGAATGAAGTAAAATAAATTGTATCTATACCGTACATTAAACTGATAAACTTATGCGAGGTCTTTGACAATGATCACTTGATCAACGTAACCAGCTGTTAGCGCAGATCAACAAAGTTTAGATCATTTTAGAATAGATTGCCTTCAGATATTTCACCTGTTTTTAAAAGGAAAGAATCTTCAGTTATAAAGAACGTTTGTAGGACTCAAACATGCAGCACTGAAAAATTTATGAGTAATTGCCGATATGTGATAGTCTTCGTTCGCGAAGGAGGCGAAAGCCAAAGAGAAGTTATGTAATCTCAAGGATTTTTTTTGTTGTTAATTATCTTGTTGCACCTGGTGAGATAGCCATGTTAGAAGTCACTGACTTTCGATCGATTGCCGGCAGAACACAACCAGCCGTTTGTTTAGATATAGTAAAATTTCCAGACTGCTCAGAATCGACTGGGGTGGTAGTCTCCTTAGTCGAGCACGCGCCTGAATTCCTTTGGTAAGTCCTAGGTACGTGACTCAAAAGCATATTCCACATAGTTTCTCTGAGCAATAAAATTGCATGTTTAGGGATAGTTACTGCCTCAAGCTACAGATGGCGAGAAAAACATGATCACCTCATGGCGCTCAGAAAATTTAAACCATACCCCTTTTAACCAGTTCTTTACATATTTCGATGTGTATTGTCAGCCATGCTTTCAGTGGCAAAAAAATACGCTATTCCGTTCCGATCTAAACCGCGTCCAACTTAAAGTACTTAGAAAAAGGAAATGAGTCGAGAGAACTTAGCGGGGACCATAATTAAATGCACTTGAATTTGACGCCATGAAAGAAAGAGTTATTTGTGGGAAGGCGAGCAAATATTTATATGGAGATGTAAAGTGTTAGTGCCAAGGGCCTAAATTGAAAAATAATGGAATCATCACAGCTGGTTTTTGCTCCGGTTCGTTGAGCAATTGCTAGATTTTCTATAATCAAGCTTAGCGTTAACCAAGGAGAGGTTTTCAGTAAGGAAACTCAACAAAATATATCTCTTCTACATATACAATCTTCACCATTTGTTGAGTAGCATGCTTTAGACTAGGCGAAACTATATGCTGGCCAAAGTGCCCACTTTATTTTTGCCATTGAAATACGTCACTCCATAGAATTTGCTTTTCAGTTTGACCGGGAGGTGCTGGGTGTTGCTTTGAGTATCAAAAGCTTGCCAATTAAATCGTTTATCCCGACAATAATCTATAGTTCTGCTGAATAAACGTTGTGGGGTCGTTACATAACGCAGTTCATGATGCAAATCAGTAAGTAATTTTTGTTATCGCCGTTTGGAAATCGCCTATGATTGCAAAAACGTGGTTTGCACCTGAAGCATTGTCCCTCTGAGCAGGAATTGCTTATTTGCGCTGGACTTGAGCAGAAATTTAGCCTTAGAAAGCAAATTTATAACTCACTGAAAGGCAATTGCAAGCCCTTTGAACTCGTCTGCCTAGCAAGCTGTCTCGGTTATGTTAATCAAAAACAGTTACTCACCCGAACTGGAAGAGGTAGCAAAGCAAGATATATTTTTTTTCTTTTTTCGGTTACTTACCGGTAAACAATGGTCCCGTGTGGTTCTTAGAGGCGTTAAACTGCAACAAAAGGTAGCGTATTCGAGTTGAAAGTCATGGTATTCATTGGGCGTCTAAAATGCCTTATGTTTTGACGTGACTGAAATAGCTGAACTCTCGACCAACTTTGAAGTTGTTGAAAAACGAATGCCATTTGATACGTACCCCATTTATATCGACGTCCATTATCAAGAGATCTGTGATAGAGGAAAACAAGATTGTGGTGGATACGTGATAATTTGGTTCGGAACTTAATTTCACGGGAATGTGGGCCCGAGAGCTTTGGCCACCTATCGTCATTTCGAGTGATTCCTGCGTTCATTTTACGATGTACAAAGTTCTGCTTGTGAATGCGTCATTGAGAATAATTATAATATGAAAATTGATTTTTGAAGAGTAGGTTGTGTTTACAAATACATTAAATGGAACAAGATCCCGTTTACACATGCAAGCTTCGTTGCTATTGTTGAACTGTTGGTTGATGTCTTTGGCTAATCCACAAGTGCCTGTGGGTTATGACGTCATTACATTGAAAGTAATTTTGGACGTCTTGTTTCAATTACTCAGCACTGAATTGGTATGCACAGGAATTTTACGAGTCAAGCATGTATTTATGACAAAAATCTATTTTCTTCTTTTTATTTAAGCAATTTGAATAGCATCTATCTGGGCGAAAAAGGTCACTGTAGACCTGTAACCGACTGCCAGGTAAATAAATCGTGAATTTTACCTATCATGCTCGTCTACTTTGAGTTCCGGGCCGGTGTGGTTTCACTTGTATCAGCGGATATATAATGTTATTTTTCTGCTTGATAATATCTAGTTAATTAGTAGGGATAACATGAAAATGGAGAGATCTTTTATTTGTTTCTAAAAAAAGAAACCCTTTAAGTAGGAATAACAACACTATCAAGATAGGGTATTTGTTTTGGCAATAATTATACAAATAAAAAGGCAATCAAGAACAATATGCACAAAGGGTAGAAAATATCACAAAACAGCAATACACACTTTCTTTCAATCGTGGTTCTAGTGATTTTCTTTAGTACGGGCGTGTAGCAGCACATTCCATGTTACATTGTCAGACAGAAAATACAAAATTACCCGCTGGTTCATACATGACTTAGGGTTACTGTGCATGTTTTTGATTAGATATGTCTTATATGTTCTTATAATATTCTCCGTGATTAATGTGCTAAAACTTTCAAGGTAGACTTTGTAAAAAAAATATTCTAACCTTTATTCCTTTCAGTTCGCCCTGTCGCTTCCTTTGAGGCGGACTTGCGCTCGCAAACTCGACGAATAACTGCCAAAGCTAAGTTCGACCTTGGCCAAACCTACACCAGACCAGTCTGCTAAAGCCTTGATGAGTATCTTTCATGATCATGATTAATTTGCAATCAACGGAATCCCTAAGTACAATCAAGTGAAGTGGTATCGAGTAAAACCGCTCAAGTCGTCAAGCTAAGTCGTTATTTCAAGTTAGTCCACTGGATTCATACTCCGCTAAAATAACACACAACTGCGAGACTCCGTGAAATTCGATGAAAAGTTTGCAAAGCTCGTGGTTTGTCAAGGTCAATTCGCTACCCCTTTAGTACAATGCAATCTGATCATACTGTAGAAGATATCTTTGCCCTTTAGAATATCATTTCACGCAATTGCAATACTGAAGACCGGTAGCTGTAACTTTACGCGCTCAAATTGGACTTCCCGTTATCCTTTTCGCTCCCGATTGAAAGAGAAAAAGCCCAGAAGGGATGAGAAAAGAAGATCACGCTGAATTCCATGGATGAGAAATAATGATAACAACTGACGGAACTAAGGCCAAAGTTTATTATATATAGCTGATATTTCATTTGCTCCTGTGGCATAAATCGACAAGAGTTTCTTTGAATTCTCATCTTCCTTAGTCCGATTCAAGTCTCGTTGCTCAAGTTGTGGCGTGCCAATGGCTGAACGAGGAAGCCTTCCTTGTTGCAATCTTGTTCGTTCAAGCAACTTACAATCGCTAAGGAAGAAGCTTGACAAAGATAACGTTTTTCTGTGTACTAATTTACCTTCAATCATGATCACTGACAAACACCCGATGCTTGTCCAATTTATGTCGCATTACTTGCAATCTCTCCCACAAAGTCTTCTTTTTTGGCATTATCTTCTTCAGGCTAATATTTTGTTCATAGGTGAAAGGACAGGTTAATACTGTTTTCTTTGTACCCAATAAAAACATATCAGCAGTCATTACAAGCAATAATTATATTTGCATATGACAAGGTCGGTTTTCTTTATACACTAATATCATTTTCAATTTAGTTAACAGGTTTTCGTTTATCATGATTGGCTAATACCGTTTATTTCAAGTACCGAGGTAAATATACTCTTGGTTCCCAGGATATTTAGCATACTACCAAAAATGTAAACTCTTCCTTTTTCAAGCTAAATGTCTTTTTTTCACACCTGTCCACCATATCGATGATTAAACCATAGTCCCTTTTAGAAAAAGTCTGAACAATAATGCGAAATGTCTATTCAAATACCCCTCAAGGGAGAAGGCTCCAAAGGACCGCATTAAAGATTGCTTTTAGACAACGATCATGAAACACAAAACTCTCATAAACCCAAAGCTTTAGAATGTTCATTTCAAAGTCTAACTTCTCTTATCATTTATATGTTCAAGAACACGGCATTATTTAATATTAATACTACTACTTGTACTTCTAGTTTAGACGCGATACAGCTAGTCCATGTTACTTAAGACTCAATTTTGGCCACTTCATACATGTAGCTTTGCATTCAACATCACGTCGGCAACCAAAGACACAATTACTTAAGCTTCACAGTCCTACCTTTTCTCTGCAACTTAACCGTTGTGGATTACATCGACGCGCTCTTAAACCTTCCTTTGACGATTCTCTTGCAGATTCGTGGCGTAACAATATCCCTGCCGTCTTATCTTTTAAACACTTTAAATTGACACAGGTGATTGCGCATGTCTTGTGAAACTTCATATCAATTATGTCAATTCAATTATCATCTTGTAAGAGTTTACTAATTTGTACCTTATGAAAGAGTGGGTTGTTATGACTACAAAGGTAACACAGTTACATGTACTTCTAGACGACAAAGATGTTTCTTCGTTATAAGTAAAAAAAATGGAAATAATAGAGAAAGAAAATGCTATATTTTCAGAGCTGCCTCTTTAAATTTTAATATTACTTAAAGACTTTTTTCTACCCTCAAAAGAGACCGACATAATACTATATTTACAGAGATGTCTCTATGCTTTTTAACAACTCTTTTTTTTTTTTTACTTCAAGAAGAGCGACAGAATACTATATTTACAGAGTTGCCGCTTTGAATTTTAATTTTCCGTTAAAACGCGGATGCATTAAAAAGAGAAACTACACAATTTTGAGCAAATTAGCCTGAATGTCCGCCTGCAGGTGAGTGATGAAACGAAAAAGCTTCTAAAAACGTGGCGCATCTAGCCCTTTATCCTCATTCATGTCGGGTAGCACACAAAATTTACTAATTAATTGCCACAGCGATAGTAAACACAACAATGATCTGAGCCCACAATTGTTGTTCCTTGCACGGAAGATTTCATTTAAATGCTAAATTTGGCTAAGTGACAGTCTAGTTCCATCGGTTTAGCTTAAATATTTATGTTCCGAAAGACGTTCATCTCATGCCGAAAGGGTTGAAATGTATTTCCCCATTCGCAGTGTCTAATTACTCTAATCTTAAAAAAAAAAAGACTGAAGTTATAAGTTTATAGTATCTTGCTCTTCTCGACAAGCTGTCTGAACTGGATGGCTTGTGGAAATTTTTTCCCGTATTTGTCTTTTGGTATTTCCTCAGAAGCACAATAGGCTTGATAAGTCGACACGCTCTCCATTTCCTTCTATGAACCATATCTCATTCCGCGTATGTGGTGAGCACGCTACTGACTCACTGGTTGTCAGAATTCCTTTCAGGTTGAAACTGATTTTTAGTAAGGCTACGCGGTCGGCTTCGTTATTCGACCACAATACATAAACTAATAAAAGAGAGAAAAAAATTAAAAAAATTAATAGTCATCGTTAACTAAAAGACGGCTTTGTTGATATGAAAACACAATTTGTAAACACCTGTCATTATCAGTAACGTGCATATAGTTAATATCGCAATTTCTTCAAAACATTAAAAACGGTAAAACGCTTTAAAATCATGTGTAAACAATATATATATATATATTTATCACATACGGGACAAAAATTACTGAATGCTGATTGGCTGAGACAGAGGGCATTTTTATTCCTCGATCACGAGGGCACAAAGAGGGCATGATTACTTGATGCTGATTGGCTGAGCGCGCCTGCATCAAGTTGGTTTCTCGCTTCAAACGGATTTTGAAAAGGAATTAATATTTCAGAAACGTATCGCTTCTGAGGGGGTTTATTTCATCATAAGGAGAAAGAACATCGACATGCAGCAAAGCGCAGTCTTTTGGTGGAAAAGCAAAGGATTTTCCATCCAAAAAATGCATGGATTCCCAGCCTGAGTTGGGATGGCCGGTGTCGCACGAAGCATAGGGTTACAGAGCTTCACGACCGCCAAACTGAACGTTAATTTCTTCGTTTCGCTTCGGGTTGCCTCATTAGTATCACAGGTTGCCTTACTGGCGCAAAAAACAGCGTAAATTTTGCTGGTAAGTTAAGTCGCAGTGGAAAGGCGATTGAGTTTTGGATTCAAGAAGTTGTTAGACCTCGTTTGGACACTTGTTTACGTCTTTCATCGATCGATGAAGAAGTTTCACGCCGTTGCAAGCTTCGCAAAAGAGGTGAATAAAATTAGATTGCTTAAAGTTTTATTTGAAAAGAAATTGCTTGGAGTGAATTGAACTTGCTGTGTTTTGCTTACTATAATAGAAGGCTTCTCCCGTTCTACTGCTAGCCTGTTCTTTATGAAAACCGGCGAACCTGTTTACGTAACGGCAAGACCTTGAAAGTTTTCCTTTGAACAGAATTTTGCCCTTTTATGTGATAAACAAGTAAACGCCAGTACCCTCGGGCAATTAAGGATTAATTTCATTGGTATTTTCAAAGTTTTTTCAATGTCTTCGTCGCTTTGCGACTCGGGCAATTTTGTGAAAACATTGAAAATACGCGTGAAATTAATCCTTAATTGCCCAAGGGCCCATGCGATTACATAGACTTACAACTCAAACGAAAGTCCTATAACTTTTATAGCACTTCTTCCCTCGACAGTCATGAAATGCCAATAGATTATGTTAAATATATTTTACAAATGTGAAAATTTCAGATCAGGGTGAACGAAAAGGGAAGAAAAAGGCCCTTTTATGTTCATAACAGAGTAGAACTCATTTTAGCCCTTCGACTTTTCTTTTGGCTTGTAGCATTGTCCACAAGTTCTATTTGAACCCAAGTAGAACTTCTGGAGATCTTGCAAAATATCTTGGACAGATGATCTTTGAACGCATTGCGATAGCTTTCGTTCAGGATCGTATAGCAAATTGGATTGGCTGCGCTGTTTGCAAACGTTATTATGTTGGAGAATGCGACAAGTTCCCAGAATTTATCGTATTGAGCAGCGTTGCCAAAGTCCAGCCAAAGCCACATAACGTTGGTTGGCAAAACACACACTGCAAACATCAGCGTTACTACTTTAAGCATGCGCACTACTTTCTTCTCCTCGTTCGCTTGGAGATCCTGCAGGTAGCCGTTCCCGTTTTTTGTGCGCCGTGCAAGCTCCCATCCAATGCTGACGTATGCGCCCGCAATGACAGTTAGTGGAAGCAAGTACTGGAACACGAACAGGGAAGCTGTATAGGTTTTTCTTGCACTTTTGCTCGACCAGTCCTCTTCGCACATGTCTGTTTCACCGTCCTTTTTCAAGACGCTCATGTACGGTGTGACCGAAATCAGCGACGCAATCCATATTCCGAAGATGATCCATTTGGCGTTTTTGATGGTAAGCTGCTGACGAAGTGGGCGGTTTATTGCCCAGTAACGCGATAAGCTGACAGCCGTTAGGGTGTATATGGATGCAAAAAGTGCCAACGTCTGCAGTGGGTATATAACTTTACACAGCAGCGCCCCATATGGCCATTTGCGGTTCATTTCTTGCACGGGAATATCGAACGGAATACAGATGCAATTCAAAGCCAAGTCCGCAATGGCTAGGTTCAATATGAAGTAGTTTGTGACCGTCTTCATCTTTTTCCTTCGTAAAATAACTGTGCAGACAAGAGAATTACCGACTGCACTTGCAAAGAAGATAATTGCGTAGAGAGTTAGTTTGAGCGCTCTCAAATCAAATGTCACTGATTCGGAATGCTGCATTGCCACCGTGTTGGAGTTTGTAGAAATTGAAGAATTTTCGGCAAGGAATCCTCCCTGTACAACAGACTCATTAAATTTCGTTTTCATCATTTGCTTATTTAGTTAGGTCGTGAACATCGATCGCACAAGGGTTAAATGAAAAACGTACAATTCCGAAAGACCACCTGGAAGCCAAAGAAAAACAAATATGTAAATAAAATAAAGTAAATAGGTGCTAGCCGCTAGTAGTTTGATTGTGATTGAAATAATTTTTATTTTTTTCTGTATAATATTCTCTGTATCATTAAATTTCCTATTCAGTGCCTTTTAAACCTTTTTCATCGTTTATTTGTATATTTCTTTGTCGTTCCCTTGTAAAGTGTCTATATCTTACTTTGAATGACATGTCATGAAAAGCTCCCAGCGACTAGCTATATGCGATAGGCGGGCAATTGGTAGTCTGGTTCCAATGATTTACTTTAAATATTTATATTCCAAAAGACAGTCCCATGTCACAAGCGTTGGCATATGTGTACAATTCCGCAGAGACAGTGTTTAATTATTTTCTTCGAAAGCATGTACGAAATAATTTCATAGCATCTCGCTTTTCGGAAGGGCTACCTGAATTGGCTTACTTGTAAAAAGCTTTTCCTCATCTTTTGTTATCTTCCCAAGTATTAATCCTTAGTCAGTACTATTCTTATTTCATTCTAGAAGCCATCTTTCTATTTAGTTTGTGTTAAGCACGCTATGACACTCGCTGGTTGTCAGAATTCCTTCCAAGACAAACTTGATTTTTAGTTAACCAACCCGGTTGGTTTTCGTTAGTCGACATACAGACGTACACCAAGCAAACAGTTAAACAGCGAAAAGGGGAAAAAAGCAATTAATGTTATTTGAAGGATGGATTCGTTTTCATGAAAATGCAAATTGTAAACACCTGTTCCCATGCAATAATGTGCATGCATGTAATCAACATCAGTTTTAGTTCCCCAAAACATTAAAGAGTTAAACATTTTACAATCATGATTACTACTCAAATTTACAATGAAAGGGGTCTGAAGCCTACAAATAAAAAAGATGTCGAGGCCTTTTATTATTTTCTACTCGTAAGGCGCATTTCTCTCGTTTTCTAAGCGACAGCGGATGTTACGCTGGGCCGATTGCTGGTACTTCATCTTTCGCGGAAAAAAGAATAGACGACAGGCAAACAATGGAAACGGATGTTAAATGAATATTCTGGAGAAAAACATCGCAGGTAACCAAACCAGCCTCACTAACTCGCTCCCATCCAGTGGCGGATCCAGACCTTGAGCTAAGTGGGGAATGGAGTGTTTTGCTTGCCCTGCCGGCTTTTCTTCCTCCTGTGATTTTTTTTCTTTTTTTATCCAAAGTAAAGGGGGGCGGAGGAGGCGGGCCCCCGGGTTCCCTCCTCTAGATCCACTGCTACTGCTATCGAGGTTCAGATGCGATGCTCATAGACACAGAGACAGCTTGGGTAGGCTGGAAGCGAAACAACCGTCTGACAGCAGTCAATGTAGAGAATTGTCATGGATAGTGATTATTATTATTATTATTAATATTATTATCAATGCTAGTATAAAAGACCAAATTAAATGCATGCCGGGTGGAGGCAATGATCGCTGTGTTTTCTTAACTAGCCGAAATAGCAATGAATACGCATAAGCTGCTTTACATGAACATCTGTACTGATGTCTCTTATACTCGCTTTGGTGAGTATCCCCGCGATTAATCAAATTCTATAAATATATATTATTGTTAGAGGCATCTCTATTCCTATGCCCGACACGCCGAACAAAATGCTGTAAAACTATAAAAGATAAAGGACAAATGAGGCATTGAATGATACAGGAAAACACCTGAAACAGATATTAAGAATCCGGGGGGACCCACTTATCCGACAGCTCCTTCCCGTGATAGCGTAAAGAGGAATACCGACATTGCAAATAAAACATGCATGTAGATGATTAAATTTATTTCATGTCTGATAGTAATCATAATCATAATCATAATCATAATCATAATCATAGTCACGAATATTTATACAGGATAGCCCTTCAGTGCAAGAGTACTGTTATCAAAGGGGTCTTGTCTAAATAACATAATATAAGGATAAAAACTAAAATAAGAAAAGAATGACTTCATAACTTATTAACTACAATATACAAAAAATTGATCTAAAGACTCCCTAAATAGTACCCTAATGCTAATTTGGTTGACTTGTAAAGGTAAAGAATTAAAAACTGAAGCGCCTAAAAAAGAACTGCGCCAGAAGCGACTGTATTCATTCCTAGAGCACGTACACAGGCTAAACCTAACGAACACCCAACCAGGCGCAAGGAAACAGATCATAGGACACGACAGAGGGTGACACCTGCTAAACGTAAATACCGTAGTTTCTCCCTCAAGCGTTGCCTTTCAGTTCGAAATTAACCGACTCATTCAACCATTCTTAAGAAAGCAATCATAACTGATAAACTTAGAGAAAGCGGAAATACTTCACTTGTCGAACCAAAAGTAAGATTATACAAAAATGAGGTTTGTTCGGTCACATCGATCGAAAAGAAACGAGTACCTAAAATAAAAATATGCGAATAAGAGAAAAAATATGGTATTAAAAGAACGAATGGAGCATCGGCCATGAGCTTACAAGCGAACTTAATGATATCTCATGTAAAATAACGAAGTGGCCGGAAAGAAAATTACAACTCCCGTTGTATACAGAAAAAGTAACAACTAGTTGAAGACTCCATGCTGCAAAATGTCTGGCTTAACAAAGTAATTTATACTTACAGTCTGTATGTTTGTGAGGCGTAACGACTGGAGGTAACTGCAAAGTGGTAAAACACTTAAAACCAAACATGAAGACGTTTACTTGAAAACAGGAACACAGATTATATAAAGATTGGCTAAGACAAAGTCTTAGCGACTGACTTGTGTTAGCATGTAATGTGATCGCAAAAAGTTAAAACGCTGTGAGGTGACAAGCTGTACAGCCAGGAACTGCCAACTGTTTGATATGCTTCATGTTAGAACTTCCAATTGTCAACGAATCTATTATTACATGTACTTAACAGCTGCAAAAGCGTACGCGACAATGTCGAAAAGTATTATGGGTAATGGCTGCCAACGGTTGCTTGATTGAAGCTAAAGGCATTTCACCATGACAGAGGGACACAGCACAAGCACGTATATTTATGCTTTTTCTTCCTGAAGCTCAAACAACGAATGCAAAACTATTACTACCCATAATTGGCATAATATTAATCGGTATTGTCGCATTCGCTTTTACGCTTGTGTCGGAACAACCTTTGTCGAAACAGCTGTATAAAACAAGAAGTTATTTTTAGTCTCAGTGCCATGATCGCGCAACCAATGCCCAATTAACGGTCATCGGATCGCGTCCGTCTAAATCCAAAATTGAAAATTTAGAGAGTTAAGAGAGAGAGAGAGAGAAAAGAAAAAACAAACAGTTTGTTTTGGACTACCGCACTGTGAGCACTGGAAATAGTTTTCAAAGCGCTGGGCCGGAAAATTGTACGTGCTTCTCCGAAGTTAAAATAGATGTCGTGCCATTTCCCTGCATGAATGATTAACTGAAAGCGCCAGGACTCGCATTTATTAACCCGCTTGAAAGTCGTTTCTCGGAAAGTGCCGAACGGATTAAAGCGAAAAGCATCTCTTTCGAAACGTATTTATTTAAAGCGCAGGACAGCTAAAATATTTGTCTCTCGTTTGTTAGAAAGTGCTGTGTAAAGTTGTCAGGTTTGTAGGTCCGCAACGTTTTTATCAAGAGAGGTCTCTTTCGAAAGCATTTTCAAAGCGCTGGGCAGGACAATTGTCTTCTATGCGTTTATCCTAAGTTTACTTCGAGAATAAGTCTTATCATTTCTCAGCTGCATGCATGACTGATGCACGTGAGGCGGCACGGCAGCTGACAAGAATTGCATTTTAACCCTGCTCTAAGACTATTTCGCGAAAAGTACTAAACGGACTAAAGATCTCTTTGGAGAGCTCTTTCAAAGCGCTGAACAGTTAGAATTTTCCTTCCTTTTTCCTTTCGAATTGCGATTTAAATGCGGAACATAAATAAAATGAATAAAAATCGCACTCCTGATGATAATAGCTGAAAAAAATTAATAATGGAAAAGATATAAATATATACTCGAACCTCCCGTAAGCGACCACCCCAAATGTCAACCCTAGGTGGTCGTTTACGGGAGATGGTCGCTTACGAGAGCTTAGACCATACTGGGTCAAAATTTTGCCTCATTAGCATATGGTAACTGCGGAGACTTAAAATGCTTTATTCATTGGAAAAGTTAATTTCGAGAGAAAATCCGATTCTTCCCATCAAGATATTTCCATCCCCTGTACTATCCGGATCGCGACAATGTTACAACACCTTATCATCCAGTCTCCGCTCTATTATCTGATTAGTGGTCGTCTACGGGAGGTTAAAAACAAAAGAAATTTCAAGCTTTTAGCTCTAAAGTTGGTCGCGGTCGCTTACGAGAGCTGGTCGCCTACAAGAGGTTCCAAATATAGTGATTTGACTCGGAAACTTTAGGTATTTTGGAAAACTGGTCGCTGAGTAGGGGTGGTTCCTTACGAGAGGTGGTCGCAACCGGAGGTTCGACTGTACTTAAAATACCTGCAGGTATATTCTGCATATCAAATTTTTTCAAATTTATTACACTGCGTGCAGTCACGTGTATTTGTGTCAAAAATCTGTTGGGGACAATGGTGCAGGATTAAAAATTTCTTTTTATTGTCAAGGTCTGACCGTAAGGGAGCCATATCAATGAGTTTGTAATTTAATGTAGCTGAATATCCAATGAAAGTTCTGATGTGGATTCTATTATCACTAGTGATCCATTCGCCCAAGCCAATTGATTATTAATATTATCATTTTCGAATACAGCTCTCTGCCTATTGAATTCATCACTTTGCGAAAATTTTGACAACCTGTTCACCACCTGCTTACCAATTGATTCAAATCATTTCCATTATGCAATATACTTTATGGGATTTATTTTCTACTAGAAGATTTCGGTTCTAATAGCCAACAAAAATGTTACATAAGTCTACAGTTCAAAACTACAGTTTATATTGTGCGAGTATAATTGCTTCCTCCCTCCCTCCCTCCCAAATATATGAAATTAAGGCTTCAATCACGGTACTGTAAATGCAGGCATAATTAACGGTAAGGTAGGAAAAGGTAAAGTCTGCAAACGAGCCAAGTTACCCACCAGGCCGATGCTTATCTCCAGCATGAAGCGACCAGGAGTATTCTAGTCCACCCTGTTTGAGATACTATTCTATCGCAGGGTTACCCCACAGCATCAAATTCTCCTGTACCCATATTATACAACTGGGTGGCCGGGAGGAGGCACTGTGAGAGTAAAGTGTCTTGCCTAAGAACAAAACACAGTGTCCCCAGCCAGGACTCGAACCCAGACTGCTCGATCCAGAGCCGAAGCGCACTAACCACGAGGCCAGCGCACTTCCCAATTAAGGTTAAGGAGAAGTTAAAGAATACAAAATCAATGGCGTAACATAAATATTGAGAAAGAAAAAGAAAATCAAATCAGATGACAATAATGACACAACATGTTAATGATTTGACAAAGGAGGAGAAAATTTCTTGTCTTGTTTATTTTACTCTATTTTTAAACACCTTAAAAGGACTTTCTTGATTTCCTTTCTGTAAGCGTCGTTCATCATCGTGTAAAACAGGGGATTCAGAGCACTGTTAGCAAATACTACAATGTTACCAAACGACAAGAGCTCCCAGAAGTAAGAAACGTTTTTGTCAGCTGCCCCGAAGTCTAGCCACAGCCACAGGATGTTATTAGGCAAGACACAAGCAGCAAACAGTAATGTTACGGTTGCCAACATCCTTGCGACCTTTCTGGCTTCCTTGTAGTGAACTTCGCGGATAACACTTTTCCTCCGCGTTGTCGTTTTTCGTTTCAGGTCTAAAGCAATACTGAGATGTGCGCAAGAAATAACTGTCAGTGGGATCACATACTGAAGAAAGAACAGTGACAGCGTGTAGGCCTTCCTTGACCTCTCACTCTTCCAGTTCTCTTCACAACTTAACGTCGTAGGGTTCAGCTGGAGGGTGGCAATATAGGGACACACCGGAATGAATGATGCAACCCAGATCCAAAGAATCCCCCACTTAACTCTCTCGACTTTCAGTTGTTGTCTAAGCGGATGTACGACGGCCCAGTACCTCGAAAGGCTCAATGCAACGAGAGTGTACACAGAAGCAAACAAAGTTTGAGTCTGCAAAGGGTATATAACTCTGCACAAAAACGCACCGTAGGGCCAATAATAGTCCATTTCTTGTACTGGGATATCAAACGGTATGCATATACAAGTAAACACAAGGTCCGCGACTGCAAGATTCAAAATAAGATAGTTCACGACGCTCTTCATGGCTCTTCTCCTTAATATAATGAAGCAAACGAGACCGTTGCCCACCGCGCTCGTCGCAAATATTGTGGAATAAAGAATCAAAAGCACCATTTTCCAGTACTTGAGAAATTCAATCTTTGAAATCACATCATCAGCTGATGTGGGAAAGGTTGAGTTCCTTTGCAAAGTCAGGTGTGTTGGCGAAATTTCTCCTTGTGAATCGGAAGTTTCATTAGCCATTGGTAGATTACCTCCAAATATCCAACCAGAGGATATCGAACCTGGGGAAGATACAACTTTTAATTACGTTTGCACCTGAAGTAAAATGGTATTTCTACATTATGAAAACAGAACTATGTAATTATGAAAACAGAAATGAATCTTAACATTAAAACAAGTTCCTTGCCTTCCAGGAATCGTTTTCATCCATTCAGTTATATTCTTTTACATTATTTTGCCCCCTTACTTTTCTTAAGCCTGTTCGGTAGTACTGTTCTCCCAATCGTCCAAATTGTATTCCTATGTTCACGCGCACCAAACAAGAAATGTTGTTAACTCAATGCAATACTTGCTGAAAACAAACAAACAAAAAAAAAGCGCTAATTGCCAATAAAATAGATTCCGAACCATTAACCTAATTTCAACGAAAGAAAAAAAAGATAGTAAATAATTTCGCAATTGACAACTGAACAATGATGTTGTACATTCTTTATTGACACAAAGCAAATTTTTGCATTCAAGTATTGCGTATGAAAAAAATAAAAGGTTAGAAAGAAATACACAGCTGAAGAAATCATTCAGCGATGACACCAATAGATCAAATTACAATATGGCTGTGCGGTTAGTTATTAGGCGGCATAAGGAGGCGCAGAAACTGATCCGAATAGATACGCTTGAAGGAGAAAACTGACAAATTCAGTGCGTTCAAGGTTCCTCTTGAAACGTCTAATGATTGATCACGAGCTGCACGCTCACTGTCCAAAACTCGGTTTCTGATTGGTATTTTTACCTGGGAAACTGACCGAGCCCAGTTTCGAAGCAGTGTCAATTACACTTGAAAACCCAATTTCAAAGAAACATCACATTTCCCATGGCCAGCGAAAATGGTTTCGGGATCCGTAACCGCGCGGCTTATGTTAAAATATAAAATATAAAGACGTACAAATAATGAAACTCTTCCCGTGCCCATTAGATGTCTGGATTTATTTTAGAGGACATACTAATTGTTGTCTGGTATCAACTTGCTAGAGAGAAGAGGCTTCCCGGGGGCTTGTAGTTCGACTAACGAACGAGAGCTAGTTATTTACTATTAAAGCAAACGAGTGCAACAATCTAGATATTACTTCTCATGTTGCTGAGGTAACAGGGTACGGTCTGAGGTAAAACTGCATTAAGTATCACTAGCGCGTTTTACCAGAAAATGGCAAAAACGAAGAAAATGAAAAAAAAAAAAAAAAAAAAAAAACGAAGAAGAAAAGAGGTTGAATTAAATATAGCATGGTCAACATTTCCCTTCATTCAATTGAAGATCGATAGTGGCAAGAGACTAGATCATAGCCTCTTGATAGTGGGAACACATTGACTTTTAAGGTCTTAAACGCAAAAAAGTCAGATTATCGTCGGCCGGTGTTAACAAGAAGGCACTGAGGTACATGTACTTGTATTGAAACAGGTCCAAACCCACAATGGCCTTCTTGTAATGGCGGATTTAAATGCTCTGAATCATGCAGCAAAGCAGCCGATTGCAAAACTTGTGTTTTCTTTTGAAATTCATATTCAACGCCGGTTTTGGTAACCGGGAAAATTTCTCACAAGCTCAATGGAGGACAATGGATAGGCAAAATATACGCCGTAAACCGTAACATGGCGGCTCACTCGCTCTTCGTCAATCTCAATTTCTTGAAAAGAAAAAAAAAAAAAGGACCAAATAAGAGCCTTTTTTTATGTTTGTGTCAGCTTAGTAAATTTGTTTTAATCGTACCAAAAAATATTATATATTAACATATTTTAAATTAGCGTGTCAGTTTCCTTGGTTTGGTAACTGCTAAATTACAGATTCACTCTGACCTCATTTCTCATGACCAAATAAACCTAAAATTCAGTTTGTTCAGTGAATAAACAACGGAAAACAAATTAAGCAAGAAATCTAATGGATTTATTAAGAAAAAAAGACCTGTCATTAGTATTCATTTCATCATTTATTTGACCACTGTAATCAGTAAACCAACGTTGTAATGTAAGATGCCTCGTGTTCTACTTATTGCCGTTTCGTTCTGTGCCACATATTAGGTAATAGATTATTATTATTATTATTTTTAAAAGTTTTACCAATATTAGGTTAGGATAAAAGGGATTAATTCCAAGATGTACGGCATACTAAGATTTTCTTCTCTTCGCCCTGTTTAATCAGCTGAGTGCGAATCGCGTTAGCGATCATCTTTGCCTAACCTTGCGGCCATCAATATTCTCAGTTGAGAAAACCTCAAAAATGATAAAATGAAGAGAGGAAACAAATTTCCCTCCAGTTCCTCCTAGTTTCAAGATGGGCCTGAGAGTAGGTTACTCTTGTAATGAACATCATTGAACTACAAATATAGTAAACTGATTTTAAACCATTAGTGACTCACGTGTTAAAGATGTGGGTGTTTTCAGAATTTGTAGAAGTCCTCCAGCGACTCAGTTACCAGTCAACACAGCACAACGGACTGGAGTAAGCCGATGTCTTCGCAATCAGCTGACTTTTCAACTCGACCTCTTAAGTTTAAAATGCTACGACATTAACGACTGGAAGCAACTTGACGTATTAAAAAATATCGCGTGTCAGGTTATCTCGTATTGCCATAAATGTTTGTGCTCGAGCTAAGATAAAGCGACCATTGTCAAACTAATGGAAAAAACTCTAATAGTCTCAAAGTATATATGTAAAAAGGCAAAAAGAACGTACAACTCCAAGAATTGATTCCAACCTGGATAGCCAAAAAAGTAATCATGACACCATTAAATTTAATTACTTCAGTCATGCTTTTCCTCTTGTTTTGACGACCAAAGTCTTAATAAGGCAATTTCTGAATTCCTGCCTTTATATTAAAACAATATCACCTGAGCTCATCTGATAATTATGACATGGCTATTTTCAAAATACTCGAATCCCACAAAAACTCGCTGAATAATTTCATGATTGAATATTTTAACAATGTTTTTATTTCATTTTGACAGAAAAAAAAAATGAAACTACATGAGCTCATTTCACATCTTTACAACTCATTGAAACGCTTTTCCCTGGCTATGAAACACTGGGTGATTTAGTTTTTTTTTTTTTCTTTTTAATCAAAAATCGACTGTTGTTACTTCCAATGTGGTTTCGTGATCCTGTTAATTGTAAACAAAGAGTAATTGTCAAAATATGTCAAATCATAAAAAAATATATTACTTTATGATCCAGTCATTTAAGATAACAAATCTCTTTGTTGAAACATCCGCTTCAATATTTGTAAAAATTGTGACAATAAATATTTGCGTTTTTATCAGTCCATCTTTATACATGCATTAGCTCTCAATGTCCGTTCCCTTTACCTCGTCTTACCACCTATGAGATCACTTAGTATAACAACTGCGTCTTGATACACCCTCTATAATTTAGAATTAAAGAATAATTATTCAAAATATGGTTAATCACACGGTGACGAGTGAAATGAGGAAATAATTTTACGCGCGTTTTGTCAAAATTCTACTAACTTTCCTGACCATTAGGCGAGGGAAATTATTATAATTTTTACACAACGCACGTGACATTATTTCTTAAATTCTCTATTATACCATTCGATTACCTTTTAATATTATAGGTGATAAATTACGCTTGCAATTCTGAGTTTCTGACTTGTTTATTTACTCTGTGTTGAGAAATTTCTCGCCAAACTTTGCCATGGCAATATAATTCTATAATTTCAAATGTGAAATTATAAAAAGAAAATTGCTGAAATTTTTCTCCAAAATTAAGGAGTTATTTGTCACCCATGATGATATGACAGTAATATAACTTAGTTTGAATTGTGCCATTTCATTCTCGCAACGAATCAATAATATGTGCCTCTACTGCACCCTATTGTAATTAGTTTGGCCGTAGGTGGGGATCGCTATACTTGTCATCGCTTGTAACGTGACTTAATTTGCCCTTTCTCAGGCTGCCTTACAAAATTTCCATACCTAAGTTGCTCTAACAGCATCGTGACTTATGGTGAAATTTTGTCCAGTTCTTATTTTTCTACGCTGATTTTGAAATACTTCAAGCTAAAGTCAAAAGAATACTTAACTCGACCAATCGAAAGATAGAACAACAATCATTATCAGGCTCAAAAGTTAAGAGTGCCAAAATGAAAATAAATAAATAAATAAATAAACAAATAAATGACAATAACCAAATGAAAAAAAAAAAAAAAAAACAATTATGTCGATAAATGAATAAAATAGCTACAATTTGCAAAAATCGAGCCCTTGTGCAAGAGGCCAAATTTGAAAAGAAAAATAAAGAACTTTTAAAAAATGAAATAAATGAATAAATAAATGGAAGTTCAAGTTGGAATCTTTTCAAATTTTTAAAATAGAACCTTGCAAGAGAAGGGTCATTAACGTTTCCAACATCAAAAAAAGAAGCATGATTTGGTATACCATGATTCGAGTTCTTGGATCACTGGAATCAATATGATCCTGATCCGGATAAAACCCAAACAACTACAATGACTTTATTTACTCGTACATTTACAGTTTTTTTTATATATCAGTGAAATGTAAAGGCAAAGAAAAAAGTGTCTGGAGACTCAAGTAACCAAGGGTTTTCTAGTCAGGCTCCAGTTATTACGTTTCTATGGAGATTTCAGAGAAAAAGGCTATTAAGAGAATGAGATATGTACATAAAATTGGAAAAAAGGAGCATATAGAAATATTACTTGTTTTCAGAATGTTGCTCAGACAGTAAATAAAGTTTCAGATGTTTCGAGATGTTGAAGGTATTGAGATCTTTAAGATGAGTAGGGATATTGTCCCAGAGAATAGTCGCTGTATAAGCAATTGTTTGTTTACCAGAATTGGTACGCACTTTAGATATGTATAGTTTTTGTCTAGATGCATATCTGGTGTAGTATCCATGTACTTCACTGACGTATTAAAGAAAGGGACTTACCCTCACGGTAGCACTCGAATATATAACTTGAGGTGGCCATTTCTCTTTAGTATTCACAAAAGCGTTTGGAAATATCGCTTAAAACAAGAATGCAAAATTAGAAATGACAAAAGTCTAGACATTTATTGTTTTTGTAAGATCGCACTCTCTCAGCAGATGTACTAATGTCATGTCATACTACACACGACGGCGGCACACAAATATCGGATACGGGTTTTCCATGTACCGCACTGAGTGTTCCAAAACTCCAAAAACGAAAGTCATTTTGACTTATTTTGAAAGACTTTATCAAAGAGTCTCAATACACTGTGTTGTCATAAGATAAATGCTTTCTGGCCAAGTTGATCCAAGAAAAGCTACTTGTGAATGATCGTCACGCCATCACATCCAGTGCTGCTGCGCAAATCGAGCCATACAAGTGGATGGTAAGCTATATATCTTAAAATCTGGTAAGAAAACCTTTCTTTTGTGGCATATTTTGTTTTAATGAGAGCATTGACCACCTTGCAGCATACGAAAAGCACTGAAGATAACCGTAAGTTCAAAGGCCATAACGCTTCATGGGAATACTGTACATGTGTTCAGAAGTCACAGATTGAATTTCCCCAAATTTCATTTCCCAGAATGACAGAGGAAGCTTTACGGTTTCTTTCAAATAACATTTTCACAGTGGAATCTATGTGCAGGTGTTATTTTTGTCGGGAAAGTTGCAAAAAACGAACTTTCTCGTAATGTTGATTAGGACGGTAAATTTGCATAATAACAATGGTTTGAGGGCTTCTCCAAGGGCAAAAGTTCAAATATCGCTTTAAATGAAAAACGTAACTCGAGATGCACTAGATTTTGCATTTTCTAAAATAGTTTAGAAGTGGCTTCCCTGTGACAAAGTTTGGGGACTCAATTCCGTCTTACACGCCAATCCGTGGTTTGTAAGTTGTTTGTAAGTTTGTAGGCTCGTAGTTTTTGTTTTGTTTTGTTTTCTTACTGTGACTAAATAAATAAGAAAGAAGTAACAACAAAAAAATCGATGATAACCAAAAGATCACCATCTCTATAGCTCTAAAATTCTCGCCTTACAATTATGTGGAAAGATGGGCATTCTGCTTATCAACATGTTAATTGTCAAAGGAACTTAGTCTGTCTTACTTTTCACGCAACGAGCAGACCATTACATCCCTCTAACACGTCGATCGAGACATTTTAGTTTTAGTCTTACATTCGGACGTCTGTGTCTCAGGGAGCTCGTATAAATAATTTTCTGCACTAGGTACACTTGTTGAAAAGATGGTTAAAACTAATTTAGGATGAAAAGTTGATGGAGGATTTTCTTTTTGTACATATATCTACATGAGGACGTGCAATAGTGTTTCCCAAGTTGAAGAAAAATTGACGTATAAAACTAGGAGACAGAAAATATCAGCAAAACCCCAAAGAGCTAAATACAATTCGAAATAAAAGCTATTCCTGAATTAAGTAAATCGTGCTCTAAACATGCGGGCCCTGATTGGCACAAGTTATTTTTGAGAATGTGCTTCAAATCACATATTCTTGTGGTAGTTTTCTTGATTTTGGTTACACTGTATTTTGGATTAGTCCTCGAGAGTTAAGGGTTATACATCGGTTTCTGGTGCGTTTTTCATCATTTTCTTTAATTCTCTTCCTTTCATCGAGCTTATTCGAGTCCATGTAGTGGTGTAATAACTTGCGCGTTGGGCTCTCGAAAACGAAGACCGTTCCAGTATTGATTTAAAAATGTTACGGTCGCACGAGACATAATGTCGGAATTCCTCCCGAAAATTATCGTGGCATATCGTGTAGGCTATTGGATTCGCAGCACTGTTAGCGAACAGGATAATATTGGTGACCGCGACCACGTCCCAAAAATGTTCGTATTCTTCACCATTGCCAAAGTCTAGCCATAACCACATAATGTTATTAGGCAGAACGCAAACTGCAAAGAGAGCTGTTACAACAATTAGCATGCGTACAACTCGCTTCCTCTCGATCTGATGAGATTTGCTGAGGTCTCTGTTAATACAAGATGTCTTCCTCTTTTTAATACATTTGCGCATCTCACGTGCAATTTTCAAGTAGACCAATGTGATTACTGTCAAAGGGACCACGTACTGAACCAGGAAAAGTGACAGTGTGTACGCCTTTCTGTAATTAACATTCACAGGCCAGTGTTCTTCGCAGCTCACCGTCTCTTCGTCAAGTCGCAGCACTAAGATGTAAGGAAGCGTGACCAAGGCCGATAAAAGCCATATTACAGAGATGAATCCCTTTGCATGCCTCTTTGACATTTGGTTTTGCAAAGGGTAGACAATGGCCCAATAGCGGTTTAGGCTAACGGCCATCAGGGTGAAGATTGACGCGAACATAGCCATTGTCTGAAGAGGGTAAAGAAGCTTGCAAAGAAGACTTCCATACGGCCATTTGTAGTTGTTTTCTTGGACTGGGATATCGAATGGAATGCAAATACAAGTAATGGCGAGATCGGCCACTGCCAGATTTAATATGAAGCAATTTGTCACGGTACGCATTCGATGCCTTCTAACTATTACAATGCAGACAAGAGTGTTGCCAATAACGCTGATAAGGAATATGATTGCATAAAAGAACAGTTTGACGATTTTAAACTTGGCACTCTCGGTTGACGATAAGGTGACTGACGTCGAGTTCTGCAAATCATTCGAAGAATTTCCTCTGAAGTTTATATGTACCATAGTGTTTGTAAATATTGCTTCCATGTAAGGACAACTTTGACTCTGATGTGGACTTTTGTAAAGCGAACTTTCGCTGACGCTGCCTATGACAAATTTTGACGGCGTGGACTTTTGGAAGGGGAGCTTTCGCTGACGTTGCCTGTGATAACAAATTGATATCCAGTGCTTGTTTAATTGTTAAAATGTTGGTCCAGTGATTTTCCAGTTTATGCGACTTCACCTGCTCTTTCACGAAGTATTTAAAGTCTGAAACAGCTAAAAGAAAACAAGAAGAACTGTAAAATAATAATAATAATAATAATAATAATAATAATACAAAAAACTTGTAAGATAATAAGCAGAGGTCATTATTTCATTTCCTAGTGTTTAACTTAAACTTCGGAAATGCGTAGATTTAACTGATTATTTCAAACAAGTTATCGGCACGTAACATTTCAGTTATCTCGATCGGTTGATTTAACGCCATTAGATAGCAGAATTAAGATCACGCAGTCAGGGGATTAAAAACAACTGACTGTATTCCTTGAGATCTCTCCCTATTGCTTTTAATAGCGGCTTTAACGGTTAGCATCAGTGCCAGTTACATAGAATTGCCTTGCGCAGTTTTGGCCCACTTGCTGGAGTTTCAGTAAACTTTTGCGAGCACTTTTTAAAATGACCTTCTGTTTGTAAACGTCCCTGACACATATAACAAGTTCTTTGTTAATCTTGCAGCTCCAACGGTATGTAAAGGACTCCTCCCGGACTAAGCAGGTTTTTTGATTGGCTGTGCATGCATCAGCTAATCCAATTTTACGATGTGGGAATTGTGTGGCAGAAGTTAAAGTTTTTCAAGCAGCGCAGCTCTGTTATAGTTAATGGCCGAATATAAGCTTATTTATCTTGTAAAATCCGTATTAAATCACTCTGATATCTGAGCGTGACATCTGTAACCCCGGCCTATAATGGAAACAACGCGTCCCGACTTTTCGAATTTTAAGGTCAACTTGCAATGCCTTGAGCGTTAACATCTTGCATAACTGATTTGATGCCAAGGCTTGTAATGATATGCGGAAATCCTTTCTAACACTTTGCCTTTTCAGTGGCATGAATAAACTTCAGACAAAGCTTTCTCAAAGATCTGAAAATGCACAAAAAATATATGAAAGTGTGTTTTTTTTCTTTCTTTCTTTCTTTCTTTTTTTGCCATTTTGGACTTTTGCGCTATTGATAGCGAATAGATTGACATGGGCGTTGCTGATGAAACCAGATATTAATTCATTTCCACCTGATTAGCATCATCCTGCCTTCGCGGGTTCTATTTCTCGCCGCTTATCGGTGTTTTGGCTGTTTGTTTCTTTTAGGTTTCGGGCTGCTGCGGTTTTTTCTTCATTTGGTTGTTATCTCCGCAGTGGCACGTTTTTGAATCAAGACAGTAAAACGATTAAGAAATTAGGACAGTTCCGAAAATACTCAACAAGGTTTAAACCGACTCAAATGGGTTGCTTGCGCCAGCCTCAAGTACTCCGTTTGCTGTGTTGGGTACAACTCTGTAAGTAAACGGCTTTTTCGCTTTGAATATACTTCAGGGCTTTTAGCATCGCGAGCGGGGGGTCATGGCCCAGTTTTCATAATGCCAAGAGGACAAGACTAAAAATGGTCGAGTTCCAGCAAAATTTTATATCTAATTGCATAGAACAGAAACAGGAAACTGTTAATCGTGAAATCATGAAAAGCCATATTACAAGCGATTAAAACCTCAATGCTGGAAGATAGGAACGAGAAAAGCAATCGGAAAATGTTTGTCAGAAACAGTGAATCAGTTTTCCTTGTTGTTGTTGTTGCTATTGTTTTTTTTTTTTTTTTTTTTTTCAAAAAAGCCATGGGCCATAATGGCTGTTTTGAAATGCTTTCTGTCAATTCTCTCAAAGAAAAAAAAAAAAATAATAATAATAATAAAAAAACAATATTACAATATGGTAAAGCGAGTTTGCTGGACTCAAATGTTATATCAGTGCCGAAAATTCGCGTTAAGACATCTTTTCTTAGCATTGCGTGATCGCGAGGAAAATCACTATGTCTGTTGGCCAAACGTACCCAAATTTACTGCATACGAGATATCTACAGCCATGATTAGCTTTGAAGTTTAGTTAAGTATTATCCTTCATTCGAAGGCTCAATAGGATTCCATTGATTACCCTGAGGTAAACTGATGCAAGCAGAATGTATTACTCGAGACTACTTCATATAAGCGTAAGTCTCTTAGACTGACATTGGATCAAGTGAAACCAAGCAGGGAAGGAATAAGTAATCTCGATATCCATGTTACTAGTTGAAACGCAATTAATCTCTATATTTAGTTTTCTTACTATTGTTCTACTTACCTTATAGACAGCAGATCCATTAACAGCCAAACTTCACCGTCAAGGAAACTCTTTCTTTATCACAGTGATATACTTCTTTGTGATTCTTCGAGAAGATAACCTGTGAGACTAATGTTTCGTGATTTACGTTAGCATTGCTGCAATCAATGACACTTGGTGATGCACATGGTATGTCGGTTGAAGGGAAACCTGGGTGCTGATTTATGTAAACAGCATGCGAGATCGAAAGGGCAACCTACAGATATAGTATTCATTTAATTGGTATTTGAATTTGAGCCACTTCTAAATGGGAGGAAAAAAAAAAAAAAAAAAAAAAAAAAAAAAAAAAGAAGAAGAAGAGAAGAGCAATCAAAGCCACAAACCGAATTTTTTTTAAACACATTTACAGTTAATAATAAGCTGTAGTTTAACTCTTTTTTCTTTTTTTGCACTTCCAAAGCATTCTTGAAATGTCTTTAATTAATTTCCACTTTAGCTTAAAATAAATTACAATGCTCGCTTTTAAAACATTTTTATTTGCTGTCCTTTTCCGTTCCATACAACGAGTTCAAAACAAACCCAAAACAGAGGCTTTTTTTTCCTCTTATTCAAGAATAATCATGACTCTGAGCTCGACAAAGTATGCGGAGTGATTTCGGGACGGAGTTTAAGTCATCTTACATGCTAAACGATCTGACGCAACGAACAGCAAACAACTGAATTAGGTGAACGGGTGCAGCTAAAGGTTTGATAGCTGTCACAAGGCCAACAACAACAACAACAACAACAACAACAAAAACAGGGAAAACAAATTGAGGGAAGAAGACGGCTTAATCAAGATCGCGACTTGGCAACATGGTTCATTAACATAGAGGTACGGATTGATGATAGAGAAGGAATGCATTTTTGATGGCTAATTAAGGAAAGCCATAGTTTATGAGAGGGGTTATCGCTACAGTGAATGGAAAAGCTGGAGATATCTTCAGGTTTCAATTAGGATCGCTAAACAAAACAGGTAATATTTTCGTCCCGTCGCCAATGAGCCTGCGGCGCAGCATTTGAACTGGGCTTAAACGTGTTTTTCACAAAAACAACTACAACGCTGACTTTATTAGACGAAACATTTACCGACCTAGTGAAGCTGCCGTTACGAACAGGAACCCTATACCTGTTACTACAGTGACTATACCTTACATTAAGGGCACTTCTGAGACCATCTCACGGATCCTAGAGCCCTACAACATTCGTGTAGCCCACAAACCTACAACTACGTTACGACACTTACTGACCAACGTGACAGACAGAGACGAACCTAACAACAGACAGGGCGCAGTTTACAAGATCAAATGCTCCGACTGCCAGGCTTCCTACATTGATGAGACTGACAGAAACCTCAACACGAGACTGACTGAACACAAACGAGCCACGAGAAATGGTGATGCCAACAATCACATTGCTGTACATCATCAACTGACAAACCACAACATTGACTGGGACTTTGCTCAGTGCTTAACCTGCAGCGCAAACTATTTTCAACGACTGACTCTGGAAAGCTGGTACACTAACCCAGAACAAACGCCTCTTAACAGATGTCAACAACGGCCGGCGCCTTACAGACGACTTATCCATGACGGAAACGAAACCGACAAACGGACTTCTAACAGACCGACTGAACAATACACGGACCAAAAACCGACCTATTTGACTAACAATAGACGGATCGAAGCCCATCAATGACTGATGACAAACTTTACACGAGTCTTTCAGCCAATACCATCATGGCTATACTGACCAATCATGTTCAACGAACCACACTTATAACATCATCGATTGACAAACAGTATTTACTTGACTCTAAAGATGACTTCCGCTCAGGTTGTCGAAACGTCAGTCACCAACAACAGTTCTTTTCAGAACTACACTCACCCGGACGATCACACTATACGATATCCTGTTTGTTTCATTGATATACATACCGGATTATCCGAGAGATGTCGATGATTATTATTTTTTTGTTTTTTACCCAAGTGCATGAGTTGTCCTTTTCGAAGACATTATCGTTTGTCTTTTTTCGATCTGAGAATTACACGTATCGTCCATTGTTTTCTTCAATCAGTTTCTCACGTCTTGGCATTTTTTTCCCCTATATTTTAAGGTTAACCGCAGCGTAAATGTAATACTTCTTTAACAAAGAACATTGACAGTGATCAACATGACTTCGCTGTTGGACGAATATACAAATACCAAAGCTGTCTATTAATCTATAAATAGCTGACCGTGTGATTAAATCAAGTTCATCCGTAGAACTGGAAAGCTCTTTGAAGTTAAAAATAAAAACAGGGGTCATGCTATGCATAGCATGACCAAGTTACCTGTCACTATTACCCGTGGCGCATAGATAGTATCAGTTCGATTTCATTGTTCGGATTGCTAAACAACTTTTCTCTTTTGAGCGATAGGATACTCACGTTACGATATTTATGAGTCAAATTCAATCGACATCGATAATGAAAATCACCGAAAGTCATTATAAAGCTCTTAAGTCTCATTCCTTCAGCATAAACTGTAAAGGACAGCACTTTCTTTCTTGCATATAGTTAAATCAGCTCAGTCACTGTATTGGAATATTTTGACAACGTACAAAATTACCTTCAAATTGAAGAAAAGCTGAAAATAATAGTCTGCCAAGAGAAGAAATCCCTAAAGAGATAATAATAAACCCTAACGAAGCAAGGATTGTAAAGGATAGAGAACATTACAAAACGGCAAACTTGAAAAATTTGGTCTAAACTTTTTAAGATGAGTAAACCGTGACCAAAGACCGATTTTCCAAAATGTCCGAGGACACTTGAGAAAATAAGCAAGTTTCTGTTTGTAAGCCTTGTTTGCGTGCGATTTTTTATCGAGGATCCCATCTATCGGGAAAACGGTCACGACCTCTTAATTAAATCTGACGAAGCTCTTGCCATTTTGGTAGGAAGTGTATTAGTTCTAAATTAACTGAGATACGAAAAGAAGTCGATGCCACATGCCACACAATTTTGGTGACAACCCTTCAAATTCGACTCCCCTTATGACAAGTTTTCTTACAGTGCTTATATAACAACTGGTGGAAGAAACACAACAGAAATCGACCTTCTTTGCAAAATTAAAACACATACATTCACGTTCTACTTTTTGAAAAATGTAATAAAAAATCAATCCTCGTTATGAAAACTTCACTGTGAAATACAGTAGCTGCACTTACAATCTCTTAATACAATCTCTTTGCCTTCCGTTCTTATCTAAAGTGTTCAGCAAACCTCTGAGGAGAAATGGTCCAGAAGGAAAAAAAAAATAAATAGTGACAGGAATTTGACTCCACTCTACGGTGCAGTGATAAGCCACTGACGGCAAATTTTGGCGCTGTTTCTGGCATTAAATTTACACTCTCCTATCCACTTCAGTTTCCACGTGCACTCACTCATTCGAACTTACGTGTTTATGTCGTTTGACTTACAGTATCCCTACACGCACAATTCTATAGAATTTCAGGGCAGAATTGCTTTCCCTCTTTCTAAAAGACAGGGGTTCATAATTATACTATATGTGTCCTGTTGGTCAAGTCAATTAATCTCTCCCACTGAAAGCAGTGAAAGCATCATTTGCACGAAAGTTCTTGACAGACATTTACAACTTTGCATGCATTACCTCGCGTACTATCATGCGTAACGAAACATACAAATATAACTTGGAATAGTATGAGATATAATTGAATGAAATGGAAAACAAGGTGTAAGTGAAAAGTCACAGTGAAATGAAGCAAAATAAGATATTAACAAGTAGAAACATTATTTATACACATAAAACACAAAAAGGTTGATTTGAAACGCAATATAAACATCATTGTAAATGACATAAAATTCAATGTGGTTACCTTTCTTTGGCGCCATCGAATTCGAAGTCAGAGTTCTCAATTTTTTTGCAGTAAATTAAACAGAGCAACTAGTGCTATTTATTTATGGAGCCGATGTGTTGAAAGAATTTCTCGTTGGTTAACATAAGTTATAAACTAGCCTGCAGGAGTGTACGTGAGAAGAGTCACTTCCTTGTTATCTGGATTCTATTCAATTCTCACCTTATGATACCGGACACAGGACAAAGCATTAATCCGCGACAGTTAATTACCAAAGGTGTAATTATCACGTTTAAGTTTCCATTTTTGTTCGTTATTAAAAGTGCAGCGGTTTTATGAGGTGCACGTATTTCCGTTAGGGTCAGGGGAGTGAGAAAAAAAAAGTTTTGTCTACACGTCCACGGTCGGTAGTGTAGAAGCTGTTTGATATGAATGAGACTTCTTGTTGTGAGGGAGCCGTTTTGTAACCTATGCATTTCATTTCGATAACGAAAAAAAATTTTTTTTCCCACACATTTTGCGGCAAAAAGTCGATATTCAAAACTCCAGGACTGTTTGCTAAACTAATCCATTTTTTCATGCATGCACTAGGCAAACAACAAACAAAACCAAACCAAACACGAAACAAAACAAACAATGAAGCCTGATGATTGAAAATAATATAAAATAAAATAAAACTGGAACAAAAGTAAAATGCAAACAGCAAACGATCAACAAGAAGATAACAAAAGCAATGATAACATATCCTTGAGGCTTATTATTACTTTTTTTTTCCTGCACGAGGGAGCAAGATATCGATGCGCACATGGTTTTCTGATAAACGGTAATTTTAGTTACAGGTCAGGGCACAGCTATGGCTATCAGGCGCACTTTTCTTTGTAATTGAGGCTCGTACTGGCAACTAAACACATCGTTAGTTTTCTTTTTTTTTTTTACCCTCCTAATTATAATGGCCTTTGACAACTTTGCCGATAAATTGATGCATCTATTGTCGGCAAACGAGCATGTTAATCAAGTGAAGCAAAACGAAATTTTTCCAAGCCGCCGTCTGTAGAAATTTAACCCTGCTTAACCAAAACTGTTGACCGTCGTCGCGGATTTTTAATTAACTAACTGATTTTTAATTCTTTTTTCTTCTGTTTTTATTTCTGACAACTCTCTAATGGACACTGCGTTTTTCTTGTTTGCTTTTGTTTGTTTTGTCTTTTTTTTTTTTTAACACAGAGCACAATTTACACCACAGT
This sequence comes from Orbicella faveolata, assembly GCF_042242905.1. Taxonomy (NCBI): domain Eukaryota; kingdom Metazoa; phylum Cnidaria; class Anthozoa; order Scleractinia; family Merulinidae; genus Orbicella; species Orbicella faveolata. Next base: position 30,298,725 of record NW_028301553.1, read on the forward strand.
TTTTCTTGTCGGCTAGTGTTACTTTAGTGTATTTAATTATTACGTAACTATTAATTCTAAACCTGATTTTTATTACTACTACCACATAGTACGTAACCGTAAATCTTCAAAAAAACCATTGCAATTTGTCGACTTCTGTTCGTATAGTGTGATCGTCCGGGTGAGGGCAGCCTGAGAGAATACGAAACACTTTGGTAATTCGTAGGTAGGTTTTTGTACAAACAACGTGATTCCAAAGCTATAATTCGCTCCAAGGCTTATAAAAGTGTTGCCCTTATCAGAGTGAATCCCATTATGCAGATTATTATTGTCCTCCGATTCGGATCTCATTTCACCGCGTCATTTTTCGTTATCTCGTTGAGAGCCGAAGCCGTAATGCTTAAAATATTTTGGAGCGGAACTGAACAAAGACAATGGTGCAAGATCGCTTTTTAGATTGTTGAGTGGCATTACGCCATTATGAACTATTCGGTGCTTTTCATGTAAATATAACCATTGAAGCTTCCGATTACAACACGTACTTTGATTTTATAAGTGCAATACCTGCCTTGCTTGTCCTTTAAGAAATCTATTATTGTGAAACTGGTTAAAGTACTCTTTTTTCGACAACTTGCTCACGTATAAGCATGATGGCAATATTGTTTAGCACAATTACTGAAATCCACTCATATATATACCCGTCTGTTTAATAGCTGAAGCTTTGTCTGTGCATTCTTTCATGAACGGAGTGAAAACTGCAATGCGCTCAGTACGATAATTGGTTTTCAATCTCCACAACTCTATTTTTTTCAGTAAACGTAGAGTACTGTTCATTCTATAATGCTATCATGATCTTTGAAAGCCGTCAATGTGAGTGGAAATCATTATTATGACAATATCAATGTTTATCAAAAACTGAAGCCGAGCTTGTTATCAACGCAAACGCTTCATGATCTTAACATCCTGAAGCGTTATCAAACGAAAAGCCTTTCGGCCCGCGATACTGCGATGAGGTGAAATAATACTTTTTCCTATATTCCATAAACTGACAAATGTATAATCCGTTTATCCTTGGTGCATACAGCAGTCCCACATTTTCAAGTAATGATAAAGTTACACTCACATCGTATTGCGGACATGCCTTCTCCTTAAAAGAAGCCGCACCATTCTAAGAGTCCATGCCAGCGCCTCTTCTGTACAAAAAGGTAATATGTGTTTATCTGCATGATGTTGGAATAGTGTTAGATGGCTTCGAATAATAATAATATTATTAACGAGAGAGACACGAAGTAGCCGCGAGAGATTACAGGAAACGGTTGCAACAGAGGCGAAGCGGAGTATTCAAATGTTAGAAAAAAATAGAGAAAAAGAAAGCAAAAGCTGCCTGAAATAAAGAAAGAAGAAGGAAGAGAAAAAAAAATTACCGAGTGGAAGAGGAGAAAAATGACTCAATGGGAAACTCGTCCGCCATAAGAATTAAAAAAATTCCTGATTGATTTTCTCGGAACTGAGCCGTCAATAGATATTCTGTGTTTCCGTTACGCCTCAAGTGAACCTTACTTTTTCTTTCTGTCCTTTCTCTTTTCAAACTTTTTATCACACTTTTATTTGCATTTTAAATGAACTGTTCAGTTGTGTCCACCTTAACAAAACTGTTGGGTATTTTGTTTATTTCTAAACCATTTGAGCCAACGAAAGAACCGAACCGAACCGCAAAGTATAAAAGTTCACTTATTTCTCCTTAAGTTTATTTTTACTAAATACGCTTGTTAGTGTCCTTACTTACGATCGAGTAAAGTAATAGACGGATTCGGTTAACGGGTATCTATCCTTCTTTTCCAACCAATTCAGACCACGTGATGATTCATTTGGAAGGTTACTACAGTGCAATTTGTCACACGCAACTGATAGTATGGGAGTATATATTTAATCAGAACTTCCCAAACTTCCCAAATGAATCAGTCATCACATGATTTGAGTTGATTGGCTTCAAGGATGTAAACACGTTAGCGAAATCCATCTATTCCTACTCCCAAGCTCTAGAATGAACCAGGTACATATCGCGATCTTTGCGTTTTTTTGTTCAAAGAAAAAGTCGACTGGTTTCCATGGCAATCATGACACCGAGTTTTAATGAGTGACCCAGTGGCTCAGCACGAGCGTTGCAAATTGAAGTACATTTCTTTTCCGTCCGATGCTAAAACAGAACGAGAACTCAAAGCATTTCTTGCTGATATTCCATTCTGCGAAACGTGCGGTCGCACTCTCTAAAACCTGCGGCTAACACGTGAATTGATTGTTTGGTAAGTTGCATGCGAAAACCTCGTTTTGCAAATGTAGGTACTAAACATCCATTAGTTGCCCTTCTGACCCAGAGCTTCTTCGAAACAAACTCTAATCAATAACAAACGAGGAAGTTCTTTTTTTTTGACGAAGATTTTTAACGAAAGATCAAGGATTTACAACGCTATATTGCACTGCACATACTCAAACGTATTATTATCAGCATTTTTATTTTTTGGGGAAAGCAGATAAACTTTTATCTTGCATGGCCGTTAATCGTTATGTTTTTTTTTTCAATGTTCATTTAAGCTTAACTCACAGAGCATTATGTCATCACATGAACCAGAGTCATCTGTGATGTGGGTCGCATATAGGGCCGGGGAAATATGATCATATGTAATGGTTTTGCAAATTGACACGGAAATTGCCAATTGACTAAAACACAGAAAAAAAGCCGACTAAGTGACAATGAAGAATAAAATCCCTAAGTGACTGTTGTTTCCACGGAAACAGACGTTAATTGACCTTAAGCCAGCTGTATTGGTTTTATTGGAAATTTGTTTTTATGTTTAGTGTGACGTCTCTATTGTCAAGTTAGCGAGATCACTAAAAGCTTTATTTCCATTAGTTTAAGAACTGATCTACACTTGGCTAGAAAATAGAGACAAAAAAAAAAAAAAAAATGCTCAGCGATATCCTCTTCCTTGTGAAAGTCTGTTCACATTAAAGCACGTTCAAGTCTCCCAATCGACCGGTTGACTGTGCAAATGCACTGCATTATCGAGTAGACACGATCTGTCTTTCAACTTCAACGACGACCTCTGTAAAGTTAAACAAATTGACAGGTATCAATTTGAACGAATAAGTTAAGACCATGTTTAACAGTCTTATTTTCAGAACTAGGAGACGGAGAATCAACACACAACGTTCGTGAGAAAGGGTGAGTTGCCACCAAATTACCCATTTAAACAACTTTTCCTATCTAGTGCTCGTGGTGCTTTAAGTAAGCCATGAAGATGGCAAATTTTTGATATCCTTGTGTGCGTTCTTGCGCTTTTGATGTCTTCTGGTTTTTGACGAAGGTAGAATATTAAGAAAAAACGAAGCAAAGTCAATTTTCCAATATATACATACATTACTTACATACATTATTTTATTTACCCTCATATTTCAGAGTAGCTTATGTAGCTAATATCTCCGAGATGCGCATAGATCGCTGACAGTCAGTTTCTAAGACTCTATGAGTAAATTGCGTGTGAATTAGCTGCAAGGAAAAGTGAGAAAAAAAGGAAATGTAAGGACTAAGCTATTCAAACACTGAAGTGATGTACATGTATTGACAAAATGGGCGTGTTGATATAAACCGTGTTTAATAGCGTTATCCTCAAATCTGACTAGAAGAAGAGGAATCAACACACGTTGTATATTTTAAAAAAATGCGAGTTGCCACCAAATTATTCCTTTAGACAGCTCTTCTGATCTAAAGGTGCTTACAGTGAGCCATTAATTTAACTGATGACTGGACGTTTGATCTTTTTCGTTCCTGTCTTGAATTTTTGATCTCGCCTGGTTTTTGGCGAAGGCAACAGGCTATGTTTCGCTCGAACGCCAATAGACCCTTTTCGACTGGGTGACTTGTTGCCCCATTCAGACCATGTGATGATACTCTTCAAAATTCTTCCTTTCAAATTTTCAAATAGTCGTGTGCATATCAATAAATAATTTTAAGATGGATAAAAGAGCAATTCTCTAGAGATTATCACGTGGTTTGTAATAGGAAAACAAACCGCCCAAACAAAAAAAGGTATATTGATTTAGAAAGGAAAAGTTAATTTCGATTGCTTGGTGGTCGTTTTCTTAGAAAATAAGATTGGATAACGTGTGAATAAGTGCAAGAGAAAGAAACTAAGAGTAAAAAGAGTAATGCAGAGAAATAACTCCGTACAAATATTGAAGTGATTAACTACCAGAATTAAGGCAAATTGAGCTCGCTCAGTGATATAAACCAAAGGAAACAGAAAAAAAAAAAAAAAAAACACGAAGTTTTGAATGACTGACTATTACCACGTTACTGTCAGTAGCTATTAAGAAGAATTATGTACAAGGCTTTATGGTCACAACTAAAAACTGATAAAACATATGGCCACCTTACACGGAGGTTCTTCCATGTCTGATGCTGTTAAGTTAAAGTATTGACTTTGCAAATGAGACATCATAAGTTCGTGTTGTAATTTAGCTTTTAAGCTTTTTCAGAATGACCAAATTTCAACCAGTTATCATCAATTTGCTGTCAGGGCTAACTTACAACAGATGTTCACTGCATTACTGTCGCTCAATATACAATGTTTCGCATTTTCGTATATCCTTATAATTCCCACGAAAAAGTAAACATATTAAACGAGATTAAAAAATAAATAAATAATAATGATACTGAATCACAGGTAAATGGTGATAGAATCAGAGGGGACTTTCCAGTGTATTCCGTCAGTTTTGTCGTTAAAAACAGGAAGTGGCGATGTCATATCCAGCCAAATAAAAGCGGAAGTGTGGCTTCAGGCGTAACCAAGGGCAACCATGGCATAACGAGAGAGTGGCAAATTAATGATAATATTTCCTCAACTGAGTAATGAAGTCGCATCTTGCCTCATTAGTATGCAATATTATAATTCGCGTCATTTAATTCTCGTCTGTAGTTGATTGCTTTCATCCCCAATTACATCTAGAGGAATCATCAGTGAAATTTTGTTTTCCTCGAAGATGACCAGAAGTTTATAACATCAACTGTCTGATCCATTTCGGTAATGAATGCTTGGTCGACTTTCCAAAATTTCTTAGCTGTCTTTCCAATTACTACGAAAATAAAGCTCCAAGATTTTCTATACCCTTAAACGGCAAAAGCGGAGGTTTATTTCCTTGTTTCTCTTAGTTAATTAAAATGAGATCAAGATATTAATGAAGTCAAAACATATTAACGCCTTGATTTATGAATTTAGCGACTTCTATGTCAGTACGTCTTATTTCCATTTTTGGGGGGTTAATTAGAAGCTAAAGTTTCTCAATTGTTGATATTACATAATACACCACGCGACTCCTTGCCTTTTTATGGAAGCTAACATGGTCTTACTATCTATTTATGTCAGAAGAAATAAGATAGTATCAATAACCTATGGAACTCTTTCATCTCTTTCAATTGACTGTACATGTTGAAATAAGCAATTTTCTTTTCATGGGAACACGGTCGCTCAATAATACTGTGTAGTCTATAGTGTTACGCCCCTGGATGTAAATAGATAATTCTAGTTAAGAACACGATTATAGCATTTAAACTAGTCACTGAAAAAAAAACTAGAAATCGCGGAGCATATCATTCTGAGGTTCACCTTTCTAAATGCTTGCTTTTCCACATGAGTTTTTCAAACATGGAGCTAACATCTGCCGAAAAAGGGGCAAATGGAACCAAATTTAATTTAAACGGCGGGCGTTTATGAAAACAGCATCATGTTCTGTCGAGCTTTGCTTGTATTAATTTAACTTCCTTTTGAATTCATCTTAGCCCTGGTGCTGTGAAATTATATAATTAACTTAGCGGTATTTGTTTCTAAGTGGACAAATACATGTGCTGTTTCCAAGTCGTAAGTTGTGTGATTCTGGCACAGAGTTAATGGACTCACATATTTTCTAATCATTGAGGCGCTAAGGTTTTTCTAGACAAAAGATGATGAATAAACATTTTGAGTAAACGCTTCATCCTGACAAGTTGACTAGCTTGCGCAGGCGGTTTTCTTTGTCACAGTTGTTTAATTTCACGCTGCCAAAACTTAGGTAAACAAATTACTCCCAGTTCTGGTGGCTTAATTCCCAATATATCGTGCGCTTTCCCGACTATTCCTTCAATTTGGCAGACGCGCCTTTTCTGAAAGGACAAAGGGAAGAATATTGTGGTCGAACGACCAAAATTGTGGGAGTCCTCCTTCGAGGTAAGTCATTTTAACTGGAAATGAAGTATCACTGAGAAATATTCAGCCATGAGGTTCGGTGGTTGCCGTTAGTTTCGCAAAATAATTATATATCCGGAGGTTTTTATTTTATTAAATATCAAAAATCCCAGCTATGTGTTTCTTCAGTGAATGCCATAAATTTAACGACCTTGCGTGAAGCGAGATATTTTTAACTCAAACCAAATACATGTGTATATAAACGGTTGGGAGGCATCAGTTTCAATTCAGGTATCTTTTTAGATTCCCTACGATTCATAATCGAAGGCCGCTGTGACTGCATTTCATAAATTAAATTTATCAAAGCGCACGTTTTTATAGAACAGAATGATACGTTTTACATTTGTATTTTGATCTGAACGTTTTACTCTCAATGTTTCGTCTTCGATTTGTGAATCAGATAAGAACTGATAAATTTACTAAATGAGGAGCTTTTTAGCACGGGTTTTTGTTGATTTTTTGCCTTGTACTGAAGTGTCACGTGTTTTTATTTAAAGTCAAATTTAAAGTCCAACTGAATGTCTTGTGGTAACAAAAAAGAACGTGAATGAAAAAACGGCAAAAATATTGTTACCACTTCCAGTTAAAGCAAGACTGACGCCCGGCTAATTTCAACATTTAACCACAAAAAAAGGAAGTGATGTCAAGATAGTTGTTTAGTAGTTGGGTTCAAATTTAACGGAAACTGAGTAACAAACTACATGATAATCACCTCGAAATTCCAAGGTTTTGAGTGTACTTGCCTGTAAGATTATTTCAGTAACATTTTGAAGCCAGAAAAACCAAACCACAGGTAGAATACCTAAAGGTGAAGTTGGATAGATACATGCTTTTATTGCAGGAGGAGTTTGGCCGGCCCCGGTTAGCTAGACTAATACCAAGCACGGATATTAAAGAGAATGGGATGATGGATTAGATCCCGGATTACAACAACTTTTATGAAGTACTGAATGAAGCACAAATAGACCTAATTTACTTCTTAATGCGCGAAACCATACCGTTGAGGAATTTCCGTTTCTATTAAAATCTTTGAAAACTAGTAAGCGAAACAGGCAATGATTCATAAGGGGACTAAATTCATGATGATATAGAATGTAGCGTTTTCTGGTAAAAAAGTATTAAAAACTGAAACTTTCCTTTCCTTTTAAATTCATTTTATTTATTGCTTCACGGGTAACGGCTTGTAGTCAACTGGCTGACTTTCCGGTATAACAGCATCGGACAGTGGAATTAAATAATAAAGGTTTTATGACAGGTGGCTTGGCTAAAATGGAAGCTTATAGACAAAATTAATAAAATCAGATTCTGGTGTTTCGGGGGTAGACAGTTTCTGCCAATTTGTCTTTCATTTTAAAAAGATTATTCAAATTTGGGTTTTTTATCTTCGTTAAATTGAGGGGGTTATGTTTTGCTCAAAATCTTGGATAGAGACATTTAAGTGAAACTAATAACAAACGTTGCTCTTTTCTGGACAATTATACACATTTAGAACGATATTTTATTTAGGTCAAATGTACGAAAACTCAAGGTTTTCCTTTTTTCGTAAATAAAACATTCAAATAGTTGGCAATGTATGGTGCAAGTTGCGATTATCGCTCGAACGTTACATTCAGTTTTCTACCACATTTAGTACTTTTATCTAAGTACTTTACATTAATGCGGCTTTCATTAACACTGTAATGGCCCGAAACCAAGGCCGTTTATGGCGGAGGATAAGGTGCATACATCGAATACATTTGATTGAAATTTTAATTTTCTTGTAGATATTTACTAGCAGGAAATTAGCACAAGCTTAAAACTAAATTTGAATACCTGCGGATGACAACTCTTTGCGGCTTTAACGACTTTGTTTTATATAGAAATCTACCCCGAATCGAAACTTGACCAAAAAATGTATATATGTCTCGGGTTGTTTTGTAGGAGCGTAAAGTTGTCTCTCTTTAAACAAAAGTGCTGGAATAAACTGCTAAATATCTTTGTACTAGCTAGGTTAACGCGAATCCCCGCGGTTGTCAATTTTCAGAAATTATTTACAACGTTTATTTTGGCAAATTTTTAATTAGAATTAAGGACCGCTTTATTTGTTTTGATTTTAAAATGACTGCCGCGATGGCGTAGCTTCTAACGTGTTTTGCTTTCAGTTATAACCTTATAAAACAGCAAGAAAATATACAGTGAATGTTCAGAGAAAAATCAGTCGATCAGTATATTAAAACTGACGGTTTTTTAATTAACGTACGCAGAAACATCTACCCTGTTTGGCGCCGGTGAAGCTTTCTGCAGCGCCGCATTTAATCATTAAAGGATTCCCATTGCATTCTTTATTTTGCAATTTGCTTCATGCGGTTAAATGCGGTGCCGTAATTATGGTGACTAATTAATTTAAGGCTTAGAAAGTGGGAAGAAATCCCCTTAAGTGCTCTGTGTTTGGCCACTTTATACGACAAATTACTTGTTACTTTGAGCGGATAAAAAATGAAATTACTTTCATCGATAATCGTTAAGAATCAACTCTTGTAAATTCCAAGTCGAACGTTATCAGCGAGAGGCTTTGTTCTTTGTCAAATTTCCAAGAACATAAATAATGTTTGGTATCCTTTCATTTGCTTTTTGTTGGTGAGACCTTTATTTACAGAAGATTTGTTGCCGTTGCAGAACCTACTGACCGCCAAATTGACAGCCTCGGGCGATTCTTCGCTGTAGTCGGCCATCGAAAATAACAAAAAAAATGTCTTCTTCAACCCCGAGTGACATGTTTTCGAATATTACAAGAACCACAGCTGGTAACCTCACTCAAGAATCGACAGAAAGCAACATTAAAGTCTACATGAAGTCCTTCAAACTCGCTCTGTACGCCATCATCTTTCTCGTCAGCGCAATCGGGAACATCTTAGTTTGTGTTATCATTTTCAAGAAGAGGAGGATGAAGACCGTCACAAATTATTTCATCCTGAACCTGGCTTTCGCCGACCTAACGCTCACACTGATTTGCATCCCATTTGACATTCCCGTGCAAGAGATGAATTACAAGTGGCCTTACGGATCTTTCATGTGCAACATCCTCTATCCACTCCAGACCATGTCGCTTTTCGCGTCGATTTTCACACTAACCGCGGTCAGCTTGACGCGTTACTGGGCGATATTGCACCCACTCCGTCGACAGCTTAGCATCACCAACGCCAAATGGGTGATTGTAATCATCTGGTTGCTCTCTATAGTACCTGTGTCCCCTTACATTAGTGTTTTGAGCCTTGACGAGCAAACGGGCTGGTGTGATGAGCACTGGAGTAACAAACACAGCAGAAAGATATACACAGTAGCCCTCTTTGTTGCAGAGTATGCCGTTCCTCTAAGCATCATCGGAGCTGCGTACATAAGCATTGGAAGAGAACTAGGAAAGAAAAAGTCAGCACAGGAAAACAAGTTTCTCCAAAACGCCCAAAATGAGGAGGCGTCGAAAGTAATTCGCATGCTTGTTGCTGTGACAATTTTGTTTGCTGTTTGTGTTCTACCGACCAACATCATGTGGATATGGTTGGACTTTGGCAATGCTGAGCAGTTTACCCATTTTTGGGAACTGGTTGCGTTTTGCAATATATTAACTTTTGCCAATAGTGCTGCTAACCCGGTGTGTTACACCATAACCAATGCGAATTACCGCAAAGAGATCATCTTCCTTTTAAAAGGGTGCGTTAAGAGGCAACGCCATCTACAATCTGATGAGATGAAGATGCTTGAAACGTCCAGAGATCTGAGCGGTCGTCGATCAACTGGATACACTTCAGTCTAGGAAACGACATTTTTTTGCCTGCAAAAAATGGTCGTTCACAAATGGCATTTAAAAAAAATGTGCATTACTGTTTTAGCCTTAGGTGAAATCACTCGTAGAAACCGGCCACCGTAGGTCCACATATTTACTGATAAAGAACACAATTAATCTGACAACCGATCTGACTACCTAGCTTACGCGTAGAAGCTCATTAGAGGAACTTCTCTTTTACAAGTGAAAACATGAATGATCATATGTGATGACACTGTTGGTAGAGGACTGCATCGGTATTGCAGAGGTCATGGCTTCCTGTTCAAGCCAGAATGTCGTTTAAAGCTTTAATTTGACAACCGCTTTTAATTTTTTTGTATATAACTGTGATGATCATTCATGTCTTCAGAACGTTTTTGTGTTATCCATTAACATTATAGTCAGCTTGCTGTTGCCTAACTCTTATTAGATAGATCGCATCTTGGAATTGGACTAGAAGAAAGAACTGATAATAAATAATAAATCTGATAAACATATTTTCTGTTCTACCCGGATTGCCCTCTGGCAATGACGGTTGCAATTTCCTGAAACGTGGAAATTGACAATATATTGTATATTAGAGATAAAATGCGTGAACGCATGTGGAGACACATGCTTTTTCATCATTACTTTTTTTTTCTTTTTTCTTTAATAAATTTTAAAATTATCTAAAGGGGGAATTCTGTCACCTATCCAGTGTCACTGTTGCACGCTGGCTATGTGTTACCGGATCAGAAGATTGTCTCTGATTTCATGGTCACTTGGTTGGATCTTCTGCTTTGCCATTTTTGGGTGAGTCTCGCGTCAATTTTCGCGTCAATTTGACAATGTAACTACATAAGTGGATAAATAAAGTTCACTAAGGGAAGTTATACCTGCCACTGTCAGTAATAAATAAATAGCTGTAATTGGCAAATAGGCCAATTTTCGGGCCTTCGTGCAAAACCTTTCTTATGAAAATGACCTTGATTTGCATGAAAGTGAACCTGTAGGGGGATCACATTTTCATATGAATGGTTTCGTACTTAGATTTGTTTTGACACAGAGGCAAAAGGCAACTCGGAAATGGCCTATTGATAGGTTGACGTGATATGATATGATATGATGAGTAGTTACACTTGTAATCTTCTATTTTAATAAAATCGTTTATAACATGTATTTCATCCAACCATCACCGTCAAATATAAAATAGCAACCTAGCTACAAACAAAAAAAAGATACGTTGTAAACAACATCAACCGACAAGGGACAATTAATTTCGTTAACAGTTAAATTTACTGTTCGACCGATCGAGCGACCGCTCGCGACTGACTGACTTGCTAGCTGACTGGCTGGCTGGCTGACTGACTGACTGACTGACTGACTGACTGACTGACTGACTGCTGACTGACTGACTGACTGACTGACTGACTGACTAACCAACTGACTGACTGGCTGGCTGACAGACTGACTGACTGGCTAATTGACTGAAAGGCTAATTGACTGAATGGCTGATTTACTGACCGGCTGATTGCTTGATTAATCGTCTTCTTGATCGATTTCGCTTGATTCTGTTTGATTTGTCTCCGATTAGCCGCCCTTTTTTGGATCTGGTCTCTTGGATTTTACTATGTTTATAAAACGTAACGCGACAACAAAAACAACAGTGGCTGCGATAAGCTAAGAAAGAAAAAATCCAACTCAACTAAACTAAACGTTTTCTAAAGCAAAATTAAATTGAATTGTGCTAAAAATAGGTTTGACAGTCTTAATTTCACTGATTGGCTTTCAGGCGTATTGACTGTCAATTAATAGAAATCTCCAGCTCTAGTTTTAATGTTAGATAAACGAGATTACAATCTCTTACAAATTTCAGTTGGACTAACACTAACAGCCACTTCTCTACAACGGCACCTTTTTTTGGTCCCGGTGGCCACCTCTCGGCAACGGCAATGGTCGACTGACGAACGGTGTATACAACATCCAATATATTTCCTTTGTTGTTAAAGGTTGCCAATCTAGATCTGCATTGCGCGTCGTTGGTCTCTGTTTCTATTTAGTTTCTCTCTTCTTGATATGTTTTATCGTGTTACGTATGTATTTGCTAAAATGAGCATTTTCGGGAAAAGAAAGAATTTCTCACCCAGGGGAAACAAGAAGGAAAAAGAAAGTGTCAGTTTACACCCTTACTTCCCCATAACTTCCACCTATCTACAAGGGCAACTTTCCTCCCTCCCCAACGAGGCCTTTGTGGGGAGGCTCAACTGTATTTGCCATTGATTTTTTTTTTCTCATTTTCCATTTCTATTATTGCTTGTGCGATTTCAACTAGGTATCGTAGATTTGAATGAAATAAAATAGCTTAAATACAATAGATGACTTAGTTGCTTAGGGATATTAAGAAACTGTTGACAAAATGTCCTTGTTATTCTGGAAACAATAAACGGCACACGAAATAGGCCGACAGTGTGAAGATAAAAATATAAAATTGCTTAAATTTAGTTAACCCTTTTCGAATCGCTCTAATTACACTCAACAACAATAACTGAACGAAATAAACATGATTACAAAATGACATATATTTTTTCTGTATTATTTTTGGTATATCAGTTGCTAATGTTTCTGTCTTCTAAAGCACGCTGACTCCGATAGAACCCCTACAATTCTCTAAAAATCAATTAGTTAATTATTTTTACTCCAAGGAGATGTGATAATTACGTTTGGGATTAATCACAGTGGGACGTCTCGCTGTTCTGTTTACAATGATATAACCTTTGTTAGTTGGTTAACAATTAACGGAGTTCCCCGGACATCTGGTGTAGTCCTCAATTTAGACTGAATGTTAAACATTTGTTGCATTTTCCTCTACATGTATATTTATAGTTTCCATGTAAGCCCAGATTTTAAACTTTTATGATTCTTGGGACGGTCACTTTGATCTCCAGTTTGAGCTGAATTTGATGTTGTAGCGCAGTGTAAATGCGAATGCAGGTGGTATCAATTAATTGTTGAAAAAGAAAAAGGCGATTTAAATGATAATTAAAACTTTCAGTTTTCCTATGGTCATTGCGTTATTATTAAACAGTTGACCTTTAATTGCCAAAGTCTGTTTAGATTGCCATGGAAATAACCACTGTTAAACTCGTCGCACAACTGATGTAAACAACTAATACAAAGTCTTACTGGGCGGTGGACTTGACTTGACTAGAAGGATCTTGCAGCTCAACACTCTTGCAGCAACATGGATAAAGCAATTGACAGTAGAAACATCGGTGCTGACACAATTGTCAAAGACAATCCTACATCAATCAGAAGGTTGCTACGAGAATTTTGTGGCTATACAACCGCCCATGGTCTCGGTCGACTTTCAGAGAGCAAGAATATGATCAGCCTTTTGACATGGAGCTTGTTTTGCATCGGAGCGTCCACCATGTTTGTGCTGCAAGTGTACAATTTATTTCTTATATACTTAAGCCGTCCCGTTTCCACCGTGGTCAAGGTTGAACATGAAAGTGTAAGTATTTAATTCTTTACTTACCGTTCATCAGTTTAAACAAGTGCGTACGTTAGCTGAGATCTTGAGCCTACCTTCCGTCAATATCAAACCTCTTTATGAAAGAATACTGTGGCAGACCAGCTATTCAAGTCGAAGAATGAAATTGTGAGCATCCTGTAAAAAAGAACTCATGAAGACTTTACAAAAAAGAAAATGCTGCCGCGCAGAAAAAATTGCAGCTCATTAAGTATTTTTATTATTTAAAGTAGGGTTATCCACAAAAACGGATCACCTTATCAAGTATTGTTTTTAGTTAACATAATCCAATTTATTTTACATTCAGCGCGCTCAGTTTCCCGCTGTGACCATATGCAACATGAATATGCTGCGAATTGGAGAGCTTCCTGACAGTTACATAAAGGATATACTGGAAGCTTACACGCCATTCGGTAATATAGTCAGACCATAGGGGAAAGTAAGAGGTGGGAAGGGGTGGATGAATACCGGCCAGTGGGGATGTTTTTCAATCTAGAAATTGAGTTGCCATGGGTCAGCAAAATGGAAAGGTTAAGAATATATGGAATATATACTTCAACACAAGTAGAATATACACTTAAGCACAATTCAATTCAATACAATTTTAATTCAATTCATAAGGTCTATCTTTGGGAGACACCTACTTTCTAAGCTGTTAAATGTAAAAAAATATATATTTCTTTACCCGTTCAATAATATGGCTGGTTTGTTCAAAAATAGTTAATACTATTAAAACAAATATTTATATAATCATCACTTGACGTATATATTTTGACAAATCGTGTGCAAGAAAAATACATCTTTGGTTCACAAACAGTCATAATGGCGACTGGTTTTTTTTTTTTTTTGGTCAATTTTAATTTTGTTTTAAGTGAATGGATCACACTGGGATGAACAAACTAGCAACACATCAGCTAATGCGAGCTTTTGGGAAGACGATTTCTCCTTTGAGTCTTCTGGAGAGGAATATATCGTCGATGACGAGGAGTCTGTCTATTTTGGAAGTTCAGCTGAGGAAGCCAAAGGGCTTCAATATCAGATTGAAGAAGCTCTACTCGCCAAGGTAGCAAAAGAGAATGATTCCACGCTGTTTGCGACGGGACATCAGTTCAAAGATTTTGTGTTTGATTGCTCATACAGAGGATATGATTGCAGGTAGTTTATTCATCTCTTATTTTAAGTGCAAGGGTTTTAATGTTAGTTGTCGTACCTACGAAACGATTCCACCTTTCTTTTTCTCTCCCCCTCACCCAATTGTTTTGAGGTCCCCTCCTTCGTTCCTTGCCAACAAGAGATGATTACCAAACATAATTTTCGAAACTTAAGAGAGTTGACTTTGTCATACCGATGCTGAGTTGTATCATTGAAATAATACCAACACATGGTCTATTATACAGTTAATCATTGTTCCCGAGGAAAACAGCTAGTTATGTTTTCCCAAAAATCTCGATGCCTACCGAGAGGAAGTCGATGGAAACATCGAGAGAGATTCAAAGGAAACCAAACTACCAGTGATTATAGCTCGAGTTTAGTGCAAATTTATAAGTATTCCTCAAAGGCACTCATGGTTGGTAAGATTGCTATGTTGCCCGCCGGGCATTCGCCGAAGTCACTTAACCATAAGCCAATCAACGAGCTTGCGCGCTAGATTCAACTTAACTCTTAGCTATATAATAATTTCAGTTATTTATCCTTATAGTAACTACATAAGATACTGGCATACCTTCTGGGACTTTCGCTTTGGCAACTGTTTCACTTTTAATGGTGGAATCAACGACTTTGGTGAAAGCCAGAAAGTCTTACATTCGTTCAACACTGGACCTGCTGGAGGTAACGTGCGATCGGTGGTTTATTGAGGTTACTCCATGGAAAATGTGTATAAATTAGTTGAGCAGTATCCGAGCACGAACGATCGAGAAGCGCAGCTAACGAGTGAGTCTTCTGATACAGCTCAATGAGTGGATAGAAATCGTGTTAAGCATTTTATTTTTAAATCGTGCTTTCCCCTTACGTTAGGTTTTTCCCTTTTTGATTTAAAAATAGCTTGAGTAATAAAACACAATGAATATTGCTGTCAACTTCAAATATATCAACAGAAAAAAGTGATCAGTTCAATTACCGCTGGAAGAAGTAAACTCTACAACATCATAGGGGTAAACCATTTGACTTTTGAGCGGGAAGGGTGGATAATTTTGAGCAGAAAAAAAAAACAAAAACAAAAAAACATATGTTGCAAGCATACTTGTATCCAAAAAGTCATTTATAAGACCACTAGCAAATCAAAAAAGTTCACGTACGTTCAGTAGGTCAAAAGTGGCATGTTAGACGGAGGAAAAAAATATCATGCGTACAGACGTCCCGCGAAAAACATTTCCAGGACGCGGAAAGATTTAAAGAAAAATTCGTGCCTATACCCAATCACCCACATCCCCTCCCTCCTAATTTTATGGCCCGATGCCATGCATAAGGAATCAGATATGTTCAGCTAAGTAAAGGTAAGCTTTTGTTTTCTTTCTTTCCTTCGTTTGTTCGTTAAACTACCTGCAGGTCTGAAGTTGCAACTGTTCATAGAACAGTCACAGTACATTTCAGAATTGTCTCACGCGGTTGGAGCAAGAGTGGTCATTCACGACCAAGGACTGATGCCATTTCCAGACAACGAAGGCAACGATGTTTTGCCAAGCCGTTCCACTTCATTTGCGATACGAAAGGTATCACGTGATAAACGCAACTGATCGGGAGGAACCCCACATCAACCTCCTCTGTTCTCTAGCCCTCTATTCCGGTCAAATTGGAATTTGAAAATGTTGCTTTTTGTGGAGGGAGGAAAAACAAAGGACCTTGAGAAAAATGTTTGGAGCGAAGCGCGAACCAGCAACAAACTCAACCCGCATTTGGCAACGGGCCGAAATCGAACCCGGGCCAGATTGGTGGGAGGCCATCGCTCTCTCTACTGGGTCATGCCTGAGAAAGCACGTATAAATTCAAATGAGGTGGGGGAGGGAGCATTAAATTTGTATTTTGAAAAGATATCTTCTGAAGGTCAAAATTGCCAGTACAACAATTATTTGTACTTGAAGCATCTGATCTCACACAATTATATTGATACCTGTCGAATATTCTTCGTTCTAGAGTGTTATTGAGCGTGTGGACCCATTTGGCAATGGCAGTTGCATTTCAGGGGGTGACTTCAGAGATAATATCTACGCAAAGAAGTTCAATACCACATTCTCCAGACAGGTAAATATTTGGAATAAGGGTTATTGTAAAAACGAAGTAATTTCTTCTAAGATTGCATAACACAGTGTAAACCAAAATGTAATTAGTAATTAGTTTACGGACCTAACTTAAAATTTGAGGATAGAGAGTTTAAGCATGACGTTACGGCAGACGGCAAACGGCAAAGATTACCTCTGATTTTTTTTTCTTTTCTTGTCATAAATCACACAAAAATTGAAACACGTCTTGTACTATACACCGCAAATAAAAATATTTTCACTCTACTGTACAGACAGCTGAAGACAGACGGCAAAAGTTTCATTTTTGCCTTTTGCCGTTTGACGTAACGTCATGCTTTGAAATCTCTCTATTGGTTGAGACATTCACTTATTAAAATTTACAAGAAAGTAAATAAAGCAAAGGCAGCAAGTTCTTGTAAATGACTAATATGCATATGACTGGATTTATTTTTTTTTTTTTAATTTTTTTTTTTGTATTTATTTAATTTTCATTGACTTGAAGTTACTTACATTTTTTTTTGTAAACACACATAGTTTATAAACAAACAGGTACATCATGGATTTACATACGTACACCTCAGTTCCTCTTAACTCTCTTCTCACCTTCAGATACACCGCAGCAACAACACGAGACTGTCTAAATATCAATCTAATTGTTTTCGTACGTGCCCCATTTCATACTGTGAGCTTTTAATTTATTAGCTGATTTTGCGATCATTGCCTCAAGCAGGTGAATCATTTCAATTTTGGAATTAAATACTGTATTTATGAAATCCGTGTCAATACCTGCCATATGCACTTGAGGACGCCATTTCTTCAACACTGTTCTCATACATCCAGACATATATGTGTCTTATGTTAATTATAGGGCTCACACCCTTCGCCTTAATTCTAGAAAGTATCATTAATTAAATTAAATTAATTAATTGATTTACTAATTTATGTATGATGTATACATAAATCATGATTGCATGATTCACTTGTTTCTTTCAAATAGGCTTGTTTGAATTCATGTCTTGCTAAGAAGCAGATTACAGAATGTGGATGTACAGAAGCTCAATTTCCAGCTGA
The DNA here is from genome assembly GCF_042242905.1 of Orbicella faveolata. NCBI lineage: Eukaryota > Metazoa > Cnidaria > Anthozoa > Scleractinia > Merulinidae > Orbicella > Orbicella faveolata. The sequence continues at coordinate 30,316,602 of NW_028301553.1, forward strand.
CGCAGATGTATGTGATATAAGGAACACTTCTACAGGTAATTATAGTTAGACAGTATAATAGTATAATATTATAGTAATATAATACAATACAATATATAATATATGGGTCTTTTATAAGCTGAGCCTGTTGCTTGTCGCTGTTGATTTGAGTAGTCTGTCTAGTATAATCATGTATTTGGAAAACATGAATGTCTCAACTAGGAAACGTTGTGTTTCTGTTAGAGCTAGTTTTAGAGATATATATCAAAAACTATGCGAAAGTATTCAAGAAGACACAACAAATAGAACAAGGCATCTTTAAGACATTAATTGATTGTGCTCGTCACAATGTCGATCAATAGAGCGTTTCAACGGCGCCGTTTTGGTGTTCCCATGCGATAGGAAATGAATAGGAGATGAATTTTCCACGAAGAGAACTTAAGAGGCCCTGCACCTAAGAAACGACCGATGATTTCCGGCTAAAAAATAAAATCGGCCGATTTTTATCTCTCAAGTAGAGGTTACCGAATACTATTTAAAAATGAATTTCTTTTGTTTCAGTTTCGCTTTAAACCAAAAATATCGAGCCGCAAAGTGTTTCCGTCTGAAAGCAGCAAAATCAGGCCGAAAATAAGCCCCCGCAAAAAACTGTTTAGAAATTAGTACCGCAACGCAAAATAATGAGAAAACTACACAGTGTTGAAGAAAAAGGCCTTTTAATGCAATATCATTCGATAAACATAAAAAAACTGCCGAAGCGATTAACAAATAAAGTTTCAAATATTGCATACTAAATTAGATGGAGCGTTGGAGCTGATTTTAAAATAAGTATTTCTCAAAAGTTCAACGCTTTTGAAAGCAATCACAGTGATGAATGAGACATTGGAGGGATACAAATCACGTTTCTGGAAAAACATTTTTCGGCCAAAGTATATTGACCTTGTACAAAGCGTTCAAAGTTACCGTGTTTACCGTTATCCTGCTACTTCGGCGAAACGCTTCTCTTTTGCCAATACAGCCGTGGATAGCGTGGTAAACGCCACTTTAAACCTTGCTAGGCATTCAGAGACTATCCTGAGTAGAAGGATGTAGAACTGAAAGAGAAAGGAAGATGAAAAATACGCAGAAAAAGAAAATAACTCGAAATTACCATCTACTAACGAAAGTTGAATCTCGAAAATGTCGTCGCGTAACAGCGGCCAGTGACGTCATTGGTCACGTAAAGGTCGCAAGAGCGTGGGAAAACGAGTCTGCAATGTCCTTCGGGCGGTCAGCGGCTAGAGATCCAGTCGTGACCCCATAACTCAGATCACGCTGCGACCAAAACGGTGTGGCGGTTGGGGAAGTTTTTCTTTTTGAGTGACCATCATTTGTGAAAAATAACATAACATTGTTCCACTAAACGTTTTCTGGCCGGGAAAAATTGTTTTCCTATTTGTGCATTCGTTTGGATTCCACCGCTATTGATACAAATAACGTCAATGGCCGCTGTCACGCGACGACATTTTCCAGATTCAACTTTCGTTAGCAGATGGTAATTTCGAGTTATTTTCTTTTTCTGTGTATTTTTCATCTTCCTTTCTCTCTTAATTCTACTTCCTTCTACTTAGGACGGTCTTTGAATGCCTAGCAAGGTTTAAAGTGGCGTTTAACACGCTATCCACGGCCGTATTGGCAAAAGAGAAGTGTTTCGCCGAAGTAGCAGGATAACGGTAAACACGGTAACTTTGAACGCTTTGTACAAGGTCAATATACTTTGGCCGAAAAATGTTTTTCCAGAAACGTGATTTGTATCCCTCCAATGTCTCATTCATCACTGTGATTGCTTTCAAAAGCGTTGAACTTTTGAGAAATACTTATTTTAAAATCAGCTCCAACGCTCCATCTAATTTAGTATGCAATATTTGAAACTTTATTTGTTAATCGCTTCGGCAGTTTTTTGATGTTTATCGAATAATATTGCATTAAAAGGCCTTTTTCTTCAACACTGTGTAGTTTTCTCATTATTTTGCGTTGCGATAGTAATTTCTGAACAGTTTTTTGCGGGGGCTTATTTTCGGCCTGATTTTGCTGCTTTCAGACGGAAAAACTTTGCGGCTCGATATTTTTGGTTTAAAGCGAAACTGAAACAAAAGAAATTCATTTTTAAATAGTATTCGGTAACCTCTACTTGAGAGATAAAAATCGGCCGATTTTATTTTTTAGCCGGAAATCATCGGTCGTTTCTTAGGCACAGGGCCTCTTAAGCTGTTAAAGAACACCAATGTGACGTCATACCAAAATGGTCAATATTTCATAGTTGATTTAAATTTCAGAATGAATTTCGTAAAGCGTCAGTTTTCCATTTGTTGGGTCCAATAAGTTTAAATTGTTGGGGTATTCCACTTGAACCTATATCAGTATTAACTTATTCTGGATATAAGTATTAACTTATTCTGGACATTCAGAACAAAGAAGGAGTAGTTTTTGTAATCGAGAAATGTGATTACTCTCTGTTTAATTTTATGGATAATTCAAAGGGATGCATCTTTGTGTTTAAGTCTGAGGAAATACACTCTACTTCATTCTTGAAAACTTTAAAAAATAATCGCTCTGAAACTTTTGTAATGGCCCCTACAAACTTCTCTCTTAAATCTCGGGTTGTTTTAACAAGTAGAGTCTTATTCGTTTGTATCATATTCTTAATTTTCTCTTCATTCTAAACCTTCGTTACCTTCTTATATCTTATGTGGACTAATAACTTATCCTTCTCTGTCTCTCGTCTAATTTTTCTAGCGAAGTGTTTGGATGTTTTACGGCGAGATCTATTATCAGGAGAACTGAACTGTGAAGTAACTTGTCCAACACCATGCACGTATGTTGTCTACATGTAAATCATTAATTACCTTCACATTGTACTAAGCTCATTTATACGTTTTGCAAGACATATTTACTCTAAGATCCATTCAGCGCAGAATGCAAAGCATGGTTTGATAGCGTGGGGCAGAAGCCTGTTGCCACAAAAGAGCAGCCGCACTGCCGTATAATGCAAATTATAAACCGAATTGAAAGCTCTTACTGTTGCACTTTCAGTTGTTGTTGTTGTTGTTGTTGTTGTTGTTGTTGTTGTTGTTGTTGTTGTTGCGGCTGCTGCTGTGTTGAGATGTGCTTTTTTATATGTGTACCTACTGTAAAGCCTACTGTATTTTTTTTTCCAGTGAAGTCATATTCAGGACTTCGCTATCGATGGGCCAATGGCCTTCATTTGGATATGAGGTGAATAATTGGTGGTATTACGATAATGATGATAAGCACGATGATGATGATGATGATTTAAATTAAACAGCATTGCACGTTTCCCCTCCCCCCCCCCCCCCCACAGGAAGTAAAATGATATTACAGTTGTTTTTGCTTTCTGTGTTTGACTAGAATAAAGCGTCAATTCTGATAACACAGAAACATAAAAACAAACAAAAAAACAAAACAGAACAAAACAAAACAAAACAAAAAAAAAACAGATGAAATTAAATGATAAGCAAATGAAAGATGGGAAGGAAGAGGGCGGATAAACTTGGGTGATATGAATTCATGGTCACTTGTTGCACGGTTACGTGTCCATAGAAATATCAAACCATCTGAGTTATTTTATTCAGGAAATTCTTGAGCAAAAAGTCCAAAACAAAGAAGTGTACACATCAGAAGGAGACTTTGGATACTACCTCAGGCAAGTTAAAACACTTGGTTATATAGAGACTAAGTAGCAGCCAAATAACGACCTATTTTACTTATACTGCGAATCTTCTTTTTCAGAGAGAACTTTCTCGAAGTAAGAATATTTTTCGAGCAACTCAATTTCGAAAGAGTCGTCGAGAGAGTTAGCTACAAGGTAATTTAATGACGTTCCGTATTTCAGAATTTGTAATTAACACTTCTGCTACGCTACCATGTAGCCACTTTGTTGAGCTGGTGGGGTATCTGTTTTATCGGTCTCTATAATCAGTTACAACAATCACATAGCGCTAGTGTTATTTCGGTTTGGCAGGAAGTCAACCTCGTGGCAGACATTGGAGGGCAGCTGGGACTCTGGATTGGCATTTCAGTGTTGACATGCTGCGAGTTGCTGGAGCTTATTCTCCTAATTATCCAAACTGTTTTTAAAAGGATGTTCTCAACGAACATTATACACGTCAAACCTGCTTGACAGTGATCTGACGGAGACATTTCCTGATATCTACCCCTTTTACATCGTAGCAGGCAGCTCAAGAATTGAATTTACGCCCATGCTATTTTAATTAGTCAAGTTTTCTGTACAATTTATAGTGGATTCGAGTCGACTTATGGCTCAAACTGCATGTAGAGCCTATTACCTGGCTAATGCATAAGAGTTACTTAGTAAGCTAGTGGTACCGAATTTGTGATCAGTAAGTTCCCACCAGCAGTTCCAGACACGTGCTTCTGATTTACCTCAGCTCTTGCAAAGGCGGAACAGCCGCTTTGAAGTTTCTGGAAATAAACAGTTTTAACTACATTAGCAACTAGTAACTTGTCGATGGACGGCAAAATTCCCAATAAAACGTTTTGGTCATTGATGTATCAGATAGTCAAAGGAGGTTTACTTATTTTATTTTGTCACTTAGTTTAGGTGATCTCGAGGCGACAATTATTAAGCTGTTGCATACACGTATTGTCATGAACGATCGTCTCCAGGGTTTTCAATTTTTAACTTTGTAATTCGGGGTCAGTAGGGCGATAGTTCCAACATATACAGAAAATAATCCAGTAGTATTCATTGACCAAGTGGGAAGTCTACAAAGAAAACACATATTCTTTCAAAGGTAACCGTGATATTGTGGCTTAGAATTTTTAAAGAAATGTGAAACGTCATTTTATTTGCTGTTTTGCAACTCGTTGGACACCAAATAAAATCTATTATAGCTTCTGTGTAGTTTGTCTAAACGGGCTCTCTTGGTTACGCTACTCAAACCGCGTATACTTTTCTTTTCCCTTGTGTGGTCGTGGCAGAGTTAATAGTGCTTGATGGGAATGATTATGAAGCCCAACGAAGTGCTTTGCTACATGTATATGTTCTTTTTTTATCTTTTTTGTTTCTTTGTTTTTTTGTTTTCTGCAGTGCGCAAAACACAACAAGCGTTTCCTTCTGCCTGACCAACCAATAAAAGCCTTTCGGTTAGGCAACTCACGCCTAATGTATGAACGCAAAACAATAGATTGTGGACCTACCAACACAAACCCTTCTTCAGATCAGTTGAAGTGTAAGGGGCTTTATAGCTATTTCCCTTTAATAATTATTGCCAGGGAATGTGAAGAGAGGGAAAACATCTCATGTACTAATATTTTAAATCAATATGATAAGAAATTCATTCTTAGATGTATGTTAACAAAGACAATTTTTGTTTGTGTTCCATCATGTTGTAGGCTACAACAATCCCAAAAAGTTGAAACTTGAGGGCTAACAAAAGGCTAAATTGCGAGAGAAGCGATGCACCCATTTTCACAAGTCGTGTCCTTGGCACTGGCAACTTTGATTTGAAAGATGTGAACTTCGAAAACCACCTAGGCCTGACTCGTCTTGGGGGTGAGAGATTCTCGCCCATATCAACTTTCTTTTCTCTCTCCACACTCACGTTTTAGGTGCAGGATTCCCAACCAATGCTTACCTAACTTTTCAAAGATGCTACTCTTAGCCCTCCCCCAAATCTACTCACGTGTATTCCACTTGTGGAAAACTATCGATTTGCACAGTGTTTAGGTTGGAGATTCTCGCCCATATCAACTTTCTTTTCTCTCGTAAGTTCTCGCGCGTTTAGATATGCGCCGCACTCGCGTTTTAGGTGCAGGAATCCCAACCAAAGCTTACTGGACTGTTTAAAGATGCTATTTTTAGCCCTTTCCCAAATCTACACACCTGTATTTCACTTGTGGAAGTCTATCGATTTGGATAGTGTTTTGTTTAGAGATTCTCGCGCATATAAACGTTCTTTTCTCTCGTAAGTTCTCGCGCGTTTGGAGATGCGCCACACTCGCGTTGTAGGCGCCAGGATCCCAAGCAATGCTTACCTAACTTTTGAAAGATGCTACTTTTGGCCCTCTCCCAAATCTACACACGTGTGTTTCACTTGTGGAAGTCTATCTATTCAGATAGTGTTTGGGTTGGAGATTCTCGCGCATATTAACTTTCTTTTCTCTCATAAGTTCTCGCGCTTATAGAGGTGCGCCGCACTGGCGTGTTAGGTGCGGGAATCCCATCCAATGCTTACCTAACTTTTGAAAGATGGTACTTTTAGCCCTCCCCCAAATCTAAATACGTGTATTTTACTTGTGGAATTCTAGCGATTTGGACAATGCTTGGGTGAGAGATTTTCGCCCATATCAACTTTCTTTTCCGTCGTAAGTTCTCGCGGGTTTAAAGATACGCCGCAGTCGCGTTTTAGGTGCAGGAATCCCAACCAAAGCTTACTGGGCTTTTGAAAGATGCTACTTTTGGCCCTCTCCCAAATCTACACACGTGTGTTTCACTTGTGGAAGTCTATCTATTCAGATAGTGTTTGGGTTGGAGATTCTCGCGCATATCAACTTTCTTTTCTCTCCTAAGTTCTTGCCCGTTTAGGGATGCGCCACACTAGCGTTTTAGGTGCAGGGATCCCATCCAATGCTTACCTAACTTTTTAAAGATGCTACTTTTAGCCCACCCCCAAATCTACACACGTGTATTTCCCTTGTGGAAGTCTATCGATTTGGACAGTGCTTTGGTAAGAGACTCTCGCGCATATCAACTTTCTTTCCTCTCGTAACTTCTCGCGCGTTTAGATATGCGCCACACTCGCGTTTTAGGTCTGGGGATCGTAACCAATGCTTACTGGACTTTTTAAAGATGCTACTTTTAGCCCTATCCCAAATTTACACACGTGTATTTTACTTGTGGAAGTCTATCGATTTGGATTGTGTTTGAGTGAGAGATTCTCGCTCATATCATTTTTTTTTTCTCTCGTAAGGTCTCGCGCGTTTGCAGATGAGCTACACTTACGTTTTAGGTGGCGGATCCCATCCGATGCTTACCTAGCTTTTCAAAGATGGTACTTTTACCCCTGCCCCAAATCTACACACGTGTATTTCACTTTTGGAATTCTATCGATTTGGACAGTGCTATGGTGAGAGATTCTCGCAGATATCAACAGTTTTTTCTCGTAAATTCTCGCGCGTTTAGAGATTCGCCACACTCGCGTAGTAGGTGCAGGAATTCAAAAGAATGCTTAGTGGACGTTTTAAAGATGGTAATTTTAGCCCTTTCTCAAATCTACACACCAGTATTTCACTTGTGGAAGTCTGTCGATTTGGATGGTGTTTGGGTTGGAGATTTTGGCGTATATCAACTTTCTTTTCTATCGTAAGTTCTCGCGCGTTTAGAGATGCGCCGCACTCGCCTTTTAGGTGCCAGGATCCCAAGCAAAGCTTTCCTCACTTTTGAAAGATGCTACTTTTAGCCCTCCCCCAAATCTAAACACGTGTCTTTTACTTCTAGAAGTCTGTCGATTTGGACCATGTTTGGGTTAGAAATTCTCGCGCATTTCAACTTTCTTTTCTCTTTTAAGTTGTCGCACGTTTAGAGATGCGCCACTCTCGCGTTTTAGGTGCTAAGATCCTATCCAATGCTTACCTAACTTTTGAAAGATCCTACTTTTAACCCTTCCCCAAATCTACACACGTGTATTTCACTTCTGGAAGTCTATCGATTTGGACAGTGCTTGGGTGAGAGATTCACGCCCATAACAAATTTTTTTTCCTCGTAAGTTCTCGCCGGTTTAGAGATTCGCCACACTCACGTAGTAAGTGCAGGATATCAAAACAATGCTTAGTGGACTTTTTAAAGATGTTACTTATTTACTAAAGATGTTACGAAATCTACACACCTGTATTTCACTTGTGGAAGTGTATCGATTTCGAAAGTGTTTTGGTTGGAGATTCTCGCGCATATCATGCGATCAACTGTCTTTTCTCTAGTAAGTCTCGGACGTTTAGAGATGTGCCACACTCGCGTTTTAGGTGCGAGGATCCCAAGCAATGCTTACCTAACTTTTGAAAGATGCTACTTTTAGCCCTTCCCCAAATCTACACACGTGTGCTTCACTTCTGGAAGTCTATCGATTTGGACAGTGTTTTGGTTCAAGATTCTCGCGCATATCAACTTTCTTTTCTGTCGTAAGTTCTCGCGCTTTTAAAAATGGGCCGAACTCGTGTTTTGGGTGCAGGAATCCCAACCAATGATTACTAGACTTTTGAAATATGATACTTTTATCCCTCCCCCAAATCTACACACGTGTATTTCACTTGTGGAATTCTATCGATTTGGATAGTGTTTGGGTTGGAGATCCTCGCCCATATCAACTTTCTTATCTCACGTAACTTCTTGCGTGTGTAGAGATGCGCCACACTCGCGTCTTAGGTGCGAGAATCCCAAGCAATGCTTAGCTACCTTTTAAAAGATGCTACTTTTAGCCCTCCCCCAAATCTAGACACGTGTTTTTTTTTTTTGTTTTTTTTTTTCCCCACAAGTTAAAACCTGTGGAAGCCTATCGATTTGGATTGTTTTTGGGTGAGAGATTTTCGGCCATACAAACTTTCTTTTCTGTTGTATATTCTCGCGCGTTTAGAGGTGCGCCGCAATCGCGTAGTAGGTGCAGGAATCCCAAACAATGCTTACTGGACTTTTAAAGATGCTACTTTTTGCCCTTCCCCAAATTTACACACCTGTATTTTACTTGTGGAAGTCTATCGATTTTGATTGTGTTTGGGTTGGAGATTCTCGCGCATATTAACTTTCTTTTCTCTTGCAAGTTTTCTCTCCTAAGTTCTCGCGCGTTTAGAGATTCGCCACACTCATGTTTTAGGTGCGGGGTTTCTATCCAAGGTTTACCTAAGTTTTCAAAGATGCTACTTTTAGCACTCCCTCAAATCTACACACGTGTATTTCCCTTGTGGAAGTCTATCGATTTGGACAGTGCTTGGGTAAGAGATTCTCGCCCATATTAACTTTCTTTTCTCTCGTAAGTTCTTGCGCGTTTAGAGATGCGCCACATCGCGCGGTTTTGGTGTTGGGATCTCAAACTATGCTTACTGGAGTTTTTAAAGTTTCTAGATTAGGCGCTTTTTTGAATCTTTACCCGTGTATTTCACTTGTGGTAGTCTGCTGCTTTAGGCAATGCTTGGGTTGGAGACTCTTGCACATTTATATTTTTTTTGTCTCGCGTGTTTTCGCGCGTTTAGAAATACGCCAAACTCGCGATTCGGTGTCAGCATCTCAAACTACGCTTACTAGACTTTTTGAAGATGCTAGATTTGGCCCTGTCTTAAATCTACACACGTGTATTTCACTTGTGGAAGTCTATCGATTTGGACAGTGTTTAAGTTGGAGATTCTCGCCCATCTAAACTTTCTTTATCTCGTAAGTCAGTGGCGCCTGTAGAGATACACCACACTTGCGTTTTAGCGCGGGGATCCCAACCAATGCTTACCTAACATTTTAAAAGATATCACTTTTAGCTCCCTCCCAAATCTATACACGTGTGTTTTACTCGTGGAAGTCTATCGATTTGGACAGTGTTTGAGTTGGAGTTTCTCGCCCATATTAACTTTCTTTTCTCTAGTGAGTTCTCGCGCTTATAGAGATGCGCCACACTCGCGTTGTAGTACGGGGATCCCAACCAATGCTTACCTAACTTTTTAAAGATGCTACCCTTAGCCCTCCCCCAAATCTACTCACGTGTGTTTCACTTGTGGAAATCTATAGATTTGGACAGTGTTTGGGTTGGAGATTCTCGCCCATATCAATTTTGTTTTCTCGTAAGTTTTGGCGCTTTTAGAGATGCGCCACACTCGCGTGTTAAGTGCGGGGATCCCAACCAATACTTACCTAACTTTTTAAAGATGCTACTTCTAGCCCTCCCCCAAATCTACACACCTGTATTTCACTTGTGGAAGTCTATCGATTTGGACTGTGCTTAAAGTCGCCGAGACCGGGCTACAAGCAGCGTGATTTGAACCAACTTTGGGTCTATTTGCAGTATTTTGGGCAATATTTAATTTCCGAGTCCCAGGGACTCTAACTAAATCCAGAACACTTTGGTTTTCAGTGAAATACAAAGAGGAAAAAGTTTTGAACGCTTGGTTATGAGCAGTCTGGCCGAAATATAGCCCCGCTTTAACTTATTTAGTGACTAGAAAGTCGCCGAGACCGGATTTTGACCAACTTTGGGTCGATTTAATTTCCGAACACATGGGCGATATTTCCGAGTCCTAGGGACTCTAAACTAATTGGAAAAGACTTTGGTTTTCAGGGAAATGCACAGAGGAAAAATATTTGAACGCTTGGTTATGAGCAGTCTGGTTGAAATATAGCCACTTGGTGACTAAAAAGTCGCCGAGAGCAGGGTACGCGCAGCGTGATTTTGACCAACTTTGGGTCGATTTACAAGAACTTGGGCGATATTTTCGAGTGCCAGGGACTTTAAACTAATTCGAGAAGATTTTAGATTTCAGTGAAATGGACAGAGGAAAAATTTTTCAACCCTTGGTTATGAGCAGTCTGGCTGAAATATAGCCACTTAGTGACTAGAAAGTCGCCGAGACCGGGCTACGCGCGGCGTAATTTTGACCAACTTTAGTTCGATTTCCAGGAACCTGGGCGATATTTACGAGTCCCAGGGACTCTAAACTAATTCGAGATTTTTTTGGATTTCAGTGAAATGGACAGAGGAAAAAGTTTTGAACGCTTGGTTATGAGCAGTCTGGCCGAAATATAGCCACTGGTCTGTGCGCATATTTGCACTCCCAATAGAACGGAATGTAAATCAAATAACATGACAGAGTAAGAAATGCAGGTGTCATCCTTGAGCAAACCTAAAAGTTCACTTATAAGACTCGAAACTACTGTCCTTGCAGTTCTCATGTGAAAGCTCTGATAAACTGAGTACTAGATTCCAATTCTATCGCACCAATAATGAGAACGTTCGAGACTTGTGAAGAGGGATCTTTTAAATAAATTTTTCTAGAAGAATACCTATATATCTCCCATAGTTGTTGTTGTTTTTGATTATTTTTTTTAGTTTTTTCGAAACGGGGAGAATGAGTCTGTATCTGGGTGTCAACAGCAAAGATTTGAAACGCAGCGAGAGAGTCAGAATTACACTGGAAACGTCTGTAGTTCACTTTTTTTGTAAAAATATTAGCATTTGATGCGCGGCATGTTTTTGTTGTGGTACGCAAATTTTAATATAAAACATCACTTCATTAAAAATGGATAGATGTAAGAGACTAGACTAACAAATTTAAGTATTTTTTTTTTATTTTGTTAAACTTCCAACTTCTGATGTTACCCGTCTTGCGTGGTTGCCAAAGCCTCGCGGTCCCAAGACATCAAACTTTAGAAGTTGGATACCTTAATTGTAAAAGCCATTTACCTTTGTACCTGAATTCATCGTTTTCACTCGTCAATTTTTAATGAAGTGATGCTCCACATATATATTTTTTTCTCTTTCCGTTTTGCTATTCTTTTTTAGGACATTAAATAGAGAACGTAAAAATAATTGTAAAACGTCATTTTACTGGTTCTGCATCCGTCTGATAAAAAGCACTGACAAAGTTGACTAAATTTACTCAAAAGAACAAAATCCTCATATATTTCTTTTCTCACGCTGAGAGGTACAAGGCGATTTAATTGGTTCCTCCGTCACTTAAAAAAATCGGTTTATTATTCATCTCGTATGATTGGTTAAATTTACATGACTCTTTCATTGAATAACATAACGGTGAATAAACGCAGCATTTGCTAAAAGGTTCTGCAAGATGCTGGCAACATTGTTTGTGTCAAACCGCGCAAAACAGTCTGTAACCGTCTGCCTTCCATCATCTAACAAGGTACTTATCTTTTTAGCGACCTTTTACTAATCTTGACTTCTTGTGTATTAACCTGTAAAAACGACCATTGGACTAAGGTTTAAAAAAGCGTTGAATTATAACATTCTTTAAAGAGTGGCTGAACGTTGTAAATTGCTATTAATTATTGACACAAGGCAGTTGAAGGTATTTAGTTACGAAAAACGTGCTAAACAGCGGTATCCTGGCAATACGTTTCCTTTTACTTCAGTGGATCTAACAATCTTGAAAGATTATAAAGAGGGCATAAACAAGGAATATCGACATACCACTTAAACTTTACAACTCTCAAAATGCGTGGACCAGTTTATCTCATCTTTATTAATTTTGTTGAGGCATGCTTTGAGATGGGATACGTGCATCCAGTAACATCCATATTTCAATCATTTTGGAGATATCGTTAAAATATAATGGAGTTGTCTAAACTTAAAAGTTACGCAGTTTACGTTTAGTGTATATCTATAACTGTAACAACTTTTTGCGTGAACAAAAAACTCCTATTTACAATTATAAAATTATGTTAGTTTTCCGAGCTGCCAGAAGCTTCAAACACCGAGTTTTCGTATAAGAATAGCACTTATCGTTGAAACAAAAAATAACTCTATGTAATTGTAAATCGTACTTATAGTGGTCATGCACTTAGCTATACAAGCACTAAGCTCAGCTAGTTTACAGCCATGCCGCATCCGAACTATCGCCTGCGATAAAGAGCTGCTTAGACGCTATTCGTCCAGCTGTGAGTTAAGTTGTGTCAAGTCATGCTTGTAGAAATAACCCGCTGTTAACTACATAAGAGACTTGCTAGTAGTCTTAAATCTGTCTTGCATCAGTTTAACAGCATCCCAATTACTCTACCCTGAAAGAAGCCAAATTACATATGCGAGAAGCCTGTGTCTTTCGCAGTCAAAGCCCCATAATCACTGGCTTGTTTACCGACTTACCACTCCGAAGCATTTTGATTATGGCTCCTGGTATCCCATGAGGGTTGTTAATGAATTACTGAAAATAAATAATATCGACGATGCTTTTAAACCATTCCTTCCCCAGGTTTTCTACCAATTTTGATAGTTCTCGAAAATTCTTTAGCCTCATGTCCTGAAGAGGCTTGAATAAAAGAAAAAAAGAAAGAAAAAAGGAAAAAACTTATTAAAGCACCCACTATCTACTCGAATGGATTTTTTTTGTTGTTTTCCAGTCTTCTTCAGTTTTTCAGTCTATGTTAATAGTTGTTCTCAATTATTTACTCTTGTGTCTTATAGAGGTTTGAATAAAAATAATAATAATAATAAAAAAATAATAAAAAACAGAAAAGAAAGAAAGAAAGCAAGAAACAACGAAAGAAACTTATCTATGCATTCACTATCATTTATTATATGGCTAGCTCTGTGATTGGCTACCCGAGTAGGCAAGATGGAGCTATCTTGCCCGCTCGGGACTACCCGCCGTGTCCCGTAGGAAAAATTTCCCCGAAAGCCATATAATAAATCCTTTATTGACCAAGCTTGTTCGGTCAAGATGGCTTCATTTGGTCTCGTTCTTTTTTTTGCGAGTTTATGGACCTCGACTCCGTCTCGGTCCATAAACGCGCAAAAAAAGAACTTGGCCAATATCCAGCCATCTTGACTGAACAAGCTTGGTCAATAACCCATACATATTGAAATGTCCGTTTATCATGGATGTTAATCGCGGGATTTTAATGCACATATATTGTGCTTCCTTGGACTAAGGGGGATGAATCAATGTACGTTCTTAATTTTTTTTTCTTCTTTCTGATTCGCTGACGTTTATTTCGAAATGAATACAAATTATAAAGAAAACTCTAATATACCACCACCTCCACTAAATTATAAAAACAGCAAATGAAACTTGTCCCAGTTTATGTTTTGTTTAAAACATTACTTACTCAAGCAAGAGCAGACGAGGATGTTCGCCTCTAGAAAATTCTAACCAAAGGTCATTTAATTTATTTTCCTCAGTAATAGTATCTAAAGAACACATGGCCAAACTGGCAGCCGAAAACGACAAACAAAAGGCGGTCGCTTCCAAAAAGCCTTCAGTCAAAGAAGTGATATCTACCTTCTGTGGGTACACTACCGCTCATGGTCTTGGGAGGTTGGCAGATGGTGGTGGTGTTTTTCGTCGAATAGCATGGAGTCTGTTTTGCATTGGCGCCCTTACCATGTTTGTAGTGCAGACCTACAACTTGTTTGCAATTTACTTACGCCGACCTGTGTCAACTGTAGTTACCGTCCAACACGATAGTGTAAGTATTCGACGTGTACATTGCTGTTTTACATTCACTTATTACATAGTAAGGAATTGGGAAAAGATTCGACGATACATGATCGTCATTACAAAATAGTTTATTTTATGTGATATTTATGAATACTAGGCGAGTCTCTTCAAAATGTTAGAACACGTTTGGTATCAAAACGAGAAAATTCCACTCAGCGTAGACAAGACAATGAACTCTTTATTGTCGGGAAAGCCTTCAAAGGAGATCTTTCCTTCAAGAGGGGAAATTGGGAAAAATGAATTTATTAACAACTGATCGAACACTTCCAAGGAGATCAGTCGTAAATGGCCTGTCAGAGGATCTTTACCTTTGTTTTGTTTTATTTTGTTTTGTTTTGTTTTTGTTCACTTGTGTGTTTGTTTTTCGGTGACAAAAATGACACTGTAAAAAAAGAAATGAAAGTTAAAGAAAAAAAAAAAACCGTCTCGGTTGGCCATTCGGTTAGTTAACCGGCCCAGCCATTGTCACTGGTCAGTCCACCGATATGGTTGCTTGGACGCGTTTGCACCACATATATACAAAACTGAACTTACTCTGTTCAGTACCTTCATAGGTAAAAATAGTTGCCGTGACTTTTGTTCGATATCTGTAAGTTCAGGATTATGAAATATTGTGAACTTCTCCTTTATTAGCATGTCAGATTTCCAGCTGTGACCATATGCAATTTAAATATGATTCGACTTGACAAGCTTCCGGATAACTTCATAGATGAAATTTTGGAGGAACTTAAGCTAGAAGGTATGGATATCTCTTACTTAATCAATCATGTTATGTAAATAACTATTTTTACATAAACGTGAACGTGTAAATTTAAATATTAGACCTGATTTGGATTTGGAAAGCTTTACGGAAAGTGCTGTTTTAATGTGTTTCCCTTTAGATGCCACATTTCTCACTGTATGATCTTTACATAATTAAAAAAAAAATCGCGGACAACTTTTAGAGATGTACTGACAGTTTTCCAGAGAGTGGAAAAATGGCAAAAATTTGGAAAGTTGAACGTAGCAAGTTATTCTGGCAGGCGACCATCTGGACATATAGATGAGAGCTTTCTGCAATTCTCTTGCTCACCACTATCAATGGATCTTGATTTAATTTGACTGCTATCGTTGACTTCTTTGATTGGTCCTTCACTTTAGTCCTTCTATTTCATTCTTTCACTTCTGTTGCCAAAGCTTCCCCCCTTCTCTTTCCATTTCAGCACTAAAGCCAAACAATGATTCCGAAGCAGCTAACAGTACATCCGGACCTGGTGCCACTGCTCCCACCAATTCAAACTCGGCCCCTCATACACTTCCAACTGATTCGTCGACCCAAGAAACACTGCAACCTTCCTCTGATGGAAGCAACACCACAGATGTCCCCACTGGTCCCCACACAGATGGGACTACCTATCCTCCATATGACTACGACTATTACGACTATGATTACTTTGACTACGATTACTATGACTACGATTACTGGGATTACGACTACGATTATTACTTTGGCGGGCTTGGGGAGGAAACCAAAGAACAGGAATACGAAATTGAAGAAGCTATCCGTGCCGAGCTGGCACTAAAAAACGATTCAATGATAGTCGAAATGGGGCATCAGTTTGAGGATCTCGTCTTTGAGTGCTCGTTTCGGGGATATGACTGCAGGTCAATTCATAGTACTAAAATGTTAAAGATAATGCAGGAATATAAATATTGATATAAAATTCTAATAATAAAGGGCAAATAATCCCCTACTATCAACATGAATTTGAGCGACTTTCGTTTTGTGTTAAACTTGAACTAAAATATATCCTTTGATACATGGGGTAACTTAATTGTATCATTGTATTTAATTAGCATTGCTTCAGGATTTCAAAAGTACACCTAAAGAGGAAAACTTGATTTTCAATTTAACGAAATACAATTTAGCTTCAATGAAAATACCGAATTCGCAGTAGAACATTTAAAGTAGAACACATGGTCGCTAATTTTGAACCATTTCAACTTTTTAGGAACTATTCGCGGTATTGGCATCGTCTTTGGGACTATCGCTATGGCAACTGCTACACTTTTAATGGTGGTATAGATGACAATGGTGAAAAACAAAGAGTTCTGTCCTCCCACGTCACTGGGCCAACAGGCGGTAATAGTTTCTGACTTGAACAGTTAGGGGACGCAAGTTTTTTGATAAAGAAAGGGTTTGACCCAGCGAAGTAAACCGACTAATATCCGGCTTTGAATGGATATAACTCTGAACTATAATTGTGTGTTTCTTACTTTGGAGCTAGATATCGAATTTCGAACTGATTCTGAACATTAGCTTGACGTCAGCTGGTTACCTGAATTAATTACTGATTAACCTACCAAACGTTTCTTAACTTGCAATAATACTATACAAGAACGACAAGCAAATATACACGCAATAATCGAGTCTTTGTTTAAAATTCACCCAAATAAGCCATAATCTTTAGATTTTGTGTTACTTTTTTTCAGTTCGTTGTTAACAACCCTTTGGTGCTCTCTTGTTGATAAATTTTGATACTAACTATTGTTTTCAAGTGCTGCAAACAATAATTGCCACGTTTTCTTTTACTTCAAAGCGTACGTTATTTAATTTTTAACTGAATGCGTGTACATCGAAAGTTTTGAAATCTTTTTAATCATTCTGTTACTTATCTTCATCTTTTATTAGGTCTTAAGTTGAATCTATTTATAGAGCAGTCGCAGTACATCCCAGAACTAAGTGATACAGCTGGGGCAAGAATTGTGGTTCATGATCAAGGGCAAATGCCATTTCCTAACAATGAAGGTTACAGTGTACTGCCAAGCCGATCCACTTCATTTGGGATAAGAAGGGTAAACCATAGAGCTGCTATATTTGGATAAAAGGCCTATTACTTACTGTAGTAGAAGTGTTTGGTTTAATCTGAAAAATTAATGGGACAGGCCGATAGAGGACTGATGATAATGTTAGAACTTGTGATGTTGTAATTTTGGTCTGATTGTTCTTATATAAAAGGTACCATATTTTAAGTGTGTCAAATGCATCATGTTCTGAAACGGGGCAAGAAGTTAAATTTGAGTGTTTCAAGACTCATGGATTTTTGCCTTTTTTACGTCGAAGAAGAGAAGTTGTTGTACCTGACCACTTACAGCAGCAACTCAAAAAATGTTTATATATTTTTTTGGCCCTCAAACTAACTGGGTATTATTTTTTGAGATTACTGAATTCCTTTTATTCTTCCCTATAGAGCATTATCGACAGGGTAGATCCCTTTGGTAACGGGAGCTGTGTGTCAGAGAAGGACTTAAACAGTGACAACATGTATGTCAAGAAATACGGCGCTTCTTATTCCAGACAGGTAATACATATTCCATGTATGATTCTGTACCACTGCCTCTAAATTTTCGAGTAATAACATGTAAGTATCGTTTCGGAGCGTATCTGGCAATTATTTTCATCTAAATTCTATTACTATAGAAATGTCAAGCCTATACACATCATAGATATTGTTTTTAAGAAGCTGACATGACCGGTAAATATTCTTGCAATAACTTTTCCCCATGAGTTTTTCTTCGTTTGTAATTTTGTTTGTTTCTTTATCTGTTGGTTGTCGTTGTTGATACTACTTGTTTTGCAATATCACATTTAAACTCATCACCCATTTACAATTAGTTGATGGGCTAATGTGGTAAAAAATATCTTCGGTAGAGACATATCTTAAACTTCTTCGCTTATTTAAATAGCCATTATTTTTATTTCTTTTAAAGACCTGCTTGAACTCGTGCCAGGCCGAAAAACAAATCTCAACCTGTGGATGTGCCGCAGGCCAGTTTCCATCTGATGCAGAAATATGTAACTTGCGAAATTCGTCAACAGGTGAAAACGATAGAAAAGGGATAAACTGAAAACTGGACGGACCGACAAACAAACGAACATGCGACCTACTGGCTGACTGACTACTAAAGTGATCGAATAGCTTGTAATGACTGTTTTAAATACATCATACAACAGTGCCTATGCAACAGCGATTGCATATTTCAATACATTACGCAGTTCTTCAATCAACAACGATTGTCGGAATTAACTGGGGAAAAAAATGAAGGAAAAAAAAGAAAAGGACAACAAAAACAACACCAACGACAGTCAATCAGTTACTCCCTGCGAATTTTTCCGTAAGCTATGTATATATATTTTTATGTAACTTCATTCAACAGAATTTTGAACGCAGCTGATGGACAAACGCAAACGCAACCGAGACCAATTCTGCATTGGTCAGTGTATGTACATTTTATTTGTATTTCCCATTATTTTCGCAAGTTGCTGAGTCCACCATGTCATCCCTTTCCCAGCAAAATGTTTAGAGAAGATACAACTGAAACTAGTCACTGGAGAGCTGGACTGTGAGAAACTCTGTCCTACACCATGCAGGTAAATTGGTCTTATGCGTCATTGCGTCAAACTTCACCACCAACCCCGGTTTGAACGAAATTTTTTCGAGCCTCTCTCACCGCGTTATTTTTACGTGGGTATTCTTTTCATCTTAGCTGCTTTGGAAATTTGTCCATGACAAAATTTACAATTTGCATTTTCAAACTGAGGCTTGGTGGTGAAATTAGCCATTCTGTTGACAGCGTGCATCAGGGCTATTTCGCATGTGCATATGCTATTTTTGAAGCGAACCCTACTATAATTATAACTGCCTTAATCCTTCTGTTTTGGTTCATGGCGGATTTTCCTAGTCTAGAAAAAAACGCTTATAACTCCTCGAAGAATCCATGGTACTGATAAGATTGTTTTAAATAAAAATACATATCAACGGGGACAACACCACAACACCATGAGCATTAACTCCGCTGAATATTTTGTTCCCAAAGAAGTGCCAGATTTTTAATATAATATGTAACGGTTGCAAATTGATATTGTTTATGTGACATTAGTAACAAAGATATGCGTTGCTCGTTGTGTCCTGTAAACGATGTGTGTGCTTATAACAACTTAATGTTCTTTAAGAAGTAAATATCGCAAAGAAACATGTTTTGAATAGTAATAATCGATATATGTTATTATGTGGTAAAATATAAGGCTTACTAATTGACAACCGTTTTTTTTTTCTAGAGAAGTCCAATTTGTTACCACACTGTCAATGGGAAATTGGCCTGCCTCTGGATATGAGGTATGAGAGTTTTTGTAAATCTGTTCAGGTTTGTCTGAGATATATTCTAGAGTGAAGTGATCGTGTTAATGATGTTTTATAATTTTTTTTTTCTCTTCCTCAGGCAATCCTTGAGAGCCGTGTGAAGGAAAAAACCGTCTATGCAAATGAATTGTATAGAGGATATTATCTGAGGTACATAAGCTAGTACTGAAGCACATTGAAATAATATCTATCAAATAAGACCTACAGTACCGTAGTATCTTTCCGTTGAGGCATTTAATGATATGACTATTAATTGGCACTTTGCTTTCCTCGTCTTGCAGCGAAAACTTGCTTCAGGCGAAAATATTTTACGAGCAGCTGAACTATGAGAGGGTATCTGAAAGAATAAGCTATGAGGTAAGGCATGCCAGTATATCTGTATCCCTTTGCCTTTCCTTTACGAGGCTATTATTTATACTTGTTCTTCTTAGTGGATTCCAACCACTTAGTTTTCATGGGCATTCCATTGCTACTTAACTACATTATCTTGAAACTTAACTATGTGATTGCAACTTACTCCTCTTAAGCCGAGCCCCATCAACTTTCAACTAGAGCAAACGCGGCGCGGGGGAATTAGGTGGAGGTAAAAACCTAAAAGCGCTGTGGTTTATTGTCTTTTGCAAGTATTTTTAAATCTATTGCAAAAAAAAAAAAGTACTGAAAAAAGTATTTTAATCATCGTCTGTTCAGTCCGACTTACACGATGATTGAGCGATGTGTTTCGTTGTTGTTGTTGTTGTTGTTGTTGTTGATGATGATGATGATGATGTTTTTAGCTCTTTAGTGGTTTCAATTTTTTTTGTATGCTTTGAAATGAATTGGGCTTACTTATAATAGGCTTAAGTAAATCAAAGGTGAGAGTTATGCATAACCAAAGTTATATCACTCTCGTTGATAGAACGTTCGTTAACTTCTTGCAGACCTGAATAAAAATGGTGGAGTAAGGTTTGGAGAGGAGAGAGGGAGGAAGGGAGGGGAGAGAGGGGAGTAGGGGGGTGTAGAGGTGTGGATAGATAGTTATGAATTAAATGTCACCAGCATGTACCTCTTGTTTTGTCAGGGCGTAAATCTTGTTGCTGACATCGGAGGCCAACTGGGACTTTGGATCGGCATCTCAGTGCTAACGTGCTGCGAGTTTGTGGAGTTAGTTGTCATGATAGTGCAAACTGCCCTTGATCGTATTTCAAGACGAAAGATAATTCATGTACAGCCCTAAGGTGCAGAAACAGAAAAAGAAGAAATTAAAACCAGTGTCAACTACGTGGCGTTACCGTACCCAAATTCGCAATTAGCCAATCAGAAACCCTGT
Organism: Orbicella faveolata; assembly: GCF_042242905.1. Lineage (NCBI taxonomy): Eukaryota > Metazoa > Cnidaria > Anthozoa > Scleractinia > Merulinidae > Orbicella > Orbicella faveolata. The sequence continues at coordinate 30,337,293 of NW_028301553.1, forward strand.
CTGTCCTGATATCCTGCGATATTTGATATGACTACGATATCATGCTCATTGGGCCGAGTTTGGGTATGATAATGCCTAATTGTACCTTTTGGTACGCTTCAGCGAAATATCAAGCTTGTTTTGTCCCACCATGGGTATTTTGGCTCGACTACTTCTCGCCAAAATACGAACCCTGGCTCGACCAAACTTGCCCGATATGTCGCCGAAGTGTACCAAAAAAGGTACGATCGGGTATAATTATAGGTGTTATGTAGTTATTTAATAGGCAATATAGCGCTTTTCATCTGAGTGTCGAAAGTAATTTGCTTTGGCTTTGGCTTTGCATTTCAACGCTTAGCGATTGGCTTAAAAACACCTACGCCACTTAGTCATCCAATCAGAAGCAAAACCAAAACTAATCGTTACTCTCTTACCCACGTTTTTCCGCGCCTCGGGTCAGCGACATGTATTTCTATATGCTTCCAGTTTCGATTGGTTCACTGGATTGTCTGCGTCTTTTACGATTCGCCAAAGTAATTACTTCCGTTTTTGTTTTACGACATTCATTTTAGGATTTTGTTCGTCTGTTTGTCTTTTCTTTTTCCTTTGTTAATCGCCCACGTTCTAATGTTTCATTATTGAACAGGCCAATAATAACCATCCATATAAGCATATAGAAAACGATTGTTCCAAAAACGACTGTTCATATATATATTTATAAAGTTCAGTTCTGAAATGTAGTTGATGTCTCCTTGTGTATCGTTATAAATGAAAAGGTTAACATACATGTACTAGGTACCAGGGTTCTGCGAATCATTAAAGTATACAAATAAAACAAAAAAACCTTTCTGTAGTCTGTTTACTTTAAAATCGTATTCTGTCCGGAATTTATGGGATAGCGTGGCTAGAGGGAGTTATAGTAGTGATCACGATATGCAAATGAATGGTCAAATGGAGAAGAGGAGACCTATTTGACCTTAATTCCAGTCAAATTCACTGTACAAGTGCAGTGCAAATCGTATCCCTGTATGCGATCAAAATGATTGCATGCGATCTTGTTAGACGTCTTTTGACCATTGTTGCTCATGGAAAGTCAACAGACGCGTAGCACAATCGCAGGTATATAGTAAAGTGATTCGGATCAACATTCGATGGGATACTAATCTCGTTAGAGAGTGATTCCCTCAACGTTTTATTCGCCATTACTCTTTTATACACCTGTATTTGGTTAATGATTAACTGATTTCGGCATATTTGTGAACAAATTAAGTACAGTTATCGCGTTACCTTTACTTTTGGGCGAACATAGCTTTCTTTTTTTTTTTTTCCAGAATTTTGACAAAAGTATTCAATTTTTAGTGTCCAAGGGTCTTGTAGCTGTTTCTTTATCCCTTGCACAAGTTTTGATGGGTCAACTGTTCCTCTGCGCTATTTAGCACGACCGTAGCAACCGCATTTTGACATCCAGATACGCCTAATTTTCTGTGTTTTAATTCTTCTTATTTCCAGTTTTCTGAAGCAGCATTCGAGAATTAACACTTATTTTTATTCCATTGCCTTTTGGGATTAATTTATCATCAGTTTGAGTAATTGGTGGTATTATCACGTTCCGATAAAATGTTAGAATCCAAAATGATTGACCTTCCAAAATGGTGGAATTAACGACGTCTTATCAAATGACGTCATACGACCCCAAGACCAAAAGATAACATCACACTCAATCTCCTTCGCAGGCCTTCTCTATTCTTTGTGGAGCTGTATGATAGCTAACCATTAAACGCAAAATCACTTTGATAGCCCTATGAAAATTGCATTGGAATCAAAAATCGACTGGTCCGGTCGAACAGTTTTTTTTGTTTCTTTTTTTAATATTCGTTATTGTTTTCCCCCAAAAGCACCTAGGCTTATCAAGGGGGGATCACAATATTGGAGCATTTACTTTTACTGCAATTTACAATTCCAGCCTTTAATGCTTTCAAAACTAAGTTATTGACGAAACAACAGCATTCGACTATGTCTGTCTGCCAAAAATAAGATTCTCGGATGGCCGACTAAGTGACATAATTCCCCCGCCCTCGTGTGTTATCATAACTGACATAGAGCTCTTGTCTTACACTGCAAGTTAAAAAGCTATCTGCTACACGCAAAAAGATAATAGTGCGGCTCCTTGTTCATTAAATATTGTATTGTAGAGTTGCTTCCAAATGTTCAATGTAAGGTCTGCTCGTAGCATGTTTAACATTGCACTTTTTGTGAGTTCAATTATGCTCGAAATGGTTCAAAACCTTCCATTTCCGTGTCATGTAATCATAGACATGCAGGCAGACCACAAAGAACATGATGTGGTCATCCTGGAAACAAGACATACAATGTAAACGGGAAAATGAAACAGGTAAACAAATTTGGCTTATCTCAAAGATAGGACTGCGGTCATAAATAAGTAAAATCTCATATTTCTTTAAGAACGACGCGATTGGCCCGTTATCGTAATTACGGAGAATCGCTGTGATAGCCTAAATCAATTCATTTTCAACGGGCTAGCGGTCTCATAAATGCTTGAAATTACTTTTTCTCTTTTTCTGTAAAGGACTATTGACAGATCCCCCTTACTTACTGGTAAGCAAGCTTTATGTAATATCGACTGAGCTTTCATTTTGAACTATCGTACCCTTTTGTCAAATGCATCCGTAAGATTTAGTTCTTTCGCGGGGCCAGTAATACAACAAGATTTCTTTATCACGCCAATCGTAACCCTCGCTTAAGGACGGATTGTTATTTTTTTCAACAAATACGTCAAGAGAGCATCATTTGAAGACTTTTGCATGGTACAAGTAATAAAAACGTGTAAGATTGTACGTTCCCATTCCAAACAAGTCAGTAAAGCATGGCATTACTAGGATACTTGTATTGAAACAGTCAGTATGCCTGCAGCTGATGTCATATTTATTTGTTAACATTTATTTATGTACACGGAGAAATGGAACTGATAATGACGATTTATTCAAACGTGATATGTTTTAAGATCTAGATACTTACGTTCCTGGTGAAAACTGAAAGCCTAAGACTTTTTGTTCACATGTACTTAGGCTGAGATGTATTACGCAACTTTCAGATTTAAAAGGTGTAGAAAACTTTAATGATCGCTCGATATTGCACTTGACAACAGACGACGAAAACAGCTTCAAGGAATGCATTATTATTTTTATTTTTTATATATATAGTTTTAAGTCGAAAGAAAGCGAGAACATAAACGACTTTCGAAACCCGCACGTTTTTTTTTTTTTTTTTTTCTCGGTTCTCTAGAACATCCGGTTTACAAGCTCTGACACTTCGCAAAAAGCCTGCGGCATGGCAGGTGACGTTTCTTATGAAGTCAAAAAAGACAACAAGGAGAGGCAAACACCTAAGGAACTGGTAAAAGATTTCTGCAGCTACACAACTACACATGGAGTTGGAAGACTGGCTGAGGCCAAAACGCTGTTCAGCCGATCGATATGGACAGTTTTTATCCTTGGAGCCTTCGCCATGTTCTTCTATCAGACGTACGGTTTGTTTACTTTATACCTAAGTCGTCCTGTATCCACGGTGGTGAAAGTCAGGCATAAAACGGTGGGTAAACACATTATGCAAAGTGGCTCATAACTTTTTTAACAGTTATTACCAGATTAATGAATTGGCAAAGAACACATTGGAGGCAATTAGAAAGAGTTCACATGACGTCTGGGACACATATTAAACATTTATTCGTAATAAGTATACTGCATTGAAAGGTATTGATGTTTAAAATTACCCGACCTTTACAACAATGTGACTTTCAAGTTTACTTTTCAGTCACATATTTCTATAAATCTAGCTGCGAGGCGTAAATTCAAAACAGGAGCATTAAAGGGCCCCGAAGTCAGCGACACTTTTGTTTTTGTTCACATGCGAAAGTTTGGCTATTATATTTAATTCGGAACATGTCGAAACGAAGAAAACAGTCACTGTGGAAGTCTAAAGATGATTAAACATACCTTCAGAAACACAACTTACAGTAAAGCAATAAGATCTCGCTTCATCATGTAATGTCAATAATTTCGATGGCATTGAAAATGGGGGAGGGTGACTTGGGTCCTTTAACTTATAACTTGGCACCGAACTCGACTCGACAGTCCGAGAATAAACTCCAGAACTGTTGAAAAACATATACTATATATACTGTCCATACTTTTCTTTATATAACTTTTTGTCTATTCGAAAATGTTGCCAATTAATGGCGACAAAACTCGTATACGGAGTCTTGCTGGGTTATTTCCCACAAACGACTTGCCCGTATCGCCAGGCCTACGGAAGGGTTATCGCGGAGTATTTTCAGCAAATAAAACATTTAAACCAGTCTTCCTGAAATGTCCAGTTTTAGCCCTTTTTAAATTATTTCCGGATATGACTTATTTCCTCAAAGGAGACGAGATTTTAAAGCTCGATCAGAGAACAAAGACACTTACTATACTGAGTAATACAAAATAGTAGTCTCAAAAGTAAACCGAAAAGATAAAATGTACTACCGTTTACTACTATACTACTTTTTTTACTGCGTTGCTCGTTCCTAGAGAATGATCTCAGCCATTAATTTTTTTTTTTCGTGAATGAATGCAAAAGCCAATGAGCTAAGCGTTGTTTACCCTAAAAAAAGGAAAACAAAAGAATACAAAGATAGATCGTAGTAGGAGTCTAACAAAATCGGCGCCCTTTATTGATTATCGGCCAACAACGGGCGACAAAAGCTGTTGTTTTGTTGAAATAAAACAGTAGCAGTAGTACAATGACATAGCCAGACTCACCAAAGGCATTTTAATGGGAGAATCGTTGCTGGCATCATTGTTTACACTTACGACTTTGCACAGAGAAGGCATCATGCTAGACGCGAATTGACTACAGAAATCTGAAAAGCTCATGAAACTTATTAAAGGGCCTGTGAAAGTTCTGGCTATTAGGGCGTAATATTCGAGAAAAAATTGGCTTTCAAATAAATGCAAAATTTCTTGGTGGCACAAGCGATAAAGAGCTCATACACTCCTTGTAAAATTTTGAGTTTTTAACCCGCGTCGCACAAAAATTATTCAAAACATCTGGCCAGCTTTAATTCCTTTGGACAGTTAATCGTGCTGTGCCCTTTCAATATTCACAACTAATGTTTTTGTAGCTCCATCAGAAACTATATCGCTTATGCTTATGATGCAAATATTGTCAACAAAGATGCTCTTATTTACACGTAGGCTCTGTTTGTTGTGTGAGTCCATAACGAGATATTTGACTAAGTGAGATTCCTATATTTATTCTCTACAAAGTAGATTTTTTTATTATTATTATGTACACCAACAGGAGGTAAAATTTCCGGCTGTTACCATTTGCAATCAGAATGCCATAAAAGACAATGAAATACCGGACCATTACATAGACGATATATTCAAGGAAATTTATGAGGCTCTCGATGAGGAGATGAAAAGCGATGAGAAAGATGCAGGTAATGTACGACGTCACGATTGTCTTGATGTTTTGGTCCGCTTGAAATTGTCGTTTCATGTTCAGTTCTATTCATATAGAACTTCAAATTGACCTTTTCATACATGTGTAGTTTCAGATCAATTTTGAACATTTCATTTGTAGGCGATGATGTCACACCTACTCCAGATTTTCAGAATGATATCGATGACACTGAAAACAATGGCACCGACGAATTATTTGATCCAGAGGAGGAACTCAGAATTGATTACCTTTTTCAAGAATTTCTCCTGTCCTATTTAGCTTTGGAGAACCAAACAGCGTTGTATAAGATGGGACACAAATATAAAGACTTTGTGTTTGACTGCAACTTCAGAGGGATTGATTGCAGGTATGCCATAGAGTATGACTCTTACAGTCTCTTAACCCATTGACGCCTGTGCCGACCATGACCGGCCGTGACGAGCGTTGGCCTTACAGACTAATAGTTCCTCCGTAGTAAAAAGGGTAGAGATTAGTGCACCCCCTCCAAGTTGTGTTCAAATAGGAAAAACAACATTTTTATGTTAATAAATAGACAGTACCGGCTTTCTATACAAGATAGACTGCTTTTGATTTAAGTGGCTTCTCATGTAGTCATTGAATCTGCCTCTTGGATTAACAATATTTCTCAAGAAGTCAGAAAAAAAAATCTTAAATTGACATAAAATTATTACAAAATGTTGAAAAAAGATGCTACATGTGGCTAAATCAAGAATACTGGCAAAAAAAGATGTTATTTGTATAGACGGGGGTGTCAAGATGTCGTTGCTCTCGAATGTAAAATGACGCGGAGATCACAAACAAACAAACCATCTTTCCATTGTAATGAAAATCCAAAGCATTGTTACTCAAAAATTGCTTTCTGCTATCACTGGCACACATTTAAGGCAGCCGAAGTAAACAGCTTTTTTCCTACGATTCAGGAAAAATTACTCCAAATACTGGCATCACTTCTGGGATTACCGTTACGGGAATTGTTTCACTTTTAACGGTGGGATGGACGATGATAAGAAAAATCAAACAACCTTGGCTACTCACAGCACTGGACCCTATGGAGGTGAGAAAAAAACAAACAAACAAACAAACAATCAAGGTGAACTCGTAATTAACAATAGATACTAACTTAACACGTTTTAACGTTAAAAATGTTAACGTAACTTTAAGGAAGAAAAAGAAGATCATCTAATAAGCTATTGCCGAGTTGCCTCTTTTTCATAACAAGTCCTGGTGCACAACTTCATATGGAGATGAGTTTGATTTGCAAGACAATGAACGTGCAAGAAAATCTCAAAAATTGAGAGATGAAAGGTTGTGCACCAAATCTCATTTTGAAACAGAGGTAACAGCAACCCGAAAAAAGGCCTATTGTTGGGTATCCGTAAGTAATACCGTGGGGTGAACGTAACTGCGTAAACCTATTTCAAGTGTACCAATCACCATTAATATATTGTGATTTTTTTCCCTATATAGTAAAAGGCAAATATTATATCTAAGTCAGTGGTGACCGTATGTTTCGTTATTGTTGACACGTTTTGGTTCATATTTCGTTAGCGTCTTTATAGTGTTATTCTTTTTAGCAGCATTTTACTGCATTGGAAAAATGCACCGACGAAACACAATCCAAGAAAAGGAATCCAGGATGTTTGCTTTTATTTTCTCATTTGGTGTCAAATGGAGCAACTTACTTTCAGCATATACCTTTGAAAAACTAAACCTAGTGGGTGCGCTCACGTCGACCTTATACTTTCATTTTGTTTTGTTTTTTATTGTTTTTCACGTTTCTCGACATAAAATAACAACATTGTCAGTTATAACGCATAAGCCCAAAAGCGCTAGAGACAAGTTGTCCACAAACCCGGTCTTCCCTCAATACACCTACCATCCCTATACAAAAAGTGATAAGTCCAAATAGGACGAGGTTCTTTAATCTTGTTTCTCCTTGTTTCGTATATTTGATTGATTTATTATTCTCTTCCCAAATCCCATAGGACTTACCTTGAACCTCTTTATCGAGACCGCTCAATATGTACCAGAGGTTAGTCAGGCTGCCGGGGCCAGGATTGTCATCCATAACCAAGGGGAGATGCCTTTTCCGGACGAAGATGGAATCAACCTCGTTCCGGGATTTTCTACTTCTGTTGGAGTTAGAAGGGTATATATCTTAAAATTGTTACCAAAAAAAATAAAAAATAAAAAAATAAATAAATAAATGAACTCACATATTGAGTGACCGTTCAATTGCGATCCCCAGTCTAGCCCATTTATGTACCAGTCTAGCCCAGTATGTGCCAGTGCTCTTCGAAGGATTTATATTCGTGCAAGTCTAAATACTTAAGTCTAAATACTACTATCCATACTATTTCAAAACTCTAATTACTTTCTAATACCGTTATAATTACAATATATTATACTAATAATTCAGACAAAATAAAATCAATTAAGTGAATAGAGTGAAACAAAAATGCCTGCTTTCCATGAATGCCATGTGTTTATACTATTTGCATGCGTTAAAAGAGACCGCTGCAGCCGGGTTTAAAACTGCTGAGAGTTTAATGAACTGAATGATGAGAACTGATGTCTTTGTAGCTCGAGCAGAAACTGGTTCGCTTATGCCAATGGGGAAAATCGCATCGTAAACAAAGATTTCTCTTTCGAATCATATATACTCAGTCTGGTAAATAACGGGGACTCAGATATTTTCTTTGTTCCACGCCCGTGTCATGTTGATCAGTTCACTTTTCACAATATTTTTCGCGATTTCCTCTTATACAGAAAGAAACGTAACAGTGCTAATTCAAAGGACTAATGTATGCAGTATACACTTTTGGTGTTTTTGCTGAAGATGGTGTTAATGGTGCTCTTTTGTTGTTTGTTTGTTTATTTGTTTGTTTGCTTGGCTTTCTGGCCGAGTGCTTTTGTTGTTTTTGTTGTCGTTTTCAATGCAATTTTAGTATAAATTAAACAATGTGTAATTTCAATATTTTTATCGAACAATAAGTTGTCATAGCATAGCGCCGTTTAGAGTTCGTCTGTACTATACCGATACAGATTCACTGTACGGGTGTTGTTATTTGATGGTTTCGAATACTTCTCGAGCCCTAGAATTTCCATAATAATTGTATTAGGTCCGGATTTTGTTGTGCTTTTTTTCTGCCTTAAGTTGTTTCTTTATTGTCATGTTATTCCTTTTGTTTTTAGGAAGTCATAAAGAGAGTGGATCCTTTCAATAATCAAAGCTGTAGAGCATCTAATAGTCACGATCATGAAGACATTTACCACAAGAATTTTGGATCCTTTTATTCACGCGAGGTGTGCACTTTAATACCGATTATTTGAGTTCAGTATTGGGTCAACCTAGAGACCTTTCTTTTCCTTGCTTTTTTGACGCGCAAGAGTTGGGTCAAAGCATCCAATGAGATTTCTTTAAAACTTAAGAAAGAGTTTAGCACAGACTATTTATTTCAGTAATAACTACGTGCCACTCGTGAAGCCATATCACAATTGAAAATAACGTCACGTGTCAAAATGTCTGCCGTCTCAGATCAGTCATCTCGGGTGTCCAAATATTTGCAGAAATGTGACAATTGCTCTAAAATTAAAGGACGTTTGCACACTACAACCTGAAGGCTGTTTACGAACTAAACGTTTGAAATGAGTACCCAAACCCATTTCCCAACTCCTTCTCCTTCTCCTTCTCCTTCTCCTTCTCCTTTTTTTTTTTTTTTTGCAGTCTTGCATGAGGTCATGTCTGGCAATGATTCAAATCAAAACATGTGGCTGTGCAGAGGGTCGATTTCCGATCGACGATCGCTATATCTGTAACACCATCAAGAAACCTGACGCAGGTTTGGAAGTATATCTTGTTGAAAGTTTAATGTTGCGTCTTATAAACTGTAACATTTTCCCCCTGAAATACCATAGAACCTCGGCTAAAGACGTTTGGCATAGTCAATGGGTCCTCTTACACGCAGGAAAATAAACCTAACTCAATTTCGTTGGGACAATACCAACGTGGGGTCACGTCAGTGCCGTGCCCGAAGGGTTACAGGAGACATAGATATAAGATAGATACGATTATTATTGTCGAGAACAAATTATCGACGGATTCTGTTTTGAAGGCCTCCATTGTGTTGGGCTCAAGTTTAAGTTTAATTCCTTAACAATATTTTGTCTTCGCTGTTCCGTTTTACTAAATTCCGCAATTGTTCCCTTTTAAATACCCGAAAGATATATCTTATGTTTTTGCAATAGATAACTATCGTTACCTTGTTCCCACTTATTCTTCTGAGGTCCTAGATATTGTCTCATCTTTTGACCATGCATCGTGGTAGAGCGCAGTTACAAAACCAGGAGCAGCAATATAGCAATAAGAGCACACGAAGACTCAATAATGAAACTTGGGCATGCAGTTTGCAAAACTCAAGACCCTTTGGCTCAGTTGACGAGGCCTTAACTTTTCCAAGGACTTCTAGTTCGCTCGAATTGCAATTTGTAGGCGACATATCCGAGCTCAACTCTGACAACTGCCATCCTTTCTAATTAATTGCTAAATATAAAAGTCTGTGGATGGTCTGCATACAAAACAGCATTGTCTGTGCCTTCAGATTTACCCTTTGGATTTAATAATATACATTTTCTTGTTTCAAAATTGCTAGGACATTGCTTGGACGACTTAATTGCAAAGTTTGATGCGGAAGGTTTAGGTTGCGACCCAGACTGCCCTGTTCCTTGCAGGTAAATCTGATTGACGGTGCTTTAGATTTTATGAATATCTTTCATCAATCTGGTTGCATTTTAAAATTCTAAAGAAATGTTGCGTTCAGAATTTGATTCCTGCACAATCTGATAGCACTAATTTCCTACAAATTTGCACGGAATCACTCCAATCGGATAATGCAGAGGAAAAGAATAAAGCAGTAATTACGTTGATTGTGTAATAGATTTTTGCTAGTCCAGAAGCACTTTTCAGGACAGCACATCAATTCGATGCTTTCTTTACACTTCCAGTGAGGTTGTTTACAAGACTACCATGTCGATGGCAGAGTGGCCTTCCGAAGGATATCAGGTAGATATCTCTTGTTCTGTTTGCTTGCTTGTTAGATTATTCCTTCTTTGCTGTTTGCGTTATTAAAATCAGCTGGAAATGCTCTAGCTCAATTCAAACATATTACTGGGAAACAGATCCCGCCTGAGGTCCGCCTTGTATCAGGGAAACGTTTCTTGTCATTTGAGGAGCTATGAATTGCTGTTAAACAGGTTAACCCCAGGTTTAAATACTTCCATTGATATACGTGTATAACTTTGAGCTAACTGCCACTAGGGTTAAGTTTGCCCATTTGTGAAACTACAGGAATCCAAGAAAGAAAAAAAAACTGATTTACTGACATTTGATGATTATTTATCAGGAAACGCTATTCAAACGTGTTCTAAAAAGACAAAATCCAGCGTATGAACAGCAAAAGGCTGATGGTTCTGGTTCATTGCAGTAAGTACAAATTTTGCCATAGGAAAGAAATAACATAGACTTTAATTAAGTATCGATGCTTGATGTCGTCTTTCACATACGATTTATAGAAATGTGTGATTTTTAGCTAAAAGACACAAGCTGGATAAAAGTCTTCAATTACTTGACGTTACTTCTGTGATTAAATTTTGTAGTCGAAACTTCCTCCAGGTCAAAGTGTTTTTCGAACGGCTGAATTTTCAGGAAGTGAAAGAGCAATTAAGCTACAAGGTAATGATCATATTTTGTTTATTTAACTGCATACAAAGGTTGACAACATTTGAATTATGTTCAGTATGTTAAAATTTGCGATGATTTTTAAGTTATCTTAACCCTAGTCACAAGGGGGAAAGAGTGATAGGGGGTAGGGGGTGATGGCACCGAACCAAAGCTTTATTTATTTATTTATTTTCTCAGAATAATTATGAAAAGGAGATTTACTTTTTGATGCTAAAATGTTTGCATTGTAACCGTTTTTGACGTGAAATAAAAAATCGCCTTACGGAAAAATGTTCGCTTTTCCTCTCTTTACCAGCATTGCAGAATAAGGACCCTTTTTTCAGTTTCAATAATAATTTTGCACTGATTTTTCATTATTTTGCGTTATTTATCGAACTGCTGAGAAAAAAAGTTGCGTCCAAGATGCTGGGTGCAAGATGGAGAAATCAATTTAAGACGAATGATTCAGCTACCAGAATATAACTAAACGGAACGCTAGTCAAAAAAGAGCTAGAAATATAATCAAGCTGACGAGGGTCTTTACTTCCAAAAATTTAACGTAAACGCTTGTTTTATTATCAATAATTTCGCTTTGTTCAACGACTCTTGCAGGGCATCAACCTGATTGCTGACATCGGTGGCCAACTGGGGCTTTGGATCGGGGTATCGGTCCTGACCTGCTGCGAAGTCCTGGAACTAGTTCTGCTACTAATACAGAGCTTCGTTAAAAGAATAACAACTCACGCTAGCAGAGTGGAAGTACGAGAATAGATTTTGATGAGAACCTCTCGAAAAGCATCAAGTTTGTTCACATCTCGTTGAAAAAAACAGTGGTTTGCACATGTTACCAGGTCTTAGGACTTGTTACATCAAACTTGTGTACTTACAGCGTAATCACATAATTATCTTTTTGCAGAAAGACAATAATATTTTTTTTTAACGTTAATTATTCACAAGCGTTCCTAGGTTGATTATTTTAGACTAAGCAGATTTTCTTCTGAAAAGTAAGTAGTCAACGCATTAAAAAAAAAAAAAGCAAAAAAAAAAAAAAACAATAATCAATTTGCTGCGCATTTTTTTCTTTCACTTTAGCTTTTATATCGGTTTTTACTATCTGAAGCCTATTTTGCTGTTTATCTAGCGTATTGTACGAATCATTAAGTCCAAGATAGACCATAGAAAATGGCAGCTGTCGTGAAGCTGTCCGTCATATTACGTCATCATTCCATGCATGTAAAGGATCTTGATTTAAATATGCTATAAGTCCTCCAAATTTCAATCTTAGCTTAGACACTCTGTGGCTTACAAACCCACAATTTCTAAACATCATCACAATTATGGCCTCATATTCATCACGAGGTCAGATGCCATTTGTTACAGGACACGAGCAGGGCATGTTGCATGGCAACAGGTCCCATGCGACAAAAGTTGTACAGTCTAAATCGTCCCTCACAAAATGTAATTTTAAGGTTTCAAAGTAGGGTTGCTCACCAACCACATACTCGCTCAGGAAAAGCTCTGCCCACTTGCATGTTGAAACTTGTAATGCTTAACTAAGAAGTTATGCGTTGAAATTAAAACTCTCAGTTTTCACCCCGACTATGGTATTATTAAACGATAAAGGTTAATAAAATTACTTTGTCTATGACAATTATATCATCTTATACTTCACTAAAATGTCAATAAACACGATTATAAGGACATGTTTTTAAGATGTCGTGTTTTAACTGTGACAACACAACTCCGCTTTACAAGTTCTAAGGAAAGGTCCAGGAATCCCGAGTGACACTGCCGTCCCGTAGAGTTTCGGGTTCCAGTATTTAGAGCGACGTTCGTTGTAGAGTGGATCAGAATTTAAGACAAAAAAAAAAATGTTTCTACCAACAGAAAGTAACAAACCGGAATGAAGAGGGTATCGTAAGAAACTGTACGGTGGAGACTGTGATGTTTAAGGCTCCTTGAATTTATTCCAATGTATTAAGGAATTTTAAGAAAAAGACCAAAATTCCGTGTTATAGTTATCAGTAGTTCAAGGCTTTGATACTTTAAGCCGGATTTTGGTACAGCATTGAGAAGTTCGAACTGCTCCAACACAAAAGCCCTTTTATTGCTAGAAGTTGCCCCCAAACTCAGGGTTATTAGCATTGGTATGAATCACAAATTTGTCAAGTCACCACGTAGCAAGCAATTCAGATCTGCCTTTTTTATTTGCAAAATTAAGTAAGGTGGATTTGCTTATAACATTTTCAATAACATAACTTTAATTAAAAGCTTAGTTACGTCGCATTTTTTAATGTTACACAGGAGTCCTTAACATGTAATCTTTGACTTACCCTTTTTTAAACTCAGGAAAATTAAGGCATGGGTCAGCAATTATTTTCCTCAAAACAGTTAGGGGGTGGTCTACGTTCTGAGGCTTGGTTCATAACAACATAAACTTTTGGGAGACAAATACACATTCTAAAGTGATTATTTTTGACTTGTCAAACTTATGCAAATTAGGTCACGTGACTTGATACGGCCAAAAAATCGTAGAAATTCTTTAAGCAAAAATGGGAACAGTTTGCAAAAAGAAGGTTTCAACAGAACTGGTACAGGACAAGTCCTAATGACAACAGCAAAGGAACTGTGCTTGGCAGTTGTTGAATAGTTCATTATTTTTGGAAATAAACGGTTTCCTCTACTAGTACCCAGTCCTCTGATAAAAGTGATTTGTCTTTTTAAAAGTTTCTTTTTAAGTATCTTAACTTTTCCAAGCGCAGAAACGATTTATCTAATGACCCTTAACTCATGAAACTAACATCAAAGTTAAAGGACATAAGAAAAGTGTTCCCATTTAACAAAAGAGATTTTTTGGTTTGAAGAGGTCACGTGACCTAATTTACATATTTTCGACATTCCAAATTGACACAAACTGTCAACCTTTTGACCTGGCAAAGTTTCCTGTTGCTACAACTGAAGCTTCAAAATATACACTACCCCCTAACTTTCCGGGTGAATAACTGGAGGCCCTTGCCTTAATTTGCTTGAGAAGGCTGCAGTTTTTTTTTTTGAATATTCACCTCAGGAAAGGAAATAATTTAGCATTTGACCAAGGGCTTGTTAATGTTTGACTATCTTTTTTTTACGAAAAGGTAGCAGAATTCTTCGTCATTTGTAGCTTTCCAGGACACATGACAGATCTAAACAAGGTTGATGTTCGAACCGAAAATGTACATTGTTTCATTTAAGGTATAGCTAGAGAGTTCCCTGTATAGAACTGTTTCTATAGAGGTTGTCTTACCAAAACGTAAAAGCGCACGCGACAATGTGAGAAAGTATTATGGGTAATGCTTCCTAGTCACTGTGAACTTCAATCAAACAACGCCAAAATATTAGTACCCCTTGTACCATTTGCATCGTTGGGTGCGCTTTTACGCTTTCCTGAAAAAATCTTTTTTGGGAACGGCTGTATTCTGCCACTGATTGTCCTGTTTGTTGTGATTTCCAGCACGCGGTGACCTCATTTCTCTTACTGTATCTCTAAATTTAAAGGATTTTAAAAAAAGGATTTTAAAATAAACGCAGGGATTGAAACAGGAAATATTAAAAACAGCTAGCGTGCTAAAGTTCATTAAAAGAGTTCTGATGAGACTCCTTAACTGCCAAGGGTCCTGTTTGTCATCTTTCCTTATAACTCATATGCGCCTAAAAAGTTGACGGTGTGGTCACCTTCTACAGTCCCGTGACCCAGGAGTCTCACGGTTACCACGCTTCCCTTTTTCATTACAAACACCGCTCCAGAGTATGTGGCTTCTTCGCCCTTCACAACTTTAGAGAGGTAAATATTCCCGTCGACTAGTATCTCAAATCCAGTCCTGTCGTTATCGGTTTGAAGGAAATGGAACT
This sequence comes from Orbicella faveolata, assembly GCF_042242905.1. Taxonomy (NCBI): domain Eukaryota; kingdom Metazoa; phylum Cnidaria; class Anthozoa; order Scleractinia; family Merulinidae; genus Orbicella; species Orbicella faveolata. The sequence continues at coordinate 30,352,405 of NW_028301553.1, forward strand.
GACAGTAAACAAAGTAGCGGCCATCTCGTGGTATTTCCAGTGAGTCGTTTGTTGATTTCACTCCTCCAGCGAGATGGGAAGTTGGACATGTGGAACACCAGCGAGAGAATTCTGTACATTAAAACGAAAAAAAAAGTATTACGTTGTAAATAATTTAATGGGTAAATCTAAAACTTATTATAACTTATAACTCTTATTGAGTAAGAGAAAATTCGATAAAATAAAAAAAAATGGGGGTCACCGTGCTGTTCATGAGTTTCAGAAGCGCTTAAAGCTAAAATTAAGGGTTTTTAAACAGGTCATACTGTTGCTATGGTAACCAAATCAACATGTTAACCAATGATAAGCAAGTTTTTCGATACCATGATTGTGGCATCAACCGATGTAGTGTGGTTACAATGGCCCATCAAAATCTTCGTCTTGGAAAGTGCTGGAAACTGTTTTGAGTCACCTTAAGGTGAATCTGAAACCACTATATTTGCATCACTTGTCACACAGTGGTAGCATCCATCTTTCAAAGTATATATAGCTGTTAGAAAAGTGCTGGAAACTGTTGCCAGCCTCCTTTAGTATTTGCAACTGCCATTTATACAACGCAATGATAATGTTAAAAGCTAGACTCACGAAGACCGTCTGAGAAACGAAATGGTCCTCCATCTCCAGTCAAATGCCCAGAAGGCTTCTGCTTAAAAATAATAATACCTCACATTAAGAGACTTCAGTATACCTTTATGTACATTTTATTTCCGATCCAGTGCAACCCGGAAAGAACGATCAAATATGATCGGTCGTTACCTTGAATTTTCTCTAGTTTTAAGTGCATCCCATGAAAAGTCGATTAGAAAATTAGTTTTACAACTCGGTATTCAAAGCAGCAAAGCATATTACGAGTATAAAAGGAGTAGAAACAAATTAAATATGTCCGTCAATCAGTCAATCAATCAATCAATCAATCAATGAGAAACGGAGAATTTATTATCGTTCCTGGTAATTTTCTTTTCTCCCAACATTTGATAATCAGTTAAGCTTCAATTCTCTTACCTCACTGCCCTGAGAAGCATCGTCACGCATGCCTGAGGCTTCGGGACACTTCTAAAATAAGTTAATAATAAATTAATATACTAACTGGCCCGAAAACGCGTTAAAATTGGTAATGATTCCATGTTAATCACTGAACAAAGAGGGAAGACTGATTAGCCGAAGAAAAACATTTGTCTACTAAGCGTTTATGTTAATGATTTTGCCAAGCATTTTTTAATGCGTTTTGCTGTTCAGTCGGATATTTTAGTGAGGTGAAAACATGACAGAGCGTTCATTCAACAGGGTAGATTTGGAAAAAGTTCGCTTTAGGCAAGCTACAATGTCAGTGATCTTGCAGTGCCTCTTACCGAACACCATGTTTCCATGCACATATGCCTTGTGAACTGTTTTAATTGATGAAATATCACTTATTGTGACTATATTTTATTGGGTATTGAGTCCTTGTAGTGTGCTTATTTTGGCTTCCAGAGAGGCTCACTTGGTCGTAGTTCTGGATAACAAACTTTGAAGCAAACTCCCTTCTCGGCTAAGAATGTGAAAGCAACTAAGTATTATTATTTTTATGAAACATACCTTTGATCCCGAGAATCCAGAAGGTCCTGGCGGACCAGGATATCCGGGATCACCCTAAGGAAAGAAAATGTACTACTTTTTATCATATTGTTCTATCATCACCGCACAGCGAGCTGGCCTCAGTACGACTGGACAGTTTGAATTCAATCGGTCTGCTAAATGCAATCCCACCCCGCGCAAAATCATTAGTTCATTCAACGAAATCAACGTCTTTATAGAAGATAAATCCTCAAATAATTCTTATCAAACAAGCGTTTAACTTGTTAGACTGAGGCTTACTGAACAAAACATGTCTATCGCTTTTTTACCTTGAGACCATCTCTTCCATCTCTACCGTCTTTTCCATCTTTCCCATCTCTGCCATCTTTTCCTTTTAGCAGGGGAGCCATCTTCCTAACAAAACTTTCAAGCCACATTGGATTGAACTCCAAAGGCTTTGCGTCTTCAGACTTTTTTGACAGTGATATAACATCCTATAAGAAAAAGAAAAAAAAAAGAAAATGAATAAAGGGAAGGTGTTGAGTATTTTCAGTGCTGAAATACGTCAAACTCGAAAGACTGTGTTTGACCACATTCGAGTCAAAATAAAGTTAAGTATTATGTCTTTCCACAAAAAGAGAAGAGCTGTTAAAAATACGACGCACAGCGCAGTATTTTTGACGCACTCTGAGGTGTTTGGAAATGTAGTCAAACACTGTTTTGAGTGTTTGATACATCTTCTCAGTGGAAACTAAAGCTTAGGGAAAAAAAGGTAGAATTATAATCGTAACAATATATATCCAAACACTGTCACGGTCATGATTTCCTCTGTTTAAACTTTATGAATTATCAATAAGTTTAAGAATTTTTTTCCTTTTCCTCCCTGATGCATATAGCGTACTGTTTGTAATATAAGTAATACATTTTGTTGTTCCACTTACTCTTTCCTTTACATCGTTTGATGTTCTTTTGTGCACCCTTTGTTCATTTGGAAGTCCAACCATGGCTTGCTGTAGCCTGACTGGACTTGTGTCAACACCCATGTAGTCGTTTAACATACCCAAGCCATCAGGAATCTGACGTTTGTCGATTGAATGTTCTCTCTCCTCTCCAGATGATTTTTCCTCCAGTCTTCGTTTCCTTGCCAAACTGGCAAATTTGTCGTGGTAATTCTCATTCATCTGGTCGTCGTATCTAACATCAACGCTTCGTCGCCTCCGCACAAGGTGCAAAGCTTCGTGAATTAATGCACTTGGATTGGCTGCAAGTTCTCTAGCTTTATGCCTAGTCAAGCGTGAGGCAGCGGTACTTGCACTGTCGCGAATTTTGTCCCCTTGACATCTCACCACAAAAATTGTAGTGGCTATCAGAGTTAGCAAAATCGTGGATCGCCTTGAAAATCCCATCGTCGTTGTTTAGTGCAGGTTTAGGTAAATACTAAAGGAGGGACAGAAAACAAAATTGCGAGAGATGAGCTACAAATTTCAGTTACTACCTACCAGTTTGCTATTCCTGCTACCTTGTTTAAATGTCTGCATAGTCCCTACAGGCTTACTGACTGAATGATGGAAAGAACCCACTGTTCTTGAGACACCCACCGTGAACCAATTGACTACACCTACTGACCGCCCCGAACGATTTAACAACAATTACTTTTATTTATTTCAGTAACCATAACAGTCTGATCATCACCCAGTGGCTTCCCATGCATGACTAACGATGACCTGAAATGACGTTGTTCTGCTTCTATCCCTTCGTGGGATATACCCGTCTGTTCATTAAAGTAGAAAAAGTTATTTAAGAATGATGCTAAAACTTATCTTCTCAAAATACAACTAGAGAGACAAGGCTAGGGTCAAAGCCAAGCTTCCCGATCAGCTTATAATGCATAATCTATAGAGGTCACCGTACCTTACCGAGACAAGGTCACACTTCAAGTTAATTGAGTAAATTACGGACTACTTGGAAAACCTCAGGGGAACCTTTTCGATCGTATCCGTGCCATACCTGTAGTATAACACATGTTCATTTATTGCACCAGGTTATTCACAGCGTCGCATGTAACGGGGTTAAATCAATGGAAAAAAAATATCAATATCCAAAAATATCAAATATTTTGGTTGGGTTCATGATACGTACTTGAAGCAATGGCAACAATTGGTTTCACCAGGCTGTTCACAGCGTCGCATGTAGCGGGGGTTATATCAATAGAAAAAAAAAAAGCGTATCTATCAAATCTTTTGGTTGGGCTCGTGACACTTGAAGCGGTAAAGCGGTCTTGACAAGGGCAACAAGGGGTTCACCGTAAATTAAGAGACCAACAGAGTCAAGAAGCCGTAGAACCACCTGCTGTTGGTGATTTCAATTAATTCAATTACAGCGAGGCCGACGTTTACCCGCGTCCAAACAATAGCTGATAGCAAACAAAGACCTTCGTTGAAACTGAGAATAGAATAATTTTTCGGTGCAAATGCTGATGCAATTATACAACAGAGACTAGCATTGAAATATTGTCACTTTTAAACCCCTTCTGTGAATCAGACAGCCCTTAAGCAGGTTGACCACGGGCGGTCAACGGATCATTTGAACAAAATAATATGGGGCGAGCGCCATATTGGTTAATGTTAGGTTACTATTTAATTCATATAAGGGGCAGTTTTGAAAAACAATCTTACTTAGTTTTCCAAAAATAAGTTCTAAAAATTAAGACCGTTTACAAACTTTCCACTAGTTCAGTAGCAACTTTAAAGTAACGCGCCATTTCCAGAACCTTTTTAACTCTTGTGTAAAAATATTTATATCTCAGCGCTAGATGAATAGCGTGAAAGGGAGGCGATAAAAGAGGTATCACAGTAAGGCTACTCGTAGTTTACTGCTACTGCTGTGATAGAATAATCACTTTTTGATTTGGATTTAAACCTCTGAGTCTAGCTCACTTGCAATAATGCCGTTCGACTCCGATTACCTACCAGCCGAGAGAACCATGACAACGCGCGCAACTCCCACATCGATAAGAATGAACAGGTGTTTATCTTTAAGGTCGGGGTAATGCTGTAAATGTCTTACATCTTTGATATCGTTAACTATCGGCCCTACAAAACTGATATTTCCCCTGAGGAAGGAATTTATGCCAGCATAAAAAAAATGCTAATTGGAATCAGCTCTGGTGCCAATCACATTAGCTTCTTTGGCCACTGCCGTCTTCTGAAGCAGGTACTCAAGTGTTAAATCAAATTTAATAACCGGTGTTTTCCGAAAAAAAAGCGATAGTCAACTCCGAGCCTTTTGTAAAATTAAACGAATGAAGACTTACCTGGACATTACCCCGTCACGTTTAGTCCGGATTTCTGCATCCTAAAGAGTGCTTTGGAGCATTTTACAGTCGGCGATATCCACTGCGTGCTTCGTTAAACTCGAATGTACTTCTTTTGAAGCATTACCTATTCTTACACAGACTTGGCAGGTGGCTGTCAGCCTTAAAGTTGGGAAATTAACTCCTTAACCGGGTTTACATTAAGCATTTTCATCGAAAATAGTGAACATGTTGAGGTTTTGAGGTGGAATGAACACAGCCTTTTACAAGCGAAGACGCAATGCAGTGACATCTGGCATTTCCATTTTTGGGGGGTTGGATGTAGCGAAAAGAAGACAAGTTTTCATGCTTGATCAGGGCTATTTTCTGTCATAATCAAATGTTTTTCGATTTTGCTACGCAAGGTCAGATTCTTACAATTGCATTGCCTTCTTTTTAGTGTTTTGTACGACATTTTCCAACGGTTGAGCCAGCGGTCCATAACATGTTTGAATACGAGGCAATTTAAATATGTAATTCCGACTAACTAAAATACAATGGAATGTCTATAAACGCTCAAAGGCTGAAAGGAATTTTGAAAAATTTAAACAAGCTTCGTTTAAGACGAGTATGTGTTTGTTTGCCTGTGCTGTTCCTTTACCGCAGCAACAATCCGGGGTTTGGAGTTCAGTTTCGATGAAACCCCGCTAAGAACGTAGGTTCTGCCATTGTGCTTGTCACTTTCGTTTGAAAAGCTGCCACTCTCACCTAATTGAATTGACATGGTTCGTTTGCATAACCATTGACTTAACCCATCGACATGGAACTGCGTGTGAAACCACCGCGAACCACATGTGGATACTATGTTTCGGAGGTAATGATGTAAATAGACAAACAATCCTTAGGGTTTGAGAGTTCGATCTTACCTTGATTGATCAAGCTCACAACAGGTTTTCAGTGTCTGGATGTGTCTTGTTAATGTTCCATAAAACAATCTCAATAAATTTAGAAAACTCGTGTTCGTTCTTAGCTACATGCCTTGAGTCGTATTCTTAGATATACCTGCTGTGTAACTTGATTCGTATCATAACTGCAGTTAAGATGACTTAACACATTTTAAGGGCTATCACTTTACTTTGTAAAGTCATTGAACTAAACAAAAGTTTATTACATGTTTGTGTTTGTTTTTGTTTGTTTGCTTGTTTGCTTATATTTTATCTTTTCCCACACGGTATTTCCTTATCAAAAAATCAAGAAAAAAGAAGGTCGGTCAATATAATCAAATCAACCAATCAGAATGTTTCATTGCCATACTATATTTTGTACATATTGGACCTGATAAACCTTGTACAGCTCTGTTTAAAATAAATATGAATTCGTACAACCGCAAACATTTATAAACCTATGGTGGTTGAATATCTGTCCATGGTCATCGTTTTTAGCTGTGCAGGCCTGGCTTTGAACGAGTCGTACTGTTAAATAGCTATGCGGTGACCAAATATCATCGGTCCTTGTTCTTGGTTTTTAATTAATTAGGGAAAATTTAATGTATTGACACTCACAGGAACGCAGACCGCCACTACCAAAATACTGCATTGGAACTGGTGACTGGAAGACTCCAACGCCTTGTGGAAGCTCAGTTTGTAGACCGAATTCAATCGGTTTGCTTTTGGATCTCTCAATCCTGAAAGTCGATTTCTTCGCAAAATTACTTTCAATCTGACTTACTAATGAAGCTGATGATTATTACTGTTTTCAAGGGCGCTTCTCTTGCATTGATAATTAAAAATCGCGCTTGACGAACACACACACAGTAAAATTTACGTTACGCTGAAATAAGTTTCTTTTAACCATCTTGTTCAAACGCCCTGATGAAGTCTTTGTTATCAGACGAAACCGGTCGGAGAAAATAAAGCAAGTTGACAAGTTCTGTTGCTGTGTGCTGCTTACAAGCGTTTAGCTATTTAAAAAATGGCTAATCATTTCGAATCAGATTTAAATAGACTTTTGGTTCATTGTGAACCAAGGGAAGTGGAGTCATAGTTATACCAAATACAGGGTGCAATCTTTCATAACTGGACCTATAATTTATGAAATGGCTCAACATAATCCAGCAAGGCTCGTCGCCAAAGATGGATTTTGCTGCAACTACCAGAAATGCAGTTTGTGTTATATACTTACCTTATGTACAAGACAAACTAGAGAAATAATCCAAAATGAGTTTCGTTTGATCGAACTGCATTTTAAGAGGTCGTTGCTTTATTTTAATTGTAAGGTAATTTACGCCACGAGGTACCATCTTGTCGGAAATTTATCATCTTTCTTGTGGTTGGAGTAATTACATTCAGGGAACAAAGTAAGCACAAGCAAGGGACAATGATTAGCAACTATAGCATGCAGGTTCCCATGCATGCGAAAGATGATAGATGTTAACCTGCTCTGTATCCTGAATTTGGATTTTAGTGGGAGTCAGAAGCTGCGCCGACCTATATCTCTGCTTGACTTTAAAGTATATTAATACTATTTTAAACAGTAGAGTCATTTTCGGGACCATGCGGGAAACACCAACTTAAAAAAATATGTGGTGCATTTGTGTTAATAAATGCAATGACCCTCTCCCCCTCCCCCCTCCTACTCCCCCCCCCCCCCTGGAGACCTTGTCTTATGACAGATTATTCTTTCACTTGGCGACTGAAGCAGAAGGAAGATAAAGTTAATACAACGCCTTATCGACGCCCTAACAAATAGAAACAGAAACTGATCGAGACAAGTGCATCCACGAAACTTCATGCATGGGATTTTTATTTTGGAGCCTCCACCTCGCGATTAAAATGCAATCTAGGCATTATACCGTACGCAAGGCTTTGCAACTGTCAACTCTGAGTTTGATTTATAGTGTTGGCCCTAGAGAATGAATGACTGATTTTGTACCAGGGCGGGAATTTTAATCTAAAATTTTTCCACTGGAAGTTGAATGCCTCCTATGTGTGGGGTTCCCCCCCTCTCAAGTTTAATATTGATAGGTGCAATAATAGTCAACACAAATCTCACCTAGTGGGACAAATTTGTCGTACTTGATATTCCAACCTTGTCGTTCAGACAGGAGGAGCAGACAACGCTCTGCAACACAGCCAATGGTCTGTGACGGGTTGATTCCCACATCCCTCTGCGACATAGAGTCAATCCAGTAGGTTATCCGTCTCAATCATCAAAACAAACGAGTCTTATAATCCTTAAAATCCATTTGGTTTTTAAAGGAAGAAGGGTGAAGACTATCACTGACAGTATCATTATGAAATTTGAGTCATTTGCCACGTCATTAGCCACGCCCCAACTCTAGCTAATTAAATTTAAAATATTTAGAGAGGAAGCCAGGTCAGCCTTAGCTGGTTTTCATTCGGATCCTCTATACTGGTCAAATTGACATTTGGAAATGTTGGTTTTTTGTGGAGGGAGAAAAACCGGAGAACTTGAAGGAAAACCCTTGGAGCAAGGCGAGAACCAACAACAAACTCAACCCACATATGGCACCAGGCCGGAATCGAACCAGGGCCATATTGGTGGGAGGCGAATTCTCTTTCCCCCACGTCATCCCAGCTTCCGGCTGACTTATATGTACAACTGTACAAGACAACTAAATTAGCCTGACTCGAAATAAAAAGCAATGTTAGAACAAACGATATCAGGGTACGTTGGCGGTAGAATATATCCGTTTAGTGTCACAAGGATTGTATACGGAAGTAGACAACTAGGTCAAAAAACAGAGAGCTATTGAGTCTACTGGCAGTTTTGAGAGCCACTGACCTAAATTCATTCAGCCAATTAAAGCGCAAGTTAGGCCCAGTTCAGACGCCGAACTTTTCATGAGCCGAACTTAATTCGAATTTGGACCGACCCAAATTATCAAAAGTACACCTGTTGATTCAGACGTCGAACTTAATTCGCCGAACTTTATTTAGTTTAAACCAAAACACATCGAAATGTCAGCGACTTTCAGGCAAAGTAAAAACTGCTTGTAAAATACGTTATAATAATTTATACATTAGGTTCGGCTCATGAAAAGTTCGACGTCTGAATCAAAGCCGTTCCAAAGCCAAAATTCCCGGCTGAGCTAGGCGGGAAGAACGGCTGGGCCGTTCCAAATTCAAATAGCCGTTCTTAACTGATTCAGACGCCGAACTTTCCATGTACTTAATTCAATGTATTTGGTTCGGCTCATGAAAAGTTCGGCGTCTGAACTGGGCCTTAGGAACAAAAGAATCTACACTTATTCACGACAATACCAATCTTGGTGAGAACTGTATTGATAACTACGAACAAAACTTCAAACAGTCCAGAAAGAAAAGTTCATCACTCCAGAGTTATAACTCAATTTTAATGGAAGTAACATTTATGTATTTTGCACTGAGCATTAACCTTTATAGCGAAGAATAACACATTCTAATAATACGGGACAAAAAATTGTGCGAACTCAAAGGAATTGAACACGAGTACAGAATCCATAGAAATCTAGAGAGCGTTTTCACATGACGTCATGACAGCCAAGTTGGTGTTCCAAAACAATGGGACGGCGGCCGTGTTGGTGCACTTAAACAATCCTGCGGGAGTTGAATTTTTTTCTCATGTAAAAACGTTTTTTTGTTAGCTCAAATTTGCTTGGCTGTCATGACCGCGTGAGTGAACATGCTTATCGCATTTGATGAAGCTAGAGGAAGCAAGAGGGACGACAGGAGGGGGAAAACGAGAGCACGTGGGGAATGCTGCGAAGAAAAAAAAAAAAGAGAGAAGAAAGATAGCCATTTTGCAATTGCCTATCTTTCTAGAATGTGAGATTTTACCAAAATCATTGTCCTCCGCGCGCCCTCCCATTCGAAGCCTCCGCAAAAGGTAAAAGACTGAAGCAAAAACCCTATTTGGCTCTTACGAAGAATGTGAGAATTTATACGAAACGGACGAAAGAAAGGTAAAAAAGATAAATAAGAATGGAAGAAAACACAAAATACGAGGTTTAAAAAGATATTAACCGGGCGGCCTGAGGACAGTCCGGTTTAAAATTCACGGAGTATGTTGTTGTTGTTTTTTTTTCTTTTCTTTTCTTTTCTTTATTTTTTTATTTTTTTATTTTTTTTCTGAAATGAGAACAAGGGAACCGAGAAAAGAAAGGTTAATTCCATAAAAATGTATGTACATATAGATGATAGGAGACTGACGAAAAAGTGATTACAAATTTATTCAATTCGCCATTCGTTACATACAAAATAAGTAAAAATTGCCAAGTACATAGTAATGACGTTATTTTGACGTCGACAACATACTGCGGTGTATTTCAATCGTGATCACTCGTGCTCACTCATATTCACTCGGGGTCTCTTTGAGACATGCCCTGCTATATCCATTGACTTATGAGTCATACAAAAAAATTATAACTAAACCATGCGGTATGTAAGTGCCCCTATAGCACGAGTTAAAATCGCTTATTTGATTTTGTTTAATATCTTTAAAGTCACACTAGGTGGCTCGTCACGCGCTCTTAACTTGTCTCACGTTTCCATACGGAACGCATGTTGCGCTAGACATCTATTATGTAATTCAATATAATTTAGGAAAAAAGGACCTTTGATCAGTTTTGGCAAGCACTCGTGCTCCGAAGGAAAGAAATTACTTCTTATTAGTTAGTCATATCGAAGGAAGGAAAGGTTCTATTGATGTCAACTCTCGCCAGATCCGATCCTGGAATATTTCTTAAGCTATTTGCTTGGCCCTAATTTCGTAAATCAATTGTTTCTAGTTTCACGATACGATACAACAATAAAGAAGGCGTTTCAAAAGAAGTTTGGTACGAAATAGGTTGTGTCTATCCGTGGATTTTGTGCGGTCCAGCTAGCGGTGGACAAGCGCCGCTATACGGTACTTGTATTAAAACCGAGTTCGAAAATCACTTTTCGCCAAGAATTCTGAGTGGTGCATGTTACAGCAACCAAGAGATAATAAAAAAATAAGCCCAGTTAAACAGTTTTTGATTCTTTTAGAATCTAATTTAACAACTAGTTTGAAAGAAAAACGAAAATCGTTCGTACTTGTGACGCCAACGAGATAATTCGAAAACGTTTCCTCTCCGGTGTTTGTCAGTGACAAAAACCCAACATTTTATTTAGAAACTTGTCACCAGCGCTTTTTGTTATACGATATAAGATCAAATTTACACAATGCCGTCTGTCTCCAGAAAATCGCTTCTGACTTGAACAGATCCCGGCTTGGATTTTGTTGGAGGGACTATGCTTGCGTAGGAAAACTGAAAGAGAGGAAATACAATTCAAAGTTAGATAATGTTTTATTATCGTTTCTTTACGATTTAGTAATTTTCCATGTAAGGGATTTATAGGTGACACGACGCAGTCTGAGACTCGAAAGTATTTACATTTCTTCTCAGTATTATATGTTTTGATTCGTCCCTAAATAACCAGCCTACATAAATGCAACAAAAGTTCAGAGCAAGCTTAGATTGTCGAGTTAAAGGCGACTTTGCAAAAAGTTGCACGTTATCATACTTGCCACAAAAGTTGTCACAGGACACGTTTTTGAGTTGTAGGCACTTCAGGGTAGAATTAAAGGTGTTATTAAAAAGTTGTCATTTTCCTATGGTAACCTGTTATATGGAAGCGATGTCCGCAACTTAATAACATGGATAGCTTACGATTAAGATTAGCAGAAATATTATCGCAAATAAACAATATTCCTGAAAAAAGTCATGTTATTCCCTTATTTGTGTGATCAAATGTGATGTGGGATCAAATGACAAACTGTAGTAATATTGAACCATCACGGAAGAGGGGATGGAAAGAGCTAGGAACTATTGTCAGCCGCGTTATTTGATGTAATATCCCAAAAAGTTTCTTAATTTGGTTATTTCTGCTAATCTTTATGCTCACCGAAACATGAATTATGCCGATCAAAGGAAACGTCAATTAACAAAACAAATAAATATCACTTATTTTCCAGCCTCGCCTCATGTGCATAATCTATCCAGCATCCGGTATTGATGTAGATTGTTTTTCCTGTTCTGTTCTTGATTCTGTGATCTCGCCATACATGGGTGTGTCCCAAAACAACGACATCCTCACCACACTGACATATAAAATCGTCAAAGTTTCCTACTGATCCCTTCAGCAGGCTGTATGTGTAACTAGAGCCAAACTGGTGGCAATTAAACAAGAGAAACGCATTTAAAACTCTTTTAGGCAGAAATCACTGATGGAACGATGAATAACCATGAAATTGCGGCATTATCCTAAGGAGACGTACTAAATCAACATCAGTTCTGGTTCCGAACTCGGTAAACTGAAACTAACGACTGTTGCGTGGCTTTTTTTGGACGTTACCCATTCTCTACATGCGAAATAATACCACCACCGTGGTACAAGGGGGGCAGTGGAACCAATCCCCTGGATATTCGTAGTCATAAGATTTTGGTTTTTTTGGTTTTTTTTTTTTACATTTTTCATGTTTAATAGAGAGTCCTCAGGTTGCTATACAACATGAGATATTTGTTTTTGGTCATGTTGTTGTTGTTGTTTATAGTAGTCAAAGCGCTTAGCTATACCTAGCTAGTTGACAGGCATGCCACTTAAAATGATTGAAACAAATATATTTAAACTAAACATAATAGGCTTAAAAATCCCAACTGAGTGTTTTAAATTATATTTAAATGAAATATTACGCCGCATAAAAACATGTCTAATGGGTAATAAATAATTTACCCTCTAGATCTCTACACAGTTTTGTTAGCGATTTAGCAAGTATCATTGCTCCTGCATGCAAGGAGTGAATTATAATTTGTTGACTACTTATCTAAAAGAAATTAATTATACCGAAATGGTGACTCTACCTTTTCGATTGCTCGTTTAATGTACCGATATTTGATGACGTTTGACATTTTGATCCACTTCCCTTCTTCAAGAAGGACGTACTCATCGTCGTTGACGTCACGACCCAAGCCTCGCTCGATCATGGACTCGGTAAATTTCTTTTGCAATGGAGCCTTCGCTAACATCTCAACGACAAAAGATCCCAAATCCCCTCCAAGCGTCCGCATCAGAGACGTCGTCACTTGTCTCAGAACCTAACAGCAAGGTAATAAGAAATTCATTCCAAAATACTCTTAAAATCAACAAATATTCCTCAAGTTTAATTGAGGGATATCTTAATTGTGACCGTGTTTGGATATTTGATCTTAATTAACCTAAGTTTTTACGACCTTATTTCTTCGTTCTCTCCTTATAGCTTTAATTTTTGATTGAGAAGTTATATCAAACAAGAACGACCTTGTCTTACCACATTTTCAAATTTCTCAACGCTCGTCAATACCCGGCCGGTGGATCGTATTTTAAGGTCTATTCTCTTTGTCTACACAATGTAACGTGGCAAAATACGGTCTCTCGTGTTTCATATATTACTTTTATACCCACCTTTCCAAGCAAAGTTATCCGCCACCCTCCCCAGAGAAACAAATCTGGATATTCATAATGTTGTCATGATGAGTAGGGTACCCAGCCGTTGATCCCCAACGGCATGTAGTAGATATATATTTTATAGTAGCAAAAATGGTATAAATTGTATCATATCGATATAAAGGACATCATATTTGCCAGTTCAAATTTACCATCTTAAACTGGCCAGCTCGGGTTCGCAATTTCAGAGTTTTTGTCAAAGCTTAATATATAAACTGATTCTAAAACAAGCCTAGTAAAATCTTACTAGCATATTTATATTTCTTACGTCAGGAGCTCAAAATATGATGGCCATGGAAACATCAAGTCAAGGGAAAAAAAAGAAAACCTCTTTTTAGTAAACTATTGAGAAAAAATATTCAATTATCATCGTCTTACCTAATTAATGTTTGATATGTGATAAATCAGTAACATTCAATTTCTAAATACCTAGAAAACTGCTGAATAGACGACTCTAGCGGTGTATTGTAGAAGAACTTTAAAACGTTTGGAAATGTGATAAAACTCCGATTGCAGTGATTAACAATTAAAACCATCCACTAAAAAGTTTCTTATCTCACAACGTTAATTGAAATAGTGGCGTACACTCACTTCTTCGGTCTCGGTCACAACTGCATCTGTCGTAGCCACTGCCCTTGTGACGTAATACCCTATGGGTCTGCCACCCAGGGGATCGTCTGAATCAGTTAAAGAGTACGTGTTAAATAGATCCCAGTCATGGCCATGCGCAAAACGTATTCTGTACTGCTGCCCGTCGTCACTGTTGATGACGTAGATGAGGGTTCCTGCAATAAATTCCACTTTCTTTCCCATGAGCTCCGCCACAGCCTCGGCAGTCATCTCATGGTCATGATTGCCTCTTATGTAAAACACTTTGACGCCGTCTTCCTCTGCCATTTTTCGCACAACTTTAAAGAAGAGGTCGCAAGTAACGTTCGACTTCCATTTGGCGATACGCTCCTTGAGAGTGAGAGGCGAGAGTGTCATTGGCTCCAGCCACATCTCAACGACATCTCCGAGTAGAACCAAGGTATGTAACGAAACCTGTAAATAGAAAGACAACGAGACTATTTCTTAGCTAGAAATCCGAGGTAAGTTTTGTACTAAGAAAAAAGTGATATTGTGAAGGTATGTTGCTGCGGTCCCTCGTTGTTAGAGAATGATTATGTCTTTAAAACCTAGCTGACTTCAAAAAGAGAAAGGACCAGAATGTTTACTAAATTATTGATTAATTAATCAGGTAATCTCAATGTTCAATGTATTTAGGAGGCAGGGGTGGCGCGGTGGTGAGAGAGCCAGCCTCCCAGTAGTGTGACCCTGGTTTGGATCCAAAACAAGGCTTCGTAAGTGGGTTGGGTAAGGTGTTTTGCTGTTATTTTTGTTGTGGAAGTTCTTCTGGTTCTGCGGTTTTCCTCCCCACACAAAAACCATCAATTTCCTTTGATCTGTTCTTACCTCAGCTACACTTGCCAGTTTGGTGATAAAACTGTTAAGTCTATCGTACATATTTTTGCTCCATTCACAGTCAAGATGAAGATCGCTCATTGATAAAATCTTGTTCTTCATTGGGTGGCTGGGGTTAATCATCTCTCGAACTTCGACCCTTTCGGCATCGGTGCCTTTGGGAGGATAATAGCTAAAAGTAGAAAATAGTTCAATCAATCAATCAATCAATCAATCAATCAATCAATCAATCAGTCAGTCAATCAGTCAATCAATCAACCAATCAATCAATCAATCAATCAATCAACCAACCGATCAGCCCTAACTACCATAAAGGTCAATTCATCAATGAAATAAATCAAAAAGAGCTACCCTCCTACCATGGCCTTACACGCGTATTATATTATCAATAGATACGTTTCATACCTGGGTTCCTTTTTCACTGTGTTCTTTCTGGCAGCCTTAGATGGCCATTGTTGCGAAGCCTCCAAAGGGGTGATATCGTGCAGCTTGTGCCAAATACTTTTTACTTTGCTGAGTTCGAAGACGTCTTTGGCTTCAGCAGGATAAGTGAGTTCTTCTTCATCATCCGAAGAATCAATATCCCGATGTTTCACTTCTAGATCTGTCGACAGATCTGGTGAGGTCGTTGTAGTCTTTTTGGAGTCATCGGTTTGGCCTACAATATAACGTTCTTATAGTTAAAAAGCAATGGTTTATGTGGCATTTTACGAGCAGTAACCTGAAATGTTCAAGGAATCTCTCTCCCTTTGCATATCGAATGTTGTTACATATTCTTTTATGTTCATTTGTTGTTGTTGTCGAATTAAGGTTTGTTGCTGTAGATGTCAGAAACGAGTGGAACCAACTACCTTGGCAAAGAAAAAACAAACTTACAAACTTTAGACTTCAGGGATGCTACTGCGTGTGTTATAGAATTGCATGCATTTTCATCCAGGAGAAGGTCATCCTCGGCATGTGCATCTAAAGCTTTCAAGATATGTGGATAAACATCGTGGACTGCAGCCTTTCCAATAATACAATCCAGGTGACCATAGCCAGGGATCTGGATCCAAGTGTATTCTTGTGCAGGATGGGCCTCTTTAACAAGGTTGAAAGTTTTAAAGGTGTTTTCAGGCAAAAAGCAACTGTTCTTCTCGCCTATTAAGGTAAAGTCAGCAGCTCGCTTAGCAATTTCAGCAAGGGAGCTGTATGTAAATTGATTAGGCATGTACAAAAATGATATATATGCTCAATACAATGTTATAGTTTTATATACGGCAATAAATGAAATTTAAGGGAATTTTTGACATTTTTTATGCACTTTAAGGGGTATCCCTTGGTCTTTGTAAGCATTTGCGAGCACACGAGCAGTGCATTGCACGATTATTATTGCGAGCACAAGCAGAGTTCAAAATTTGTCTTGCGATCAGCGAGCACTTTAGAAAATAGAGATGGCGTGCAGCGAGCAGCGAGCACTTTGTAAATTCTCCGCTAGCCGGAATCTCTCTTTCATTAAAAGGAAACGTTGTTTTGTCCCATGTAATCGGCGTGACACCTCCAAAACGGGACAATGGTTGCAAAGCCGGGCAGCATGTTAAGATTTATCGCTATTCAACCAATCCCAGCAGCTTACAGCCAATTATGCCTTGTCTGATGTAGCTTCACCTGAGTCAATGAGGGGACGCTCAATTGATCAATGAGATCTATTAAAATCTTTCTAACCACACTACGAAAAGGGACTTAAAGCTACCAGACTCCAGAATCCGAACATATGAGCAGTTGCAGACATTTTGCTAGCACGAGCAAACGAGTACTCATCAAATTTTTGCGAGCAATTCGAGCAAAGGTCAAATTTTGTGAACACTTTTCAGTTGAATGGGACCATTCGATACCCCTACTATTAAAGTCCAAGATAGCGGATTCAAAACACGGAAAAATTGATAACGCCAATTTGACGTCACTGACGTCATCTGACGTCATCCGTCATCGATTCTTATTTAGCTCCTATTTAGCCTGGGCCTTCTTTTCGTGACCTTTTTGTAACCCTTCCCCCCACCTTCCCACTCCCTTTGCCTAGTCAATGGCAATACATCTTATATTATGTGTAAAGCACCCGAGCCTGTGTACTTTAGTGATAATTGCGTGTCAATCATGCCATTACATTAGGCGAAAATGACCTCACATATTTCAAAATGTTGGCCTTGCCGATCGGATACGCCATACAAGAAATTGTTGGGAGCTCGAATCCTCATAAATTCCAAACTCGCACTAAAACAGAAATTTCAGGTTTTTAAAACCCCACAAAATTTCTATAAAATACTCTTTGAAAAACAAGGTTGCAATTGAAAAAAAGTCACGTGATTAAATAATTGACAAACGGTTTGCGATTTTTTTTCGTGATAACTTTTAGGACAGGTCACAAAATTCGACCACTTTTGCTGAAATGGTGTTTAAGGACAAAAAGATTGAACCTAGAGAAGTCCTTCAGGCGCCCATCCTACTTCCTAGGTTACAGAGGGCTGAGAAAGAAACATATGATTTATTGCTCAAGAGACCATTTAAATTTGACTAATGTGGTGTGAATTCCTTTGAACTCAATAGGCTCGCAGAAGAGAAAAATTCACGTATGATATTGCCATTGCTGAAACACCGCCGAAACCACGATTAAGACGATAACAGTGGCGGTGGCTGCTTCGGAAGGGGCGGTTGCTAATGTTGCTCGACTAGTTATATTACTACTACTACTGCTGCACGTAATTATACCGCCACTACCACAGTATACCTTCAACTACCACTCACCGACAATGAAACATATGGGTATGTTCAGTCTCCTTATATGTTTCTTGTATGCTGTCGATTCTAGACGATCGTTCTTCTCCATGTCTGGTAAGTAGATGTCTTTGCCTGATGCCGAGACCAGCTTTCTTTTCCGCATCGTTAGGGCGATCTGATTCGCTACCTTGGTTGACAAGTAGCCAAAGAACTCATGCAAGGAATCGTGTGTGAGAGGATTCAGATTCTCGTGTTCCCAAAGTAGGCCATAAAGAAACGTAATTCTGCAAAAGTTTGTGATACCAGTTACAAATGTAAAGAGAAAAGGTTTTTCAGCTGCAAGTTGAAAAACAAACTTTGCTACTTCTTCTCCTCCGTTAGTGGCACATTTTGTTGTTGTTTTAATTGGTGCACACTGGTTTCTGATGTGTGCAGGACCCATGTAAAATGCATCAATATAAAACACTAGTTTTAAAATCAGTCGGATAATCCACCAATTAACCATTTTATAGTCCTTCCAAGTTCACAATAGCGTGGTTTACAGTTGAGCCGTGGTAAAATCAAAATCAAAATAATCACTCTGGCCAACTTCAACAAACGAAGTCAATCCAGTAAAACAATAGAAACTTGAAGAAAATACACTTTCTGAGAACTAAGTTTACCTTTTTTCACATCCAAGAACTTATATAACTCCTAATGTTATTCAAACGAATTGAACAATTACCTGTGACAAACGGGATTGCGGCATAACTCATCATAAGGCAAAAATATACTTGTGACGCCTTTCGCGAACTTGTTAAAAAGTTTATCGCTGAATGAAGCAAAGTCATCAGTGTCTGCGGTGAGTCCATCTACGCCGAGTGCTTCTGCTGTTCCCGGAATATATAGGCCTGCTTTCAGCTTGTTTAACAAGGCTGGAACAGGGTTTGCAGCTAACTGACTGCAAACCAGACTTCTAACCTTTCCCTCAAGTGCACCAGACAGAAGGGAGGCACAACACACCCAGGATCCAACGCAGTGTGCAACCACTTGAACAGTTTTCTAGGAATATGATGAATCAAAGCTTTGTCGATGTTGCGTGAGCGTTCTCTTAATGTAACATTAATGAAAAATACCGAAAAAAATGAATGAAAATAAAAGGACGACGCTCGATTGATCAATACACTTCCGTTGGCCTTTTTGACTTCACTACCATGGGCATACAGTGGAACCTCCGGCTGGGACCACCTTTCCTCAACGACCAGCTTTTCAAGATACCAAAAGTTTCCCCGTCAAATCAATACACTTGGAACCTCTTGTAGGCGCCCACCTCTCGTAAACGACCGCGACCACTTTTAGAGCTAAAAGTTTGAAATTTTCTTTTGTTTTTAACCTCCCGTAAATGACCATTTGACAGATAACAGAGCGAAAATTGGATAATAAGGATTTGTAATATTATTGCATTCCTCGGTTGTACAAGAGACAGAAATTATCAATGGGAATTACTGAAATTTTTACTCGAAATTGACTTTCCAAAAGGAAACACCGTTAAAAATTTAAAGAAAAACTGCACATACCCTGTACTCTATCAGTCTTAAATGAGGCAAAAGTTTGACTCAATATGGTCTGAGTTCTCGTAAGCGACCACATAGTCTTGACATTTTGGGTGGTCGCTTACGGGGGGTTCGACTGTATTTTTACCTCAACATTCTATATCTTCTCTAAAAAACAGTTGACAGGGTTGGGAGGGAGTGAGTTGTACATATGTCCGTGTTTAGTTATGTGATTAGCACTACGTGTGTGCCTGGGTTAGATGTGACTCTCTGAAGAACCTTGAAAACAGTCTTGCTGGCTATAGAATGCCTCCAGAAATACCTGCTTGGTGATTTCAAGGACTTTGTTTATGGCTGCAGGGTGATCGAACGCGGCGCAGTCATCCAATGTGTAATCCTGGTATACAGCCCACGGGAGGTCACAAGACAGCCGCAAATCAACGAGCCACACGTCATATCTAAAAAGAGGAATAAGAACCCAGGTATGACACTATTTATGCATTTTTCAAAAAGACGTCACAAAAAATGCACCTTAAAACGAAAATCTCCACTTTGCAAACTGACTTTCGAATACTGAAAATCACTAGCGTGCATGTACCATACTCCCACTGCAGCTTACACAATCATAGTCACCCCATCGTTAGCTGCAAACCCTGTTCCAGAGAATGGTAAATGCGAGACTTTGCGCTAGGGCGAGATTGGCGTTTTTCTACAAGTTCAAGGCATTTCGACTTAAAGTGTTTTTATGCTCGCTTGCGACGTTCGGTGCCTCGAAACTTTTTTAGCCTGGAAAAAATTTAGACTGCGAGACAGCTTCGTGAAAAAATCGAGACTGCGAGAACCGCGAAATCTGAAGAATATTTTGCGAGACGCATGGTTGGTTTTGAAGGACAATTTACCTCTCCTTTTCACTGAAGTTAACATCCTAGAGATGTATCTCTGTATTCTATCACGCAGGTGATAATGATAAAGAAGATGAAAACAAATAACAAGCAAGACTATGCATATGTTACCTATGTTCCACAAGGAATTCAACGAGATTGGTTTCAATGGTGTCCAAGCTATAAATTACACTGCTCACACCAGCTCCGTGAAACATTACCACAGGACCCTTCTTCCCGCCTTCAAAACGCGTCAATCGCAGTTCAAACTATAATAAAAGAATAAATTATACTCTTACCACCGTGTGTGTGAGAGCGCCACAATAAGAACACGTACATTACATGTATATATTACAAGAAGCTCGTGAAGATAAAGTGCCACCTCATGATGTTGCAGAGAGTTTCTAGAGATCTGCTGTCACAAAACCTGCGATCAAGCCAATCCTTCGTGTTTCATTTGTCAATCCGAGAGTGAGTTAAAACTCTCAATTTCAATTTTCCCGAACGTATGTTGGTTCATATTACTAAACGATTTGTTTCAGAACAGTACAAGAAGAACAGACAGTTTAATATTTTTTAGTCCGGCTCGTGCACTTCGCTCGTGTCTCAGTGATTACACACCAGCAAAAGTGTTCATAGAGTGTGTTCACATAACGTCACGGCAGCCATATTGGTGTCCTAAAACCATTAAACGACGGTCATGCTGTAAACACTTTGTTTTGTTCCAATAAATTTGCATGGCTGTTGACCACCCAAGAGAAAACACCCTATTGGTTTATCAGTTCTTCAACTTCTACTAGCTTGTGTCACTAATGTCCTCAAACCGTCTGCCTATACTACATGTAGTCTGTATGTTTTAGCCAGTAACTAATGAGTTGTAACAGGATGGGTCCCAGCTACTTTTTCTCGTGTCGGTAATTTCCTTATACCCTTTGCTATGTCAACGAGCCGTGAGTTTGGTTTGCTAATTACTAATGAGTAAACAAAGGATGGATTACAGGTACCTTATCTTTAGTGATGCACTTGTGGACTTCTGGATGTTTCCCATTCAGTCGAAGGGGCCTTTTCATCCTTGGCGGTGCGTTAAGATCAAAGTGGGTCTTCTTTGTTGTAACAGGACTGTAAATGTCCAAAAGACTGCCAGTGAAAAAGGCACAGAACCGTGACACCCACTTTAACTTCTCCATCTTGCTTTCTGTGTGCGTAACTTCGGTCGCGGCCAGCTGCTTCATGAAATTGGGGAGTGTAACAAAAAGTTTTGCTTTTCCCACGGGCTTCCCAGAGAACTTATTCCCGTTATAAATGGTAACGAACAAAGTCGTAGTATCTCCAAGTCCGATCTCTCCAAACGAGTCGTTCTTTACGTACTTGATGCCATCGAAGGAAAATGTTTTGCCACGAATTCCAGTGAGAATCATTTTGTAAACCATTTCCTTGGTGTCTATGTGCTCAGTACTTTGATTTAAGAACTGAAAATGACCTTAAGTGACCAAATAATAATGTAATTTAGAACAGCTAAGAATTGAAAAGGCTAAGCAAGTCTGCGTTATCAGTAATTAAACTTTTATCGATCGGGGAGGATCCAGGATCTTTCTTTGGAGATTTTCTAAAGCGCTTTAGATTCGGCGCTGCTTTGGATCATGATTTTTGCCACAACTGGCTCCGTATGTAATTCAGCGTATTAGGAGGCTCGTCCAGTGGGAAAGCAATAAACGCTAGCGGGAGCTGAGGAGTGCTGTGAGCGAAAGGCTGAGATTGGCGACGTGTTACATTTTTATTCCCGTCCTTATCGTCTTGCCCTTTTTGCTTCAGCTAGTTTTTCTGGCGCTTCTAATCACTGGTTTTCTTGTAGTTTCCTCATAATTGCCTTCTAACATATTTTAGTATAATTCTACAAGTGTTCACGAATGCCGTTTTCTGATTGGCTACGCTACTCAGCATGATTCTGTGATAGATAGTGAGTAGCGTAACAGTCTGCTCTTGTTAACAAAATGACGGCCGCTTCTTGGCTTTTTCGAAGTGTCTGTGAAGAGGATTTAGATTAAGTTTTGAACGACTAGTAGCTTTATACTGAAACGATTAGATTATTCGCTCTCGATTTCTATCGCGCGATAGTTCACGCGATGGAAATCTCGAGCTCATAATCTAATTGCTTAATAAAGCTAACGCTTCGTCATAAAATGTAATGAGCTGAACCATTTCTCAACTTTAATTACCTGCCGTGACTGTCATTGGCGCCATGGACAATGCTGGACAAGTAACCGTGCCGCTTATTGTGGCGGCGTGTGCTGGGTCACAGTTAATCATGCTTTCCACATCTTGAGACTCTATAGTCACGGTGAATTCACACGGTGTTCCTCCTTTTTGATTCTTTGTAGACGTGAACGTTCCGAGCATTTTCTCCGTAAAACGGATGCCGGGCTTTCTCTTAGCAAACGCTGATCTGTCTGAAGACGACAAATGAGTGCACATTATTAACATATCTTTCACAATACAGATACTAGCCGTTGAACAGTATAACCCAATTTTAATTTCTTCGTGTGACGACTCTATACTTACGTCGTTACACTTTATATAGATAACTGTCATGCTAATCATAAATGCCAGTTATTAGTTCTAATTTGCTTCGCTATGAATTTTCAGTGAAATCCAAATTTGGCCATACTTCCTCAGATTTCCATGAACAACTTTACTACAAGTGATTTCAAAAGATCACTCGATCAATCATTCAAACCAATCATATCAATCAAATCAATCATATCAATCATTCAATCAATCAATCAATCAATCAACTTTTATTGTGCACTATTTACAGAATTAATTTACATCAGTATTATAAAATAAATATGAGAAGAGAAATATATGTTGCATATGGCTATGAAAAGAACTGAAAATATATATATATGTGCGTGGTAACGAGTGTAGGGCTTAATTTCTGGTTGGTTATCCCGGCACCACGTGAAGGTGATAACCAGGTGATAAATGCGGAAAACAAAAATACGTTACGTAGTAAACATTACGGAGAATACATTACAAAAATACAAGGGACTATTGATAAGTATTTAAGAGGTGCTCCTCATACTGCTTCTTAAAGGAATCTCAAGAAGCCATTTGAAACAGCCAGTAACAACGTGACAAAAAGCTTGGTTGTCTATTCTCTAATAATTCAAAAACTAACTGCTACATTTTAAGCAGCTCCTTAGAAAATGACTCACTTAGTGGTGTAAATCTGTTGTAATCGATTTTCCATCCTTCTCGTTTTGCTAGGAGGCGCATGCAACGCTCGGCGAGACAGGCAATGGTAAGCGATGGATTGACTCCCACTGCTCGAGGAAGAATGGCTCCGTCTACGACATAGAGTCCATCGAGCAGCTCATCTGTCTCACCTGCCAAAAGAGTTTAATTTTACAACCATTAAGCGGAATTTAGTAGTTGAAAAAAAGAATTGGATAACTTTTTCCAATTCATAGGTCGATGAATTAGCCCACATGGGTTCAGCAGGTGGGCTAAGTTGGCCTCCAATTTTTTTTTTTTTTTTTTTTTTTTTTTTTTTTTTTTATGATTAAAGTAATTATTTATCCTGTTGCTGTATGAGACGATAGATGGTTATAGTCACCCTTCAGCATTTTCCCAGCTTGTCGTGACAGGCTACACACAAATGTAATTTTTGGACGTTGCTGGAACTTAGACAGGCATGATATAGGAGTTCAGTTGCCTAGACGCATTTCAATCATAGGAATAGCTTAGCGCTGAAAAATCTGCATTTTCATTAAGATATTCCCTAAAGAAACTTTTTTGACGCCGTCAAACAGCGCAATAAACGAGAACAAAATATCCATATGCAGGACTTGACTAATTTTGCAAGGATAGGTTTCCTTGTTTTACTTCGTTTGTTGTAAATAGACTTGAATGGTAGGCCACTAGCTTTTCAGTCCTTGACTATAAATGTCTAATTAAATTAATTGAAAAAAATATTACCATTATAATAAAAAAAAAAAGACATCTGATTAACACTCATTTGAAAACGAGTAAAAATTCAATTCTGAAGCACTCAGAAACAGACTGCAAACAGAAACGATTTGTAAATCAGCCCAGAATCTAAAGCGTTTAAGTCCCGGCTTTGACTGAAAAAATAACACTGAGCCAACAGAGACAAAAAAAAAAGCAACAAACAGAATACAAAAATGATCTGAATCCTGATTTTTTACTTCCGTTAGGGTCGTTAAACTGCAACAGTATCTTTGATAAAGGAAACTTAGTAGCTTACCATCAAACACTTGCCCGGCGTGATTCACCACAGCAGTTCTTCCAGATTCTCCCATAGGGCAACCTCCCAAGGGGTGTGCTGACACGACACTCCGACCCAGAGACTCCAGCCACGTCGGGTTCCTCACAAACGTTCCACCAAGACCACGCGCTATTTTCTCTAATGCTTGATTGACATTTGTGAAACTCTTTTCAAAGCCCACCTTTTCCCATGTAATGTCGATGTCGTCGGTTTTGTTTTCGAAAGAAATTACTCCAGACGCGCTATCATGACTCATACACAGAAAGGAAAGTGTGTTGTCAATCCCTTTTCCCTGTAGCTCCTAACGATAAAAGAAAATCGTTGTCAGCCCTCGCAAGAAATCAAACAGTTACATCTAAAGAAATCAGAGTTGCGGCGTTTATTTTCAGTACATCTAGATCTTCCTCAAGAAACACTAACTTTAGTATTTTGTTCAATTTTCATCGTCATACCGTTCGACAGCATTGTTCGTAAACCTGCTTTAAAACTCTTTTGGAACCGTATTCATCGTTTACCACAACTTGTTAAGCTAGCTATTCTGCAAGTCTAACACAAATTAAAGCTGCAAAACTGTTACAACATAATATATTTAAGCTATAAATGGCTCAGTATTCACTCTGGACTTTTGCATTACGCTAGGTTAGAAAAAAAATTTCCTCGCGTCAAATGTTGACTGTTTGATGTTCTCACCTGGAATGTTTTCTGAAGCAGATCAGTCGCAGGGTACTTATCAATTCCTATGACCTTTGCGCTGAAGCTCACGCCAACCGAAAATGGTATAGATAAGGCAGACGGAGGCGTTCCGTCTTCGATAACAAAGTTGTCCTCAAAACTGCCGCCATTTGCTTTACGAAAGTCCATGACGGATGTAATGCACGGACCAGGTGGTTGGGCAGAAGTCATGTTCTTGGTTTCAACTCCAACAGAGTTGGCCATTTTGTCTCCGTTGTAGCTAAATCCGAGTACGTCGCCGTTGGTTGAGAAGCGTTTTCCAATTTCGTCGGACACGTCCAGACCACGTTCTTTTGAACGAAGAAGTATTTTTGTGGAACCTATGGCGCCGGCACCAAGAATGACGTAGGTAGCACGGACTCTTTGTTCCTCGAGGTCAAAACTGCCAGGGACAAATCTTTTGTAACTGACAATCCAATCGGTGGAATTGTAAGACTTCAAGACAGCAGTTACTTCTACCTGTATCAAGGAAAATATTGGGCCATTACCAAAACAACTATAAGCCCTCAGCCGGATTAACTTCAACACGAGTAAACGTTGATCAAAGCAAATACGAAGTATGATATCTTTCCTCTATTAGTCAGTGTGCGATGAACTAATAATTGTAGAATAAAATAGGATAATGGTAGCGTTAACTATGAAGTTTATTCACTGGGTTAGCGTTTACCTCGGTATACAACTCGGCTCCATGTACTTTTGCATCGGGCAGGTAATTCATGTTTAACGTGTTTTTGGCGCCGACATTGCAACCCCCACAACAATTTCCACACCCTGTGCATTTGGGCTGAGGAACTCCAACGTGATTAGATGGCATGTCCTGGAAATTTACGTAAAGCGGTGTCTTGTACAAGAACTTGTCTAGGTCCTCGATGTCAAATTCATTAAGGCCGTCTCTCATGCGATCTAGTTTAGACAGTGGTGGATAATTATCTGGATATGGTGTGGGCTTAATCATATCCACAAAGTGCTGTCGATCTATATTCATCAGCTGATCCATGTCTTCTCTTATTTCTTTCGGCCACGATGGGTCCTGAAATACCGCAGGTTCTGCATCCAGTGCCACATTCGCATTGATGAGGGAGGTCCCACCAAGACCACATCCTTGGACTACGGTGAGGTCATCGGTAACAATGAATTCGTACAAGTCTGATGACTGTCCTGAAAATGTCAAAGTATTTGCATGCGGTAAGTGAGTTTTAGAAAGTATTCCGGGAAACAAGCTGGCACGTGAAAGTTTCTAGACAGCAGAACGACAGCAACAACGACCATAACTAAGCACTCCTCATATACAAGTAGTGAGGAAACATAAGACACTAGAAAATGCTTACACACCTATTTTCTTCCCCTTCCCGCCAATTGTGACCTGCGTTTCCTTTGTCGCCTCACTGAAAGTCTCTGGGAAATCACCGGGCAACCACTCTTTGCCTCGCTCCAAAACGCACACGGATTGACCCGCGCGTGCGCAGCGACTGGCGGCGATAGATGCGCCATAACCAGAGCCCACTACTACCACGTCATACTGGGACTTGATGGAGGCGTGCGGCGAGGAGAGCCTGGGAAATACATGTATGGGCTTTGACTGAACCTACGTATTAAATTAAACTAGGTTATTTGATTACAAATACTGTTAACGAGACTGACAGAGTTTATAATTAATCCAGTAATCATAAAAAAATCATTAACAAATCCCGGGAAGGGCGAGGCGTTGTGCAGCTTACGAGTATGACAACAAACAGATCTAGAATTATACCAGCCTTGTCCGCAGGGTCTCTCCCTTGGGACGAGGTTGGAATTTGACTGCCCTTAGTTTTAAAGTATGTCTAATTATACAGCAAAACGTAAGGTCTAAATATATGGGGTATGGATGAGTCTTTATTATAACACGTTAGGATAGAATTCCATATATTCTATGTGGCCAAATAGCATTAATAAATCTATACAAGTTGCAGAGAGAAAAGTATGTTTCTCTGACTCTAAAGGTGTTTGTGTAATCTTGTACAAGATTAATCAAGCGTTAAGTTCTTTGTATTTTGTTTTCTTGACTGAAAACTCGAACGACACCTGCGACTCTAAACTCGAATGACTCGACTCCGTCTCTTCTTTCAATCGTTTGTTTTTCTCGCCCGATACGAATAAATTGATTTTGCAAGTGCAGATTTATTTTTATCGTCTTTAAATTAGCTTTTTGGGTCGGTTCTTAATTCCACGCCAGTTTCTAGTTCATTTTTACTGTTTGATATAAATGGAACGCTCTCGAAGTGCAAGTGGGGAGTGAATTAAAATCGGCCTGCTGCTTCCTCGCTTATCTGCCATTCGTTCAGACCCATTTCTTGGAATCGCATTGTGTTTACAGTGGTACCCCGTTAATCCTGTCACCAACGGGCCGAAAAAATCTGGCCGTGTTAACTGGGTGGCTGTGTTCGTTAATGGGGTTATTTAAATAAAACAATGGCTGATTAAGCTTTTGTCCTGATCAGAATAAAGGATGGATTTGTATTTGGTGGTCCCAGATTCAACTCCTCCACGCGTTGTAAATAGCCAACTGTTTAGTCTCCCGCCAGTTGGGATTTTTAAGAAGTTTCTGTTCAATGAACAATATTTGTTTGCTCATTTCAGTGTCCTCAATTAGCACAGTAGTGCTAAAGATTTTGACACTTAAATAAAGCGATTTATGTAATTTATATTTTAAGTGGTCTGTAATAACGAGGTGGCCCTAAGGCGGGTTTTCACTCAGTGCTACAATTTAAATTTGGCCCGATTGTAATTTATGCAAATTGGCAAATGGAATAGCTGAAAATAGCATACCGCGCTAGCTCCTGGCTATGTTCAATTGTACTTTATTCACTTTTTTCTCCGTTACGAACGTGATCGTAAATCGTATCTAAGACTTGAACTTCAGACCAACAATTTAATTCGACAACAGGACGTATCCCACTGTCTTGAATGCACTGTTAATTTAACTTATCACAAAAGGAAGGAGGCTATTGTCTGATGCTATTGTTGTGTATTCGAGAAATAATTTGTGTCTTCCAACTACCGTTGCGTATCGAAACTCAAAACTCGAGCCTCGAACACTCCATTTTGGAATATTGTAAAATAACCAGAAGTCGACGCCTCGTTTGTGGTCGGACTAATGTTATTTTTTAATACTTTAATATGTGGCCTTTATTTACGTCCTAATTTCCATGTTGGTAGAAAAAAGTCATTAATCGGTTTCCATATTAAGATTTGAGGCAAGATACAGTTATACTTAAAGAAACAAATACCACGGCAGATATCGATATTTGTATTTCCAAAATTCTTCACAAAAAACACGCCACATGGGATATGTGCGAGTCTGTCCGATGTCTACGAATGCGGTCTCTCCAGATTTGACGAACAATTTACAAATAAGTATTGAAAACGACTTCAGTTTCTATACTTCTTTGCAAGCCCAGTGCTAAATTGTCCGTTTGAATATTTGTTTCTTTATACGTTTTACGTAGAGTTTGCCGCAATACGCCCTCAAGCCGAGTATCCATTCGCTTTCACAGCTTTCTCGATGCAAATGAAGTTTGTGTTCCATAATAAACTTGAAAAATTCGAAGCCGCCCTTGCACAAATATTACAGCCTACCTACAGATTGTATTTTTTTGTTTTGTTTTGTTTTTTAAATAGCTGGTATATTTGCCTTAAGTGAATCACCAGTGTGATATATATGCGCTAGCAGACAAACCAACAAAGATTATGACGAAATCACTTTATATCTGGCCCAGATAGCTCCCTTGGTGAATAGAAATCGTCCATACATTTTTGTCCCTTATCTTATTCAGTGCCACCTTTCATATATTACTAAAAGGTCCAGTTCTTGTTATCTAATGGAGTAATCTCTAGACTGAGGCATTGGTACATTTGCACTACGATTCAGCGTGGAATGCACCACGTGAAGGCATTGCGGTAAATCTTGGGATGCGTTTATTTGGGATAGCTTGGATTAGGACCATGCACCATGATTACTTAGAACTTGTTGCATCAAAGGAACCGATCAGTCTATTCCAGGTAAGAATTGATTGGTTCCTTTGATGCAACATTATCTCGGATCATTGATCCTGGCCCGTATCGTCCCAAACGCGCCATGATTTGATGCATGATTCACTCCATCCTTTTAACACGTCCATTCATAATGCACGGCTACTGGAAAGAGGAAAATACTAATAATCCTAAGTTCTATACGTTTATAAGTTTAGAAAATGGCTGCTTGTACTACTTACTTGAGCTTGTTGTTTTGAAGCTCCACTTCCCATTGCAACTAAGTCCAACCTATCTGAATTCCCCGTGATTCACTAAGCGTGACAAATTAATGTTTTCATGGGTGGCGATGGCAATAAATTTAACGCATACAGAGGGAAGTATCACTGCATCTAGGCAATGCAAACGGTAGTGCTTTTAGGCAATATATGTACATCAGCTCGTACACAATACACCTCGGCATGTTTTGAAAGTACTGTCTTGAATGCCGTGGAAACCATAGAAACAAATTCCCTCGTGGAATTAGCAGCTGAAGCCCTCATTATTTCAAAATGGCGATATTATCGCTAGACAAACCTATTGTTATCAAACCTTATCAACAAATATTTTCAGTTCAGAAGACACAACAATTTTAAAAGGCCTTTATTTGTGGCGGAGCAAGACTTTTCTAATTGGCGGTCGCATGGGAATTTGACCATTGTCAAAAGCCTGTTCAAAAACGCAGTTATCTCTGAACATGTCTGCTTTGTCTTACTTTTTATCAAACGAAACAAGAAGCTAAGAAGTTAAAGTTCCATCTTTTTTCCCTTATTCTGGCGAGACGCTTCAAGTACGGTTACTCGCACCATAGCTTTGCAATATCAACTGCGCTTTACAAGTTTTGAACACAATAACTACAAATAAAAAGAATTAGGATATTTCACTCAGCCGGAGTTAACCTTAGATATTTACTGTTCAAGTTGCTTCTTGGAGTATCTTCTTTATTCGACTGGATTTGCTGGTTGTTTACCTCGCCTTCGAAGTTCTGTTCACGAGTATATATGTGAGGTGTTCCTGAGAACTAGCACGAACTGTGCTAATTTGGCTAGCTCTCAAGCTATAGAATTAGAGGAACGTTTTTGCCTCTGCTTTGAACTACATAATACATTTTACTTGGGGTATGAGAACTGTACTTTTCATTGGCCTGCGATGGTTACCTGCAGGATTAGGAATTCAACCTTTTCACAGGACAAACCGTTTTCTACAAACAACCAATGCTATTTATTTTACTGAGACATGGTGCACTTTTCACGTACTACTGCAAAGACATAGAATAAGATACACCAGTTAGCCTAAACCATTTTTTGATTCTTCCTGACTGACTGACTGACTGACTCACTGACTGACTCACTGACTGACTCACTGACTGACTCACTGACTGACTCACTAACTGGCTGGGTGACTGACTGATTGACTGTCTGACTGACTGAAACTGACTGACTGACTGACCGACGGACTGGCTGGTTGACTGACTGACTGACCGACGGACTGGCTGGTTGACTGACTGACTGACTGGCTGGCTGGCTGGCTGGCTGGCTGGCTGGTTGGCTGGCTGGCTGGCTGACTGAATAATTAACTAAATCAATTAAGATACAAATATTTTGTTATGTTGTTATTTTTTATTCACTGTAGAAAAACTCACGACTTGGAAATTGATGCTGATACAATCAAACTTGTATTAGGGGGACACCCTCGGGACCCGTGCTAATTTCCTCCTAATACAGGGTGTCCGTTGAAAGTAGGTTCCCTCAGAATTCGTCTGAAAAGGGTCATTAATATCCGTCAGTATTAAAAGACCTTTAACGGGTCAAATCGCATTCTCGTGAACAGTCGATAACTCTGAATTTCCATAAACAATAACGAGTATATGAGGTAAAGCGATTTAAGTATATAGCAACAGTATCTATATACATTGATCAAATGACGTGAAGGTTCAAAAAATCAAACAAGAACACAAAAGTTCTGAAAAACAAAACTGAAAAACATGCAACCTTTTTGCAATGTCAGTTTGATACAGGTTTCTAACAATAGAAATTACCATAAAAGTCAAGTTTAAACTGTCCGCGTCCGCTTAATAGAGGTGTCCGTTAAATACAGATATTTTTGTTTTACAGTGAATTTGGGCAAAGAAAAAAGTGGGATTTGCACTGCTGTCCGCTTAATAGAGGGTATCCGCTTAATATGGGGTCCGCTTAATACAGGTTTGGCTGTATACAGATGTACTAAGATCATGAACAGTTCTGGTTGTGAACTTGGTAAACTAAAATGAAGTTTGCTGTACGGCTAGCTTCTTTTGGACGTTACCCATTCATAAAATCATGATATACCCACCCTACTGTTGTACGAGGGGGCAATAAATAGGGCTTACCACAAGTTGCTCGAGATTTCCCAAAAAGTTGCCCGAAATTTCTCTAAAAGTTGCTTTTTGTAACGAAAGTTGCTTAAAAGTTGCTAAAAAAAAAAGCAAAAAACTTTTTTTTTGTTTCTCTCTTCTTTTATTTGGTCTGATGCAAAGATATGCAATCTGTACAACAATAGTAACATTTCTAAGCAATTTGTGCAATTTTGCGTTGTAACCAGCGTCGCTAAACAAGTTTGTTCACAATACGTATGAGTAAATACTACGCATCAATATCAACATAGCAATATTGATCCTGTAAAAATTATATTATGAGCCAATAGAATTGTCGTTGCTGTTCAAGGTCAAGACTTCTAACCATTTTCATGCAATATAACTGCGATCACAGTTCATAAAAACATGTAACCTTGAGTCCTTGACCTTAATGAAAACAGACTTATGTTGTACCAGACTACAGTACAGAGAAATACACATCACTTTGAAGGGACTGACTTAGGCATTTATCTATCTATATGTAAATAATATTGTATCAAACTTATCAACAGATAACCTATTTAGTGGCTCTCAAATAAATGCTATCTTAAAGTGTTTCTTCTCTGGGCATGGATTTGTAAACAACAGCATTGACATGTAGCGGATCAAGGTAAGACACTTCGCTTGTTGCCATTACATCGGAGCATGTGTGATGCCTCAACAGTCCCTTCCAGTGCTGCATCTTGCTGCTTTGAAAACGTATTCTGAAGGATACTGAAGACACATTCCGCTGAGGCTGAGCTTGGTTGAATCATCAAAATCTTCTTTACAGCTGTTGACCAGTTTGGAAAAGCCCGTTCTTGTGATGACTACCACGGCACTTTTCCCTCTACTGATTCGACAACTGCACCATCAGCAATGGCAAGATACAGAGGAAGCTCTCGTGCGGCAATTGTAGCATCAAGATAATATGTTGCTGAAACAAAGAGTTGGCCAGCATCAATCATTGCAGCAAGTTCAATTTCTAAGTCACGATCACCGACTGGGTCATCAAAGAGCTCTAAGAGATGCCTGTGACAAGAGGGAGCCAGGTGTTCATTTTCTCTTAGAAAGGCTTCACATCCCCAAAATACTGCATTACTCGATTAAGGACTTCCCACTTACTCCACCACCTCTTTTCTGAGCTTAGACGCATTGCAGTTCCTGTCCTTGTTTTCCATGCCATGTGGGCAGTTGGACTGAGAGAGAATATGGTATTCCAGTACCAAGAAATTGTATTCAGTACACCAAATTCGAAGTGCTTTCCAACATTGTCAATCGTGTGAGAAAAACATGTAAGATTAAACATGTTGGGAAAGAAAAAAGACTCATTTGACGCAGACCAGCTTCATTCACTGTCGCACCATCCCTCATTGATGCCAAAAGTTGATCGGGACGAAACATGCACTCAAGAGCCAGACAGCTGAGCAAGTTTGTCCGCATTCGTGCTCTTTGCAAGAACCTCCAGCTTCACAAGCCTCTGTTGTATAAGCCAATGGTTATCAATAAAACACACAGCAATACCCTAAGATCCTTTTGGATTCATTCCTTCGTCGTTTCTTTTCATCAGGTCTACAATACTCTGGTCTTTTTTCTTGCTTTTCGCTATAAATGTCTTTGATTTAATATGTTTCTGCGATGCAATGTGCTTCATTACACAGCTCTTTTTTAGACGTAGCTTCCTTGCGTGCGTCACATCTGAGTTTACTCGACCTACAGTGAGAAACTCTCCTTTGAACTGACTTAGACTTGGATTTGTACGTTTACACTTTGCGTTCTGTTGAAATCGCCGCTTTCGCTGGAGCCAGTCTTGCCCCTACTTCTGCGGCTACCCTCAAAGGATCGATGATGAATTTTGCGAACTTTCTTGATAGTTTCTTTTATATGCTTTGGGAGAAAATGTTATTTCCACCCCACTTGCTGGAAACGAGGAATTTTTTCTTAGTTTTAGAGATTTATGGGCGATTCAAAATATGACCGAAATCGCTTTCATCCCTTGTCTCCTTCTTAGCTGTTACGGTAGTCAACTAGCGATTCGAATCAACAACAGACCGAATCTAGACTACGAGTAGTCGGTTTTTGTTCCTGAAATCCTCCGCGCTTTGGACTGAGTTAAAATAAAGGAGCTCGGTCACCTTATTTTGAATTCTTTTAGCCTCGTGCAAAATTACCTTTAATTTATGGAAACCTGAAAGTAACAGGTTAAGACAGAAAAACACCAAATAGATAATAAAAAACCATAAAGGAACAAGGATGTTTAAGGATGGAGAAAATTAAACATGGATTACACATGGCGAACTTGAAAAATTCAGGCTAAAATTTTCAAGATGTGCAAAACATCACGAAGCTTCTTTAAGATTGTCGAAACTCGGCTCGTCCCGCGCCAACAAAGATTACAAGATAGGTTAGGAATTTAACCGGTTTACAATGTAGGTAGCATACCACGTAGTCTACAAACTGTCAATGCCATGTGTTATAGACATGATGTTCTTTTCGGCTTACTAATGCAAGCTATAGCATTACATACTTCAGTTAGCTTCCTATTAAAAGCCATTTATTGGTTCGTCGTCTTTTTCTTCCTTTTTTAATTATTACTCCTACTTTTATTCACTTATCATTGAAGTTCCTGTGTGGTGTTGCACATGTCAACTGGGTATCGTCAGTTTTCTTTGGGTTTATGATCAAACGGCAGAGGTTAAGGTCGAAGACCGGCACTTCACGCTTTTACGTGAACATTGAGGAGGTGCAATCCTTTCGCTTCTTTCAGGTGGAGAGTCGTGGCGTCTACAGATCCCGTTTGTTAGTAAGCTCTTCATTTCCTGTCGGTAATTTTCGTTGAAAATCGTGTAACAGATGGGATTTGCGGCACTGTTAGCTAGTATTAAAATATTTGAGAACGCCACAAGTTCCCAGAAATGGCTCCAACGTTTGTCCGCCTTTCCGTAATCAAGCCAGAGCCACAAAATGTTGTTTGGCAGTAGGCAAAATGCGAACAGCGTGGTTACCACTTTAAGCATGCGCACCACTTTCCGAGCTTCTTCTTCCTGTAGGTCTTTAAGACACTGGTTACCATTCTCCGCCCTTTTCTTTAACTCACGGCTTATGTTGAAATACGCGGTGAACATGATGCAGAACGGGAAAATGTACTGGAAGAAGAAGATGCTTGTTGTGTACACTTTAGCAGTCATAGAATCGCGCCAACTCTCTTCGCAAGACTTCACAACTGGGTTAAACCTCAACGCTTGAAAATAAGGTGTTACCGGTAGAATGGCAGAAAACCATACACAGACAATAATAATCTTCGCTCCAGTTTTGGTGAGCTGCTTTTTCAAAGGATGAACAATTGCTCTGTGTCTAGCGAGACTAACGGCTGTTAGCGTGTATACAGAAGCAAATAGCAAACATGTTTGCAAGGGGTAGAGTATTTTACACATAAGCGAGCCATATGGCCATGAGTAGTGCAGTTCTTGCACTGGAATATCAAACGGTATACAGATACAGGTAAGAGTCAGGTCGGCTACCGCCAGATTTAAAATGAAATAGTTGGTCACTGTTTTCATCCTCTTGCGACGCAAAATAACCGTACAGACAAGAACATTGGCAAAGACACTTGTTACGAAGATGATAACATATAAAGTTATCTTGATAATCCTGAAATGCAAGGGAAACTCGGGAATAGCTGGCGAAGACGTATTCGTGTTATTATCCATGATCCTGTGAAATAAAGGTTGCGTGATCGCACCCCTGAGAATATAAAAACAACAACTCTTAAACTCGACGGCTAGTACTCTTGAAAGCTATTGAATAAAGTGAAAGTCAAAGGATCTTATCAACAAATGGAATTTGTTTCTCAAAAATGTATTCTTTTTTTTTTTTCTACAAAACATTGTAATGGAAATTCCTTCTTTTTTTACAATTTGCGCAATTTAATTTGCAACGGTCTCCGTTTTAAGAACTCAACTGAGCTGAAATAATCATTAGAGATATTCAGTTTCTGTTCTTTGAGTAACATCTAAACCTGAAGAAGGCTGGTCTGGCCAGCCGAAATATTGTTTTAAATATACGACGTTGTGTTAGCCTTGCAGTAGTGGTCGACTTCTCACCTTTCTATTTTTGATGCACGTCAAGTAGCAAAATCGTCGTCGTTTTAAATGTATGTCTACTTGAAAATAAAATCCAGTAATTCATGTCTGTCATATGTATTCTTGAAGAAGCTAACAGTAGTTTACGCATTTCTTTCAAGACAAACAAAAACCGCATTACATTTTTGTTTAAGTGGCAAAATGGATTATGCTCCGTGCTCAAGTCTGTGCTGGCGTTGTTACAAGTAGTCGATAACATATTCTTGATGGCAAACAAGAAAATTACACGAAAAGAAATATGATGATTCATGTGAAATGCTTAGCGGCTGAGAAAAAATAAGTAGAGCTTACCTCAAATTTGTGGATGGAAAAAATAATGCACGTACAATATTACCATGTGCGGACAAAGTTTTGAATTTGTTCTCAAGTATTCTCAGAGATTGAAAGGCGAAATACTGCACTGAGGGCCTGAACTCAGTAAATGCTGTGTACCTCTTCGCTGAGACGACAAAATGCAAAAGTCAAGGTTGGAAAGTTATGAAGAAGACCATCTAAAATACACAAAGGGTTATCTTCTGACAGTTTGAAGTACACCTGCACGAAACGCCTGAAAAGTGGCAACACAACTGTGTATTTTTTGATGGACTCGCTCTATTTTGCAAATAGAGGGTATATCAATTCCATTTTCTAAGTTCCTTCCTGCTGTACACTTGTCTTTAGAAGGAAAACACTTTTGTTTTCATCTTTTTACATAATTAAAAATTTGAAGTGGTAAACCACGACATTTACCATCGTTGGCGACGAAACATTTGCTTTTTTTCTTTATTTTATTATAATTTTTTGTTTCTTCAGCAATGTTTTTTTTTGTCTAGTGAAATTAAAGGTCTTATCTTATCCCGTGATGTTTTCATCCGCATCTTAATTTACTCGCGTTAGTTAGCAAACAAAAAATTGTTTCATTGTCGTTGTTTCCTTCCGAAAGCTGGCACACTAGAAGCGTGGGCTTTTGTTTTAACCTGACGAAATTAATGTGTTTTGTTTGCAGGCAAAGAAAAAAAAACTAATGATAATCATGAAACTTACATCAATTATCTACGTCATAAGGCTGATGTTCACTAACGCTAGGTCAGTTAGCATATAAAGCAACATACACAATAAGGTGCTAAAAAGTAGCGCCTTTAGGTCGAAAGCATTGTATGCAACCTGGCGTGTATTCTAATATATTACTTTTGCTAATGCAAAAGTTGAAAGCAGCTTTTGCAGGACGAGCATGTAGTTTATCGGAGGGTAGTTTAGCAAATAAACATGTGTTTTGGATTGTATGCAACATCATTTCCGGATATGTTTTAATACAGGGGAAATGATGACACTTTGGAGTGAAAGGCTTTTGTAATAGAAATGAGCTATTTGTGATCTTATCGTAGAACAGGGCCGGGAGGCGTTATTCCATTCGATTGCAATTCCATGATAAGGACAGTTGAGTGAAAAATAAAATGAAGCGTTGCTTATACCCAATTCACCCCCTCCACCCCCCCCCCCCCCCCCCCATCTTCCCCTAACTTTTTTTGCCTATTGCGATTTCCACACGGGAAAATAGATACAGTCATACAAGTGATGTTTGCATACGCAGCTTAATCCACTTTGCTTTTGTATTTCTTTGTTGTTGTTGTTGTTGTTGTTTTTTGTTTCGTTTTTTCCGCAAAATTTATGTCACTTGAGTTCTTAGTTAATATAAAAAGCTCAGGTACTTCCAATTTCTTTGTATCGCAAAGCGCAGACAAAGTGTTCGTTGGGGTTTTAATTTAAAATAGATTATTCAAATGTGCCATTTATTAAAAAAACTCTTAAACATAATTTATTTGATAATTGAAAGCAATTGGGAAATATCATTTCGTCTCAGAGCAATTAAATTCCATCTATTTCGCCTGGGGAGGGGGCGAAGAGGACAGTTCTTTCACTGATATCAAAGTTATGGGGAAAAAAAGACATGGATATTGAAATTGAAATTATTCAAAGAAAATTGTCAAAAATCGACTGAAGAGACTGATAGGGTAACGTCTATTCCTGTCAAATGTTTCCTTGCGCTACTTGAAGTTTACATTTCATATTTGACCCCGAAATATAAACGTTTTTTAAGGAGGTAATGCAGGGGGACTTCTGTTTTCCTTAGGTGAAA
This sequence comes from Orbicella faveolata, assembly GCF_042242905.1. Classification (NCBI taxonomy): domain Eukaryota; kingdom Metazoa; phylum Cnidaria; class Anthozoa; order Scleractinia; family Merulinidae; genus Orbicella; species Orbicella faveolata. Next base: position 30,390,124 of record NW_028301553.1, read on the forward strand.
ATTACGAATCACGGCACAAGCTACATTATACTACTGACAGGGATATTGGGCATCCCCCTCCCCTCTGAATGTAAATGCTGCTCCTGGGCAATCTCAGAATTATATGACGATACAACCTGTTCCAGAAAACGTATGCATCTGAGACTTCGAGCAGTACCACCGGCCAAGAAGCACACTGCACCTCTTCTAACGGGCTATCTAGAATACTCTTCCGTATAAATCGACCATTTTGTACAAGTGTTTCAAACCGATTTGTGCTTCTGTGTGTTTTAAATTTTCGGTGGCTTCTGTTCACTTCATCAGAGTCACAATGTTACATGTTACATTTAATTCCTGTGACATTTTCGAACCTACACCATGCACACGTCAAGAAATTCAGCGCGCGCCTTTTTGGTACATTTTTATATTTCTTTATTTTCTTCCAAGCAAACCGTGACAAAGCCAAAATTTTAAGTTAAGGAACAGAAGACAATTATATCTGTATTTTTTAAATTTATTTTTATTGTTTTTTCCATAGATTAGAGTAACCTAGGTGCCAAGGTTTACAACAAGGTTATGATTTTATTGGGCAAAGAAAACCAGCACTGACAAACACTGCTGCAAAAGTCCTAATGACATTATTTCATACCATTCCGTCAGGTTTTTCCCAATGTGGCGAGTTCTTTCATTATTTTTTTCGCAACAATTTATCGCCAATAAAAGCGTCGATTTAAAGTTCTTTGCGACATTGTCTGCCATTGCCATATGTAGGTATACCATGGTGATGTCCGCATGTTAATACATAAATTCTAAATTTTGGGCGATGAGGAGTTCCTTTCTTGAACAGTTCTCTAAGGATTTAACAAATAGCAACATCGTCAAAAACTTCAAATGAACCTAAAACGTCAATGTCTTACAATTGTCGCCTTGGTGCGTTCTGGATGGCCATTTTCGAGGTGGCTTTTTCCTCTGTGTTAAAACGAGTTTTCGTTCGAAACTATTCATATGAAAATGTGTTTCGCCTAGAGGTTCATTTTTATGTAAATTAAACTCATTTTCATATGAATGTTTCGCGCGAGTCCTCTTTTTGAAACAGAGACACAATGTAACTCAAAAATGGCCTATTCAACGGATTTCCACACCCGCGAATTTGCCTCGACAACAGTTGGAATTACGTTGTTATCATAATAGAAAACTGTAACTGGATAATTGCGTTTGAATAGCATGTTTTTGCTTAATTGAAACTCTTCAGTTAACGAGCTGCATGACCTTTTGTATACGCAAGGATAAAGAAACAGCAATGGCAATACGGGTTAAAATCCACCAATCATATCAGACCAGCAGGGCCTCAGGAAATATGCAGTCAATCAATTTATCGTGTGACACAGCATGTCAAGCGGTCGATGATATTTCGTAGTCCAAAAGATACGTACTGATTACCCTTTTATTTAACACCATCAATAACCTTTTCCTTTTCATGACATAGCATGGTCGTTTAAATCAAACTTAAGTCTGACACCGAAAACGAAACGGTGTATGGCCTAAAAGTAGAAATTGAAGCCTCCCCTCATCAGTAGCTCAAAGTCGTGAAAAAACAAACTCCACCTGGTGTTTTTCTTAACATAAGTCCAATGTATTGATTTTTGGCGGCATTTTTTTGGCCGCACTTTTTCTCCATTACCGAACTTGTTTAACATTTGCTTTCTCTCTGTGTAGATCGAGAGCAAGTGAGATCCTTATATTGTCTTTAATTTGCGTCGTTTACTGATATACTATTTAACAGACTTTTTTGTATTTATTTTACAAAACTATGGCTAAGAGAAATTGAAATCTCCATGGAAGGACTGAAATAGTCTGTGTAAAAGAAACCCAAAAGCACTCACCTTTCAAATCGCCATGCTGTGATATATTTTGCCCTTTATGGCTCCAGGAGCTTCTTCTAAAGAGACAAATTCAAAAAAGGACGTTTTCGCCACTATTTACAAGTTATTCTACTTTGTTAGTTAAACGCATTTTTTTCGAAACCTTCGCTATCGCTGTGCATGCAAACATATCCTAACCTTATTCATATTGGGCTTTGGAGGATTTAACCTTAAATTTAATGCCTTGGGATAACATTTACCTATGATGCATCCATGACACCAGTATTTGACAGGTATGTTTATCAAATGTTCATTTTTTATGTTTTGTTAATAAGAACTAACTTTCTTATACGTAGATCCAATATGCCAAATCTATTAACGCTGTGTGGTGCATATAACGTCATAGCTGACAAAAAAGCTTCTCATTTTAATTGAAGAAAGCTGAAAGCTATGCAATAAAAACAAATAATGTTGTTATGTCTTGTAAGAATAAGATCCTAAGGCGTTCCAACTGCTAACACCTTGATGGGGGCATGTATTCGCTTGTTTCGACCGAGGCTTAATTAAGCAATCATATATTGCCTACAGCCTAATTAATATTTAGGTAGTTTTACTTATTTCTTTTCCCGCTTGGCAGTGATACTGCACTTCCAGGTACTTGTGTGTTTCTCCGCACGGATTTCCAAACACTTCATTAGACGCTTCGACTTCACAGAAGTTCTTGCCGTTGCATTTGTCTTTCACCATCTGGTCTGATTCTGGCGAGCTGTTGGAAAACAACCAAACAAACAAAAACAAGACAAACAAACCGTTATGCGAGAAGTAACGATTAATCATAAGGGTGCTAACATCTAGCATGACAGCCTAGACTAACTTATAAACCTTCATGATCATAAAAATATCTGCAATGCTTGGAGTATACAGACTAACGCCACATCAACTTCTGGATTTGGAGGCGTGAGAACACGAATCAATCAATCAATCAATCAACTTTATTTAGAGGGGTGACACATGACAGTATAAACTGATAAACTAGTGGCCCTCTGTGCTAAAAATCTACGAGTAATTATAAAATAACTAAGTTTAGTACAAAGTATTAACAACAACAGGTTACGATATGTAAAAAGGTACAATAAAAAGTTACAAAAATGTATATATGTATATACATAATTACAATGTTAACTAAGAGGAAGCTCATATGAACAGTTCCGAAGATTTTGAAAAGCTATTGCCACAGAAATTGAGATACTTACAAGCATCGATTGTTCTCAGCCAATTGCTCACCGCATGTCCATTTATCCTTTCGCCCATAGTTTGCGTTCACGACTTCAATCATTTGAGATTCAGGGCACGTAATATTCTCGGGTGGATTAAACTCGCAGACGGCTTTCTTTATTAACTCTGCAAGGTTTTCAAAATGGACAGTAAATGGTAATCACAGACTCGTATTCCTTAGGTTACCTTGCGATGGACACCACACGGCAAAAGAAAACCTGGTCGACCAAAAACCACCTAGCCCCGAATTTTCAAGGCAGAGCTCACCTGAGGTAAACTCTTATAGAGCAAGGCACAACATGCTGTACCAAATATAGGGATAAATGGAGGGGAAATTGCTTTTACTTCATTTTCCACAGAAGAGGACCTAGTAATAGGACCAAGTAAGTACTGGACAAGGCAAACGTGTTTCTGCTGTTTTTGGTCCTTCGTAAATTACACTGAACAGAGAGTTTTCAGGGACTGATCACCTTAACGGAAGTTAACTACGCTAATTTTGTTCGTCATAGAACGTGTGGCCAGCAGAAAACAAAAAAAAAAAAAAAAGAAAAAAAGATCAACGACTTAAAGCCCGCGAAAAGGAGACCGTAAGTAAAACGAACAAACCCAAACCGCGTTCGTCTTGCTCTATATACACAGAGGTTAATAAAGTGTAGGATTCCGAGTGGTCAACATTACTTCCCTGTACTTCAATTTGTTCATGAACAAGAACACATCTGCAACCGAAGTCCTGATATATATATATATATATATCAATATAAAACATAGACTTTTGAAAGACTGGAGCGACAACCGTAAAATAAAATACTTCAAGCATTTTTGTTCCATAGTTGAAAACTCTAGATACTGCGACCTTAATAATTAAACATAATTGAAAGTCAGTGTGTGTTCCAATAATCAATTCACTAGCTGTATTGAACTTACATTTCAGTCTGTTCAAAAACTAGCAATATTATTCCCAATAGAATGATTCGGTAATGTGTGTACATCCTTGTTGCCACCTAAATTTAGATCTCGAGATGATTCATTTGGGAGGTTACATTTGTGCAATTTGTCACGCACAATTGATTACATGGGAGTGTATTCCGACAGAACAATTGTAACTTTCCAAATCAATTGTCATATGATTTGAATTGGGTTGCAACAAGGATATAAACACGTAAGCCGAATCTGTCTACGAACCCATTTTGCCGCATAAAAGTACCTTACCTGACTTACAGAGGTAATACATCTGCAAATATTTCTTGATTCCTTGGCACTCCGGAGGATCACCATATTCGTCTTTGTTTGATTCCAGATTACACGAGTTTATATCGTCACATGTTTCCTGCACCATGCTCAGAACGAAATCATAATCAGATTTGCAGGTGGTGTTAATGAGTTGATCACCATCAACACAAATATCGGAATGTTGTCGGCCATAACTCGCCCAAACAGTGGATATGACGTTTTGATTGGGACATTTTACGGTTCTTGCCGGTTCACCATCGCAGATTGTTTCCACAAAAAATTCTTTCCATATTAAAAAAAAAAAAAAAAAAATGAAAAAAAGAATTGAAAAAAAAAAAAACCAAAAAAGCATAACAACGTTAAAAACTCAAGACATATTTCTCGTCATGAAATATGTATAAGCAATCTTTAAAAGTAAATGAGATTGCTAGCCTGGGATGCGGATAAGGTTATTTGTTTTCCTAGAAACGTGATTGAGGCAGCGTGGCCGAGTGGATAGGGCGCCGGACATGAGATCCGGAGGTCTTTGTTTCAAGTCCCGCTCTGACCACTTAGCTTGACTTGTTTCTCAGTAGACCCTAGTTCAACTCCTAGGTCATGCTTTCAAATTAATAGCCAACTCGTCTGCCACCTACCAGTTGAAATTTTAAACCTATTATGTTTAGTTGATATATTTGTTCCTTTCAGTTTAAGTGGCATGCCTGTGATTTAGCTAGGTGTAGCTAAGCGCATTGGCCACTATAAACAACAACATTTGTACATTTTTTTTTTCTTTTCTTTTAACATTTCCTAGATCTTTCGCCTAACTGCGGAGGTCTCTTGTTCAATTTGCAGGTTGCTGCTCGACTTAAATTTATTTCTAAATAATGTTTTGTGTCAATATGTTTATTATTATTATTATTATTATTATTATTATTATTTTGTTGGAGATAGGGAGCTTTGTTATTTTGGAGAGTAAAGAGGACTAGAGCTGTTACTTCGACACTTCAGTGTAGAAGGTAGTTCGTATTTGCTTTAGTTTTGCATTACTACGCTTCACGATTGGCTTAAACAACTCGTGTCATTATGTCATACAATCGTGACTCGCTGGCACACTTTTTCCCGCTTCGCGTCAGCCTCATCTAATAGACCATCTTCGTATTCTCGGTATTGAACTGGATCTACCTTGCAATGGAGGCTAATGCGGGGGAATAATTTATCATTAAAAAGAGAGACTTTAAAATATCATTTGCATTTGAAAAGACTCCCCACATTAGTTTCAGTTGTAGACTAGTGCCAGTCCAATGCCGAGATACGAAAGTGGTCTATTACATATGAGTCCTTTGTGACTGAGCAGAGTGAATACTTTAGGTATAGTTTTACGACACCCAGTTACACTTCGGTCTAAAGAGTGCATAGCTAAAAAAAAAAAAAAAAAATATATATATATATATATATATATATATATATATATATATATATATATATATATATACTTACCGCTCGCTGCCTCTCTTTCTGGGATGGTAATAACTGTGATAAAAAGCAAAATGGCAGCAAACATGGTACACTGAAAGGCATAGGAAGGTGAAATTTAGTGGTAACAAACAGAAAAATGTGTGATCTAGTATAACGTATAAGGGTCAATGATTTGTTTCAGAGGCAAGTGTTTGCGGATACGGCAATGCCGTATCCGCAACAACTACTACTGAAATTGGCAAGGATTCGACCGTGTACTTCAACAGGTAGATTATCATTGTAAATGAATGAATCTTAAATGAGGAGCTCCAGATCTAATGTTTAGGCGGCACAAGTAGCCACTTTGCCACATAAATAAACACTATCTTTACATTACAAATGATTCAAAATAGGTCATAATAGGAAACTTCTTCTTTTCCCTCACTAAGTTCCCTGAGGTACTAGGTCCATTTTTCCTTTATATCCGTCTTTCTCCATATTTGCATCCCTTAGTTTGAAATCAAAAGGACATTTAGCTAACAGAAAATGGCGATTCAAGCGAAAAGCGTCTTGCAATTAGAAAGCAATTTACAGTTAAAACAGTATTCAAGAGTAGAAACGAACTCTGTTCATTTCGAATTAAAAAATTAACAATAATTGCAAGATGTGTTCAAAAGCCAGCACTTGTAATTCTAACAAAATCAAGTGTGATTATAAAAAAGTGTAAAGATTGACATATTTACGTACCTCGTTTCTTGAGATCAGCATCACTTTGTGGTTTATATCGTAGCAAAGAAAATATTATCGTTAAACAAAAGTGCTTTCCACTGTTTTCTTTTGTTCTTTTCAATTCACGTCCTAATGTCTCAATAAAATATTTCATTCTATTATCAAGCAAGTGTAGCATCTGGTGATTTGTCCTATGAATAGGGCACAAGTCCATCAGCCAGGTGACCTGTTTTAACATTGTGAAATGACCGGTTAATTTGACAAGCAAGAAACCACTCCTTGATGTCTCTAAGATATGTTTATTTTAAAAGTTACTCTTTTCAGATTTGGGGAACTCTTGAAGTGGCTGTGAGTGCTTGTCCTCGAGGTGAAGGATTCGATCATTGATGTTCATCCCCTCGGAATTTTGTCGTTAAAGTCTAGTTTGCTATAAGACGTCATGCAAACTCATACGGTGGGAGAAGGGGGTGGGGAGTACCTGAAGATCTTCTTTTGGTTTTAGATGTGGCAAGATATATTAAAATTGTTTTCTGTTGAGAAGATTGCCCTCGGCTTGCTCTACAAGATAATACATACTTTTGAACTTGTTGCTCATGTGGTATTCACCCCGCCCCCCTTCGCTTCCCACTCCCCTCTCTTATACGCTTGAGGGTTGAATGCTAAACTCGTGTGCACTAACAGTTTGGGGTCACTTAAATCTCACTTGAATTTCAGTTCTGCCCACAGGGACAAAGGAAGCTCCTTCTGTACTCTGGGCTTCCTGAGCCGTTGCTTTCCGGCAATGTAATATTCGAAGTATCCCTCTTTCTCTCTCTGGTAGCTCGTGTTTGCCATGACAATCATGAGAAGCCGGCATGTGTAACTGCATGCTATGTTGACTTGTAATATATTGTTTGAGTTTTATGTCTTGAGAAAATTGCCGATGGAACATTGCAGGCAGACTTTTTTTTTTTCTAGGAAAAGAATAGACTCATATGTCAAGTGAATTTCTGTTTCTCTTTTCTCTATCTTGATGATTTAGCACGGTAGTTTGATATATGGTGTTTATGGTCAGATGTCAGTTCCTCGTCTGTCTCTTATTACCTATACCTTGTATGGTGGATCAGACAAAATAGGAGAATAAGTTCGCTTGTAACTATTGTAATAAATAAGGTTAACTAACTGGACATTAAACACAGCATTTAAACTATCCTTTAATCGTTTTACGTCTAGATTAATACAGAGGATATTCAGCTTAAGACTCGAACTGCATAAAACTGAGATAAAATCAATATTATTCGCTGAAGTAACTACATCACTGTAAGTCTTCTTCAGCCTGGTTTACTGGTAACAGAAGGCATAGCAAGAATACTTTTTTCTTATTTCGTTATGCTAATCTCCTTATGGTCTTGCTAGTTTGTTTTGCAGCGCGTTGTTCACACTAGTGACACAAGATATCATATTAGAAGATGCGTTCTTTGCGTTTGCGTGACCTCGCTGTTTTGTCTTTATGACGATGTTGTGATCCAGGCCTTACAAGTTACATTTATAGTTTGGTTCACAGAGAGAAGATTTTGATTTGTAATTGCTAACAACCCTTCACCGCTCGACTAAGCTACAGTTGTTTTACATTTTGGTAAGTACTTGACTACTTGGTACAAACAACACAGGTTAGTTCATATCCATGAATGTACGGTTTGCAAGGTAAGGCATGCCCACAATCTCCCTGTACAACGTACAACAAAGCGCCATTTGTGTCTTTGTGACTTCCTGGCACAGCCTCGGCATCTACGTCAACGCACACAAATTCACTAGGATGGGCATGGTTGTAGTGAGAGGTCATCAGATACCCATAATACTCTCTGGTCCAACCTGAAGGACACTTGTTGGTTCCAGGAATCGTCACTTGGGACCCACGTGATCTGACGTAACACACAGCGCAAGGTGCTTCATGTTCACTAAGATCGCCTTTTGTAAAGCCTGCAAATGATGTTTGGTACTCGGTACCGTATATTGCTGCTGTACCCTGCCACCCACTCTGGTATTTGTCATATATAGGATTGTTGGTTAGACAGACGTAGTTGGTGCCACCACCGGTGTGAGTGTAGTATCCACCGCCCATCGCACCTACAGCAAAGTCAAAGGATATGCATCAAACACTGACCCGAGCAACACAGTACCGAGGATTGAGTGGCCGAGTAAGAGAAAGATGGAAGCACAAAATGACGAGGAAACTCTAAAAGATGCGTCTAAGAATTGTCATTGGCTATGCGCCGTTGGGACAAATCAGAAAAAAAACAATTCCCTACCCCCTATCCCCCCTCTGTGGGCGAGCTGTTTTAAACGCAGGGGTTCACTATATAAGGAAACCTTCCTAAGGAAGATTTTTATAAGTTGACGATTAACCGAGAAACATGGTGGAGTAGATTAGGTTTTTCCATTTCAACTCTTAGCCCTCGTCAGTCATGAATGAATGTTATAGGTCTCCGTAAGGTTTTAACATCATTATTCTAACTTGGAGTACATGATTTAATTTTCCCCCAACTTACCTGTGTACACCGTAATGGCATCTCCTGAGCAGTTCGTTCGTCCCCAGCGGTTGTAACTCACACCTGACAGCGCCGGTCCTTCTGGTCCTATTGTTCCTTGAGGGCCGGCAGGTCCCTGGGGCCCAGGACTTCCAGCTCGACCAACATCACCTGTTGTTTTAAAACAATCAAATAATGTATTGTTTTATTGCTTGTAACACAAACTTCGGCAAAGTAGAATCATGGGTTTTTATTAATTAGATAAACGTTGTTGGCTTCCCTGGACTTACTTTCATTATATATTGATATTTAGTAAATATGTGATAAATTGAAAAAAAAAAAAGTAAATAAAAACCAACAAACATGAAACGAATGAAAAACCAATCGTGAGACATCTATAGGTGAATAGTCTCTTCCCAAGACTCTTGAACGGACAACGATCAAGAGTAGCCCGGAGGAGCCATGTTACAGATTGGTAATAGCAGAATAAGCTTGTAACATACATTTACTAGTTTGAGATACCTTTTGGTCCTGAAATCCCACGAGGACCCGCGGGACCTTCTCTTCCGTCTCTACCGTCCCGTCCTGAAAATGTCAATATATGATTGTTAATTTAAACTGTAAAGTCGTAAAAGCATCTGACTGTTATAACAACAGGAAGTGATTCAAACTAACTGAGCAGTCAACTGTAAGCCAAACCTAGCTAAAACTTAGAGCTGGCTCTACCTAGAAAATCTTCGTTCTAAGATCGTCCGACAAGCTAAGTGAGCCATTAAATTATCATCTCCGAAAATGAGTTACTTGCTTATTTTCTTTCAATACCGTAGAGTGTACACTGTGCACAAGAATCCTGAAAGCCTGTTGAAAGTTCTCTGGTTTCGGAAAAAGAACAAATCTACTCTCATCTCGCAGTCCCTTGTGTGACCGTCACACCGGAAACAAAGTAAGAGGGTGATAAAGTATATTTTCGTGACCCGTGGTCGGCCCTTTTTATTTCCTGTGAAATGTGAAATAGCCATCTTTTTCCTCGTGAATCGTGATTTCCGTAGTCGCCGTGAACCGTGATTTTCCAAAACTTTCTCTTTTATTTTCCGTGAAGCGTGAAATGCCAATGTTGTGTTTTTCGTGAATTGTGAAAGGGTTGCTTTATTTTCCGTGAAACGTGATCTATACCCCCCCCCCCCCCTCCCCTCTTTACCACCCCCAAGTAACTGAAAAGGTGAGAAGCCATATTGTCTCCAGGAACGATCCCACGGGCAAATAAAATAGCACGCTTAGTCTGAATAGCGATAAGAAATGGATTAGTTTATTAATTACCAGAAGGTCCGGGAGGTCCTGGCTTGCCATCTCGTCCGTCTCGACCTAAACAATATTTCTTTCAATCAGTACTCCCCTGTGTTTATTTTTTAAATTCGGTTGATTAAAATCATCCAAATTCCCATGCACGTCTTCTTTCATGTTTTAATAAAAGAAAACCTGAAACGTCTATAACACAAACAACTCTGTAATTGGAGTAATCGGAGGTCTATCTGTTCCTTAGATTACAAGGGCATATAAAAGATTGCCAGATAAATATATAACGGCCTTACACTAATATTCTCCTCAGTAATGAGATTATGCACTAGACAGTGATTTCTGCTAAACTTCTCCCAACCTTTGGTCTAATTTATTGTATTTATATTTCTGGAAGAAAATGGATAATGGAATATCTAATACATTGTGATTTTGAAGTAAATAATACTAATAGAAACAACTAATAAATAATTGTTTACTGACCTCGAAGCGAGGACTTCATACGCAAGTCTTTAGAAAGGTTTACTGTTCTGCGAAATTAAACAAAACACTTCATCAACGGGAGCCAATTCTGTTTCATGCTAAAGTTTCTACCTCTAAATCTAACTTACAATTTGCCAAGTAAACAAACTTTGGCCGCTCGCAGAAGATCCAAAACGAGACTCGCTCGGGTCACGCGTCAAAAGAGTGACAACCTGGTGACTAGACGTTATTAATTGACAGTATCATTTTTCCTTCATAACTTTATTTAGAATGAATCTTTTTACGTGGAACTTGTGTTTTAAATTAAATGTAGCAAAGAAGTCTTACTGAAATTATCAAGCACGTTCTTTTTGAAAATTGTCAATTTTAGGGTCATGGCACTGCATCTTCAGGGGAATCAGGTGTACTATAAATCAGATATATCTGAACAAATACGTGTTTTACCTGCTTTCCAGTGCGATAAGTCTCTTTGTCAGGCCTGACAAAGTTGTTGTCGGGTTAGCATTTCGCTCATGTCTTACATGCACGGCGCTCAGAGATTCTTTGACGCCATTCTTGGAATTCTCAGAAATCTCACTGAGCTTGCTTTCAAGTAAAGCAACTCGCCTTTCCATGGAGACCAGTGAAACAAACAGGATGACAAAGCAAGAAATCATGCACACTATTGCCCCGAAGTACACGAAGGAGCGAAATCCCTCCGTCACCAAATTACGATTTGCTGGTTTTCGTTCTGTACTTAATTCTTGCTCCATTTGAGCCAAGTGGATTCAAACCCCAAATTTGGTATATTCTGCTAAGATTTGTGGCAAAACGTGAACCCGCCGGCAGTAATGCTTTCTCTTGTTGGAGAATGGGCCTGATGTAATGGTTACAGAACATTAATTAATATCACGCGTAGAACGGCTTTTTTATCACGGGTTATACAGCAGTTGTTTTAGTCGGTTTCAATTTCATTTTCAATTAAGTTGTACGCAACTGTACTTCAAGAGTGTTAATACAATTTTTATTTGCCTCATTGCTGTAGTTTTCTGTACTTTTACTTGGATGTGGCTTTATTAAACAACAACTATGTAATTCACAAATGGCAAATCACTGCCCTGAGCCAACAAAAAAAACAAAAAACAAAAAAAGAGGGAATCGAAATAAAAATGAAAGTGGGTGAATTTTGGGGTCGCCAAAATGATAATACATGAATTGCTGATTTTCATGTGACTTTTTCATATTTCGAAATTAAAAACAAGAAATACCTATCCCTCTGAGTTTTCAATTGTAATCAGATAACACCCTCAGCTCTAAGAACGTTAAGTTTTACAAAGTTGTAGCTCGACAGGGTTCATAAAATAGAGTAAGGAAAAGCCTGTCGCGTAAGTCAAAAGATGTCTTATATTTTGGGTATTTGCTAACTAACATTCCTTGAATTAGACCAAGTATTAATTTCAGTGTCCCGAGCTCTAAAGTAACGGACCAACCTTAAGGCATTTCTCTTTTCAGTTTTGTGGCATTGTATTCTTTTAAGTTGCCATTAAATTGAGAAAAACAAACAAACCATTAAAAAAAACAATAATTAATCATTTTCAAAAGAGTTGGGAAAGAAAATGTCAACCACAAACCTGCAATCAAAGAAAGGGCATCTCAGACAGCTGAGAAACCGTGGGGCTTTTTCTCTTTTCACCAAACTGTGGAAACACATTGTCCTCTTCATTTGCCGAAGGGGCCGGAAAGTACTCAGAGCGCTGAACACAAGCAGTTTTACATGTCGATGTCGAAGGCCGTCCAAGAATCATCCCGGTGGTGCAAACGGCAGTCCGAGCCATGAAAAAGAGGCCAGAATGTAAGTTTTGAAAGTCTATCTTGACAACGTAATTCCAAATTGCACAGCATTATTTTAGTACCAGCGAATGCGAAGGCAGACGACGATGTTTGGTGCGAAGCAAGGCCTTTTGGGGTCAACAGCCTCGCAAATTTGATGAAAAGAATCAGCGAAGCAGCCGGGCTGTCGAAAATATATACATGTACAAACCACAACATTAGAGCGACAGCTACAGCCCTGTGGTCCAATGGTGTCGTACGTAGTCGTCATATAATGTCCAATTCACATCACCGAAATGAGCAATCCCTCGCTCATTGCAACTCGCGTCCTTCTTTTTCTCAGGTACATATCTGCAGTGATGTGTTGAGGGCACTTTCCGGCGGAAAGCAGACCTGTCATCCTTCGGGTCAGCAGATTGACAAAAGATCTACCAGTTGTCATCAGCAAACCAGTCCGTCGCAGGCAGCAAAGGCAGTTCCGATCTTCAAAGAATGAGCAATTCATAATGTGCAAGTTGTTTTCCGCTCCTCGGAAACCCGGTCACTCTTTTTCTTTACGTAAGAGTTTTTCTTTGGCAGTTCGAGCTCAATTTTGTCGTCTTCCAAACTTCAATGACAACTCGAACTTTGTTACGTTGTCAGTTGGAATACAGAAAACGAATTGGGAATAATTCAGCAAGTTTCGAAATGTCAACATGTCCGTTGTAAGTGTAAGAATAGTCTGGATTCGCCACTGGTATTGTATTTGACAGTGGTGTAAGTAACCTGTATTGTAAGTACCGTGAGTAAGTTATGTAATTAGCCGTAAGTAACATAGTGTACTGTTATTTGTGTATTATTTATTGTACTGTTAAATATATATATATATATATACGCAATTGTGGAAAACGAGGACGGACAACTTCGAGCGAAAAAAATATATATATACAGTAAAAAATCTAAGAAATCTAAAAAAAGGTTTAAAAATTTAATAAAAATAAACGTTTCGGTCAAAGACCTTCATCAGTTGCAGTGCAAGTGAATAATAAATTACAATAACCTTAAATAAGTTTACAGTATAAAAAATGACATCATATTACAAAGATGATTACATAACAGGGCGTGGTAACACATGAAAACGAAAAAATTAACCAATGATAAACAATCGGTGATTACTAAGCGAGATACTATGACAATGCGGTACAAAACTCAAAAGACACAAACCAAATAAGAATAAATAATCGAATATAATACAAATAAGATTAATATCAAAAAAGTAAAGCGATTCGTCGAGTCAGCCGAAAGTGTGAAGGGACCCGCGTGTAAAATATTCAATGTTCAAAAAAGGCGGTCCCAAAATCCCCAAACAAAGCCCTTGAAACTATGCCGCGGCAAGGCACAACAGGCGCCCTAAACAGGGCCCTTAAACAACAATAATGTAATAAATTCCCCGATGGGGGCCCCTGAGAAAACCTAGCGCTAACAAAGCTAACAAGATCCAAGGTCAGGGCCTTTGAACACCTGAACTAAGATAACCGCCAAATTTGCAAGTTATTTTTGCGCTAATTGTAGTTTATTCTTTTTTTCGAGTGGAATTCCTGACGTTTGTTCAAGCCAAAAGGTGCCAGAGAGAACAACTGTGCACTCCAATATGCCTCTTTAGTGATTAAAAGCTTTTCGATGTTACTTGTATTGTTTGCATTTATCTGCACTTGATCAATACACTGGAAAGAAAAGTCGTTTAAGTCGTGCGGTGTTCTGTTGAAATGCACCGCTACCTCACAAGTCTTTTTCTTGGTCAGCATAGCAGACTTGTGGTTGCGAAATCTAACTCTAAAATCTGTTGTTGTAGAGCCAATGTATTGTAAGTTACATTTCTTACACGAAGCCAAATAAATGATATTTTTTGAATCACAGGAAAGTTTCAATCGTATCTTATAGCTCTTGCCTGTTTGAAAACTTTGGAAAGAATTTGATTCAACAAAGTAGTTGCGACAGAGATCACATCTTGTTCTTTTGCATTTAAAGCAACCCTTAACCTCAACAACCTCTTCAATCTTGGTGTTAGAGCCATAACGAGATGGCGCTAACAACTCCTTAAGGTTTTTAGATCTTCGAAAAGAGGCTATGATGGAATTTGGCGGAAAAAATTCTTTTAATTTGGGGTTGGATTCCAAAATACCTAGGTGTTTTCTGATGATGCGACCAACATCAGGTAAATTTGGATTAAATGTTGTTACAAATGGAAACAATTTCTTCTCAGCTTTGGCACGAGTTCTAAGTAAGTCAGTTCTAGATGTAGTTAAGGCTTTAGAAAATTGATCTTCCACTAGTTTTGTGGGATAACCCTGATTGACTAGATAACCCTTATAAAATGCCTCAAGCCAACAAAGAATGCCACTGCGTCAGGAGGATCAATGAAGATTCACAGTCTAAGCCTCACCGCAAAAATGAATTTAAAATCGTTTGATAAAGCAAGGACGGACAACTTCTGACGATAAAAAAAGTTAAAAAGTTAAAAATTTAATAGAAAAACGTTTCGGTCTTAGACCTTCATCAGTTACAAGAGAAAAAGGACGAAAACTAACTTTAAATACGGTTACAGTGTGGGAGATTACGTAACGAAATGAAAAATACAATATTGTGCTATTAATACATCGTGATTAATACAATACAGGAAGAAAATGCAAAACGAGAAATACAATGCTGTACTATAAATTGCGTCATACAGGGTGATAATTAATAGACCAAACGAAAAGAATACAATACTGTGCATAAGTTACATTATAGAGCGTGATAATTGCAGAACTAGGTTAAATTCAACCTAAAAACTAAAAGAGTTAAAATAGATAAAACGGACTCTTGCAATGCGGTAAATATAACGGGAAAAATAGTTTGCAAAGATAAGCAGTTGAAAAAAAAAAAAAGAAGAAACCTACGTTTACGCTGGACAAGGTTAATAACAAAATCCCAAATCGAGGCCTTTGGAGCATTAAAGGGTTGACAAACAACAAAATCCCTGGAGGGGCCCTTAAACAATAAGCTGTAATAAGATCCCAGGCAGGGCCTTTGAGCATACCTAACACCCAAAAAGCTGACAAAATCCAAGGAAGGGCCTTTGAACTGCCTTATGGCGCGAACGCATATTTACACAAGAGAACGTTAATTATAACAAATTCTGTTTTTGGAGTGAAATTATTTTCTTTTATTTAAGCCATGGGGAGCCAAAGAGAACAGTTGAGCACTCCAATAAGCCTCTTTCGTAATTAAAAACCTATCGATCTCGTCTGAGTCATTAGGGGCCTGCACCTGATCAATGCATTGGAATTCAAAATCATCCAAGGAGTGTGGAATTTTATTGAAATGTACTGCTACCTCACAAGTGGTTTTGTTTGTGAGCATAGCAGACTTGTGGTTACGAAACCTAACCCGAAAATCGGTGGTAGTTGATCCTATGTACTGTAAACGACATTTCTTGCAGGAAACTAAATAGATCACGTTTTTAGAATCACAAGAAAGCCTTGAATGAATGGTGTATTTTCTGCCCGTTTTAAAACTTAGAAATGATTTAGATTCAACAAAGAAATTTCGACAGAGATCGCATCTATTTCTTTCACATTTAAAGCAGCCATTGTTTGGCTGAATTGTTTGTCCCTCATCGGCAGTTTTAAAACGAGATGGTGCTAATAATTCTTTCAGGTTTTTTGTTCTACGAAAAGATGGTATGATAGAGCCTTGAGGGAAAAGTTCTTTCAATTTAGGGTTGGATTGCAAAATCAACAAATGCTTTCTAATTATGCTACTCACATTAGGCAAATTAGGATTAAATGTGAGAACAAATGGAAATAATTTCTTCGATTGTTTTCCGCGTTGCCGTAGTAAATCATTCCTAGAAATGGTGGAGGCTTTGGAGAATTGATCGTCAACTAATTTGGAGGGATAACCCTGATTAACAAGATAACCCTTGTACTCAACTGGGAATATCACGATCGTACAAAATAGTTCAAAATAAGGGGAAAAAATAATAAAATCGACTTACCTGTCCTTTTGTTTGTATAACTTCTGTTTTATGGCGTTTGGGGGGGGGGGGGGGGGGGGTTCAGAGCGATTTCAGTGGGTTTATAGGGAGAGGAATACTAGAGAAGCTAAAACCCACTGAAATCGCTCTGAAACCCCCCCAAACGCCATAAAAACACAAGTTATACAAACAACAGGACAGGTTTTTTTTTTTCCTTATTTTGAACTATTTTGTACGATCGTTATATTCCCATACAAACTCTTATAATAACGCTGTTACGCAATGTCATTTTTTTTTTTTTTTTTTTTTTGTAATTTTTATTTTTTTTCAACATTTTGGGTTATAATACATACAATACAACACAAGACATAACACTAGTTACAATACTTACAATACGTCATAACTACAATAGATTACATACAACAAATTATAATTACTAATCGTAGCCTAATTATACCTAAAGAATATACAATGCGTTGTTTACAATAGTGCAGCTACCCAAATACAGAAAAAAAAAAAAAAAAAAAAAAAAAAAAAAAGAAAGTAAGTTAGTGACATGCTGAGAAGGAGAAATTACAAATTAAGCTCAACTATTATTAAGAGATGGCATTAGTTTTTCCCACTTTTTGTAATGTTTATAAAGTTGGTTATTTTTGGTAGCTATTTTTTTTTCAATGTAATAAACGGTTTTTGTCTTTGCTAAAAATATTGTTAATGTTGGTTTAATTTTATTTAATTTACATTTATAAATAAAAAACTTTCCTAGCAGTATCAAGTGATTCAGGATAATAAAGTCTTCGTTGTTGTTGAACACTCCAAACAATATATTTTCAAATGTCAAAGTGTCCAAAGATACATTCTGGTTTGAAAGCCAAGAAGAAAAAGCCCGCCAGAAGTCTTTTGTTGTATCACAATAAAAGAGCAAATGTTCGAGGGACTCGACCTCTTTCAAACAAAAGGTGCACATTGGTGATTCAATCATTTTAAAACGGAATAACCTCTCATTTGTGAAAATTATATCGTTTAATAATTTATATTGGAACTCTCTAATTTTTGTTTCAAGTGTGACAGTGAATGGTAAAGAATAAATTTTTTTCCAGTCTTCTATAACCTCTGGATATTTGTCCTTCAACTTCCTTTTGGCGGTTGGAGGAGTTTGTTTCTTTGTTTTAAATCCTTTATACAAAAGTTTTGAAGAGGCTTTTAACAGATCCGATTTGGTTTCGTCGATATAAATATACACTGTATCCAAATGCTGTTGAGGATATAGTTGCTGATGTTGAATATGTGATTCTTTGATAATTAATCTCCATTCTTTTGGTATGGCATCTACAATTCCTATTAATTTGAAGTACTGAATTGGAGATAGATTCGCTTCCAACACTTTAAGGCTTTCAAGAAATTTACCCGTATCGGATAACAAGTCACCAATTTTAACAATTCCTTTAGTAAACAAATGTTTTTCAAAAAGAGATTTTCCGTGTATCACAATATTCCTATTATTCCAAATAATTTGGTCTACAACATCCTCATAGGTGGCTACCTTGGATTTCTTTAAATTACGAAATGCCTCTAGACACTCTTTGTAGAATATTGGAAGATGAACCGGTAGTTTACTAGTTTCAAAATCACAGAACAGGATGAGTTTTCCACCTATATTTCCAAAAGAGAAATCATCTAAAATAGTTTTCCAAGTGCTGTTGCTCTCTCCTAGATACTTTTTTAAGATCATCACTCTTTGAGCCGATATCATGGATTCAATATCAAGCATTTTTAGTCCTCCATTTTCAATATCATTGATAAGCGCGGTCCGTTTAATTTTATCGTTACCTTTCCAAATGAAACCGAAAATCAGTCTGTTTATCTCCTTGACAAGATCGTTTGATATTGAGATTGCAGTCGCTTTACTCAAAAATTTTGGAATAATGAAGGTCTTAACTATTTGAATCTTACCAATCAGGGTAAGACCCCTCCACTTCCACATACTCAGCGTTTTTTTAATAGATTTGAATATTGAGTCGAAGTTTGCTTTGTCTCGTGATGGTTTGTGATAGTCAAAAACGGTACCTAATATCTTGATTGATTTTCGCACTTTGTGAGTAAAGTCATTTTGTACTAGTTTATGTGGGCCGATACCAAAAACTTCTGTTTTATCGTCGTTAATTCGGAGACCAGAATGCAATGAAAAAACCTTTAAAGTTGTACAAAGTCGCGAATATGCATTTATGTCTTTTAGAAAACAAGTCATGTCATCTGCAAAAAGCGTGAGTTTGATCTCCACGTTTTTTACCATTATTCCTTGTATGGTTTTATCCTGCCTGATTTGACATGCGAGAACTTCCAAAGCTAAGATGAATAATAAAGGTGATAGAGGGTCACCTTGTCGTACACCACGATGGATACAGAAAAGATCTGTAGTAAAGCCGTTATTTAAGATACAGCTGGATATGTTTGTATAAAATGTTTTTACCCATTGTAAAAAATACGGTCCAAAATTGAATTTTTCCAATACTTTAAATAGATATGTATGGTCCAGAGAATCAAATGCCTTTTCAAAGTCAATTGCCATTAGAATACCTGTTGTATTTGTGAGTTTTGCCAATTCAAGTAAATCATCGATTGTTCTAACTGCATCAAATGTAGACCTTCCTTTGATAAAACCATTTTGATTATGGTGAATAAGTTCTGGCAGGATTGGCTCCAGCCTTCTAGCAAACGCTTTGGATGCAATTTTAACATCTACGTTGATCAGTGAGATAGGTCGCCAGTTCTTTATAAATCGTCTATCTTTATCTTTTTTCTCCAATAGGGTAATCATTGCCTGCTTTTGCGAAGTTGATAGTTGCCCGTGTTGGTGAGAGAAGTTTAGAGACTTTTCGAGATACTTTGCAACCACGTGCCAGAACGCCAAGTAAAATTCCACAGTTAAACCGTCACTTCCAGGTGTTTTGTTTTTCGGAAATGTCTTCAATGCTTCGTACAGTTCGGATCTAGTAAGTTGTTTATCTAAAGTCATTTTCTCTTCATCAGACAATTTTTTAGTATCCACTTCATTAAGGAAACGATCAATTGAATTCTCACCTAAATTATACGAGTCTCTATCATAGAGTTTTTCATAGAAATCATGAATCTCTTTCATTATTTCTTTTGGGTCTGTTATATATGAATCATTATCCACGGATAGTTTCCGTATACATGTCTTTTTCTTTTTAGCACTTTCTAAATTTAAAAAATACTTGCTATTCTTTTCGCCCTCTTCATACCAACTCACCCGAGATCTTATGATTGCTCCTTGTGTTATATAATCATAATGGCGTTCGTATTCTGATTTGAGAACTTCTAAATCGCAGAGATTTTCAGCACTTGAGTGTTCGTCACATTTTCGCTGACACTCTTTTAATCTAATTTCCAAATTTACCAGCTCTGACCTTCTCTCTTTTGCTTTCTTCTTACTATAACCAATCGTTTCATAGCGTATTTTATATTTTAAATAATCCCAGGTAACCCGCGGGTCTTCGATTTCTCTACTTTCGTCTACCCATTCACCGATTTTGTTTCTAATTAGGTCTACATATTCTTTATCTTCTGACAAACTTGCATTGAATTTCCAAAAAGACGGTCCATAGGTTGAGTTCTCTATACCATTAATGTACAACGTAATGGCGGAATGGTTAGATCTAATAGCAGGGATAATATCGACCTTATCAACCTCTTCCTGTATATTATTTGATATCAACCAATAATCTAACCGCCGTTGAATCATTGGAGTTTTCTGTCTCCAGGAGAAACGTTTTAATTTTGGGTTTCTGATTCTCCAGATGTCTATTAGGTCAAGAGAAAAACATAGATTTTCTATCTTTTTGGACGATTCTTTCAATTTTGGAGATCCTCCCGATCCATCCAAATCTGGGTCGCGGATAACATTAAAGTCACCACCTATTATTATTTTGCAATCAGTGTCAATTTCCAATTTGTCGAATTCGTTCTGTATTTCGTCGTAAAAGATGCATTGTTCGTTGGTCTTATTTGGCGCATAGATATTCAAAAATAAAAAAGATTGACCTTGAACAAGACCTTTTAGAATGATATACCGACCTAGATTATCTTGTTTACATACCTCAAGTTTACAGTCAAGCCCTTCTTTGACTAGTGTTAAGACACCTCTGCTGTGTTCAGAACCATGACAAAAAAACAAGTCTCCTCTCCACTGGGATTTCCAGGTGTTTTCCACCTCGGATGTGCTGTAGGTCTCTTGTAGAAAAATTATATCAGCTTTATCCTTCATACACCAATGAAAAAGTGCTTTTCGTTTATCAAAAGATCTTATCCCCCGAACATTTAAGGATAGGATACCAAAATTTAAATTAAGTTTTGTAACTTTTTAAGGACATATTTAAGTGAAAAGGCGAGCAGTTGCAGAGAATGAGATAGTAATCTTTAGTAGATGAGCTAATGAAAAAATTTGCATGTCTCTTGAACAAAAAAAAGGTAAAACTAATTAATATTGAAAAGGGAAAAGAAACAAAAGAAAAACATTTATAACACCTACAACTACAATTGAACATGTATGTAAAACAGTAGCCAGCGATAAAAGCTGTTAATTGCGCTACTAATGGAATAGGTCTTGCACGCATTGCGCTAACTAGATGACACGCATGCAGCTCCATTTTTAAGAACAAGTGTGAATGAGGCTTACATGTTATGAATACCTAGATAGAGAGTTTATGTTCCAAAGAAATTAGAAGATTCGTATACCCTCAATAAAAAGTTTGTCCGGCTCTGATCTTTTGAAGAACGCCGATTTTCCGTCTTCTTTTGCTTTTTTGAACTTAGGCATTAATTCCTTTCTGCGGTCCACAATTTCTTTCGGAAGGTCTGGCGATATTCCGAAACCAGTTCCTTTCAGCTTTCTTGCACTTGACATGACTCGCTCTCTGTCGGAGTATCGCAAAAAACGTGCGATTATTGGTCTTGGTTTTTCTTGCGATGGGTCGCGCTTGCCAATGCGGTGCACTCGTTGATACTCAAAAGAATCCGCCTCGCTGATGTTAAGTTCCTTCTGTATAAAGCCAATTAACACCTCTTTGACATTTTCTTCTGAGAGGTGGAAAGATTCAGCAATGCCGTAGAAGCGAAGGTTTTCCCGTCTTTGATACACCTCCATATACAACTTCTCGTTTCTTAAGGCCTCGATCTTTCCCTTGAATTTGTTTTCGGTGTTTACTGTATTTTCTTGGATAGTTTGTTCCAGAAGCTTTACTTTCTTCTTTAAATTTTCTATCTCTGTATTTGCGAACGACATTCCTTCATCTAACACCTTCAGTTTTGTTGTGGCGTCCCTGCTGAAGCTTTCAAACTGCTCAGCTTTATCCTGTAACTTGTTAACCTTTCCATCGACCACTTTCACAAAACCCTCAAGGATGTCCAATTTCTTTTCCATGTTGTCTAACTTCTGCAGAACAAGGTCTAGCTTCGGCATTACAGAATTAGCCAACTCCACGGCAGCGGCGGTTTCGTCTTCTTCGCTCGATTGCACCGTGTCAGACATGTGCAACTTGACTTTGGCTTTCTTCTCCAACGGTGAAAGGGATTCTTCTTCCGACGAGTTGGATACACTTCTCCAAGTTGGCCCAGTTCTCTCTACATGAGTTTTTCGTCTGAACTTTTCTCCTTTTTCTGCCATGTAGAGACCTCCATATACGAATTTTGAGCGGAGCTAGCAAAAACACGTCTATACTCTACCCATGCTCGGCCCAATCTTACGCAATGTCATGTTCAACCAAACATTTGCTCGGATGTGGCGAACATCATGATACATGGTTTCACTTTTGGCTTTGGATTTCAACTTCGGCCGGTTCATTGATAATTACGGACACCGAGACTGAATTGTTGTTACCAGATACTTAATAATTTTCTCACAAGGTCAGATCAACATTGAATATGCAAATTCCTGGTCGGCTCGATAGATGTGAAATGAGCTCGAAAACTACTTTGTTCTTTGGCTTAGAATAGGCGCTTTTCATTTAGTTAACGTTATTAACATTGTAGCAAAAAGGTCAACAATGTTTCCCTCCACCCTGCCAAAGAAATCTTAAAACGTTGCAATGAAATATCGAATAGCCGTCAAATCGGCCAAATGTTGTGGTACGAAACATGATCGAATGAAAAATGATCACTCCGGTTGCCTATGACAAATCTGCCACCGACTACCGCTAAGACCTCTGTTGAATTACTCGACAAGCATTGTATTCGACTTTCAATGAAAATAAACGTGTTTTGATGTTGTCAAAGCCTTTCATCAGAAGGAGCGAAAAGTATCGTGAAAACGTAGTTTATCTCTCCCGAGGGTTGCGAGTACTATACATGCGATCCATTCAAATGTCGTCAATTGTCTAACCACTTCTCAAGCGATTAAACTTCGGTCTCAGTCGAACTGTCGTCGGAAGTTCTTGTTAGAAAACTTAGGAAAATAATGAAACCGCACAATTTGTGCTACTTGTGACATCATCACCCTTAAAGAAAGAAAAGGGGTTGACTGATAAGTTGATGTCAAAGGAAAAATCTTTTAAGCGGTGAAAAGCTACGCGCAGGGAGCCTCTAAATTTCGGCCTCCAGAACTGAGAAAAAATCTCCGCTTGTAACCTTCCACCACTTCCAGTGATAATTTTCCACTTTCCAGAACGTTCAACTCAAGAATTTTGCATCACCAACAAGGCAAGTTACATACCAACAGAGCCACGAAAAGGAAAATGTTGAAAGCAACAGACAGTCGAGGTGGCACCGCAAAAAAGGAGAAGAAAATCGAAAACCGCAAAGGTAAAATGTTGGAAGTTTTTTCAAGTCCTACGGGAACGTCGTTTTGACCAGAAAAGATAGTTTTTGGTGGTTAAGCTGCAATATGCCTGACTGACGGCCAAAAAGCGCAAAGAGGGTTTGAAATTGACGTTTCCGGCTAAAACTCCTGGTGCCAATGGGTTCAACGTTACATCACCTTTCTACCTCAAAATCCCCGTCTTTCAGCATAAAATGTTTTCCTCCGTAATACCATGGAACTCTAAGTTACGGCTCGTGTTCTTCCCCTTCACTCGTAGCTTCCGTGCTTTGCGCTCCGCAAATTTTAGGGGGAAATGCGGGCTGTAGCTTACAGTGTTACGGTATCACGACATACAATTTGTTATCGGCAGGAGCGACCGTTTATCACGAGAACCATGACTGCACGATTAGTATCATTTATGCTAACGGTTATGAATTAAACGACCAGGTAAAACGCTTTACCTTTTAGTTGCCAATACCCACGTAGGAGAGGTAGACGTTTTGAACCAGACCTGCCCAGTGTCCTCGTTCACCAAGTGCATGGGCACAGTGTAGTTGAGAATTATCGGCGCCTTAGAGCTATAAGGAGGTCTCCTTACGGTTGGCAATCCCAGACTGTTGAACACATTGGACTTGACACAGTAGTGTATTGCGCAATTCTCTCGAGAGGCCAGGTGCTGCGAGTAACCGATTGGACAGGTTTGTGGCAACCCAGGAGGGCCGGGCAGCGTGGCAAACTTGTCCAAATTCGATTGACCTACGAAGCAAAAAGCAAACTTCTTCTTCTAGGAGAGGGATTGGAATGTTGGTCCTTAGGGCGTGTTCAAAAAAAGCTTTTTGCGGGGAGGCTCCGCCACGAGGTCCAAACCTTTACCCTTTATACATAATTTTTGGCATTTCTAGCTTCTGTAACTTGCCTCTTTAGCATTGTTCTATTGCACAATGTTGCTAACTGTTGCACAATGTTGCGAAATGTCATTTATTTTCCTCCAGATTCCGTCCTCGTAGAACACGCCATACTGGACCAAACAATGTATAATGATGACACTGGAGTTATAAAATACATTGTAGGCTTTTTAACAATGGAGCCCTGGAAGAACAAGTTAAACATAACAAATATAGGAGGAGGTGTTTTTCTAAGCTTTTACTGATAACGCAAGCATTTTGGATTTGGTTTGGTTCAATGCTTTTCAAGAACGAATCGAAAACAATGATGGCCTTTATCTAAGCATTCCTGCCGCAAAATATCGTAACCGTCCTTGATACGGCTTCAACCTACCGTCTTTAAACAAACAAATACCGCCCCCCAAATCCCCACCTCCCAAGAAATAGCTAACTGCTCGCTGTGTTTACATTTTAGTATCTTTTGGAAAGTTATTGTCGAACAAATGCTTTCCATTTCTGTGCAATTTGTACCTCATGTTACCGTACCCAGGTTTTCAATTGTTTTGTGTTAGAACGGTGTTCAAAGATCGTAAAAATGTGAATTAGTCTCAAATCTTACCTACAGCAAGTGGATTGCCAAAATAACAGCTGAAGAAACCACCGAACGGGACCGAGCTCTTAAATCCAAGTTCGTAATCATCACTCACGCAGACACGCATTTTGCCACCAAAGATTAGCGGGTAAAACTTATGCGGGCAATTGCGAGCTTGTGTTACGGGGTTAATGAACTCGTCGTTGTAGATTCCACCGAACAGATAACCACTGTGGCGTGGAACAGAGCCCTTAGCGACACACCAGTAGGTTTCATACCTTGCATACACACAGGTTACTTCACAGCGTCTGAAATTTCCGTAGCAGTTGTAACAGTGTGGAGGCCGGCACAATCGAGGTACGTCATTTGCGTAAAGCAAATGCTTCTCATATCCATAGCTACACGTGAAATCGGATGTCAGTGGTTTTTTTGAGACAGGCTCTCGCATGGATCGTTGTCTACGAGCTGCCAATAGTCGCTACCTAGTAGTGGGGTCGAGCAAGTTTGGAACACCCCGCCAAAGGTGTAGTTGTTAAAGGGACTTTCACAGCTTCCGTCCTCTTGGTTGGTTTGAAAACTGAAGTTTGGAGAATCCATCTTTGTGCATCCTTTAATGGTGTTGGTCTCGTAGTAAGTTTTTGTGACATTTAAAACAAATTCGGCCACCTTAAAGACCAGCTCTCCAGATACTTCTGGCAAGCTTCCAGGTGTTATAGCGTAATGCAACGGATCACCGGACCGATCAATCGCGACAAGCTCGTCTAACAGTTGATTTTCCCACTGACTGGCGGTGAAGTGCCCTGTGAAAGTTGGTCCGCCAATCGCGTAGACAGTTGAATAAACAGTGTTCTTTGTGTACGCATCCACGTTTTCTTTGCTTGTTGCATGACTGAAGCCAAACTTGGCGCTAAAATTACCTCCAAAAAGTTTAAAAAACGACGCGCTCGCCGCTGCAGTGACCTTACTCTTGTCACCTTTCATGTCCCCGACGTATTTTTTCGTTAACTGATCGACTTTAGCTATAACAGCACCTGCGCTGGTACTCGTGATGTAATGTGTCCCAAAGTCGCGGACCAGGATTTCGGCAAGAAAGTTGGCGTACTTAGAATTGTTTCCTTGCACATAGCTTGCTATCACAAGAAGACGCGATTTGAACGCAGGATGAAGGGCGCTGTCTGGTTGAAGTTTGGCCATGTAAAGATTATGGCGAATTTGGACTGGCGTCGTTGCTGAATTATCCTCTACCTGACGTCGTTTCACAGATTCGTGCTCAGATGAATACGAACCGCTTATACTGAACTTCGCGAATGAAGCTGAGGCTTCAAGGTTGATGCTTCGTGCAGTTAATGAAGAATAGTTATTCCAGTGATCGTAAAGGTCAGCGAAAGTGTCTAATTTGCCTTTCTTCACAGGATAAAGAACCATATTATCCGGAATGAGAAACTTTCCGTCTTCTGAGGTTTTGCACTCTGAATAATTCCTTCCAAACACCACCCCCATGTGCTGATTTCTCAAGTTATCCCAGCCAGACCCCGGAATGACCTCAAAGCGATAAACTCCTTTTGGAAGGAAACATTTTCGAGGATCGCCAGGTGGGAATTTCGCAGGGCTGGAATTATTCTCACCGAAGAGATGATCGAAGGCCGCCATGAATAGGAACGACGCTAGAACGAACTTTAGCGAGAACGCCATGATTCCTGGTTTGAACATACTGGTACGACTGCTCCTTGAGATGAAAGTTATAAATATCATGCACTTCGTCATGTGACTTCCGAAGAGAAGTATCGACCTATCTTAAAAGGCACAATGCATCGCCAGGGGCGAGGGGAGTTGACGACAAGCAGCTGCTGTCTTCACTGGCTAAAAGGAAATAGAGACAACAGAAGGCGTTGAAAGAACCGTTATTTGCTTTCGCTGGACTTCCCAGTCTCGCTGTTTTTTTTTTTCGATACTAGTTCTGCTTTTATCACTGAATAACAAATTTTTTTTATTTCTGAAAACAACTGGAGTTTATACTAAATATAAATTTGAAAAACACGAAACAACTTTTTGATGACATGTTTCCGCGTGGCTTATGCCGTCTTCAGTCTACTTAAGCACTGAAGCCACTGGTGCTCAGTTGATATACAAGTAGTAGTTAAATGATACTACTTGCTTAATCCATGACCTAAATTTAACATTCCGAGAGAAAATATAACAAATTCGACTTCCATTATAAAAATAGGTCCGCAAAGCGTACTTGTGTGGGCTTAGATTTACTTTTATTCCATTCAGTTGGAATGCCAGCTTTAAACGTCAGTATTCGGGAGTTAAAGTACTACAAGTGAATAGGCCATCACTAGAGAGATAAAGGTATAAATCTAAATAACTAAGGTAATATTGATTATTAGGTATCAACAAAGGTGAGTTGTTATTAATTTTATTGAAGACTGTTTACAGATATCAAATTAAGTTGTACGTGTACCGTCAAGAGGGTTTGCTGGAATATCTGAGCCAGTTACACAATAAAGTCAGCAACTGAGAATTCAATAGTTGCTCCCAAATAGACGCCTTGTCAATGGTGTCGATTCCACTGACGTTCTGAATACGTTTTGTCATGACTGCAAAGAAATGTTGTCACGTGGAATAAGAGTAATCAATTTGCATACAGGATGTAGGTTCTTTTGTTGATTGCCAGCTTTGAGATGGTGCAAAATGTGGTAAAATGTTACTGTAAACGCAGTAGAAGCAATATAAAAAAAAAACATATTGTTTATATAGTTCGCATGCTTCTTTTAATGCATGTAGATCCTTGTGATGTTAAAAGTATATGTTGATGATTGACCAATAATTTGCATAATAATTTCTGGATAGAAGAGTGCACCCATGTTTGTTACTGGATTCAATATTAATCTCCAAGAGGCTTTTAGCGTACAGTTGTATAAAGAGTTGTGTCGTCATTGTTGAAGTGTGTGGTCACAAATTCCGTGCACTACTGGATAGCGGAGCAAGCCACTCCTACGTGTCCTCCAAGTTACTCAAACTTACTCGCGCGCACGCAGTCAAGAGTGGATTGCGTCGTGTAGCCACGCTGCTGGGAGTGGCAACAACGAAGCTGCTGGAATATGAACTGTATGTCTGCGGTCGGTCAACCGGAATTTGGAGTTAAACACGTGCGTCCCGCAAATCAACAAAAGAGAGCTCCTCACGCTGGATAACCCACGCTATGCCGATCGCATGGCAGGTCAATCTCACTTGTATAATGTCCATCTAGAAGACCAATCCATGGAAGATCACCTGCCGATACACATCATCCTAGGGGTAAACGAGTACGCGCAGATCCGTACAGGCGCGCCTCTGCGTGTTGGACGCCGCGGGGAGCCGGTAGCAGAACTCATTTGTTTTGGATGGGCAATTATGGCACCTGCAGTTGAGACAGACTTGACCGCTGGATTCTTAGCCGTGGATGCAATCCAAGACTTCGAAATGCTTTGCTCTTTGGGTGTTCTTGGACTAGCAGACTCACTGGCTGGCGATCAACAAGAGGTCTACGGGGGGTTTCGTGAGCGTCTTTCACGCAACACTGAAGAAGGATGGTATGAGACTGGGCTGCCGTGGAAAGAGGATCACCGCCACCTCCCATCAAACCACGAGGGCAGCCTGCGCCACTTACGCACTCAAGTAGAGCCAGTCAGAAGAGAATATTACATGCCACATCGCGCGGTCATCAAGGACAGTGCTGAGACTACTAAGCTCTGCGTGGTATAAGACTGCTCTGCGCGGGGCGGGAAAGGATTACCTTCTCTAAACTATTGCCTTGAACCTGGACCAGCCCTTCAGAACAAACACTGGGACATCTTAGTCCGAGGGCGTTTCCAATCCTTTGCTCTCGCTGGAGACGTGCGCAAGACCCTTTTACAAGTGCGGATCAGAGAAGGAGAGCGTGACACACTTCGATTTTACTGGTTAAGGGACTTACACTCCACTGAGATCCAAACTCTGAGGTTCCCGAAGGCGCTTTTTGGCCTTGTACCCTCTCCGTTTCTGCTAGGAGGGGTGGTGGAACAACACCTGGAGAGCTGGAGAGATAGACTTCCAGAAAGCGTGGCCGAGATTCTACGAAGTCTCTAAGTGGATGACCTTATTTCTGGGGGGCACACAGTATCGAAGGCTAAGGAGTTAAAGGACGACGCAATATCTATATTCGCATACAGTGGTGGCACTCTAACGCACCCGAGCTGGAACGCGACTCTCAAGAACAACCTGCAGAGAGCGAGGGTACTTACGCCAAGCTCCAACCGGGCTCTGCCTCGGTGGAGGGGAGCAAACTACTCGGACTTGGTTGGGACAAAGCTGAAGACACCCTAAGTGTTTCGTTTCCTAAAGAGAACGCCGAGCTGACAAAGAGGGGAATTAGCTCGAATCTACTACCCCCTCGATCTCGTTTCTCCCACTTCATTGCAAGGAAAGCTTCTTTATCAAGAGGCTTATGAGCCTAAGCAAGCTTGGGACGCTCCACTACATGACAAGCTTGCAACAAAGTGGAGAAAATGGGAAAGCAATCTTCCCTCCAAAGTCTCGACCAGAAGAACATTAGCACTCCATCGCGAGTCCATCGAAGCAGTGTAGTTCCACAGTTTCGGTGACGGTAGCGGTCATGGAGTCTCCGCCGCCTTGTACTCTGTAGTGCGACAGGCATCTGGTACAAGGCAAGGGCTTGTAGCAGCGAAAGCACGTCTAGCCAAGCAATGGTTCACGATCCCAAGGCTTGAACTTGTAGCGGGGAATATGGCAGTCAACTTAGTGGACAACGTACGTAGAGCCTTGACTGGCTTCTTCGTGACATCGGTTTGCTGTTGGCTTGGTAGTACTGTCGCGCTAAACTGGATTCGAGGCAGTGGAGAATATCGCCAGTTCGTAGCAAGTCGAGTTCGGAAAATCGGAGAACACGCTGTCAACGAGTGGAGGCACGTGCCGACCGCTCAGAATCTGGCAGATCTCGAGAGTCGCGGTGGGTCGCCACTGTGGTGGCACGGACCGCCCTAGCTTGAAGATCGAGACGCGAGGCCGGAAAATCCAGTGACAGCTGCCTGAGCATATTCTGATGCTGAATCCAAAGTCGTAAAAGAAGTGCTAGCTGCTACCACGATTGAAGTAAAGACAGACAGGTTTGACCAGCAACTAG
The DNA here is from genome assembly GCF_042242905.1 of Orbicella faveolata. Classification (NCBI taxonomy): domain Eukaryota; kingdom Metazoa; phylum Cnidaria; class Anthozoa; order Scleractinia; family Merulinidae; genus Orbicella; species Orbicella faveolata. Next base: position 30,420,179 of record NW_028301553.1, read on the forward strand.
GCCACCATGACTTCCAAACAAACCCTACGCGAATTCACGTGGATTGCAAGGTTCGTACCCAACTGCCGCCGAAATGTTCCCAAATTTGAAGGACCAATCACAGCAGCAGAGCAGGAGTCGCGAACTGATTGGTGGATCCGGAGAGTCCAAGCTCGTGCTATGAGCTCCCCTGAGTTCGCTGCTGATAAAATGCAACTAAATCTACAGACTAACATGTGAGGGAATCTTGGAGTGTCGTGGGAGGATTCAAGGTCGCTACCCAGTCTACTTGCCAGATGACTGCCCGTTCACCGAGAAGTTCGTACCACGATCACAACGTCGCACTCTAGACGGGGGCGTGGCTCTTACAATGGCCGACATCCGGGAGCTTCATTGGGTACCGCACTTTCCCCAAGTCGTGAAGAAGACCATCAAGAGCTGAGATGGGGGTATTTAGCTGAGAAGGATTTTATCCAAAATACCGACCGTCTAAAAAAACCGTACTGATGACTTTTCCCTGACTACAAATAGATTTTCAATGAACACCAAAGGCAAATCCTTTGGTAATGAAGTTTGTTTCCTTGATACTACCTGATGTGCTATTTTTTGTAAAAGCAAAAAGGTCTTTTTAAATAAACTAAAATGATTGAAGGAACAAAGAAAATACTAACATTTAATTTGTATGGTACTACACATATAAATTATGTATTTACACATACATGTGCTTCTTAAATTTGTAAACCTCACTTATGTGCATTTAGTCAACATCGGATAGCCCGTCTTTAAGGGGATATTCAGTGGGTCTCATTGCATACTTTTATGTATCCATTATTGCTTGCTTGTACTAGTGACTGTTATTGGCTGTGGAAAGCTTTCTTAACTTACATAAAAATCTGTTATACATTAATCCAGCACGCAAAAGCATGGACAATAAGGCTTCACTGTGGAAGCTATTTTATGCTTCATTTAGGCTTAACTTATTGCAGTTTGCATAACGGCAAAAATTGGGTGGAAAGTGAATGTCATAGCAACGAGAAGTGGCATTCTCTGTTAGCATGCATAAGGTATGAGAAGGAAATCACTATTATGGGGTAAACTTCAAAGGACTTTAAAACACGTACAGTATATATAATTGTGTAGATGCACAACAGCTTGGCTTGAAGGAAATTGCTTGTACTGTAGGTCACATTTTATCTATAGGTCAGAGGTTTCAATAACTTATAGGAGTAGTAAATAGGCGCCTGTGACCCCGAAAGGGGCCATAGGGCCCTTACGGGGTAAAGGAGCATGGTCCCCCAGAAAAAAAAAAAATGGAAATGTAGAAGCTCGGAAATGCAATTTTGATTTTTTTTTTTTTTTTCATCAGGCAATTTGAACAGCTTGCCTAACTGATGATCATCGGGTATGGACAAATACACAAAAATACACTGTGTTATCCACTCTTAAAAAGCGGGAGTAAGTTAAGACATGCATAGTGTAAGAGAAATCAGTCCATAATGCCAATGAGATCTTTTTATGTTATACTGGATCAGGGTTGCATGCGGTAGAACATTAATTCTAAATGCATGTTGCAGAGTGTTCTTAAAAGGTTTTACTTTTCTTTGGATCTTGAGCATAATGTAGTCTGCTAGACTGAACAGTCATGTAATTATTCAGACTGAAAATTTAAAACAAAAAATGAATGTGAAGGCCAAGAATACAGTTAAGAAACCAGAATGAAAATAAGAGCCTAAATATTGAAATACAGGTAAACATTAATGCAAAAAAAAGCAACATTGGCCAGGCTGAAAGACTCAACTCTTGAGTCCAGGAGGAGAATAGCTGCCATGATCCCTCAAACAGTACTGTTAGATGTTCTTATTGTTCGGAGAAAGAATATTGGCAAGCCCGAAATTACATTTTTGTAAAGTTCAGTGTTTTAATGTAAATCTCCAATTTGCCTGAAATCTTCACAAGCTTAGCTATTACACTGCTAGCCTGCGTAACAATCTTTTCCGTTTCCTTTCAGGCAAACAGGAGTCGCGCGAGGGCACGGGGACAGAGGTAACAGAAAAATTAGTGGCAGGGGGGAGGGGCAGGGAAATAATTCACAATTCGCTAATTCAAACCAATTGATCTTGCTTCTGCTATCTGGTCTTCCAAGCTTCGAAGAGGACAGATAACTAAAATACAGGCCGAGTCTTTCGACATATACTCTTTGACACGAACGAAGAATTGAAATATGGCACTTTTGCCAAAACCAGTTGGTAAAACCGCCAGAACGTCTTTTCCGTTGAAGAGGTTCTTAACGGCAGCCACTTGCTCTGGTTTTAGATTAATTGATTTCCCGCTCTGCGAGAAAACTTAAACAGTTTCCAGAAGAACAAATTCGAAAGAATTATCTTCGACTACAGCCATATTTGGTCTGATCTGAGCTCTACAATTGTCGTGATCGATCTATTGCGCTGGATCTATTGACAAGCTGTTGACATTGATCGTTTTGATTGACGCGCGATTGACCAATCGTTATGCCTAATTGCCTCCCGTTCGTGGACGAACGGCGTTCGGTAAATGTATGGGCTCAGCAGCAGGCTTTTCCTTTCCTCCCCACCCCCTCACCCTGTTTCTAACTTTTTGAGCTCGCCCCATCCGTTCGCGCGACTTCCCCTTGGCTCTCGCTTTCTCCCGCTTAGAGGAAACGGAAAAGACTGCTACGCAGGCTATTACACTGCAATTCTGACTTGATTCTTCAACCTGCTTAACAGAATTTCAAGACTCTCTTAAGGCAGCAAGTAGGGTTAGGGTATGGCAGTATTAGCAATGATGAGATATTTTTGCAAGCTGCTCACACAAAAGCCTTGTTTTGATAGGTTTTTACGAAAGAAGGAAATTCATAATAATTTTTAAGTGTTGCAAGCCATGATTGCAGACCTGAAGACAGTCCTTTTATTTCGTATGCTCGAGCATGTTAACACTGTGTCTTTACCTTCTCATTAACATGTATTATTGCGGTTTGCAGGGATGATGCAAACATTAAAGGATTGGTGTTTATGCTGAAATGGCATATGCATGCATGGTTGGGGTGCATGAGGAATTTGGGCTTATGTCATGAGCATGAAGCCACCTTGAATGTTATTCTTTATTACACACAACAACTACAGTGTAGACAGTCATAGGTAAGATGAACAACCCAGTAGTAATGAAATTTCAGAAATGCAGGAGAATGGCATGATTGCACACAAAGACTTTTCTCCTTATAAGTCATAAGCTAAGGCTTATTAAAGGACTTATTAGGTCTTGTAAAAGTAAACAAAAAGTAGCAGTAAAAACCTACACATGTTATGTGAAAGCCAGAATACACTAGGGCTTACAGATGTATCTGTGTTAGCCATGGTATACTAACTTGTATTACTTGATAACTGTTTCCATTATTGCATTGTAAGTCTTCACTACAATCAACCGCTGAACTTAATCCTCCCAAACTAGTTAGTTATTTTGTGTTATTAATTTTCAAAATCCTTATTCTACGCGTCTCGAAGAATCGTTGAAACGGGCACCAAAACCTCGAATAGCCTACCGGGAATGAACTAGGCCTTGGCGGATTGTGCTAGCATAATTTTTGGCATAATTGGAGCAAAAAAGCATAATCTTTTAAACGAGCACTGCCACGGCATAATTAGCAAATTTTAGCAGTTTTTGGAGCATAAATTCATAAAATTTAGTAAATATGGTGTATTTTCTACATGAATAAATTAAAGTTAGGTAGTATGTTCTTGCAATGCGTGTTTTAGCTACGCTAACAGTAGTATTGACTTTGCACTGACATGCTTAGTTACTGGGCCTCTTTTGGCGAATTCTGGCGAATTTAGCGATCAGCAGAACAGCGTTCTTGCAGGCCAGCGTAATTTTGCAGTACAATAAGCGCTGATGTTGACTTGTGTATACTATTCTTATCCCTGTTTATTCAAGAAATTATTGGTGCTGAAAGAATTCACAGCTGTCAAGACAAGTTGATTTACTTAGTGGCTTGATACTTTCAACGTTATAGTTCGCTATAGTTTGAGTTAGTTTAGATCAAGAGAGTACTATATTCTTTTGGTTCAATCAGTATATATAAGTGTGATCGTTAAGTTGTTGAAGGCATTTTACATTTTGTGAGCATAATTTCGGAAATCAGGAGCATAGTTTGGATGGTAATTCTGGCATAATTTTGGCATAATTTGGCAAAATTTCGAGCACTGCTAGTAGCATAATATGCCACTTTTAGGAGCACAATCCGCCAAGGCCTAGAATGAACTCGTTCGTGCATGCTCACGTCTCACCCAACTCCCTCTCGGTTAAACAGCCAATGATTATGGCGCCAGAAATAAAAGGGAAATCAGCCCAGTCGCCGGGATGTTACTAAAAGTGGGAACGGGAAACGGAGAACGGGGAATAGGGAACGGAGAACAGGGAACAGGGAACAGGGAACAAGGAACCGGCAACCGGCAACCGTAAACGGGAGTCTGGGAACCAGTGTAAAGCGGTAATCCGCAAAATAATTCAAAATTGCGGACGGGAACGGTCTCGGAACCAGTTTTGAGCACTCGATAGCATGGACTAGGGCTTGCCACAAGTTGCTTGGCAACGTTTTGGCAACTTTTCGTATTTCGAACAACTCTTTTTTTTTGTTGTTTCGAGCAAGTTTTTGCATTCTGAACAATTTCTAGTTTTCCGAGATATCGAAGCAGCTATTAGTGCTTTAACTAGCCATGCTTCCATATTTTACAATGTTTCAGTAGACAATTTATGAATTTCTTTAATTTTTTTTACATTTTTTTTTTAAAGTTTTAAAAAATATATAAAAAAATTTTAAAAAATTTTTTGAAAATTCTGATATTGATGCGTAGTATTTACTCATACGTATTGTGAACAAATTTATTTAGCGGCGCTGGTTACAACACAAAATTGCACAGAAATGCTTAGAAATGTTACTTTTGTTGTACAGATTGCATGTTTTTGCATCAGACCAAATAAAAGCAGAGAGGAACAAAAAAAAGATTTTGCTTTTTAGCAACTTTTGAGCAACTTTCGTTACAAAAAAGCAACTTATGACTTTTTTTGGAGCGACTAAATTTTGTTGCTAACTACGATGTTCTGAATTGTACCACTCAATCATCAAATCTGCATGACTTGGCTTGAATTTCTTTGTAATTCTCAATAAAATTATGACCAGATTCAATGCAACATACGCTACATATCCTCCTTAGTTAAACATTGCTATTTCGGTATTATAGTATTAAATTTTATCAGCCATTAACTTCACTGGTCTAAAGTTTAAAACTAAAATCTAACTATGAGACAACCATCACAGAAGACGATGTCATCTGAGTAGACCTACAACTCTTCATCACTATGTAAAACACCTTGTGTGTAGCACTCGAATTTCCTTCCACATTTTGGACACATTTATTTATTTGTAATTTATCCTTGGCCATATTTTTGCTTTAATTCCTCGGGAATGGCTAGTTGAGTATTCTAAGAAGTCAATAGTTCCAAGCTATAGTTATGAAGTTCAACATTAGGACCAGACAAGGCCATATCTCCAGTGGCTTGCGCGTCGTTTTGACAATTAGCTGCATGGATAGATGACATTAACTCCCGTTTCACCTATGTTTGATACTATCGCCACCGAGGACGTTTACCATTATGTCAGTTTCTCTAAGCCAATACCCTTCGAAGAAAAAAATAACAGCTGTGGAGTATTTCTTGTAAAATGATAAAACATGCTTGTTGCTTTGTAATTTTTATATATGTTTTCACCTTCCTCTGATATAAATCCATGCCATTTCTTATTTTTGGTCGGATCATTTGCGGTCCAATATGGGGATCATTTCCGGTCCGGGATCGTTTGCGGTTCAATTTCGGGATCACTTGCAAACCCCTTTAAACAACAGCATGTATATGAATAGTTAAGAGTGGTTTTCTGAGAGTGTCGAGAATGGCAAGACAGTCACGAAAAATCGATTTTTCTGTTATTTCGCCAAAACATACCTTTGGGTGAACTTATTCAAGGAAAAATGGTCAAAATATCTACACTTTAGGAAATCTTGGTTATTGTTTCTTTCACCCGAAAAGTTATAGCTCTGGGAATTAAAACGTTCCCCTTCAGTGAAATAAAATGTCACGGCATGTAAGCGAGTTCAATTTTATGCAAATCACAAGGTTATTCTTTGGAAGTCAACGGTGTAAAACAGGAAACAACAACTCACCGTTAGTTACCTTCCTTCTGCTGCTATAGAAACGATTTTAACTTCCCAGCGTCCTTGTGAGCTGTTCTGTAAAATATTTCCAGTAAAACAGCGAGTATAAACGGTCATAAAATTCGACAAGGTCGTCAATGTTTATATCTGAGATGAGACACTGAGTGCCACACACAGTCCTGGCTGTTTTCATCGTCTTTAGTTACTCAGTCGAGAGTTCTTTAAAACCATGATAGAATATACGCTTCAAACCGAAGCAAATCAGTTTCTCATATCCATATACTTCATTTCGACTCATAAGTAAATAAATCGGACCCCGTACCCTGAATAAACAACTCGAATGACCGGGTAGCCCAAAAACACTGACCCCCTGTCCGCGGACTACCTATGGACCGGTCCACGGACTACCCCTACGGACCCCCTCTACGGACCACCCCCCCCCCCCCCAAAAATAGAATAAAAATAGGAAACAAATATTTCACTTACGGGCTGTCTAATAGATTACTCGTGTCGGCAAAATTTCGTAGTAGTCCGTGCACCGGTCCATGGGTAGTCCACGGACCCGGTCTATAGTAGGGGTCCGCGGACTGGGGGTCAATATTTTCAGGTTACCTGAAAAAAAGCAATAACCAAGGTTTCCTAAAGTGTAGATACAAAACTTCAAGAAACTTATTACACGATTTGAAAGTATAAGAATGAAATAATATTTGTGCCAAGTTTTGTTTGCATAGCATTGTTTTTACGCCCCCGCTGTTTTCGTAAAGAAGCGTGAAATTCTGAACATTTTAAGCCGCGAAAACCGCCATTCAGTATGCAAATTTCGAACTTTCTTAAATTTTGGCCGTAAAATAAATTGTTGGAACTGTAAACTATTTTTCCTTGAATAAGTTCACCCAAAGGTATGTTTTGGCGAAATAAAAAAAAAATCGATTTTTCGTGACTGTCTTGCGATTCTCGACACTGAGAAAATCACTTTTAACGGCCCTCTAAAATTAAATGAAGTCAGTTTTAGATTTGTCTGTCATCTTTCAGTTTTGAAATGAATCAGTTTCGGAGATGTTTGCCATTCGAAAGAGAGATGGAAAGGTATATAATGCGATGTGAAGAGACACGCAAACTTATCTGTTGATAGCTTAGAGGACTGCGTAGTCTCGTCTCTTCGAGTCATTTTCAATGGCGAAGAAATGGCTGTTTACAGGGCTTCTTATGCTTGCTTTGTACATGTCAACGAATGAATTAGGTAAGCTCAAACGTAACAAATTTAAAGACACTATGTAAATTTTCACTCTTTACAACAGGAATCTTCGAACAGAATTTGAGTAGTATGTCTAGGGTCAAAAAGATACCGGCAAATCTGAACAGCCTTTTTGCGGAATATCAGCGCTGATACACACAAACACCCTTAGATTGGCCAGTATCTTTTTGACCCCAGACATACTACCCTGTGCTGCTCGTGGAATTTTGTATTTGAACGAATGCCTTAAATGCGGTAAAATGTTACACAAAACGTCAGTGCAAACAAAAAAAAGATACCCAAAACAAAACAAAAAAGAAATGGAAATTTCATGATATACCTGCATGTATAAACATGGGACGCAGGCGGAAAATAGTTGTTGAATAAAGCGGTAAAAAACCGAAACGGTGGGAGCAATTGCGTACTTCAGATAGGTTCATGACGGTTGGTTATTCATCGTGTAAACCGACCTATGCCGATATACCAAACGATATTGTTGACGTCATGAAACGAGTGGAGCCACAACAGGTTGCCAATATTTTCTTCTCAAAAGAAATGTAAACACAGGCCCTGTGCTGCTCGCGAGGAGCAACAGAAAATTATATCTGCCACAAATATAAGAATGGAGAAACGCCAGACCAACGAAACCTTATTTAAAGAAGCGGGTAGCTCGTGTATTAACTTCCTATAGACCGCAGTCGTAAGGAGTTAATTGAGCAGAGTCTCAAAAAAGAGAAGAAGAGGCAGACAGACTATTTTATATCAAGCAAGGTAGTGTCGCCGCGGTCAAGAAATATCGATTAAGCACAGTTTAGCTTGCTGGATTGGTTGAGCTGGTGGTAGTGCTTTCTATTAGAACAAGTGTCAAACACTTGGTATAACACGATGGACCGCGGACAAACTTAGGACGTAGTTGACACGCCACCACAAGACAGGCGCTTTTAGCCAGCTCTTGAAGACTTTGAAGAACGTGAAACAATCGGCAAATGGCGCGACATTCAGCAGGGTATGTACAAGGTGCTTGTAGTCCAAGACCAAGGGTACAACAAACACGAGCCGTCGGTCGTGTTGAAACTTGAACACGAGAACGGCCCGATCATTTTCGTGTGGTAGCCGTCTTCGCTGGCGTATGCGATGCAAAAAAAAAAAAAAAAAAAAAAAACGGAGCGCCGAGTACATCCTGAATCTTGGAATGAAAAGATCGAAAGAAGCAAGCAATAATTATTTTGATTTTAAATTAGCATAAACAATAACCAAAAAATCATTTTTTTTTTTCAGCCAAGTAAGCGTGTTTGTTCGATGAAACGGCCAGCAGCTTGCTGAATTTTTTCTCAAAAAATAAATTGAAAGCGCTGAAATAATGCTGCCGGCGCCGCGATAACACACAACAGGGTGGATATGCAAATTCGTGTTAGTTTTAATTTTGTTCGACCGAGCATGATAAACGCAGAACTTTCGATAGATCAACGTCATGTTTAAATATAGTATATGACAATGGACTACAAAAGGTACATTATGTCACGGTGCCTATAAAAGTTTCGACAAGCAGTGGTTACGCCGTTTATCAACATAATGGCGTTAGAGTGGGGTAACTCGTTCGGTTTTGAATTTTCTGAAATAGAAAAGACAGAACATCTACTCAGACATCAGCTATCTCTGAAGAGCATGCAACTATTCCGACACAACACATCAAATACCACAAAACGAATAGCGGTTGAGGGGAATAAGAGATAAAAAATATCTTACTTCTGAATTTAAAGTTGGTTTGCCAAAATTTGACTGAGTTTCATCATTGCATCTGATGTATTTGTTGGCGCCATGCTGGGTGTTGTCTTTGACTGCCGTTCCAGCATTTTTGGCCTCCTTTTTCGTAGTATTTGTTGAATTTTATCGGACCCCTTTTCCACCCTGCTTCACCAAGTTTTTTGCCCTTTTCTCAGCCGCCCCTTTTGCGGCTGTTTCGCCACCTTGATCGCGCCTTTTTTGGAAGCTTTCCGTATGGCCATAAGGGTGTCTCGGACCACACCCGACCCTTTGTGCTTGTAGCGATAGCGGCCAGCGCGTTCGTCAAAGAATTTTTCCTATTCGCAAGGTTGATTTATCTTCGAAAACATCAAGGAGAAATTTATTGTTCCTCGATCGCCCGTCTGTGACCCAAATCCTGATGGATCCGATCTGAGCTGATTTGATCACAGGACGCCAGTCGAGTCGATATGGTTCGAGATGAATGTTTTTGCTTTCATGTTACCTGGAGATGACTTGTTTCTTTATTATGGAAAAAGGGTTTTATTTTAATCATGACTTGATGTTGCTGAAAGGTTCGAAACAACTGAAATTTAAAAACGAAAAAATGAAAAAGATGGTATTAGCGTCTTGCTGCTTTTCGTTGTATCAAAAACGTTTTCCTTTAGAAAATGAAAATATCGAACTGCAATTTGCACATGATGACCTAGGGTGTATTTTCGTAAACATCTTTGTAAATGTCTGTTAAATCGTAGACATCAACTTTAATGGACACGCCGCGACGTTAAGGAGGCTCGCATCAGTTTTTTTGACCTTGGGGTGTACCAGTTAAAATCAAAATTTTCTAGAGAATTGATTACAACGTCTTTACTTTTCGACCTATGAACAAAATATTTCTCGAAGCTTTACAACGAAATGTTAAACTATAACGCTTTTCTTATCTGTTCAAGAAATTATCATGGTAGCAAAGCATTTTCAATTGACATTGAGCCTCCTACGTGGCTGTGATGTAATATATTTAAGAACGAAAACGACTACATTAATGCAAATTACGAGCTATGTGAATTGTCCGTAATTTCAATTAGCCATTTCCAGATTTAATTTGACCTTTTCAAAATCAGCGGCAACGCGTTACCGTCGCTATGGTAATAGGTGCTGCTTGGAAAACTATGAGAAAACAAACTACGTCATAAGTCGAAAAGATGTTGTGGTGTCAGGGAAATCAAAGATTGTCTTTTAAAGGTAATTTCGATTTCAACAGTACACCCCAGAGCAGAAACAGCTGCTGCGACCCTCTTTAATTTCGCGATTAATTTGGCCGACGGCTCAGCATTGTCAGCTCGGGTGTAACCAACGTGTAACAGCCCGGTGGAGGTACGTGGGTTAATTTTTGCTGGATATTTGCCGCTGGCCTCTCAGAGCCCCTTCCCCATTATAGTCTTTTCTGTGGCCAATTATAGACTTCATCTTGGTCACTTTGGGCAAATATGAAATTTTCGCGATCCCAACTTAGTTACTTTCTATTTAAGTATGTACCTTTTATTGAATAAAGGACATTTTACTTTTCACCTACAGTACAAACATTTTGGTATATTTGCTAACCGTGAACAAATATGAACAACTGCCTTACCCCGAAAATCAGAAAATGTGCGACCTCATTCTAGTAACTCTATTGAAAATGCGACCCCATGATAGTCAATCCAGTTGTGAAAATGCGACCCCATCCAGCGGCACATTCCCATTAGCCTCTTATACGGAAGTACCGCTCGGGGTATCAGCTAAAATCTACCGAGGAGATCAATTCATGTGACAGTCTGTTCAATTGGCTAGTTCAATTTAAGCCTGCCCGTCAGTCAGTCAGTCAGTCTGTCAATCAGTCAGTCAGTGAGTCAGCTAGTCAATTAGTCGATCAGTGACTCAGTCAATCAATGAGCCCGTCAGTCAGTGAGTCAGTCAGTCACTGAATTAATCAATCAATCAGTCAATCGATCAATCAGATAATCCATCCATCCATCTCTCTGTCATTCAGTTAGTCAGTCAGTCAGTCGGTCGGTCGGTCAGTAAGTCAGTCAATCGGTCAGTCCGTCCGTTCGTGCTCCACCCATCCAAGCTTCAGTCCTTGTTAGGCTATTCACAGAGGGTCTAGAAGGGGGGAAAGGGGGTCCTTATCCCGCATTCCCGCTCCTTTTTCACAAGAATCACGCACCCCGCACTTTCTTCATCACTATCCCTAATCCCGTTTTTCTTTCCCAGAAAAATACATTAAAAAGTCTAATTTCCACAAAAGCTAATAAATGTAAGATGTAGATTGCCCTTTCGATTGATATTTTGAATTTACGCGTGTTTTTAAAGACTTCTGCTAAAAAGAAATAGTTTTTTGTACCTCAGTATGATGAAAGAGCATGCTATGACGATATCACCATATGATATGGCTGTAAGATAAAATGAGACCAAAACTCAACTGTAGCAGAGCTGTTGAAAAATCCCCATAAATGTGAACCTGTGAGGAGACTGAAGAGCTTGAGCAACTGAGTCAATTGAGTATCGAGTAAATAACTGCTATGCTATTACAGTACGTGCACTTTTCTGGCATCTGGTTGGAACAAAATACTCGCTGGCATTTTCAATTGGATTACTATTAACCAGGCACACGCTATAGTTTGATTTGAAAGCAGACACCACTTAGCGCTCGCGTGGTTGATTCTCTTTGGCCGCTGGAACGTTTTTTTTTTCGAGTCGTGACAATTTCCCAAATTCCCGACAGACAGGCGAAAAAAATCTCGCATCCCGTAACCAAATTTTAGCGAGTCCCGCTTCCCGGGAAGCAGTCAAATCCCGGGTCCCGTCAAGCTATTTAACGTTTTCCCGATTCCCACACCATATTTTGGTCAAATCCCGGATCCCGAGAATACCCTTCCAGACCCTCTTCACAATACTGTGCAGGGTGTTTCAAAAGTTCGTGGACATTTTAAAAGTCTATACATCATCCAGATTTTTCATTGTTCTCTCCATTTTCTTACAGACATCAACAAATCTTATTGTTTATTGATTATCAGAACTATTATATGAGAAAAACAGAAAGAATCGTTTCCTTAAATATTTCCTCACGAAAAGGGGCAAATATGTGTCCTGTTTGTTTCTGTACTTTCCCTCCACCTTTGTCTGTTTTCTGTTCCTACTAGATTTTCATCGTTTTGATATAATTTGCATTATGAACTCTAAAAAAAGCAGTGTATTTAAGAACACAGGCAGCAATTTTACGATCACCTGGAGTATCTGTGCGAGGAACGGCTAAAATATTCCAAAAAAGCAGGAGCTTGGTAGCAAAGTGGTCAAGTTCTCAAGAGTCTTACGACAAGCCAAGAAGTGGTAGACCAACAGTCCTTGACAGACTAGCAAAGAAAATTAAAGAAAAAGCAAAGTATGAAAAGGGCATTTCTACCGAAAAAATCAGCAAACAACTGAAGAACAAAGATCTGCTTGGATCAACAACAACCGTATGGAGATATATGTCCAAAAAAGGATGCAAACCTTTGAGAAAAAAATAAAACGACCACTACTGAGCAACAAACAACGGAAAAACTCGCTTAGCATTCGCTCGCAAATATCGTTGCAGCAGCTGCAGGAGATGAATGGAAAAAGTTATTCTTTAGCGATGAGTGCCCTAAATACCTTTTCCATGTCCCCCAACCCTAAAAACGATGTGGTATGAGGCACACAGGAAAGCCAGGTTCCGCCATCGTACCCAGTTAAAGGAAGCGCCAAATGGATAGCTTGTGGTGGCAATACTTACTTCCTTACATTTTATTCCGCAAGGCCAAACTGTAACGGCAGAGTATTATATTACAAAAATCCTTGAGAAAGAAGTGAAGCCTCTTTTCTTCTGACGATGTGCAACAGAATAGCCGATAAAACGAAAGCTTTTCACGAACAAAAGCAACGTGACCTTCGTAAAAGATGGCGCACCAGCTCATACGGCGAAAGCAAACCAGCAGTGGTGCAAGAGGAACCTCCCGAGTTTTACTCTAAAAGATGAGTGGCCAGCAAGTTCACCTGATCTTAACCCCATCGAGAACCTATGGAGCATCATTGACGAAGCTGCATATAGACATCCGATCCCTAAGACGATGGAAGGACTAAAATCAAGGTTACGGCAAGCCTGGCGAAACTTATCACTAGCAAGCTAAGGGCGCTAGCTCGTTCTATGCCACAACTTTTCAAAAACCTTTTTTATACGATAACTGTGTAATTTCTAGCTCGCCGATTGGCTCATTTTTATCATCAATGAGAGTACCGAAAGATAAAATTTTAATTTATGCAAACTTTCAACAGTTCAACCTTCAGCCGTCTAGCTGTCAACTTTTTAACCAATGGGATTTTATTAACTTTCCTAAGTAGCGAATCAAAAAGCGAGAAGAGCTATTGACAATATTCGCGTCACTTTGAATAAAATTTACTTGGCTTTGTCTACGGTAAGTTTACGGCATCTTTAACCTTCATTTATTCCCGACGTTTGACCACTTTGGGGTCTTGTTATTGTAAAAATCAAATAGACGTCAGTTTTTTATGCGTCTGTCCTCTTATTGAAGATAAATTTGGTCATAACATTGTCAAAGTTTACTGCAGAATCATTCGCCTGAGACTCGTGGTTCCACAGTCACTTTGACAACGTTATAACGCAATTTATCATCAATTAGAGGACAGATGCATAAAAAACTGAAGTCAATTTGTTAAATACACAACAATGGGGAACACTCTCGGAAATTGATAAAGGAAACAATGTACATAAAACTTTCAGTAACATGGGAATCCTCTAACTATCATTTATTTGTATAGAAAAGTGTCCACGAATTTTTGAAACACCCTGTAGGGTAGCTCTGCCTGAAAGCAGCAAAAGTGAATGGGAGCAACTAGAGCTACATTACTGTTCATGACCGTCACTGAATGGTCGTTGCCATAGCGACGAGCCGCTTCTAGTAACACCCATTTGTTTGGTTATTCGTCGTCGTCTGTCATTCGCCCCAACCCCTGGTTCTCGCTCGGCCAAGGAGTTTCGCAAAGTTTTTTTCCGAATCGCCTAATAGGGTATCCTCATGAAAACATCATAGTTCAGATTACGCAAATTTTTCGTTTTCCTTGAATCTGTCAAACAAATCGGACCCCCCGTCATTCAATGTACATGTGACCAAATTTTAACACTCTTAAGGCGGGGGTACAAATGAATTTAAGTGAAATTTTAGGAAGTTTAAAGAGGGATTAAAAGGATAAAAAGGGGTTTGTAACACCACCAGGCAGTTGATTGCCCCCAAAAGGGAACCCCGGGTTGGTGGGCAACTGTTTGGTGTACGTCTACCAATTTCTAACTTCAAATTCTAATTTTAAAACAACATCAAATCTTAAAATTTCCTATTTCCATAAATTTTACTAATCTTTTGAGAAAAACTATTTATCCCCAAATATACCCAAAAATCACCAAAAAATTTACAAAACAGCCCAAAACGTAGCTATGTGAAATGAGCAGAGAGTTTTTTCACTACTTGAAACGTGAACGAGATATTTGCATTCAAGCCATAATACCCAGCAAAGATATGGCCTTCATGTTAACCCCCGTCTTAATTGTTGAGGGCGCGCATCATCTAAACCTTTTGAACATTCAAGCTAACTAAAAGCCTCTTGTACAGAATTGATCACTCAAGTTACAATCGACTTGAACTACATTGTAAGCATTAACGCGGTCCGAATGGCCATAAAGGTGAATTTCTAATTCATAGCGAGTTTCTTGTTACATTAAAGTTGACTCACGATTTCTTTTTTCCTTTTGATTAAAATGCTCTAGATGCACAAGAGCTTAATTTACCGACAGTTTATGTGTCGCCCCTTGGACATGACACCAACAACTGTGGCGCCAGAGATCAACCTTGTCAGTCCATTGTTAAGGCCGTTCACCAAGTGGACTGTGGCGGAAAAATCTACCTCGAAGGGACTGGTACAAAAAGAACCTTCTACAACTGCAGCGTTTCTGAAAGTCATCAAGGTATTTATATCAACAAAAGCTTGAGCATAAAGGGCTCAATATCTCATGTTTTCTGTGATGGAGGAATTCATTTCAAGAAAGCAAATGGCCCACAGAGGATGGAGTTCGAGTTATCAGGGATCGTTTTTTGGCAAACGCCCTTAACTTTTCATGACTGCAGTTTAGTAAAAATTGTTAACTGCTCGTTCCATCATTCGCCTTCAGCTTTGAGTATTCAGATCGGGAGCATTAGAACTTTTCAACTTGAAGTCCAAGGCTTTTCGTATTTCCACGAAAATTTGCAATGTGTCGAAGTTCTTCTGGTTAACAACTCAGTAAACGGAAACCAAGTGCTTAATATTAACGTCAGTGATACATATTTCTCAGAAAATGGTGGCCCAGGTACTCACAAAGGGGGTGTGAGGATTGCCACCAGCAAAAAGTACCCAGAAAAATCAGTAGCGGTACAGATTATTGTATCATGCACCAGTGTCAGCTATGTCGGAAGTCGTGGACCTTTTATGGATCTTTTTGTTCCTAATGGGGTGACAAATGAGGAGTACAAAAATGTGGAGCTAAAATGCAATAGAGTCGAGAGAGAGCGTTTGTATTTCTCAAATGTGAGAGAAGCACACGTAAAGTTCATGGCTTTTCAGTGCATTAACAATCGTTCTCCTTGCATTGGGATTCGGTCTGGCAAAGCAGATGTGGAAATCCAGAATTCCTCTTTCAACAAGCAGAAAGGAAAATCTAAAGGAGCAGGCTTGTTCCTTGAGGCCAGTATCAGTGCGTTTTTAAAGATTTTCAATTCAACATTCAAAAACAACAGAGCTTTGGCTGGTGGATCGCTGTTTGCAAACACCCCACGAGGGTTATTAACAATTAGTCTCACCAACGTTTTATTCAGTTACAGTGGTGCAAGAAAATTCGGATGCGCAATAGCAATAGGAATACCCCCCGTAAAAAAACACCATAGATTGTATGACGGGTCATTTCCAAATGAACTAGATCTCACCCTGAGAAATGTAACAGTTCAAAACTGGCACGGGGACGGATCAAAATGCACTGCTATCGAAGTTTTATTGAGAGGAGGAAAAGTGACACTATACAATTCCAGTTTCTATAAGAGGTTAAAAACATCAGTGGACGGCGCTTTACGTTTGAAGACTTCGGGAGGCAAAACGAACGTAACAATTTCGAGGTGCTCACTGATAGACCACGCTCCAAATAAAAGGAAAGCAATTGCTTTCTGTATAGTGGCATCAAACGGTAATGCAGGAAGCGTAACAGTAACAAACAGCCTGATGATCAGCAACGGAACAAAACAAAACGCATTCTTCGTAAGTCCCAAATACCGAATTAAGCTGGTCAACGTTACAGTCACTTCCTTTCGCTATGGTTTCCAAGTGGTATCAACGTCCCCCAAAAATGACTCATTTTCGGTCAAAGTCTACTTTGATAATTGCACATTTGCAAATAATCAGTATGACCTTATGTTAACTCTTCTCGATCCAACCTCAGTTGAAGTTATCATCAAAAACACTCTCTTTACATGCAATGAAACAATCCAGAAAAGCTATGCTATTCTTCTAAATATCGCGCCATTGAAAAACATTAATTCCTCAAACGCAGTAATCAGACTCGAGAATGACACATTTGAGTCCAAGCCCTCCAGTAATTTTGCCCTTTTCTTCGAAGGGAAGAAGAACTTGACAATACGACGCTCCAAATTCATTAACTGCACTTATCCCTATCCTGAGGTTCAGAAATGGAACATTACAGATAAGAAGTCGGTTGTTGGTTTTTACGAGACTGCTACAGGAGGTATTTCGATTTTAACCAACCCTGACAAACCTCTGGAAATGGGTTGTCTTCGATGGGATACTAAGATGAACACTCACCCGCTCTGGCAGTACGAAAGTCACGTGACATTTGAAGACACCGTCTTTGAAAATAACGTCGGACTGATTACTGGAGGAGTGCACCTAAGTAACGGATTTACCAAATTTCAAAGATGTACTTTTCAAGATAATTTTGGCATCAAACAGACTGGGCATGTTTATTCCGCTTATGGCACTGGTCAGGTAGAGTTTGAAAACTGTTCTTTCTTGAGAACAAAAAAAAGGAGGTCGTATAAGAAATCCACCTTCTTGTATTCCGAAAGTGGAGGACCTTTAAATCTTAAAAACACTTCTATGAAATCGCTAGTCCCGGAGAAAAACAATTTCCCGGTGCTAGCCACCTCCAGTGGGGGATACGTTGATATAGATGAGAAATCGGAGATTCACTGCAGCGAAGGAAGCAAGCTTCTGTTGGAAAACGCAACACATATTGTCTATACGGAGAAAGACAACATATCTTGCCGAATAAATGTCACTGTTTTAAAGTATTCTTGTCGGTCTTGCATACCAGGTTATTACAGCCTCCAAAAGGGGATTTCTCGAGGTTTGCTTGTTAATTCTACAGTTGACTGCATACCTTGTCCATTTGGTGGAAATTGCACTGAAACTAACATAGCTGCGAAACCAAATTTCTGGGGCTATCCATTACCTGGCCATCCACCATCACTGCAATTTATTAGCTGCCCGGAACATTACTGCCAAAGTCCGTTGCCCCATTCAAAAGACTACAACCGATGTCGTGGCAACAGAGATGGTACTTTGTGTGGAAAATGCGCAAAGGGATTCACAGAAACACTGTTTTCAGCTGATTGCACCAAAATAGCGAAATGTAACCAACACTGGCTGTGGATTGCAACGATGATATTCACAACTGGATTGGCGCTCTATCTTTTGATAAAACCACCCATTCTTGGTTTTCTTGCAGATCAGATCTTATGGTACAAAAGAAAGGACGGCCAGTTAGAAGATGATTCGGGCGAACTTGGTGACCGCCACCACTCCGATAGTGGCTACATTAAAATTACATTCTATTTCTATCAAGTCGCCGAGATTCTCATTGATGGCACAACAAAGAGCTTTTTTGAAAAGGTACCTTTCGCCTATCTCGTGGTGTCCGCTTTCAATTTCCAGATTAGAACAGTAAATGACAGAATCGGGTGTCCCTTTTCTGGGCTAACAGCAGTGACAAAGGAGTTGTTTTTTTCTGCAACCGTCCCTGTGACAATGGCCGACGTTTTATTGATTTATTGTGTGCATAGCTTCATCAACATCTGCAGGCGAAAAGAAAAACCAAAACTAAGTCACTATGTGGCGGTTCTTGTTGAAGTTCTACTACTGGGTTACGAACGGCTGGCGGAAACATCCTTGAAGCTTATGCATTGCGTGTCTATTGGATCAAAACAATGCCTATTTATTGACGGAAATGTACAATGCTTCCAATGGTGGCAGTACATTTTTCTCGCTTACATTGTAGTGTTTTTGATGCCCTTTATCTTAGTTCTTTACTTTGGCTCCTTCAAACTTTATAAGTCATCCATAAGCGCAAATGAGTTCCTTGCGGCTTGCATTTTTCCATTGCCATTTATCCTGTGCTGGTCTCTCAAAGAAATTCGAAAACGAAGAGTGAGCGATTCTACGAATGCACAGGAAGAGAGCGACGACGTTTTGGAAGTTCTTCATGGTCCATTTCGCCCACCAAGCTCTAATGACGGAGGAACATTGTACTGGGAAAGTGTTCTGATTGGACGACGGTTTGTCCTTCTCGCATGCCATACGTTTATTCACAATGCAATGTTGCGTATGGTTTGCATGACTTTCGCTTGCCTCCTGATGACCCTTCATCACATGTTGAAGAATCCATATCGAGACCCACTGGCTAACAAAGCAGAGACTTTGTCCCTTTCTGCTTTGACAATGATTGCAGCAATCGACCTACCAAGGGCAACCTTGCTTTTTATTGGCTTAGACATGGGGCCGGCGAAATCTTACCTGGATTACCTAGAGTGGATTAAAGTAGGAGCCTTGGCTTTTATTCCGGTGTTAGTTTCGCTCTTGGTCACTTTTGCATTTCTCTCCCAGATAGCAAGATTCGTAGCCTTCCTCATCAAACACATACGACGTTGGTGGCAACTCTGTACGTCTGCTTCGTTCACGGACGAAAGGAGACTTCTGCTGGATGTCGGCGAACTTGATGGTGATTCAGAACCTTAACATTATTTACGCCTTGTTTATCAGTTTTGTCTTTTTGGTTTAGGTGTGTGGAATCTGTTATGTTCCCCTACTTCTTCCCTCCTTTCCCCAAGAGTTGTGAGTACCAGGGCTTGTATGCTTTGTACAGTTAATTTCTTTAAAACTAAATGGTTGCTATTATCCTGTACACAATAGGAAGACCGTTATAAAATTAATGTTAAGAGAAATCTCAGGGTGGTCAATGTTGTCTAACATGGAAAGATTTAACTGGACCGTTTGAAAATTTGATAATTTGTAAGACTTGCACAAAAAAAGGATTGGAGTTTGACTTGTTGGTAAAGATTGTAATTCCAGCAGACATCTTTGAACTTTACAGAATTTTTGATGAAAAAGGATTGGTAAGGATTGTAATTCTTGTAGACATCCTTGAAAAGTTACAGAATTTCTGGTGAAAAAGGATTGGAGTGTGTCTTGATGGTAAGGATCGTAATAACTGTAAAAATCCTTGTCACCCAAAAACCATAGAAATCCGCCCTTTTGAGATATAAGCCTGGAAATTTCCTTTCTAACTTTTTTGTGGTTTTTCTATCACTCATAAAATTGTATGTTTTATTGATTTGAAACACAACTAAAATGTTAAGAACAAGCTCTAAGAATTTCACACCACGCTATTCTGGTGGAATCGCAAAATAGGCACCCACATAATTAATGTTCAACAAGAGTGACAGAGGTTATGCTCTTGAAGAGCAAATTTACATTTTGATAATCAGAGTTAACGAGTTTTTTTCTTTTTTTTTCATCGCGGTGTTTTCTGAAAGATATAGAAAACATGTTTTCCGTGTATCTATCGAGTTATAGAAATACTCGTGAAAGTTTGGGAGAACTCGAAAAAGCTGTGGACACACTTGCCTGCGGCTCGTGTTCCCACGGCATTTCTCGTTCTCCCAAACTTCCACTCGTATTTCTATAACTCGATAGAAACACGGTACATGTTTTCTATTTCTTAAATACAATACACTGATACAATATAATATAATACAATACAATAATATACAATACAATACAATATATACAATGAATACAATGCAATGCAATGCAACGCAACGCAACGCAATGCAGTGCAATACAGTACAGTACAAGATATGGTGCGAATGAATGTAAGTTTATCTTTTTCGGACAAAAGTTCAAACAAAGTAGGAGGATCAGTTCGGTTGAAATGTTTATTCGAAATAAGGTTTGCTAGTTGGAAATTACAAGTAATTTTAAAACAGTCCTTTATTCGTCTCTTGATGGGCCTGATGTAGTGATTACAGATCATTTATTTTATATCACGTGCAGAACAGCTTTTATATCACGGGTTATACAGAAGTTGTTTTTGTCGGTTTCAATTTCATTTTCAATTGAGTACCCTTTTATTTCTTCTTCACCTAAAACATTGTCCGCAACTGTACTTTAAGAGAGTTGATACAATTTTTTATTTGCCTTACTGCTGTACTTTCCTGTACTTTTCCTTGGATGTGGTTTTATTAGAAAGCAACTATGTAATTCACAAATGGCACTTACTGTTCCGAGCCAAAAAAAAAAAAAGAGAGAGGAATAAAAATAAAAGTGGGTCAATTTTGGGGTCGCCAAAATGATAATACATGAATTGCTGGGTTTCATGTGACTTTGTCATATTGCGAAATTAAAAAAATAGAAATACCTATCTCTCTGAGTTTTTAATTGTAATTAAATAACACCCTCAGCTCTAAGAACTTGATGTTTTACAGAGTTGTAGCTCGACAGGGTTCATAAAATAGCGGCAGGAGAAGGCTGTCGCGTAGGTCAAAAGATCTCTTATATTTTGGGTATTTGCTAACTGAACATTCCTTGAATTAGACCAAGTATTAATTTCAAAGTATCCCGAGCTCTAGAGTAACGGACCATCCTTAAGGCATTTCTCTTTTGTTTTGTATTCTTTTAATTTGCCATTAAATTGAGAAAAACAAACAACCATTAAAAAAAAAACAATTAATCATTTTCAAAAGAGTTGGGAAAGAAAATGTCAACTACAAACCTGCAATCAAAGAAAGGGCATCTCAGACAGCTGAGAAACCGTGGGGCTTTCTCTCTTTTCACCAAACTGTGAAAACGTGTGGTTCCACATTGTCCTCTTCTTTTGACGAAGGGGCCGGGAAGTACTAAGAGCGCTGAACACAAGCAGTTTTACATGACGATGCCGAAGGCCGTCCAAGAATCATTCCGGTGGTGCAAACGCCAGTGCGAGCCATGAAAAAGAGGCCAGAATGTACAAGACCGGAGACCATAATGATGGCTGTATAAGGCTTTGAAAGTCTATCTTGACAACGTAATTCCAAATTGCACAGCATTATTGCAGTACCATCGAATGCGAAGGCAGAAGACGATGTTTGGTGCGAAGCAAGGCTTCTTGGGGTCAACAGTCCCGCAAATACGACGAAAAGAATCAGCGAAGCAGCCGGGCTGTCGAAAATATATACAAACCACAACATTAGAGCGACAGCAGTCAAATAATGTCGTAGTCGTCATATAATGTCCATTTCACCGAAATGAGCAATCCCTCGCTCATTACAACTCGCGTCCTTCTTTTTCCCAGCTACACAACTGCAGTGATGTGTTCAGGGCACTTTCCGCGGAAAGCAGACCTGTCATCCTTCGGGTCAGCAGATTGACAAAAAATCTACAAGTTATCATCAGCAGGCAAGTCCGTCGCAGGCAGCAACGGCAGTCCGATCTTCAAAGAATGAGCAATTCATAATGTGCAAGTTGTTTTCAGCTCCTCGGAAACCCGGTCACTCTTTTTCTTTACGTAAGAGTTTTTCTTTGGCAGTTCGAGCTCAATTTTGTCGTCTTCCAAACTTCAATGACAACTCGAACTTTGTTACGTTGTCAGTTGGATAGCCTACGTGAAGCCGTGCCCACCCCCGAGGAAAAACGGGAGGGAGGGAACGTCTACGAAGAGCTGGCGCGAATCGTGTTATGTGACGTCACGCTTTTGCATGGAAATATATAATGGTTTCTTATTGGATAAAGACCGCCAGCAATACTTTCGAGAATACTGATTGGCTAAAATAGATTTGTGCCAAGCCGCAAAATGTCTCATTCTCACATCTGTACGAGTTGCGTTAGTGGCAACTACAAACGTACAGAGCAGTTTCAAATACCGGCATCTGATGAGATCCACATGGAGGATCGAAACCATGGTCTTACCTGAACTAAGCCAAACAATGGCAGATAAAACACGCAAAACAGTCGACAGACTTGTACGTAAACAGCTACATTTGAATCATGTGGTTCCAGAATGACCAACAACAAATATGATATCCGTGATAAGGATCTACCTACTGTTCTTGCAAACAGCTCTAATCACAGCCGGGCCCGACGTTACAATATAGAATGCAAGTATAAAGCAACATGTTCACGGTATGTTTCATGTTTTGTCCCCCAAAAGCAAATTCGTGGAGACTTGAGAGTATATCTTGCAAAAGAATGAGCCTAAACAATGCAAAAACACATGGCAAATTACAGAGGTGTCAAACTCTACTGAGCGACATGCAGATAACAGCGGAAACCATGCAGACCTATGACCTACAAAAATTTGCCATAGCACGATCTAACGGCTAACTTCCTCCTTATTACACAACATGAAGTGCCCTTCATAAACACGAGTGAAGCGACAAAAAAGGTCGAGTGACCGAACAGAAAACGGCAAATGTACAAATGTCACGAACCGTCGAAGTCTTGTAGGATAGTCAACCTCTTCGAACTTAAATTCGCGCCTTCTAGAGAATTTTTCGGCTGGAAAACAAGGCCAAACTTGTGGCGTAGTTGATTCTCATAGATTTTTGTAATTCTTCCAGGTTCTGCTGCAAATTATTTCTCTTCTTGAGGAGACCATGACACTGCCTACAAACGTACACTGATGCAGCGTATACATGGAACTCCAAATTTGCGAGCGCGACGTATACATCAAAGATTGTCTTCTTCTTGTTTTGGACCAAAAACCGCTCGGACTCGTTTTCAATCTCTTTAAAACACAATATACATTTGAAAAGGGACATTGACTTGCAAATAAGCTCGAAAGAATAAATATTTACGAGGCATTTGTCTGCGCGAGGACACGAGTACAGACGGAAAATATAATTTATTTACATAACTTACATAAATTACTGTGACGTCACATAACACGATTCGTGCCAGCTCTTCGTAGACGTTCCCTCCCTCCCGTTTTCCTCGGGGGGTGGGTACGGCTACACGTAGGCTATCAGTTGGAATACACAAAACGAACTGGGAATAACTCAGCAGGTTTCGAAGTGTCAACATGTCCGTTTCCCGCGCTTGGGCGTAATTTCACTTTCACGTAAGCTTGTTGAAAAACTGTTCCAATAAAAGTGAAATATTGATCATGAAATTATGAATTTACCTGAAAATGACGCGGGCATACTCAGAAAAAGATCCGTGTGCTCCAAACAGGAGGCGAACCTATGACCTTCCGATTACTCAGGATGCTCTACCGCTGAGCTACAGGAGACTCGTGTTTTTCTAGGTCAATACCCTTCGAAAAACAAAAAAAACAAAGCTGTGGAATGATAAAACATGCTTGTTATTTTGTAATTTTTATATATGTTTTCACCTTCCTCTGATATAAATCCATGTCATTCCTTATTTTTGGTCGGGATCATTTCCGTCCGGGATCGTTTGCGGTTCAATTTGGGGATCATTTGCTGTCCGGGATCATTTGCGGTCCTGGGATCATTTGCAAACCCCTCTAGACAATAGCATGAATACTTAACGGCCCTCTAAAATTAAATGATGTCAGTTTTAGATTTAAGTCTGTCATCTTTCAGTTTAGAAATTAATCAGTTTCGGAGATGTTTCTCATTCGAATGAGAGATAGAAAGGTATATGCGATGTGAAGAGACACGCAAACATATCTGTTGATAGCTTAGAGGATTGTGCGGTCTCGTCTCTTCGAGTCATTTTCAATGGCGAAGAAATGGCTTTTTAAAGGGCTTCTTATGCTTGCTTTGTACATGTCAACGAAGGAATTAGGTAAGCTCAAACATTGTAACAAATTTAAAGACACTACGTAAATTTTAACTTTTTACAACAGGCATCTTCGCACAGAATTTGAGTAATATGTCTGAGGTCAAAAAGATAGCGGCAAATCTGAACAGCCTTTTTGCGGAATATCAGCACTTCGGAAGCCCTCAGCGCTGATACACACAAACACCCTTAGATCGGTCAGTATCTTTTTGACCCCAGACATACTACCCTGTGCTGCTCGTGGAATTTTTTATTTGAACGAATGCCTTAAATGCGGTAAAATGTTACACAGTCAGTGCAAGCAAAAAAAAGAGGATACCCAAAACAAACACACAAAAAAAAAAGAAATGGAAAATTCATGGTATAAACATGGGACGCGGGCGGAAAGGAGTTGTTGAACAAAGCGGTAAAAAACCGAAACGGTGGGAGCAAACGGCGTGCTTCAGATAGGTTCATGAAGGTTGGCTATTCATCGTGTAAACCGACGTATACCGATATACCAAACGATATTGCTGACGCCATGAGACGAGTGGAGCCACAAGAGGTTGCCAATATTTTCTTCTCAAAAGAAATGTAAACACAGGCCCTGTGCTGCTCCCGAGGAACAACAGAAAATTATTTCTGCCACAAATATAAGAATGGAGAAATGGCAGACCAACGAAACCTTATTTAAAGAAGCGAGCAGCTCGTGTATTAACTTCCCATAGACCGCAGTCCGGCGTAAGAAGTTAATTGAGCAGTCTCATGATCAAAAAAGAGAAGAAGAGGCGGACAGACTCTCATATTAAGCAAGGTAGTGTCGCCGCGGTCAAGAAATATCGATAAAGCACAGCTTAGCTTGCTGAATTGGTTGAGCTGGCGGCGGTGCTTTCTATTTGAACAAGTGACAAACCCTTGGTATAACACGATGGAGCGCGGACAAACTTAGGACGTAGTTGACACGCCACCACAAGACAGGCGTTTTTAGCCAGCTGTTGAAGACTTTGAAGAAAGTGAAACAATCAGCAAATGGCGCGACATTCAGCAGGGTTTGTACAAGGTGCTTGAAGTCCAAGACCAAGCGTACAACAAATACGGACCGTCGGTCCTGTTGAAACTTGAACACGAGAACGCGGCCCAATGATTTTCGTGTGGTCGCCGTCTTCGCTGGCGTATGCGATGAAAAAGAAAAAAAGGAGCGCCGAGTACATCCTGAACCTTGGAATGAAAAGATCGAAAGAAACAGGCAATAATTATTTTGATTTTAAATTAGCATAAACAATAACCGAAATAACTTTTTTTTTTTCAGCCAAGTAAGCGTGTTTGTTCGATGAAACGGCCAGCAGCTTGCTGAATTTTTCTCAAAAAATAAATTGAAAGCGCTGAAATAATGCTGCCCGCGCCGCGATAATACACAACAGGGTGGATATGCAAATTCGTGTTAGTTTTAATTTTGTTCGACCGAGCATGATAAACGCAGAACTTTCGAGAGATCAACGTCATGTTTAAATATAGTATATGACAATGGACTACAAAAGGTACATTATGTCACGGTGCCTATAAAAGTTTCGATAAGCAGTGGTTACCCCGTTTATCAACATAATGGCGTTAGAGTGGGATAACTCGTTCGATTTTGAATTTTCTGGAATAGAAAAGACAGAACATCTACTCAGACATCAGCTATCTCTGAAGAGCATGCAACTATTCCGACACAACACATCAAATACCCCAAAACGAATAGCGGTTGAGGGGAATAAGAAATAAAAAATATTTTACTTCTGAATTTAAAGTTGGTTTGCCAAAATTTGACTGAGTTTCATCATTGCATCTGATGTATTTGTCGGCGCCATGCTGGGTGTTGTCTTTGAGTGCTGTTCCAGCGTTTTTGGCCTCCTTTTTCGTAGTGTCGAATTTTATCGGACCCCTTTTCCACCCTGCTTCACCAAGTTTTTTGCCCTTTTCTCAGCCGCCCCTTTTGCGGCTGTTTTCGCCACCTTGATCGCGCCTTTTTTGAAAGCTTTCCGTATGGCCATAAGGGTGTCTCGGACCACACCCGACCCTTTGTGCTTGTAGCGATAGCGGCCAGCGCGTTCGTCAAAGAATTTTTCCCATTCGCAAGGGTGACTCATCTTCGAAAACATCAAGAAGAAATTTATTGTTCCTCGATCGCCCGTCTGTGACCCAAATCCTGACGGATCCGATCTGAGCTGATTTGTTCACAGGACGCCACTCGAGTCGATATGGTTTGAGATGAATGTTTTTGCTTTCATGTCACCTGGAGATGACTTGTTTCTTTATTATGGAAAAAGGGTTTTATTTTAATCATGACTTGATGTTGCTGAAAGGTTCGAAACAACTGAAATTTAAAAACGAAAAAATGAAAAAGATGGTATTAGCGTCTTGCTGCTTTTCGTTGTATCAAAAACGTTTTCCTTTAGAAAATGAAAATATCGAACTGCAATTTGCACATGATGACCTAGGGTGTATTCTCGTAAACATCTTTGTAAATGTCTGTTAAATCGTAGACATCAATTTTAATGGGCACGCCGCGACGTTAAGGAGGCTCGCATCAGTTTTTTTGACCTTGGGGTGTACCAGTTAAAATCAAAGTTTTCTAGAGAATTGATTACAACGTCTTTACTTTTCGACCTATGAACAAAATATTTCTCGAAGCTTTACAACGAAATGTTAAACTATAACGCTTTTCTTATCTGTTCAAGAAATTATCATGGTAGCAAAGCATTTTCAATTGACATTGAGCCTCCTACGTGGCTGTGATGTAATATATTTAAGAACGAAAACGACTACATTAATGCAAATTACGAGCTATGTGAATTGTCCGTAATTTCAATTAGCCATTTCCAGATTTAATTTGACCTTTTTCAAAATCAGCGGCAACGCGTTACCGTCGCTATGGTAATAGGTGCTGCTTGGAAAACTATGAGAAAACAAACTACGTCATAAGTCGAAAAGATGTTGTGGTGTCAGGGAAATCAAAGATTGTCTTTTAAAGGTAATTTCGATTTCAACAGTACACCCCAGAGCAGAAACCGCTGCTGCGACCCTCTTTAATTTCGCGATTAATTTGGCCGACGACTCAGCATTGTCAGCTCGGGTGTAACCAACGTGTAACAGCCCCGGGGGAAGTACGTGGGTTAATTTTTGCTGGATATTTGCCGCTGGCCTCTCAGAGCCCCTTCCCCATTATAGTCTTTTCTGTGGCCAATTATAGACTTCATCTTGGTCACTTTAGGCAAATATGTAATTTTCGCGATCCCAACTTAGTTACTTTCTATTTAAGTATGTACCTTTTATTGAATAAAGAACATTTTACTTTTCACCTACAGTACAAACATTTTGGTACATTTGCTAACCGTGAACAAATATGAACAACTGCCTTACCCCGAAAATCAGAAAATGTGCGACCTCATTCTAGTAACTCTATTGAAAATGTGACCCCATGATAGTCAATCCAGTTGTGAAAATGCGACCCCATCCAGCGGCACATTCCCATTAGCCTCTTATACGGAAGTACCGCTCGGGGTATCAGCTAAAATCTACCGAGGAGATTAATTCATGTGACAGTCTGTTCAATTGGCTAGTTCAATTTAAGCCTGCCTGTCAGTCAGTCAGTCAGTCTGTCAATCAGTCAGTCAGTGAATTAATCAATCAATTAGTCAATCAATCAATCAGATAATCCATCCATCCATCTCTCTGTCATTCAGTTAGTCAGTCAGTCAGTCGGCTGGTCGGTCGGTCAGTAAGTCAGTCAATCAGTCAGTCCATCCATTCGTGCCTCACCCATCCAAGTTTCAGTCCTTGTTAGGCTATTCACAGAGGGTCTGGAAGGGGAGAAAGGGGGTCCTTATCCCGCATTCCCGCTCCTTTTTCACAAGAATCACGCACCCCGCACTTTCTTCATCACTATCCCTAATCCCGTTTTTCTTTCCCAGAAAAATACATTAAAAAGTCTAATTTCCACAAAAGCTAATAAATGTAAGATGTAGATTGCCCTTTCGATTGATATTTTGAATTTACACGTGTTTTTAAAGACTTCTGCTAAAAAGAAATAGTTTTTTGTACCTCAGTATGATGAAAGAGCATGCTATGACGATACCACGATATGATATGGCTGTACGATAAAATGAGACCAAAACTCTAACTATAGCAGAGCTGTTGAAAAATCCCTATAAATGTGAACCTGTGAAGAGACTGAAGAGCTTGAGCAACTGAGTCAATTGAGCATCGAGTAAATAACTGCTATGCTATTACAGTACGTGCACTTTTCTGGCATCTGGTTGAACAAAATACTCGCTGGCATTTTCAATTGGATTACTATTAACCAAGCACACGCTATAGTTTGATTTGAAAGCAGACACCACTTAGCGCTCGCGTGGTTGATTCTCTTTGGCCGCTGGAACGTTTATTTGGGTCGTGACAATTTCTCAAATTCCTGACAGACAGGCGAAAAAAATCTCGCATCCCGTGACCAAATTTTAGCGAGTCCCGCTTCCCGGGAAGCAGTCAAATCCCGGGTCCCGTCAAGCTATTTAACGTTTCCCCGACTCCCGCACCATATTTTGGCCAAATCCCGGATCCCGAGAATACCCTTCCAGACCCTCTTCACAATACTGTGCAGGGTGTTTCAAAAGTTCGTGGACATTTTAAAAGTCTATACATCATCCAGATTTTTCATTGTTCTCTCCATTTTCTTACAGACATTAAGAAATCTTATTGTTTATTGATTATCAGAACTATTATAGAAGAAAAATAAAAAGAATCGTTGAATTAAGTACTTCCTCACCAAAAGGTGCAAATATATGCCGTGTTTGTTTCTGTACTTTCCCGCCATCTTTGTCTGTTTTTTGTTCCTACTAGATTTTCATCGTTTTGAGATAATTTGCATTATGAACCCTAAAAAAAGCAGTGTATTTAAGAACACAGGCAGCAATTTTACGATCATTTGGAGTATCTACGCGAGGAACGGCTAAACTATTCCAAAAAAGCAGGAGCTTGGTAGCAAAATGGTCAAGTTCTCAAGAGTCTCACGACAAGCCAAGAAGTGGTAGACCAACAGTCCTTGACAGACTAGCAAAGAAAATTAAAGAAAAAGCAAAGTATAAAAAGGGCAGTTCTATCAAAAAAAATCAGCAAACAACTGAAGAACAA
The DNA here is from genome assembly GCF_042242905.1 of Orbicella faveolata. Classification (NCBI taxonomy): domain Eukaryota; kingdom Metazoa; phylum Cnidaria; class Anthozoa; order Scleractinia; family Merulinidae; genus Orbicella; species Orbicella faveolata. The sequence goes on from NW_028301553.1 coordinate 30,449,672, forward strand.
AGATCTGCTTGGAACAACAACAACCGTGTGGAGATATATGTCCAGAAAAGGATGCAAACCTTGAGAGAAAAAAAAAAAACGACCACTTCTGAGCAACAAACAGCGGAAACCTCGCTTAGCATTCGCTCGCAAATAACTTTGCAGCAGTTGCAGGAGATGAATGGAAAAAGTTTCTCTTTAGCGATAAGTGCCCTAATACCTTTTCCATCTCCCCAACCCTACAAACGATATGGTATGAGGCGCACAGGAAAGCCAGGTTTCGCCATCGTACCAAGTTAAAGGAAGCGCCAAATGGATAGCTTGTGGTGGCAATACTTACTTCCTTACATTTTATTCCGCAAGGCCAAACTGTAACGGCAGAGTATTATATTACAAAAATCCTTGAGAAAGAAGTGAAGCCTCTTTTCCTCTGACGACGTGCAACAGAATAGCCTGTAAAACGAAAGCTTTTCACGAACAAAAGCAGCGCGACCTTCGTAAAAGATGGCGCACCAGCTCATACGGCGAAAGCAAACCAGCAGTGGTGCAAGAGGAACCTCCCGAGTTTTACTCTAAAAGATGAGTGGCCAGCAAGTTCACCTAGTCTTAACCCCATCGAGAACCTATGGAGCATCATTGACGAAGCTGCATATAGACATCCGATCCCTAAGACGATGGAAGGACTAAAATCAAGGTTACGGCAAGCCTGGCGAAACTTATCACTAGCAAGCTAAGGGCGGTAGCTCGTTCTATGCCACAAAAACCTTTTTTATACGATAACTGTGTAATTTCTAGCTCGCCGATTGGCTCATTTTTATCATCAATGAGAGTACAGACGGATAAAATTTTAATTTATGCAAACTTTCAACAGTTCAACCTTCAGCCGTCAAGCTGTCAACTTTTTAACCAATGGGATTTTATTAACTTTCCTAAGTAGCGAATCAAAAAGCGAGAAGAGCTATTGACAATATTCGCGTCACTTTGAATAAAATTTACTTGGCTTTGTCTACGGTAAGTTTACGGCATCTTTAACCTTCATTTATTCCCGACGTTTGACCACTTTGGGGTCTTGTTATTGTAAAAAACAAATTGACGTCAGTTTTTTATGCGTCTGTCCTCTTATTGAAGATAAATTTGGTCATAACATTGTCAAAGTTTACTGCAGAATCATTCGCCTGAGACTCGTGGTTCCACAGTCACTTTGACAACGTTATAACGCAATTTGTCATCAATTAGAGGACAGATGCATAAAAAACTGAAGTCAATTTGTTAAATACACAATATTCGTTAAATACACTCTCGGAAATTGATAAAGGAAACAATGTACATAAAACTTTCAGTAACATGGGAATCCTCTAACTATCATTTATTTGTATAGAAAAGTGTCCACGAATTTTTGAAACACCCTGTAGGGTAGCTCTGCCTGAAAGCAGCAAAAGTGAATGGGAGCAACTAGAGCTACATTACTGTTCATGACCGTCACTGAATGGTCGTTGCCATAGCGACGAGCCGCTTCTAGTAACACCCATTTGTTTGGTTATTCGTCGTCGTCTGTCATTCGCCCCAAGCCCCTGGTTCTCGCTCGGCCAAGGAGTTTCGCAAAGTTTTTTTTCCGAATCGCCTAATAGGGTATCCTCATGAAAACATCATAGTTCAGATCAGACAAATTTTTCGTTTTCCTTGAATCTGTCAAACAAATCGGACCCCCCGTCATTTGGTGTTGACAAGGCTACTGACGCGATCATTCAATGTACGTGTGACCAAATTTTAACACTCTTAAGGCGGGGGGTGCAAATGAATTTAAGTGAAATTTTAGGAAGTTTAAAGAGGGATTAAAAGGATAAAAAGGGGTTTGTAACACCACCAGACAGTTGATTGCCCCCAAAAGGGAACCCCGGGTTGGTGGGCAACTGTTTGGTGTACGTCTACCAATTTCTAACTTCAAATTCTAATTTTAAAACAACATCAAATCTTCAAAATTTCCTATTTCCATAAATTTTACTAATCCTTTGAGGAAAACAATTTATCCCCAAATATACCCCAAAATCACCAAAAAATTTACAAAACAGCCCAAAACGTAGCTATGTGGAATGAGCAGAGAGATTTTTCACTGCTTGACACGTGAACGAGATATTTGCATTCAAGCCATAATACCCAGCAAAAATATGGCCTTCATGTTAACCCCCGCCTTAATTGTTGGGGGCGCGCATCATCTAAACCTTTTGAACATTTAAGCTAACTAAAAGCCTCTTGTACAGAATTGATCACTCAAGTTACAATTGAACTACATTGTAAGCATTAACGAGGTCCGAATGGCCATAAAGGTGAATTTCTAATTCATAGCGAGTTTCTTGTTACATTAAAGTTGACTCACGATTTCTTTTTTCCTTTTGATTAAAATGCTCTAGATGCACAAGAGCTTAATTTACCGACAGTTTATGTGTCGCCCCTTGGACATGACACCAACAACTGTGGCGCCAGAGATCAACCTTGTCAGTCCATTGTTAAGGCCGTTCACCAAGTGGACTGTGGCGGAAAAATCTACCTCGAAGGGACTGGTACAAAAAGAACCTTCTACAACTGCAGCGTTTCTGAAAGCCATCAAGGTATTTATATCAACAAAAGCTTGAGCATAAAGGGCTCAATATCTCATGTTTTCTGTGATGGAGGAATTCATTTCAAGAAACCACATTGCCCACAGCGGATGGAGTTCGAGTTATCAGGGATCGTTTTTTGGCAAACGCCCTTAACTTTTCATGACTGCAGTTTAGTAAAAATTGTTAACTGCTCGTTCCATCATTCGCCTTCAGCTTTGAGTATTCAGATCGGGAGCATTAGAACTTTTCAACTTGAAGTCCAAGGCTTTTCGTATTTCCACGAAAATTTGCAATGTGTCGAAGTTCTTCTGGTTAACAACTCAGTAAACGGAAACCAAGTGCTTAATATTAACGTCAGTGATACATATTTCTCAGAAAATGGTGGCCCAGGTACTCACAAAGGGGGTGTGAGGATTGCAACCAGCAAAAAGTACCCAGAAAAATCAGTAGCGGTACAGATTATTGTATCATGCACCAGCGTCAGCTATGTCGGAAATCATGGACCTTTTATGGAACTTTTTGTTCCTAATGGGGTGACAAATGAGGAGTACAAAAATGTGGAACTAAAATGCAATAGAGTCGAGAGAGAGCGTTTGTATTTCTCAAATGTGAGAGAAGCACACGTAAAGTTCATGGCTTTTCAGTGCATTAACAATCGTTCTCCTTGCATTGGGATTCAGTCTGGCAAAGCAGATGTGGAAATCCAGAATTCCTCTTTCAACAAGCAGAAAGGAAAATCTAAAGGAGCAGGCTTGTTCCTTGAGGCCAGTATCAGTGCGTTTTTAAAGATTTTCAATTCAACATTCAAAAACAACAGAGCTTTGGCTGGTGGATCGCTGTTTGCAAACACCCCACGAGGGTTATTAACAATTAGTCTCACCAACGTTTTATTCAGTTACAGTGGTGCAAGAAAATTCGGATGCGCAATAGCAATAGGAGTACCCCCCGTAAGAAAACACCATAGATTGTATAACGGGTCATTTCCAAATGAACTAGATCTCACCCTGAGAAATGTAACAGTTCAAAACTGGCACGGGGACGGATCAAAATGCACTGCTATCGAAGTTTTATTGAGAGGAGGAAAAGTGACACTATACAATTCCAGTTTCTATAAGAGGTTAAAAACATCAGTGGACGGCTCTTTAAGTTTGAAGACTTTGGGAGGCAAAACGAACGTAACAATTTCGAGGTGCTCACTGATAGACCATGCTCCAAATAAAAGGAAAGCAATTGCTTTCCGTATAGTGGCATCAAACGGTAATGCGGGAAGCGTAACAGTAACAAACAGCCTGATGATCAGCAACGGAACAAAACAAAACGCATTCTTCGTAAGTCCCAAATACCGAATTAAGCTGGTCAACGTTACAGTCACTTCCTTTCGCTATGGTTTCCAAGTGGTATCAACGCCTCCGAAAAATGACTCATTTTCGGTCAAAGTCTACGTTGATAATTGCACATTTGTAAAAAATCATTATGACCTTATGTTAACTCTTCTCGATCCAACCTCAGTTGAAGTTATCATCAAAAACACTCTCTTTACATGCAATGAAACAATCCAGAAAAGCTATGCTATTCGTCTGAATATCGCGCCATTAAAAAACATTAATTCCTCAAACGCAGTAATCAGACTCGAGAATGACACATTTGACTCCAAGCCCTCCAGTAATTTTGCCCTTTTCTTCGAAGGGAAGAAGAACTTGACAATACGACGCTCCAGATTCATCAACTGTACTTACCCCTATCCTGAGGTTCAGAAATGGATCATTCCAGGAAATAAGTCGGGTGATGGTTTTTACGAGACTGCTACAGGAGGCATTTCAATTTTAACCAAGCCAGACAAACCTCTGAAAATGGGTTGTCTTCGATCGGATACCAAGGTGAACACTCACCCGCTCTGGCAGTACGAAACTCACGTGACATTTGAAGACACCGTCTTTGAAAATAATGTCGGGTTGATTGCTGGAGGAGTGCACCTAAGTAACGGATTTACCAAATTTCAAAGATGTACTTTTCAAGATAATTTTGGCATCAAACAGACTGGGCATGTTTATTCCGCTTATGGCACTGGTCGGGTAGAGTTTGAAAACTGTTCTTTCTTGAGAACAAAAGAAAACACGTCGTATAAGAAATCCACCTTCTTGTATTCCGAAAGTGGAGGACCTTTAAATCTTACAAACACTTCTATGATATCGCTAGTCCCGGAGAAAAACAATTTCCCGGTGCTAGCCACCTCCAGTGGGGGATACGTTGATATAGATGAGAAATCGGAGATTCACTGCAGCGAAGGAAGCAAGCTTCTGTTGGACAACGCAACACATATTGTCTATATGGAGAAAAACAACATGTCTTGCCGAATAAATCTCACTGTTTTAAAGTATTCTTGTCGGTCTTGCATACCAGGTTATTACAGCCTCCAAAAGGGGATTTCTCGAGGTTTGCATGTTAATTCTACAGTTGACTGCGCACCTTGTCCATTTGGTGGAAATTGCACTAAAACTAACATAGCTGCGAGACCAAATTTCTGGGGCTATCCATCACCTGGCCATCCACCATCACTGCAATTTATTAGCTGCCCGGAACATTACTGTCAAAGTCCGTTACCCCATTCAAAAGACTACAACCGATGTCGTGGCAACAGAGATGGTACTTTGTGTGGAAAATGCGCAAAGGGATTCACAGAAACACTGTTTTCAGCTGATTGCACCAACACAGCGAAATGTAACCAACACTGGCTGTGGATTGCAACGATGATATTCACAACTGGATTGGTGCTCTATCTTTTGATAAAACCACCCATTCTTGGTTTTCTTACAGATCAGATCTTATGGTACAAAAGAAAGGACAGCCAGTTAGAAGATGATTCGGGCGAGGTTGGTGACCACCACCACTCCGATAGTGGCTACATTAAAATTACATTCTATTTCTATCAAGTCGCCGAGATTCTCATTGATGACACAACAAAGAGCCTTCTTGAAAAGGTACCTTTCGCCTATCTCGTGGTGTCCGCTTTCAATTTCCAGATTAGAACAGTAAATGACAGAATCGGGTGTCCCTTTTCTGGGCTAACAGCAGTGACAAAGGAGTTGTTTCTTTCTGCAACCGTCTCTGTGACAATGGCCGACGTTTTATTGATTTATTGTGTGCATAGCTTCATCAACATCTGCAGGCGAAAAGGAAAACCAAAATTAAGTCACTATGTGGCGGTTCTTGTTGAAGTTCTACTACTGGGTTACGAACGGCTGGCGGAAACATCCTTGAAGCTTATGCATTGCGTGTCTATTGGATCAAAACAATGCCTATTTATTGACGGAAATGTACAATGCTTCCAATGGTGGCAGTACATTTTTCTCGCTTACATTGTAGTGTTTTTGATGCCCTTTATCTTAGTTCTTTACTTTGGCTCCTTCAAACTTTATAAGTCATCCATAAGCGCAAATGAGTTCCTTGCGGCTTGCATTTTTCCATTGCCATTTATCCTGTGCTGGTCTCTCAAAGAAATTCGAAAACGAAGAGTGAGCGATTTTACGAATGCACAGGAAGAGAGCGACGACGTTTTGGAAGTTCTTCATGGTCCATTTCGCCCACCAAGCACTAATGACGGAGGAACACTGTACTGGGAAAGTATTCTGATTGGACGACGGTTTGTCCTTCTCGCATGCCATACGTTTATTCACAATGCAATGTTGCGTATGGTTTGCATGACTTTCGCTTGCCTCCTGATGACCCTTCATCACATGTTGAAGAATCCATATCGAGACCCACTGGCTAATAAAGCAGAGACTTTGTCCCTTTCTGCTTTGACAATGATTGCAGCAATCAACCTACCAAGGGCAACCTTGCTTTTTATTGGCTTAGATCTGGGGCCGGCGAAATCTTACCTGGATCACCTGGAGTGGATTGAAGTAGGAGCCTTGGCTTTTATTCCAGTGTTAGTGTTGCTCTTGGTCACTTTTGCATTTCTCTCCCAGATAGCAAGATTCGTAGCCTTCCTCATCAAACATATACGACATTGGTGGCAACTCTGTACGTCTGCTTCGTTCATGGACGAAAGGAGACTTCTGCTGGATGTAGGCGAACTTTATGGTGATTCTGAACCTTAACATTATTTACGCCTAGTTTATCAGTTTTGCCTTTTTGGTTTAGGTGGGTGGAATCTGCTAGGTTTCGCTACTTCCTCCCTCCTTTCTCCAAGTGTTTTGAGTACCAGGGCTTGTATGCTTTGTATAGTTAATCCCTTTAAAACTAAATGGTTGCTATTATCCTGTACGCAATAGGAAGACCGTTATAAAATTAATGTTAAGAGAAATCTCAGGGTGGTCAACGTTATCTAAAATGGAAAGATTTTGCTGGACAGTTTGAAAATTTGATAACTTGTAGGACTTGCACAAAAAAGGATTGGAGTTTGACTTGATGGTAAAAATTGTAATTCCAGCAGAATTCCTCTAAGCTTTACAGAATTTTTGATGAAAAAGGATTGGAGTTTGACATGGTAAGGATTGTAATTCCTGTAGAAATCCTTGAAAAGTTACAGAATTTCTGGTGAAAAAGGATTGGAGTGTGTCTTGATGGTAAGGATTGTAATAACTGTAAAAATCCTTGTCACCCCAAAAACCATAGAAATCCGCCCTTTTGAGATATAAGCCTGGAAATTTCCTTCCTAACTTTTTACGTGGTTGTTGTATCACCCATAAAATTGCATGTTTTATTGATTTGAAACACAACTAAAATGTTAAGAACAAGCACTAAGAATTTCACACCACGCTATTCTGGTGGAATCACAAATTAAATAGGCACCCACATAATTAATGTTCAACAACAATGACAGAGGTTATGCCCTCGAGGAGCAAATTTACATTTTGATAATCAAAGTTAACAACTTTTTTTTTTTCTTTTTTTCATCGCGGTGTTTTCTAAAAGAACTAGAAAACATGTTTTCCGTGTTTCTATCGAGTTATAGAGATACTCGTGAAAGTTTGGGAGAACTCGAAAAAGCTGTGGACACACTTGCCTGCGGCTCGTGTTTCCACGGCATTTCTCGTTCTCCCAAACTTCCACGCGTGTTTCTATAACTCGATAGAAACACGGTACATGTTTTCTATTTCTTACATACAATACACTGATACAATACAATACAATACAATACAATACAATACAATACAATACAATACAATACAATACAATACAATACAATACAATACAATACTATACTATACTATACTATACAATACAATGCAGTACAAGATATGGTACGAATGAATGCCTGAACGTTACGGTATCTTTCTCGGACAAAAGTTCAAACAAAGTAGGAGGATCAGTTCGGTTGAAATGTTTATACGAAATAAAGTTCGCTAATTGGAAATTAAAAGTAATTTTAAAAAAGTCCTTTATTCGTCTCACGTTTAATCTAACAATCTAACAATTTATAAAGCTCAAAACTGCAAAACGCAGATAACATGAATCAATGAAGCCGACATGTCATTCAAATAATCTTTAATACTCAGCCCACAGGTTTTCATTCTTTTCTTCATAGCTTGTGTATTTCCATGCTTATCTCATTATCCTCTTCAATCAATCAATCAATCCTTTATTTGTTAGAGCAGGTTTATAATTACAAGATTGAATGAACAATATTGAATCGGCAGCCAAAAGGCTGATGTGGACCTGCTTATAATAGTAAAATAACTAAAATAAAAATAAAACAATGATTAGAATTAAAATACCTTATTAACTTAATAATAAATAAAATCATCTGTCTTGTTTGAAATCAAAATGGCTTCTTTATTAAAAGTTGTGGCGTTTGGCTGTTGTGTTGTTTGGCTGCATTGTTCACAATAGCGACGAAAGACATTTAAATGATCTTAGCCTGCAGTACAGGCGGATTAGCGGGCTCTAGTGCCATACACGAGCGCGCGCGAAGCGCGAGGCGAGAAAAATCCGCCCGTAGTCACACCATTGTTTATGCTCTGCCGTCCCCTGGAAATGATTGGCATGAAAGAATGAGAGAGAACAAAGCAATTCAATTTACTGCCGCGAAAAAAATGTCTCAAATAACCAATTAACAAATGTATACATGACGCAAAACAGTCAACAGACGTGAACATCTAAATTTAGCTAAATTTAAATCATGTTGTGCCGAAACGAACAAAGGAGGTATAAACCTAAACATCGAGCTCAGGAGACGAAAAGCTCGAACAAATTCAGGATGGAAGAAACATAACTTTGACGACACAGAACGGATCTCCAAGACTACAGCAGTCTCTGGCGACGCCGGACAAAGCTAAATACGATCCGTGGTGAAAAGCCATATAGCTTAATTTAACACAGTTTTAATCTAACAACCGGGCACGGCATCACAATGTAGAATGCAAGTAATCAACATTGATGCTCACCGACTTTGTCCCTCCAGAGGGAATGATTAAAGAGATACATTTCTGCAATAGAAATGAAGCAAGACAAACCGCACTACTTTGCACATGGCAAATTACAGAGCTGTCAAACTCTACAAAGCGATAGATAACAGCTGAAACTATGCAGAGCTCTGACGTCTACTTAACAGTACAACGGCTCTTCTCCACTTTTAGCAAAATCATCCTGATAATACAACATTAAGTGCCCTTCAAAAACAAGTGAAGAGCAAAATAAAAGGTTGAGAAGCTGGAATTTATAAGAGAACGGCAAATGTAGAAATGTCACGAGCCGTAGCAGTCCGTGTAGGCCTGTCACTCGAGTTAAACACATTTTGTTTTTTTCTCGCGTCTGACGTCACGTGGCTTAAAGCAACCAATCAACAAAAACCGTTCACCAGGCGAACGGTTGGAAGAGCATAAACAATAGTGTGACTACAGGCGGATTTTCTCGCCTCGCGCTTCGCGCGCGCTCGTGTATCGCGCTAGAGCCCGCTAATCCACCTGTACTGCAGGCTAAAATGATCTTGTTGTTATGTCTTTGCGGCCATGGTGTGAGCTAAGCCATAGTCATAGAGGGGACAGGTTACGAAGCCCGACAAACATTAAAGGAGCAAACAAAGATTTCAAGATTTATGTTGGAAGGTCCGCGACCGTGCACAACCTTTTGTTTTGCGCTCATACACTATGCATGAATAATGTAACCAAAACGTTTCTATTGGTTAGATCCTCTGTACAGAGTAAACAACTATCGTGTTTTGTGCGCGATCAAGGCCAGAAAAGCGAACAAAAACATAAAACAAAGAACCTTGTGAGGTTTCATAACCATTTCCTTTCATTATCTGTGGCCAAGCCTAGAAAGGAATTACATTTATAATTTGGTTTACAGAGAGTAACATTTTGGTATATTACTAACAACCATTACAGCTCGACTATGTTATTTTTGTTTCACATTTTGGTGAGCTAACTATTTAGTACAAACAACACAGGTCAGTTCATATCCATGAATGTACGGCTTGCATGGTAAGGTCGCGTGCCCACAGTTACCCTGTACTACGTATAACAAAGCCCCATCTGTGTCTCTGTGGCTCCCGGGCAAGACCTCGGCATCTACGTCGACGCACACAAATTCACTAGGATGGGCATGGTCGTAGTGAGAGGTCATCAGATACCCATAATACTCTCTGGTCCAACCTGAAGGACACTTGTTGGTTCCAGGAATCATCACTTGGGACCCACGTGATCTGACGTAGCACACAGCACACGGTGCGTCATGCTGATGAAGACTGCCTGTGGTGAAGCCCGCGAATGATGTTTGGTATTCAGTACCGTACATTTCTGCTGTACCCTGCCACCCACTCTGGAACTTGTCATAAATGGGATTGTCGGTGAGACAGACGTAGTTAGTGCCACCGCCAGTGTGAGTGTAGTATCCACCACCCATTGCGCCTGCATCGAAGGCAAAAGACATGCATCAAATAGTAGCGGAGCTCTGTTGGCCCGAAGGGCTGCCAAGCGGAGCACCATACTCATATAGGAAAGAAAAGGGAACCCATGAATTGATTTTCTCTTGATAATCATGGCAAGTGGTATTGCTCGTGAGTTCGTAGGTACGGAGGCGACGACGGAGTCGCGCAAGATTGCGGTCATACTCTAACTAATAGATTGACAGAGAGATGCAGCCTTGGTTTATAGCGTCCACCTTTGATATTGGTATCCATACTATGGTCAATTGACACCTGTCAAAACAAGGTATCCGCTGACCAGTATTACGTGACCATATCGTGGGTTTAAGTTAAAAGATCATCAAGTTCTCGTGTTTTTTGAAGTTGATCAATGACCAAGTGCTGGTTTTCGATCGGATCGCAGGCTCATGGCAGGTTAACATGTAGTCAGGGTCGGGCTGTTCGAAAGCCGGTTAACGCTAACCGAGGATTAAAAGTTAACCGAAGAATACATTTTTGCCTATTTTTTTTTCACTGATTTTGTTTTGTGTAGTCATACATACTCAAAACAGAAGGCCAAACAATTTACAGAGAACCTCGCCGCAAAGTTACAAAACTCGAATCAAAATTCTAGCTTATTCTGGGTTAGCTTTATCAGGCTCTGAACAACCCAGGCCAGGGGCTCCGCCTTTAGGCCTGGCTAAACCTACATATTAAACCGGCCCGAGCAGCAGAGAACAGAGGAATGATTGACCGTCTGTGGAAAAGATGGAAGCAGAAAGTGATGAGTGAGTGCGTGACAACCTGAGAGATGGGCCTAAGAACCTGGTCAAAGGTTGCCAATGAAACAGTTCAATTGAGAAATGATTCATCTCCTCCTCCCCTCTCTAGGGGGATGGTTTAAAAGACCTCGTTAGGCAATCTCGGTGAAATTCATAGGCTTCAGTAACACGAAAGACATTTGACAAGAGAGGCTTGAGGAGGTACAATGGGAACTGGATTTTCCTATGTTTTTACTGGTAAAATGCGGTCGATTCAGGCCGATCACGCCGAATAAATAATTGAGCAAAAACTAAGTTGCAAAATAGGATGCAAAACCTCTGGGCCCGTTCCCCCGTTCACTTCAGGGCCCTCTTTAATTTATTTAGATACACGCCTTTTCTGTCGATACCTATGTACACTGTAATGGCATCTCCTGAGCAGTTCGTACGTCCCCAGCGGTTGTAACTCACACCTGACAGCCCCGGTCCTTCTGGTCCCATTGTTCCTTGAAGTCCAGCAGGTCCCTGGGGCCCAGGACCTCCTACTCGACCAACATCACCTATAAATTTAACAAAAAGCAACAAAATGCGTTGTTGATTTCACAAACATCCGGAAGTGAAACCGGGAACTTTTTGAAAGCAATAAACAATCAATCGTAAAATATCCATGTCAGAGGACTCTTCTCAGACTCTTGACCGAATAAAGATTAAGGGTGGATAGACGCTACGGACTGAGTGAACCAGAAAAGTTTTCCAACATTCACGTTGGCTAGCTTCAAATACCTTTTGGTCCCGCAATTCCTCGAGGTCCCGAGGGACCTTCTCTTCCATCTCTACCGTCCCGTCCTGAAAATTTATAAATATATTGACTTGCTACTTTCTTTGCAATTTCAACTGAGAAATCAAATAACGTTACATAGTATGTGGTGACTACTATAGTAACAACAGGAAAAGAATCAAGCTAAACTGAACAGGCAACAAACCAATGCAAACTCACTGGCATGAATCTAGGCAAGCGATATTCTAAAATCTTCAATCCAGCTAACAGATCTGGTGTACACGATGCATCTGCACTTTGAGAACCAGCTGATAAGTTATACGATGAGACTGGGTTGGTCGCTTAGCAACACAGAGTAGTGTGTAGTAGTATTTTGGACGAGCAAACAAACTACTGAGACATAAAACTACTTAAACGCAACACTGAAGTCGTACAGGATTCTCCTGCTCTAGATCAAGTCACTTTTGCTACCACTGCACAAAGCCTCGTTAATTGAGAGTTATTCGGTCAAATGAACAAGGAAAAAAACAAACAAATCAAAAGGCAAGCCGACTCTAAATAGAGGTAAATGGAAGATGTGTATTACCAGCAGGTCCGGGAGGTCCTGGCATTCCATCTCTTCCGTCTCGACCTAAACAAAATTTCATCCAATCAAAAAGTCTTTCAGTTGACCTTTAGCATTCAAAACCAAATTTAAGGTCTACAAGACAGACAGCGTTATCATCGGTGGAATCGGAGATCGATCTATTCCTAAGGGTATGGCTATAGAGAACTAATATGATTGGCAGATTTTACTGAATGTGAATCAGTAAATGACTATTTACAAGTGTCTTTTAGTGCATTCTGTCCCCTTTCTTTAAGATATTTTGACAATGTTATGACGAAATTCGTGATCAATAACAGGACAGACGCATGAAAAACTGAAGTTAATTTGTTAAGAGAATAATTGCCTACTGACCTCGAAGCGTGGACCTGCTTTCCAGTGCGATAATTCTCTTGGTAAGGTCAGCCAAAGTCATTGTTGGATTAGCATTCCGCTTATATCTTACGTGCACAGCGCTGGAGGATTCTTTAGCGTCATTCTTGAACCGGACTTGTTTGAGTTCTTCAGAAATTTCACTGAGCTTGCTTTCAAGTAAAGACATTCGCCTTTGCATGGACACCAGTGACACAAACAGTACGGCAATGCAAGAGAGCATGCTCAATATTGCCCATGAAATACACAAAGCGACGAAATCGCTCCGAGGTCAAACATTTCGTAGGTTTCCGCTGCTTACTTATTTCTTCTTCCATTTGAGTAAGTGAATTCAAAATTCTACCTGTGAGGTATCAAACTGAGTGTCAACTTTTGAATCCGACTGAAGGGAGGCTTCGTCTACTTGGAAGGTGGACCTTTTGTGCAGACTATAGATACATAGCACGTAATATCACGATTGATATCACGATTCATGTCACGTGTAGAGTGGCCTTGACATCACTTATACCGTAGTAATTTTAGTGATTTCGATTTCATTTACAGTTAGTTTCTGTTCTTCTTCACCTAAAACATTGTGCGCTATTGCATGTCTAGAGTGCTAGCTAGTACGAAGGAACCAAAGTATTATTTTTATGTTTCTTATTACTGTAATTATCTGTACTATTCCAAACATGTGGCTATATTACCAGAACTAAACTACGTGATTCACAAATGGCACTAAACTGCACCGAGCCAAAAGAAAAAGATTTAAAGTGGGTCAATTTTTGCGTTGCCAAAATGGTACTATACGAATTGCAGGTTTTCATGGGACGTTGTAATATTTCAAAATAATAAAAAGAAAGAAAAAGAAATACCTATCCCTCTGAGTGCTAAATCAGAGAAGACACTCTAGGAACGTAATGTTTTACAAAGTTGTACCTTGACAGGATTCTTAAAATGGCGGTCCGAGAATGCTGTCACGTAAAGGTCAAGAGATGCCTCATCTTTTGAGTTTTTGCCAACTCAACAGTCCTTATGTTAAACTAAGTATTAATTTCAATGTATCCAGAGTTCCAGAGTTCCAGAGAGTCAGTGACAGATGTTTCTATTACTTTAGAGTCACCATTTTGGTTTCCTCCGATGGACTCCAACATGGCGTCTACAAATACACAGTTCTATAAATTTGGATGGAAGATTTTCTCGAATAACACGGATTATATATGAAACCCCCACAGACTTAAACCTCGGCAAGGAAGTTTATATATTAATCACAAACCATATCATGTCCGGTCACATTCTTGACTTAATCATCAATGGTTACGAAATACGTTTTTATTTAACTGTAACGTGCCAGAACACACCAACGGCTGATGTTGGTCATTTAACAAGTTGCAACTGGTTATGTAACTCAAGTGACAATTTTTTTTTTACAGGAGAAACTTAGGCGCTGGCTGATGGTTGTTTTTCTCTTTGAAATAGCAAAGTGAGTCGAAGATCAAAGGAATGCCTTCAAAAACCGCAGCTTTTCAAACAGGACACTGCTTTGAGGAAAAATACGAGAAACTGGCTTTACCGTGCTCAGTCAACGCACAGCACTGTCAAATTCAGAGCCCGCAGTCGCATTTTTGAGCTCCCCAGTGATAGGAAACAGACAGAACGTCCTGTTGCATTTTAAGACTGAATAACATTGCCAATTCTTGATGGAAGACGGCAAAACGAAAACTCTGGTTTGAGGTTAGATGTAGAGACAGTAATCCAAAATTCTTTTGGCTACCAGCTCATGATCGCGTTGGTGTTCAATGAGAAGACTGTTTTGCGCTCTATAGCCTGCGAACAGGCTCCCGGCGAATTCTTCAATTTCGCGCTCGTCCGCTCCCTTCGCTCGCCAATTTTTTTTACCTTCTTCGCCAGGAGCCTGTTCGCAGGTTATGAGTTCAAGCCTTGCCAGCGTAGACAGTCTTGATTCGAGTACATATTCGAGTGTTCTCTCTTCATGCTAGGAAAGCCTGGTGCTGGGAAAGCTTAGCACTGTTTTAGCATGCAACGGGCAGTGATCTCCAAACCTTCTCAAGAACGCTCTCTTGAAGTATGACCCAGGGAAACTGAGTGAGTCACATCAAGCATTAACTATCTTCTAATAAACTAAACATACGGGCCAAAGAAATCTTGTGCGATATTCCTATGCTTAGGATGTTTATTTGTGTGTAATAGTTGAAAGTTACACAGAGGCTGTCAGTCTCTAAGATCTAGAAAAAAAAGGCGAAACATTGCATTCAAAGATATCACGGCTATCTTGGCATACAGCAGGATATCCAGGCTTTGAAAGTGACATTTGCAATTTGGTTTACAGAGAGCAGTATTTTTATTAATTGCTTACTACCTTTCACCGCTCGAGCAAATTATAGTCGCGTTACATTTTTCAGTGAGTTAACTATTTAGTACAAACGACACAGGTCAGTTCATAGCCATGAATGTACGGCTTGCAAGGTAAGGCATGGTCACAATTACCCTCTACGACGTACAACAAAGCGCCATTTGTGTCTTTGTGACTTCCTGGCACAACCTCGGCATCAACATCAACGCACACAAATTCACTAGGATGGGCATGGTTATAGTGAGAGGTCATCAAATACCCATAATACTCTCTGGTCCAACCTGATGGGCATTTGTTGGTTCCAGGAATCATCACTTGGGAACCACGTGATCTGACATGGCAGACAACACACGGTGCATCGTGTTGACTAAGATCGCCTCTTGAAAAGCCCGTGAATGATGTTTGGTACTCGGTACCGTATATTGTTGCTCCATTCTGCCATCCACTCTGGTATTTGTCATAAATAGGTTTGTTGGTGAGACAGACGTAGTTGGTGCCACCGCCTATATGAGTGTAGTATCCACCGCCCATTGAGCCTACAAGCAAAGACATAGGAACAAGATCATATGCTGATCCGAGCAACAGAGTGCACGTACAGGAACTAATGACTGACTGAGAGAAAGTTAGAAGCACAAATTGATGAGGAATCCAAAGGGATGGATCTGAGGACTTGGCCATAGACCGCCGTTGAGACAAACCAATTTTGAAAGAGTCAACCCCCCCCCCCCCTCCACTCCTTTGTTGTGAGAAGATTTGCCATATCACCTCTTAGACTTGCATGGCATAGCGTTTTGTCAGTGTTCAATTATTTACTCAGGTCAAAGCGCTTTCTCTCCTTACCTGTGTACACTGTAATGGCATCTCCTGAGCAGTTCGTTCGTCCCCAGCGGTTGTAACTCACACCTGACAACCCCGGTCCTTCTGGTCCCACTGTTCCTTGGGGCCCGGCAGGTCCCTGGGGCCCAGGATTTCCCGGTCGACCAACGGGACCTGTAGTTTAACGAAAAATCAACACGGTGTCGTTTTAATATTATATAGCAAACTGGTTCAAGACAAAAAGGTGAAATTTGATTGGTTCCTGAGCGTTCCAAGTTTTAGAATATGGACTGCAAAAATGGCTCACTGACGAGTTAGTTTCGGGGAACTGCTTTTTAAATAAAAACATTGCGTAAAAGAATATAGTTTGTTGTAGTTATTATTATTATTATTATTATTATTATTATTATTATTATTATTATTATTATTATTATTTTCACATTTGGCGCACAATTCTTGTTCACATAATAACTTTCACGAAAGCAACTCACGCGGTGCGCGTCTACCGAGAACGGATCGTTAGGCCACAGTAATTTTTAAGCAGAGACTTTCTAATGAATACGTTCGGTCTGGCAGTTGAACAATATTGGTCTCGTAATTTTTTGCAAGTTTCTGGATCGAGCTGCAGGCTTTGCAACTAAATTGGCAAAATAGAACTTGACCAATACATTGCCCAGTCGGGTTCTCAAGCTAAATCAATAGCAAATATTGATTATTTTGCTTGCAACTCAAACATCCTCGAAGCGGAGGCAGGGGTTTTGGATGGAATGAAAAATCAATCGCAAAAAATAACAACAATAACAACAACAACAAAGCATGCAGCGGACTGTTCAAAGAGTAGGCAAATGCTACAAACTAAGAGAAACGAGAAGAGCAAGCTTTAGATACCTTTTGATCCAGTAATGCCTCGAGGTCCCGCGGGACCTTCCCTTCCGTCTCTACCGTCCCGTCCTGAAAATTTCAACATCCTCTCTGTAATTTCAAACTGACGAACACATTTGACAATTTGTAACAATAGCGATAGATTCAAGCCAATTGAGAGGCAACAAGATACCGAATCTTACACTGTAATGACTGACTCCCATCTAGAAAAGCGTAAATTGCAGATATTCTAACAAGCCAAGAGGCTAAAACCATTAATTATGATTATTTACTTAATTTCTTTTGATATAGTACTAGTATGCACTGACTATATTTATATTTCAAGAGGCGGCTGATAATTATATATGGTAATCATACCATGTAGCCGAGAGTGGTCGCTTAGCTTCAGGTTGTAGTGTGTCCGACAGGCACTGTTTGATAGCTTAGATACCTGAGAGGAAACTTAGGACTGGGATCAGTCCCCTCCCCTTAACCCTCCCACCCCTCCCCACTCCTAAACGTAGTAGTATTTCCGACGTGCAAAGCAAACGACTGAAGCAAATACATCTAAACGCAACGCTTTTTTTTTTATATCTCCCAACTCAAATACGTGTCACGTGTCACGTGTCGTGGGTCAAAACCCACTAACTCCGTAAGGAGACAACGACTTGAACT
Source organism: Orbicella faveolata (assembly GCF_042242905.1). Taxonomy (NCBI): domain Eukaryota; kingdom Metazoa; phylum Cnidaria; class Anthozoa; order Scleractinia; family Merulinidae; genus Orbicella; species Orbicella faveolata. Next base: position 30,467,317 of record NW_028301553.1, read on the forward strand.
TTGGACTTTAGACTCGTGATCAAGTGGTGACAACAAATTTGTGTAACAGCCGGCATCAAGCAAACGATTTTTCGCAGCTTTTATTTTTATTTTTATTTTTATTTTTATTTTTATTTTTATTTTTGAGTTGGAAGGTATGACTGGCCAAAAGGGAAACTGTGAGTTGCTTGGTTTATTGAGAATTCAACATTGGGGTGACGTACAGGATTCTCCTGCTGTGAGTGCATGTACCTGGGTAGAGTCACATCACCTTTGTACAGCTATATACAATATTCAAAGTTGCGTCAATACAAACAAATGTAAAAGCAAAGAAACAAAAACAAACCAAAAAAGAAGGCTATTCTGAATAGAGGTAAACAAAAGTTTGTTCATTACCAGCAGGTCCGGGGGGCCCTGGCATGCCATCTCTTCCGTCTCGGCCTAAACGAAATTCCATACAATCAATATTTACAGCTCTATCATCGGAGGTCGAGCTATCCCTTTAATTTTGACTTAATTATGTACACAAAAATAATAAAACAAAACATAGAAACAAAAACTGAAAAAATGTTTTCTTACCTCGGAACGAGGACCTGCTTTCTAGTGCGATAATCCTCTTTGTAAGGTCAGCCAAAGTTGTTGTGGGGTTTGCATTTCACCCATGTCTTACGTGTACAGCGCTGGGCGATTCTTTAGCCTCATTCTTGGACCGGAGTTGTTTCATTTCTTCAGAAATCTCACTGAGCGTGTTTTCTACTAAAACCATTCGCCTTTGCACGGAGACCAGTGAAATAAACAGAACTACGATGCAAGAAATCATGCACGCAATTGCAACGAAGTACACGAAGCGACGAAATCGCTCCGACGGCAAGCGACTCGCACGTTTTCGTTCCTTACTTAATTCTCGCTCTATTTAACCTCAGTAGAATTCAAACCCCTAAATCAAAATTAGGCAAAATTGGACTCCGACGGCAGAGATGTTCCGTGTTCGCGGAGAAGTCAGCCCCTGAAAGACCCTTCACTTATTACGTGCAACTATCGAGAAAGGCCTTTATATATCGTAGTTGTTTCAGTTGGATTCGATTTCATTTTACAGTAAGTGTCTTATCGTTCTGATTGTATTGTATGTCTGAAGCCGGATAATATGACGTAAACCGAACGTAAAGGAAATAACTCGATTTTCATTTCCCTTTTTTGGAGGGGATGCATGTACCCTTCCTAACAGTCACTCTAGCCTGCGTTGCACGGGCTGAAGGATGCTACTAACATGTAAACAGCCAAATATACATGTAGCAACTTACCCTAAAATAAGGTCGTTGTTGTTGTTGTTTTTATAAATATGATGATGTTTATGAAACGTGACAGAGCACACGGACGAGAGATATCGCCGATCAGCAAAAGAAAATTGCCACAGGTCACGGGGCTCACGTAACAAGCTTTCGGTAATTATGCTGACTCATAGTTCTTTTCGTTTGGAAAGACAAAGTAAGTCAAAGGTCAAATGAAACGAGGAAGCTTTCTAAGCGAGACACAAAGTTTCGAGGTAAAATGAGAGAAACCAGCTTTACGTGTTTCATTCAGCAGATCAAAGCCTACAGTATTAGTCGGGTTTTTTTTTTTTTTTTTCAGCATTCAACGTGAAATGTCTTTCACAATATGAACAATAGCGCTCGATGAGCAACATGTAAATAAAGCTGGAAATTAAAGAAGACAGCTTCGCATTTCAAAGGCTGGTTTTTCACTAGCTTATAAGCAAGAAGGCGGCCTTAGGAAGATGCTGTACGTGTCAATTATCGGCTTATGCTGCTTGTGTTAGGGAATTCTCCTAAAAACAGCCGCTAATGATTATCAACAGGTTTTTACGCCTGCCCATTCGATTGGCTGGAATATATTATTGGACATGCCTACGTGCTATTAGGTTTAGCTAAGGTTTTGAGCTACAGCTGAAAGAGGCGAAATTTCACATTTTTCTTAGTTTGGGAAAAATCTATCTTGGGGGTCCATAAAGGAGCAAAAAACATTAAGGCCAATAGCCAGCCATATTAATATCGACCAAACAGGTATGGTCAATCTAAAGGATTTATTAGGGCACCATTTTCTTGCGGGATAGAGCGGGCAGTCCCGAGCGAGAATAATAGCTCCATCTTGCCGGATCGCGCGAGTAGGCGATCAAAACGCTAGACTTCGCTCCTACCGTAGGCTCGCGGAGCAAGCCATATATAATAAGTAAACTTCGGTTCCTAATTGAGATTTGCCAGTTTTGTCGCAAATTGATCGTCGCCTTGGAAAAAATCGAATAGGCCATTTCCGAGTTGCCACATTGCGTTTATGTTAAAACGAGTCTTCGGGCGAAAATGCGTCCCATCTGTAAGTTTTGCGCGAGGTCGACTCGTTTTGAAACAGAGGCAAAATGCAACTCGGAAATGGCCTTTTAAATAAAGGCGAATATGTATACACACTCAGTGTTTACATATCAGTACAGTTCACCGTACAATAGTCGTTCGTTGATCAAGGAAACAAGATGCCGTTTGCAGGTCATTGAATCGATTCTGCCCAGTGATAACACCGTGAGCAATGTTACATTTATAAAGCGATCAGATGACATCGTGAAAATACACGGGGATGCTTATCCTCACAAGTGTAAATAACATAAATGAATACATACCGTTGGCCGCGCGGAATGGTTTTTCATGGCTGCTACTAAACATGCCTTAAGGCTCCTCAAATTTGGTTGGTATCCTGGGAGGGGGGGGGGGGGGGGAATTCCTACATGAAAAGGTCGGGAATGCCCGTCGGAAAATTTGAATTAAACTCTTAAAGGCGACCTATTTGGGCATAGCTCAAGCTTTATTTGATCCCTAAAAGATACCACTTAAAACGGAATAGGCTGGATCACCAGCTGCTGATCAGGAAAGGGGCTTGTGCCAATAGACCGGACTCAGGCTTAAAAAACGACAAACACTGAGCATTTCTTTTTTAATTATTATTTCTTCAAATGCATCCTAAGAGATACTGTGGCAGCTGAAAATATTGGCGTTATGTCATCGACACCCTAAGTGAGACCAAAATCCTTGATTTACACCCCTAAGCGAGATGACGAGAATCACCGACCTTTTCATTTGGGAGTTTCCTCCTAGGGATTGGCATGTCATACCTGTAGCTTTCATAACGTCTTAACACAGAAGACAACGGGTTGAATATTATTAAAATAAATACTGTGATAATGCAACTCAGTATCTACCAATGGGAAAGAATTCATACGTTTCCAAATTTGCTATTACGCGAAGTGCAAAGGTTACTCTAAACGGCAGGTTCATGAAGTTTGCTTTTCACTGTAGCGTTCAATAACATTGCGCCTTCATAGGCCTGTGCTAAAATCACTTAGAATATTTCATCTCTGAATAAACCGTTTAAAATCACTGTCGCATGTAGTTACAGTTATTTGGAAGCCTTTTAGGGCTAGCAAAAAGAATTTTACGAAATAAAACGTAACGTAGCTTTTAATAACGCTTGAAAAAACACAAGAGATTGAAAACAGTTCAAAAGTAAACAGGAAGGGATTGTTTTAGTGCAAAGTTAAGCGCTTCAGTGGAGTGGAATCTAAACTAATTATATATTAACAAAATGGGCAAGAAAGGCCAAACGGTTTTAATTATCATTTGTGAACACCTTTGTCGAAAAACTGGTGCTTTTGTTGAAAAAAGAAATTACTTGTTACTAAAAGCCAATTGGTCCCTTGAATTTAACTGTCATTACGGAAATAAAGCAGGGTTGTTTCAATTTTAATGCTTTTCAGTAATTTGGCGATGTGTCTGTGACCGCGAATCGAGGTATAGAAGCGTGTAAGATTAAACCCCTTCACTAATTTAAAACAAATTACGAAATTTTCAAACCAAACATTACAGAGAAGAGTGAAGTGGCGAACACATATTTTTAACATGGAAACAGTATTACACGTTTGGCCAGAACCGAGTAGAAAAAAATAGCAGCACTGTTTATCCTCTCGGAGTGAGAAATGGCCGCCGTGCTTTTCAAGTACACCTTCGCTAAGGCAAAATCTTCAAGCAAGGATCATAGCTCTAATTACCAGAGGAGATCAGTCGAAGCATTTTTGACAGGTAATGGCTGGCATTCCGCTGGGAATCAAGTGTTTCATTCTGACCCCTCGTTTGGCACTGCTAAAGAACAGGTGCTTTCTCAAGCTAAAGCACTCCAAGACATCGAAGAACTGATAAAGTGGAAACCATCGCTAAAGGAAAGTTTTAAGGACACCCTGATAATGGTGGGCCAGGTTTACGATATCGACTCCTTGTTGAACACGCCCGAGGTTGTCAATGACAAGAAACGCGCAGCAAAAAGTCAGAATGGCAAGAAATCACTGCTGCTCGATTTGAAATCCCCTCGAGAATACTCGGCCACAAAGAAGCCCGTTTCTCCACACTGTTGTAAGCCCGAGTTCGATAGCACTAACATAACGGCAAAACCCACAAAACTCGGTCAGTCAAGCGTCGCTCCAGAAAGCCCGAAGCTCAAGGTGTCCCGTCCCACGAGTACTCGCCCGATGGGTTCAGCGTCGAAAGTGTCAAGTCGGCCAATTGTAAACTACCCCAAAGCACCTGTCAAAACCGCAAAGAACACCACGGCCACAGGTATGTTGATCTCCGGTCGCTGCTCAAGCGATATCAACTCCAATCTGTTATCCGCACTAGCACACCGGGCCGACACGGCGTGCGACGAGGACGATATGACACCGCTCTATCTCCCTTGCCTGGAAGGGGAAGACGAAGGGGAAGCTGAAGACAAGCTGGGCGTAAACAGACGCCAGGGACAGGCGTACGGATGTCGCAGGTACGGCAGCTATCACGTAGAGACATTCGTCAAGATGGACAACTGCGCCAGGAAACTCTGCTGCACGAATATCAACGTGGATCCGTCGGAACGTGTCTTGGTCTAAGCACGCTCTATCTCCATCGGAAAGGGAGAATGAAGGCAATATGGGTTCTTTGATTGGTTAATTTTCGGGATCGTGGCGTACAGTACGGCCGCTTTCCAAGTGCTTGGCCTTAAAAGTTTCTCTTCTCTTGAAGGAGAGATACGCATTTCAAAAAACTTGTAAGCTTTCTTTTTTCGTAAGATACGGATCTTACGAAAAAAAAAAAATCGCATCTTAGGGTGCGTTCCTTTGGGGTGATCTGGATCAGGATCAGTGATCCAAGATTATTTAGGTCAGGGTACATCAAAGGAACCCATGAATCCACTCTGGTCACAGATATCCTGATCCAGATCAGCCCTAAGGGACTCACCCTTCCCAGTACGGGTCTTAAATTTTTAAGTCAGTTCTCGTCACGAACTGTAGATTACTTTACGAAACTCGATCAATAAGAAACATTTAATATTCCTTCTCTAAGCTCTTAGACTAGCAGTGGAGTCGGCAGTCGCAGTGGTACTACTGCATGGCAGGAGCAGTAGCGGTAGCAGTGGTAGTGGCGGTGGTAGTTACAGTGGTTGTAGTCGTGGTATTGGCAGAATATACAATAATATACAATTACTGTATACAGCATACAAATTACTTAACGCGGTTATACAAATTGCCGGAACTTAAAGAGAATTAGACTCTTCGTACCTTTATTGTATCATTACTGAGTTATCAAATAAAGACAGTGTAAAACACACAAATCACGCACGATTATTTACTACTGCGTATTTACAAGTCTATATATATAAGATTTTATGAGTCCGTGTGAAATAAATATTGACTTCACAAACGGGCGATCAAATTAGCCAGTCTGAGACACTCTTCGAGATATTGTACAAACCACGAACCCTCACAATCAAGTTAATAAACAGCCGGTTTCTCTTCAGAGTAATTTTTAGTGGAGTATCGATAGTAATTCAAAATTGCTTTCATTGGTTTTGCTTTACTACAAATGTGAGTGGTTTAGAAACCTCGCGATACTTATCTAACCAATGAGATGCAAAACAACCTTTCCCCTTCGACCATCAATCGCGACTTGATCGCTCCCGTTCTGCCGCGCTTGACGCTGGTATAGTGTATTTGTTTCATGTTTTCATTGGTTTGTTGTATTCTGTACGTTAATCGTGATTGGCTATGGCTTAGCATTCGTTTTATTTGGACTTAGTCTGTCAAGCGAGGCTGTAAACAAACCGCAAGGAAAAAATGGCAGGATTACACGTGGCTATATTTTTTCTTTAGCGTCACGCAAGACGGACTGAGCGAAAGTGGAACCGTACTCGTTGTCTATATTCGAACTTCATATTTCAAGCACAAAGGTGATAAGGAGGAAAAATTAAAACCGTGTAGCCATTCGTGCACAGGCTAAAAGAAAGACCACAACATTCAAAACAACTTTTTGCGTACAAAACATCAATCATCACTATATACAGGGAAAGAAGATTTCATAAATATTTGAATATATTCTTTTATGTGATCGTTCAGTCTTTATCGAGGCTGTGAATGATTCTTGGACTCGACACTCCTCTTCTGACGAATATCCCACTAGTTGTTGTATCTAGTCGCTTGTTTTTCTTTTTCTTGCGTCTTAGTGCGGTCTGTTGATTTGTGGTGGAAGATCGTTGAAATTCAGACTGCAATGTCAAAAAACAAATAATTACAAGACGAACAAAATAGGAAACAGGAAAACGTAGCTAGACGCAAAACATGATTCAAAATGCAATGCAAAATAGACGGTCAGAGGAGAGGGTTGTACAAATCTTCTTGGAGGCAACAGTAAGAGTTAACTTCAAGTTGATAATCCAAGAGAGAGGGCAGCAGTACGAGAATACGGGACCTATAGGTAGGTCCGTTACAGCAGGCTCGAGTGCAACGAGGTTTTTACAGGGGAAGACTGAGAGCCGAATCAAATCCCATGAGAGTGGTCACATGAAACAAGAAAAGCACGAAGATAAAAAAAAAAAAAAGAAAGAAATCTCAGAAAACAAAAGCAGAAAACAAATTGTAAATTTCAATTAATCTATAACACATGAAGAAAAAGAAAGAAAAAAGGAGCGTTCCCGTGCGATTTTATTCCCAACAATAAGTTTGAAAGCTCCCATTCTTGTATCTACAATTTGACATTAAGACAACAAGTCGATAATACGCGCCAAGAAAACAAAAATTGACACAGAAATGTCTGCGCACTCTCTAATAAGGGGAAACACTCACCGCTGTAACATGTCTGCTACGCTCATCCTCCAGCTGAAGAGTCAGAGTGTGAATCTGAGCCCGCAGTTTGTCCATTTGGGCTTCAAGTTTCTCTCGTTTTTCTCGCTCATACTCAAGCTGAGCCTCAAGCTCGCGGATAACCCTGAATCAACAAAACTTAAAAGTTAAGACCATTTGTAAGACGCTGGGATGGGTAATATCTTGTGCATTGATAGAGAAAGGGTTCCAAGTTAGGTTAAATCCCAGAGGCTCTAGTTGCATGATGCGCGCTGTTTTCGCCGTTAAGGTTGCGATGTAACTCAAGTATTCCGATAACAACAAGCTGACATCAGCGCTTTTAAATACCGGAATACCTGAAACTCAACAATAACGATTTCATTAAATTGTAGAACGGTAATCAACAAATGACAAGAACTCAATGAGACTTTATAACGGCTAACAATGGCGAAGGATGAAAATGAACACTCGGGGATCACTAGGTTACGAAAATTAATACGCAACAATAGTTTAACCGAACAATTAATTATCTGCAAGTTATTAATGTGTATTGATAGACGAATGCTTTCACTGACCTGGCACTTTCTCTCTCCTCTTCATGTTTCTTCTGATCCTCATCTAACACGCCTCCCAACTGTCTGTAGTTCATTTTAGCCACGTCCAACAGGTGAGCTAGCTCGTCAATCTTACGCTTTGCCCGACCTGGTAACCCAAGGAAAGAAAGAGCTATCAAAGTTTAGTAAAAGTCTAGTAGCGCTCTATCACTGATTGGCCGCGTTACTCACTATCTATTCTGCGGTAGATAGTGAGTAGCCTAGCTGTGTGCGGTTGTTTACAAAATGACGGCCGCTTCCTGGAGTTTTTGATTTACGGTTACTATGATAGTAAATAAGTCGTATTGCTTGAAGAAGAGTTATTTATTTTACAGTAAGTGCATGTGTATAATAATATAAGGAAAAACGAAAAAGAAAAGGGGAAAAAGTGGTAAGACAGATCAGAAAGGAAAGCATAGCCGTCACCCAAAAAACGAAACTGTATACGAGCAGAGAGAAAACAAAGACAAACGCGTTCGACGCTTGATGAATCAAAGAGAAAATGTACTATGGGATGAAGATCAGAGAACATCTCTACATAGCACATAGCAAATGATAGCAAGTACATTAAAAGCACAAGAAACGAGAATAGGGATATTAAAGACACACGGGTTAACACGGTGGAAAGCTTACTTCCTTGTGGGACTATTCAAGTCAGCAAGTCAGCAGGAGTTGATCTACATGTCCCTTCAAATTCTCCCAGAGCTGTTATAGACAATTTATTACGAACGAGGGAGATAATTTCTACGATGAACTATGGGTTTGATTACAGTTTTAAGATGAGAAAAATACAGCAGGAGACCTTAGTATATGTTGACGAAACCAAGTACGTAAAAGTCAAGGCTGATCTTGGCGCTAACATAGTGCAGTTGTTGATACCTTGAGCATCTTCAAGTCGTTTCGACGTCGTTTCCTCGACAAGATCATCCGAGGTTTCCAGAGGAAGAGATGGAGGGTCATTACCTTCCGGATCTCGGTCGTCATAGAGAAGAAATGGAAAAGCTACAGAACAAAGTGGAGAAAGGAAACAATAGCAGAATAGAATGTCTCCAACAAGACACGAAGGCGGCAGAAGACAATTTTGAACGTTATGTGCCTTGACCGAGCAAACCAAGAAACCAAGTCTTAAGTTGACGAGTGCAATTGCAAGAGTTACAAAATTGGTTAAGGCAAAGTAATGTCATCAGCATGGAAAATATAGTAGGACAGAACAGATCAACAGAAGCGTTCGTTGATTGCAGTCATCTTAGCAAAGAGCCACGTTGTTTGTTCCTTTTCGACAAAGTTGGCATACTGCTTACCAAAAATAATGACAGAGAACAAGAGATGCATATGAAAACATGAAAGGATCTAAAAGAGGTGGGGGGGGGGGGGGGGTCGACAAGAAAAACAATGCCTCTACCCTTAGAATAAAAGAGGTACAGGTAAATAACAAGAACGAATGAAAATGGAGATTTTAAAGAGGTGCAGGTCAACTGGTATGGGGTAGCAGTACTTCGGTAGTAACAAAACAAGGAAAAGTGGCGATACTATAAAATACTCCTGGTATCAAGACATTGCTCTGGATTGAAACTGACAGAAAAGGAGAGATAGATTGAAACTACTAATACTGAAGGTCAATCAGCATTCCATGAAAAGAGGAGATAAGAGCAGGTTTTTTTTAGTGAAGGGCGAGGTGAGAGCGGCAGTTCGCGCTCTTGGAAGTCTGTCACGTAGAAACTTTACCCACTTCCACGGAAGAATTTTGATTTAGTTTTAAAAACTGTGAAAGAAGAACCGGGAATTATATTAACACCTCTAGCTTCAGCTTTGGACTGCGGTTCGGAAGGCTTGAAGTCTTCGGCTCCTTCATCTACGAAGTTTTCTTCATCATCTGATGAACAAGAAAAAAAACATAAACCGGTGGTAAATCACACAACTACAAGCTGCAGATTAGAGGAATGTTATTCTATAAGATTGCACACACACACACAAATGGATACACATAACATGGATAAACGTTTAGTCGATTTGCCCGACAGTAAGTAGAAATCATATACAGGCAAACAAACTGTCGGAAGAGAAAAATACTGGCTTGTTCTTGGTGCTAGAAAGGAGATGTGAATGGTAGGAGAAAAGGGAAAATGCCTTGATTAAACAATTTCGTTCATTTAGTGAGTCATTTACCTGAGTCACCGCCCAGAATAGCAATACAGCCCAGCCGACCAAATCTACGAGCAACGTCTTTGGGCGTCTCACCAGCAGAGTTGATAATCCTTACTGTAAATTACAACAAACACAGAAAGTCTTATAAGTGCGAGTACATGAAAGATCATATATTTGAACTGCGAAGAAGATATGAAGACATCAATGATCATCGCAGTTAAATATATACAGCTTAAGCAGCTGTGAAGTCAGGCTTGAACGGGATTCGAACCCATGACCTCTGCGTTCGCGGTGCAGTGCTCTACCAAAGGAGCTATCAAATCAACTGGGAGCTGGTCACGTTAACAATATGACCATTTTTTTTTTCTTTCTTTTTTTTTTTTTTTTATGGTTAAACGACATGCTTTTGCAAGCATGAAATGTTTTCAGTTCTGTTTCCTGTCTCTTGCAGCGCATGTTGTAAGAATTCAACCTCTAATAATTACTTTACAAGGGCTTCGCACGCAAAATGACTCACAGTTTGCTCCATTTTCAACAAGCCACTGTAAAACTTGCACATGGCCATTTCCTGCCGCTGTAACAAAACGGAAAAAAATCAATGCGAATAGTGTAAAGCGTATGAGAACAGCTTATAACCTTATTAAACTTATGTACGCATCAATCTTTGCAGATTAAATTAACGGCTTCCAAAATCCCAAAACATTCTATGGTTTCTACCTGGCCCACGGCAACACTGAAATGCTGTAATTTAATATAATATACGCATATGTACGTTCTTGTTGTACATCAATTTGTGCTTTGCTTTTGCTCTTCGTTTGAATGTATTAAGTTGTTAAACTGGAGGAAAATGCTGTAATCGACATTACCCCTTTGAACGAAATCTATTTACAGCACCTCAAGGCTACTCGATCCATGTACCTTTATGCGAAGGAGTAGATCCGTTGTCGTCTCGCTCATTCACAGAAACCACCCCAGTCTCTATCAACATCTTCAGCTGGGCCAGGTCACCATTGTATGCTGCGACATGTGCCGGGAAAGCCAGGTCTGAAGAAACATAAGCGTGCAAGTAAATAACGTAGAGAAACAGGAGAAATAATTCTGCAAAGCCTGAGAGGCCAATTACGCTGTACTCTTAGTTACTTTGAAGAAAAACAAAAGGCTACAGAATCTGCTTTACATGTTCTATAAAATTTGCAAACGTCAGCACTGTTGATCGAGCTACTTTTCTTGGAACAGATTCCAATGACTCTTTTAAGTATCATTTTCAACAGATCATGCTTGACAACTGGTCAAAAGTTTTAAGTAGCGGCTGGGAAATAATGCATTTTTCAAGTAATGGCTAATAAATAGGCCAGAAATTTTATATGGAAACTGAGAAATCGCCGAAGATTTAGCAGTAAAAAGTATGGATCGAGCACGGTTGAGACAAAAAAACCTGGTTGTTACAGAGAGATAGTCTTAGTTAAGTGTCAACTTACTTTCCTCGTCTTCAGGATGTAGCAGGTCGTATTCTGAAAAATGTAGAAAAAATAAATTAAGGTGTTTATGTGAAGGTGAAGGTGGAGTGAAGTACACTGGACAATAACTAAGTACTTCTTGGTGAACAAATTGACTCACCTACTGCATTCAGGTAATCAATACAATCCTTTTTGTAGAATTGCTGGCAAAGATTCTTAGGTGTGTCACCCTGAATGAAACAGATGAATAAAAAAGACATTATGCAAATAAGAAAAAATGACACCAAAGGCAAGGAAAAGAAAAAACAGGATTTTGTAGTTTGTGCACCTGATCATTTCGAGCATTCAAGGTGTGATCAATACTTGCTCCAGCACAGACAATAAACTTCAGACAAGGAAGATGACCTTCACTCGCTGCCAAGTGAGCTGAACAAAGAAAATAATATTTAGCCAAAATATGACAAAGAACATTAAAATTGTATTAAACTGTTTGCTGTGTTTTTGCTTCTTTAATTTGTGCTTTATTGTTATTACTATTATTATTATTATTATTATTATTATTATTATCGTTATTTTCATGAGTACCATGTGCATCATGTAATGCGTCATCAATTTTGAGGTCAACCATTCAAGACGGAGAAATTATGTGCCCATTTAATTAGAGGGACAAAAGATACATGTCTAAACATAAATGTTAAAATTTCAGAGCCTGAGAATTTTTTCAGGTCATTTTTCCAGTAGTGTTATGGCTGCATTTGAATCTTTCATTCTTTCATAAAGTTTAATTATTAAAGGAAATTCTGCACTGTGAATTTTCTGAGTTTATTAAAGGTTGTTTCTTGGCCATTAGCTCATACATGGTTGCTTTCTGATGGAATATGAATGAACAGTGTACATGCATTATATGCAAACATTGGCAAGTACATTTTAAGGGAATAGAAGACACAAGTATAGCCATTGATTTTGACGACAAATCTTCACCAAAGCTATGCTCCTGAAGGGCTGTAAATAAGGGCTGTAACCCGTAACACCTGCTACAAGTATGTTTGATGGGCCCTTGATGTTACGGGTGATCTTGGCTATAGTTGATACAATTCACTCAAAAGGTAACAAGTTTGTTACGGGTGTGAATATCAAGGCTACAGGTGACTCAGTACTTGATGACAGCCCTAATGCTACAGTGTACAGTTAACACTGTTATTTTTTAACAGAACCTGGTGTGCTTCCAGAGTGATCCACTTCATCCACACTTGCACCCCATCTGGAAAGAAGCTGGTGACAAGTAGAGACATATTATTTTGTTGTTTTGTTTTTTTATAGAGGTGAAATAATGCTAATTCCATTTACCGGTACTTACCAGTACATAACAGAGTTTACAGTGAACACTACATTTTGTTCTTTGAACAGACATTAACTCAAGGTGTTTTAAATTAATATATATATATTTTTTTAATTTTAAAAGAGTAGCTAACTTACCTGAAGACAGCCTAATCGTCCATGGAAGGCTGCACAGTGTACTGGAGTCCAACCCATGTTATCAGTAGCATTAATGTCCTGGAAATGGTAGGAATGAGATTTGAAACAAAACTAGAAAACTAGTAACATATTTTCCAACTTACACCACACACAGGAAAACAACAACAACAACACAACAAGCAAAAAAACCTTGGGAAATGAAAACCGTCGATCACTGTAATTACAATTTAGGTACTGCTCGCACAGCTTGTAGTAGACTGACACTACCCCTATGCAAGCTTGCTAAATTTGTGTTCTAGGTATTATAATTGAGACATTTATAATATGAAATCAACAAATTATAGATTCAATTGGGTTCTTAAATTAACTAACAATTAATTTTAAGTACTAATAACTAAAATAATTTACATAACAGCCACTCACCACTCCATGCCGCAGAATTGACTGCAGACAGTAAGAGTTGCCATGAGCTGCAGCAAGATGGGCTGCAGCACAACCTGTAACATGTAAGTTGAAAAGAAAGCACAGTACAACAACAATAAACATATTTTCTCCTCATGACTTCTGCAACTACCTGAATGGCTGAACTTTACATGTACTGTAGATACCCTGTCTTTTAAATGTATGAATTCATAAGTAATTTATCACTGCAAAGAGAACTGCTCACATGCACAGTTACTGTTTTATATCCGGTAAAGTAAAAAAAAAAAATAACAGACACAATATGACTGCACAGAGCATCCATTTATTTGAACTGCGTACCTCGATTGTCCTTCTCATTGAGGTCAGCACCATTTGCAGCCAAAGCCTTAAAGATAAATATTTCATTAAATACATAAAATTATTTGTCAGTTGTGTTTTTAAAATGTTCACCCACAGTCTTACAAAACTTAGCCTCATTTACAGAACTTAACTGCCACTTACTATAGTTGGTTTACTTACTGTATGTGGCACAAATTCAGAACAATAATACGTACGTCATACATCTAACACAGGCAAACCTGTCTCACATTGTACTATTAACACTGTTTAAAGACTGCATATAGCATAACCTACAATTATTAGAATGTTGTACCTGTAGGCAAGCATCTTGTCCTCTGATGGCTGACAGATGTGATGGTGTCCATCCCTGGGGAGTTTTGTCTGAATGATCAGCTCCATGCCAAAGTAACCAATGTAAACACTAAAAAAAAAAAAAAAAAAAAAAAAAAAAGACCTAAAACAACAACAACAACTCTGCAGACAACTCTCCTTGTCTCTTGTTGTCAGAGAACTTCTCAAGACCTAAAAACAGTATGTATGCAGTTAATCATTTATTATTCAGAAGCCTCTCTCTATATATTTTTGTGCTCCACTCTTTTGAGCATTACATATTTGTCTTTTGGTATTTATGTACATGTTCTATAAATATTCATGCAACGTAGAGATTCCTGCATGCACTCTGAAATATCATGAACAAAACAATTGTGTAATGTGCTATGCTTTGCAGACTGACTTCATTATCACAAATACAATTTATTCAAAATGCATCAACTTAATTTTGCAAATTAGATGGTCTATCAACACAATTAATAAATTCTTTAAAACACTGGAAAAAAATCTGTTAGGTCAATAGTTTCCTTGTGCAGTCTCTTGTAATAAATCATTCATGATGTCAAGCCATTTTGTATTAATTTTCAAGACACATTCTCTTTTCATCTTTTTCTTTTTTTTTTTGAAAAACTCGAATCATAGCTCATTACAAATTAATGTTATCCCCATAAGCTGTAAAGACATACTTAACCACAAAGTGTCAATAAAAATCCATTAGATGTAAGCTCTTACATTAAAATTAATTCTATTATTTCTGAACATAATTGACACAGTGTTTGGTATGAAATTCTCAAACATAAAATTATGTCACAACGACTGTGCAGTATATCATTAAGTGCCCCATATCCAGTGGAATGCACGTGAACTGATAAGAAATCATGTACATTGCACATTCACTGTTTACACTGAGTAATTATGCAATTAGGTTGTATGAACACTCGATACAACAATTTTGAACAATTTTACCGAGCATGCTATAAAATTCGTACCTCTAAACTTCCATGATGAGCTGCCCAGTGTAATGGAGTGAACTTAAACTTAGAATCAACATCGTTGATTCCAGCTCCTCGTTGAACCATGCTTTGAAGCTCCAACACATCGCCATAACGGACAGCTTCGTGAATATTAGCGAGACGAACTTTCTCTGCAAAAATAGTTTCATTGGGTATCAGGAAATTGGTAGTTTAGACGACAGTTCACTGAAATATCACAATTACCTGGCATATTGATATATTTATACACCGATTTTCAAGGATCGAGGAAAAGTATCAACATTCGAACATGGCGGTCTATTACAACAACTCCTGTTGCCATGTCGAACCCCGCTGTCCACAAAAACAGCGAAGCGGCTCAACTTCCTGTAATACTTTACATTTTCGGTTGCGTTGAGCCAATCGCGTTGCAGTATTTCAATTGATTTCCGCGCGAATGATTACGAGGCTTCTGGAACTTCGCATCCAGCTCGTGAGCGACAATATAGACGTGACTTAGCTACAGAAAATGGTGAAGTTGTATTATTATAGAAATCAGCGTTTCAGCAGGCTCAAGGCGCAGTGTGAGAAAGATGAAAGACTATTTGTGGATCCTGAATTTCCGCCAGAGACGAAGTCTTTGTATTTTAGCCGTGCGACACCTCCGGAGCCAGTTGAATGGAAGAGGCCAAAGGTAAGCTAAGCTTGATCACACCGCTCCCATATGATTTTCGTTTTGATTTTGTATTCCTCAGTCGTTTTCATTTCCTAACATATCGATCGCAAAAGGCACAGAAATTATATCATGATGAAACCAAGCGGGATTTCAATTTCACTGCAAGTAATTGTGATTTGAACCATTTTCTTGCGGTTGCTTTAGTGCGATCAGTTCTCCGAAGCCTTTGGACGCTTTATATTCGTTCTTTGTCTCATGTAACAAGCCATTCATCAGCTTAAATCCTTCGTATTTGGACGGCGATAACTGTATTTACGTTAGACATCACTAAGCTTTAGGTTAATGTGCGGGATTTAATCGTTACAATATTGCCTTGTTGTGGCGGAGCTGTTTGAAGGTCAGTGAACACCCTAATTTCATAAAAGCTGTCATTAAGCTTACTGTCTCTCTTTTGGCAAGTCTGATGGCTGCATTCTAGACGGAAAATTTTAAATCGTTTATTTCGCTCATTTGTATCTCATTAGAGTCGACTGTGGGGTCGACCTACTTCTTGCGGAGAAAGGCCCATATCATAAACGTAAACATGTTATGCTATGCGTTAATTAGGTTGTCTTTTTATTTTTGGTTATTAATATTTAATTTTTTTTTTTGAAAGCCGTGCGTGGGTGATGCTCTCTCAAGCTGTTTAAATTCTTGACACCAAATTGGAATTCTTTTGATGTATTTCTAGATGAAATCAATAAATTCTAAATTTTGACAAGTCAAAAATGCAGAGAGGAAAAAACATAAAATAAGTCAGTAAATGCATGATTGTTTCAGACAAGAGTTCTCATCAGTAAGCTTACTTTTCTGCTCATTTTTTTTAAAGTAATAATAATTATGCATATATGTTATTTTCCTCCTTTATCATCAATATTGTATTATCATTGAAACAATGCTGCAATCAACTGATCTTTTACCTTCAGTTGATATTCTATTCTGAAAAGAAAAGTTGGGATAAATACTAATTTGTATTGTGCTCTTGGGAATTTTACTTAACACAATGATTGTAGGAGGACCATAGCCTTTAAGAACTCGTCCAATAACCATCAAGACAAGGCATAAAAATAGCATAGTATAAACAGCAAGTGCAAAGCTGGGAAGCCCCAAGTTGCATTCTCGTCGCTTTCATGTCTGCTCGTCATACAGTGAAATTTAAGGCGTAATATAAGTTCAAATGTCAAAAGTAGCTTCAGGACTTCATTTGTTATTTGCTTTCTTGTTCTGCTCTGCTCTCCTCAACTTTCAACTGCTAAACAAGATGGTGGCAAATTATGCAAACACACATAATGCATCAATGATTATTTCAAGAGGCATGGATTCATGCACGGTAGAATCATAATATTATCAGTGGTGATTTGCAGCCCCTTGATGAATGTGACTGTGAAATAATGATAAATTATTATATGGCTTTGGCTTGTGGCCGATATAACGCGCGCTCTGATTGGTTAATTGTCACTGAATTGTAGGGCATTATTCTCCCGTAATGCCCACGGGCCGATTACGGATTATGCAAATTAGGAAGAGCCCGGTTCTGAAAATTCAAGCGCATTGAAGCGATGAAAGCCGATTAAAATCAGTACGAGAATATCAGTAGCTAAAAGTTTAGAGATATTTCTTTAATAAAATTTATATAGATGACTTACCAGTCGGTAACCTTGGCGGGCACTAGTGAAAAACAATCAAAGTTTGCCTAGTCTTAAGTAAAGCTAAAATCGCTAAGTAAAAAACACCATCGGCAGATCTGCCATGCATCCTGAGCAGAACACCACAAAGAAACTTATAAGTTATCATCTTAGTCACAGTAATTACCGAAGTATTGAACTCCGTCAAAGTTCTCGTCAAATAGATTCCCTCGCTTTGACACTAGCAAGTGTAAATCAGCTTCCAGGATCATCAGATGTAAACAATCGGGCGGTTTCTGTCGGTAGCAGTGTTTCTGATAACTGCAGACGTTCACAAGGCTTGAAATGTTCATCCATAAATCCCAGAATAAAGAAGGCGAAGATATGTTGTCGAAAAACTTCCCCATCAACTTGTGGTACCACGATACTAAAATACGTTTTTGAGGCTGTGACAGTGACTTTTCCGTAAAGAAATGAGTGTTTTTAACGGAATACGTAATACAGTGGTGAAATTCACTGACTGTGTAGTTTTGCCCTAGGTTTGACACGATGAATGAATCGGTAAATGCGCGCATCGCTGGATGTAAATTGGCGACTTCCGCTCAAATGATTTTTCTCTTTATTAATGAGCCATATAATAAACAACTTAATAACCTCGACCGTTCGGTCGTTACGGGAAAATCTCAAACCTCGGCCTACCGTATTGACCTCGCTATCGCTCGGTCAATATGGCAAGGCCTCAATTTGAGATTTTCCCGTAACGACCTCACTCTCGGTTATTAAGTAGTTATTATCGCGCTTCTTTAATGCATATCCATGAATGTGTATGTTCAGTGGCAAAAGGAAGAACCACTCTTATATGAAGGTCCAATTGTCTGAATAAACGAGTTTGTAAATGGCTAACTGCCTGGTTAAGTCAATCTTTTGCCATAATTTTTTGCGTCCTCTCAATTGAAAATAAGAAGAATGAAAATGAAAATTTGGTATTAATATCAATATATTGCATAGTAAAGAAATTTCAGGGAAATCTTATAGTACTGTTAAGTCTAAGATGTTTATAGCCTCTAAGGCATAAATGACACTACATGTCAGACTTAGACTGAAATTGGACTCATTCCTAAGTAAACATAATCATTGAATGATATGCTCAGTAAATGAATTGTATTATTGTAATAATTATTTCCCTGTAGGACATTTGTGCTCCTGATCCTCCAAAGCTGTTTGTGGATGGAATGAGCAGCCATGATGTAACACAGGGGAAGCTTGGTAACTGCTGGTTTGTGGCAGCATGTTCGTCGTTGGCCCTGGAGCCATCTTTGTTGGAGAAGGTTTGTGTTGCTCTATACAATTTATATTTGAGGTTCATGCATTTGTTAGGCCTTGGAAGAGGCGAGATGTACACATGGGGATCAAAATGTGGACTTTTTGTTCTCTCTAATTAAAAACTAAGATTACTTGAAATCATTCTCACAGTGCCTTTCTCTACCAAGGAGTGTAAACTTAGGGCTACTGGACAGTTGTTTGGGACTCCTGGGCATCATTTCATATGTGTACGCGAATGTACACATTTTCGGCTGACGCAAATTACGGGTAAATTTTGGCTCGCTTATATCTGAGCTGCACTGTATGCATAAATGCATACATGTCTATATTAATACACTAAATGTGTAGATCTACAAGTCTTGCAGATTTTTTGTGGTTACATATTCTTATAATATCCTGTTTTGTGTTTGTTTAGGTCATCCCAGAAATGAAGCATCAGGAATGGGACCCAGAGCATGTTGGGAACTATCAGGGAATCTTTAGGTTCCGGTTCTTCCGGCAGGGCCAATGGACTGAAGTCGTCATTGATGATCTGTTGCCGACAATAGGTGGCAAATTGGTGTACGTCCACTCCACTGAGAAGAATGAATTCTGGAGTGCTTTAATTGAAAAGGCATATGCTAAGTAAGATGAATAGCTACATGTATGTTCATATTTTTAGTTTGCCTTTCCTTAGGAGGTGTTTAACAGAATGCTCTCAGCATGCTGGACTCTGAGCTCAGAAGTCTTTAGTTAGGCACTTGACTTTCACAGTGCCATTCTCTGCCAAGGTTTATCAAATATGGCAGGCTATATTTGCATTCTCAATATCAGACTAGAACTAGCCTGCAATGGAGACTCGTGATGGGCAATATCAATATAAAGAGATTCAAATGTCATTTGCATTTGAAAAGACTCCCCGCATTAGCGTCAGTTGCAAACTAGTTTCAGTCCAATAACAAGAATACGGGTATGGCCTAATACTTGAATGCTGGCATTACAGTACTGTTTTTTACACCATTTTTTTTTTTTGGCGGGGGGAGAGGGTTGAAATACCCAGTGCCCACATAATAGTTTAATACTTCATGTACATATAAGCTTGGATACCAACTCTTTGCTTTTACCACCTTTTTCTCTTTTATTAAGTTTTTTAGTGTACGAAATCTGTGTAACGTTATCAATTCTTTCCCAGGTTGGCTGGTTCCTACGAGGCACTAGAGGCAGGTAACACTGGTGATGCCTTGGTAGATTTCACTGGGGGAGTGTGTGAATCGATTAATCTCAAAGATGGAGGCTACAGTCAAGATACAGAAAAGAGGCAAGGCTTATTTAAGAGTATGGAGAGAGCGATGAGGGAAAAGTCGCTGATCAGTGCTTCAATAAGGGTATGTTCTCTGCTTGCTTGTGCAAACAAAATGTACATCTCACAGGTATATAGAGTGCCGGCACCCGGTGTTTGGGAGGTCATTGGTTCAATTCCTGTTGGGGACTCAGATTTTTTCTCAGTCGCACGCTTGTGTCATGTTGATCAGTTTACCTTTCACATCTTATTGTTAGTAATCAGAACTGTATGTGCAGTTGTATGGGTTAATTATTGCTCATGGATAATTGGATATTGGCCAATTTCAAGGACAGGTCTATTAATCAATACACAGAAAAAGGGATTAAAAACAAGGCCAATATCCAACCTGCTTGACATAACAAACTTTGACATTGAAAGGAATTGCTATTAATGTGACACGAAGAATTACATTTTTGTACATGCAAAACAGGGCATAATCCTAAGGGGGGAGATAGCTCCAACTTACCCACTTGGTGAGCCAATCATAGGGCAGGATTTGGTTCATCTTGCATACTCGAAGAGCAAGCTTTTATCAAACAAATAGTAGTACTAACTGTATCTCACATTTTTTACCTTTCTCACTTGTAGATCAAAAACAGGGATGAGATGGAAAAGCGCACACAAACCGGCTTAGTCATGGGACATGCATATGGTGTAACAGCCGTAAAGAAGGTAAATTTGTGTATACATTATTGTACTCCCTGAGGGGCAGTACGTGTACGTTTATTTTTATTTTTCATTGTCACATCATTTGTGTGTTGTGTCCTCCTCCACCCTCCACGCTCCCCAAAATAAATTATTCTGCTTTAAATTCTGTAAATTGTGTAGAAAGTTTTGAGGTTTTGAGGTCTTGACTAAAAGAATCAGTGTACATCCGTACATTTACATTACATGTAATACATGCACGTCAGTTATTTCCACTCTCTCTAGACTGTTACATTTGGCCATAAAAGTTTTAACGATTGCTACACTGTGCATATGATTGAAATTGTTGCATTTTATATTTATTGCTTCTGTCCTTCAGGTCACTATTGGTGACGGTCTCTTCAGTTTGTTCAATCGGCAGCATTTGTACATGATTCGTCTGAGGAATCCCTGGGGACAAAAGGAGTGGAATGGAGCATGGAGTGACGAGTAATTATCAGTAAATCAATTATGCATTGCACTTTTTCCTACACTGCGTTTGTCATGAATGCTCTTGACAGTACAGTCAGAGACCAAAACTGACTGGCTACCAGCTTGCAAGGATGGTTCAATGAATTGTCACTAAAGTATACAGGGGTTCCATTAACATTTTCCCCAGGAGGGCAACTGCTTTTCAAAGGCAGGCAAAACTATTAGAACTGAACTTCTAGACTTCTTGTAGACGGTCAATTTGCCCGGTGTTCAGCCCTTAATGAAACCCCTGAGAGTACATTATTTTCCTGTTAGTCACTTACATATGAGCCAGGAGCTCAGTGTTAAATCACAGAACATGTACATGTATGTGTAAATTGTTCTTAAGTTCCACGGTATCATTGCTAGTTTCTTTGCTTTTGTCGATGTTGTTGTCAGTGGTTTTCCTGCCCTTAAAATGCTTGTTCATGTACAGTGTACGACTAAGTGCAAATCAAAATCAGCTTTTCTCAATCCTGTCTTCTTTGGATTCTCTGTTTGTTAGCTCAAGTCTAATTATGCATTATGTGAAATTAACCTTACTTTTTATTTTCCTGTTTAACAGCTCAGAGGAGTGGAAAAAACTAAAACAAAGTGACAGAGAAAAGCTTGGAATTGTCTTTGAGAATGATGGGGAATTTTGGTAGGTGTAACACTTGCTGCAGTCTGAGTCACGACATTTTAATCATTTTATATACACTGTACAGTAACATTCAAAAGTAATTATTCACCCCCTTGCGAGACAAGGTTCTCATCTCACGAAACAAGTTAGACTCTTGTCTCCATTTGGGAGATGAGACTCTGATATCATGAATTTACACTTTCATCTCTTGAGTTAAGACACTTGTCTCGTGAGAGCTTAAAAAATTGTAAGTACAACTGCTTGAACTTCTTTCAATTGGAGATTTTCAGAATACGATGGCCTCATGGTTAGTGGCTCCACTCCAGAGCCAGCGGTCCAGGTTCGAGCCCTGGTCAAGGACATTGTGTTGTGTTCTTGGGCAAGACACTTTACTCTCACAGTGCCTCTCTTTACCTACGTGTATAAATGGGTACCAGCAAATTTAATGCTGGGAGGTAGCCCCGCAATGGACTAGCATCCCATCCAAGGGGAGAAGAAATACTCCTGGTCACTTCATGCTACTGAAACTGGGATAATCTCCGGCCTGATGAGCCACTTGGCTCATATGCAGACTTTTACCTTACCTTACATATGCAGACCTTTACCTTACGACAGTGTGCCTCACGCTCTGAATTCTTGTTTCTGTAGGATGTCATTTGAAGATTTCTGCTCACATTTTACCAATGCTACCCTGTGCCATGTGATCAACACATCATTCTTTTCATTGTCAAAGAGATGGCGCGTTTTCAAGCACACTTATCGATGGACTCCAGGCTCCAATGCTGGAGGGTGTGTTGAAAATAGAAGCACTTTCCTTAAGAATCCTCAGGTACTGTCAAGCACGCCAATACGGATATGATATATCAATATTATTTATGTATCGCTATTCGTGGTGTAATTATTTCATATGCCAAGGTGATGTTGCATAAGCCTTGTCACAGATCAAGCAGTACGGATGTTGATGCTGTGTTTCTGCCGGACTAGAAATGCAAGGAATTCATACGGCCTTAAGCCCCCTTTTCAGGGTGTTGTTTCACTTTCAACTTTCTGTTTCCATAGCACAGATCTATCGCGCAGGCAGCTCTATTCTCTCATTTCTGATATCAGTTACATACTTTTGTCGCTCCTTTTGATTTGGCTACTACATGATGGTAAAAATATCTCGGACAGGAGACATCCATAACGGTTTGACCTCCTTACTGGCCCTCATGGATTACCCCTTACAGCACATCTGTTGTAATTAGTTAGAATAAAATGAGATTAGTGTGCGTTCGGCGTTACTATAACCTCCCACGCAGACGCTCTTAGG
Organism: Orbicella faveolata; assembly: GCF_042242905.1. Taxonomy (NCBI): domain Eukaryota; kingdom Metazoa; phylum Cnidaria; class Anthozoa; order Scleractinia; family Merulinidae; genus Orbicella; species Orbicella faveolata. Next base: position 30,490,280 of record NW_028301553.1, read on the forward strand.
GTTCGTCACGCGTTCCTTCCCCACGAACGCGTGACGAGCCCGAAGAGCGTCTGCGTGGAAGGCTATAGTAACGCCGAACGCACACTAATCTAGCGTTGCTACAGTTTTGTTTGATCCTGGAAAACATCTTTATATTATAATTTCTCTTTCAGTATTCCTTCACTGTCAAAGAGGAGGGTGAGGTTATGATTTCTCTGATGCAAGAAGACACAAGGAAAGAAAAAGAGCGTGGAGTGGAGAATCTGACCATCGGTTATTTTGTTATGAAGGTACATGTTCATTGTGCACTTGCTACGATGAATTAAAAAGTAACGCCACAACGGCAAGCGTTAGAATAAACGCAAAATACAGCACAGTAGAACTTTCCGTTTGCCTTGTTAGGAACACTTCGCTATTGTCTTGACCTTTTGGCGACCTAAGACCATGAGTGTACAATCGACATCAGTGGATTGTCTGTCTGTCTGTCCGTCTGATTCAGTTTGCTTGTCTGCCTGCCAGCCAGAGTGCCTGTCTGTCTGAACGTCTGTCTGTCAGTCCGAATCAGTCAACCTGCCTACCTGTTTGTTTCTTTACCTGTTTGTCTATTTGTTTGTTTGATTCTTTCTTTGTTTATGGTTGCGTGTTTCTCCGTAGGTCGAGGAGAACAGAAAGTACCGTTTGCACACAATGTTTGAAAAGGCTGGCGACTCCATTTTCATCAACGCACGAGAAGTGGTGAACAAGTTCCATTTGAACAAAGGCAGATATGTAGTGATTCCCTCGACATACGAACAAAACAAAGCTGGACAATTTCTGATGAGAATATTCACTGAAAAGTCTTCTAGTGCAATGTAAGAAGTAGACTGAAAGACTGTTTTATTTTCCTCCGCTGTATTCTCGAAATGTCGCTTTGTAACGCACGAACAGGCCATTTCCGGTTCGCGTTTTGCCTCTGTTTCAAAACGATTGCTCGTACAAAACTTTTCTTATGAAGATGAGTTGATATGCATGAAAATGAACTTAGATACGAAAAGCATTTTCATTACAATGGTTCGGCACGAAGACTCATTTTGACATGGAGACAAAGGGCAACTCGGATGTGGCCTAAGGTGCCGATAGGTTCACATTAATTAGTGTGTTTGTGTTATTATTTTAATTAATAATAATAATAATAATAATAATATTCTTTTTAAAAATAAATAAATAAAAAGGAGTGTTTATTGTGACAAAAACTAGAGCTAAACTATAATAATAATAATAATAATAATAATAATAATAAGAGCTATAATAATAATAATAATTTTTAATAACAATAAGCAAACTTTATTGAGCACTTTTCCATACAAACTTGAATCTTACATGTATCTGGTAAAAAATTCAGAAATTCCGTTGTTCCTTAAGTTTTCGGTAATTATAATAGTAATAATAATATCAAAATAATAATAATAATAATTTATTATCATCATCGTCATATCATATATGTCATGATATCATGGTTACTATGTAACATGGTTACTAATAATAATAATAATAATAATAATAATAATAATAATAATAACAATAACAATAATAATAAACTTTATTACCGTGTCTAAAATGTTTAGCTGAGGGGAAGCGTCCCCTTTACTAATTGTGGACACCTACCTAAAAAAATTACAACTATTGCAATGATAAGAAAAATTTATGTGATAAAAAAAGCTATATACATGATTATTATTAAAATTCACAAAGGCGGCAATTGCATCTTTCATTGTTTAAAAAGTTACTGAAGTCGCGTTTCCGAATTATTTTCTTAAATGTATTAAGAGACTGACAGTTTCTTTCATCGGTCATCAGGTGACTCCAGAGCTTTGGCCCCAGGTATCTGATGGAATGTTTTCCGTACGTTACTGTAGCAAAGCGAGGAAAACCGCAAAAGATTCATTTTCGTAAACCAGTCGGATATATCGTGTCCCGTGACCAAAAGTCAGCAACAGAAATGTCTGACGGATTGCATTTGACAGTTTTTTTTACTTCTCAATTAGTTATTTTGTAACGCTTCTTGTTTCTTATATATCTTGTGTGTTTAATTTTCAGGTTTCTGAGCCAGGAGCACTCGGTCGGAAGTAAAATCTGGTGTTGCTTCCCTCAATGTCGTACTCCCGTCTGCGTCATTTCCGTTACTGTCAGGTCAGCGGGCGGACTTCAGAAAACAAGCACGCTATCAATGAGTAAGAACAACCAATTTCTTTGTTGTTGTCCAAAGTTAAACATTTACCGAACTCACTCCGAAGGCCTGTTGTAATGGTAGCTGGTAAAGCGATTAAGAGCTGGTTACATGTACTTCACAAAACAGGGTTCGAGGAGTCCGTACCTTTCTAGACCGTCACTTTCAGATGTTTTTGTTAATAATGAAAATGTCAATTGCGTCACAGAAACTAAGGTTTCGCTTCATCACTTATTTACATTTTTAACCGCTTCCGCAATCCGTCAGACATTTCTGTCGCTGGCTTTTGGTCACGGCACACGATATATCCGAATGGTTTACGAAAATGAATCTTTTGCGGTTTTCCTCGGTCTCCCAAAACGCGCACTTGTTGGGCGTGTAATCAACCAAGCGACGTTAAAACGAAGCCATTTCAAAGAAATACCGAATACCGAGTTGTAATCTCGAAGGTCAGAGGTTGCGACGAAATTTGCAGTCTTCTCCTTATTACAGCACTGAAAATAAGCTGGTATAAATTGTCATGTTCTATTATTTCAGCGCCCGATCCTTACGCCTTGATAAGCTGCGAAGGACGAAAAGTTAGAACCCCTGTAGAGAAGGACTCACTCAATCCAAAGTGGAACACAGGTGCCTTGTTTTACGTCAGGAGACCCCAGAAAACGCGCTTGGTCGTACAGGTAAGTTTGTTAAAAGGTGATCTGTTCGATCTGAGAATGTTAGAAACTCCTGGGCTTGTATTATTATTTTTTTTAGGAGGGAGGGCGGAAGTGGTATGGATGAAGGAGAGGGGGGGCGGGGAAGGGGGAATAGATTAGGAACCCATCATGTAGCAAATGCAGAAACCAGATTCGATCACTGGTGGGTGCCGATGGGTTACTTCCTCCGACCCCCTTCTCACCCCTTCACCAATACCTACCATAAACCTGTAATATGAAAACCACCATGTTGACTATCGTAAATGTGTGCCTCTGTTGCCCCTTGGGTCTGTACTTCAGCCGATGTTTTCCAAGATGGCGAAATTTAATCAAAACGGTTTAATGTTCAACATTGTTCAACATTGACTCCAGAGTGGTTCTGTTTCACTTAGGTATGGGATTCCAACTGGTTCTGGGACTCATTTATGGGCCAAGCCAAGATAGCTATTGATATCAACAACAAAGCCGTGGTCGAGACTCACCAACTGATGGGACGGAGACGGAACCACCAGGTCAAGATGCCGGGATCTGTTACGGTGGAAGTGAAATGCTACCAAGACCTTATGGCCATCTAATAATTTACAATTCTAAATTAATGATCCGTGTGAATTCGTATCGGTAATGGTGCTTAACGTCTTAAGAAAGTGAAAGGATGTTTGGCTAAAAGGTTAGCTGTGATAAACAGGCCTGCCCCCTTCGCATACTCAATATCTTCCCCGTTCAAGGAAGTCTGAAATTCTTGGCGTAAAATTCCAAACTGATGACGTGATGCATCCGGGATCCCTCGAAGAGAGTCTGGTTTACTTAAAAGATCTTGCCAATGAAATGTAACTGGCAATAAAATTGTGTGTAGGAAAATTAATCCTTAAAAAAAGGGCGATCTAGCTCATTAATTAATTTGGTAATTCTCTAGATAGATTTTCAGGATCGTAGAGCAATGAAACAAATAGTATTTTTACAGCTGTCGGCATTTGTAAAATTTTGGAGCATGAAAAATTTCTAGTAACACTTTTCGCGTGTGCTTTCCACTATTTGCTTGTGTAAAGCTCAAGCTGGTAACCATAGACTACGGTGCAGAACGCAGTTATTTATTATACAGTTTGTATATTCTGCTTATAGCTTCCCTTCATTCAGGAATAGAGAACTTTATTATACATATTTCACAGCTAGTAGTTTATTTAAAGGCCAACTTTAAATCCGAAGACCCAGTAAGAGGACACCTTGGGAAACTTGGCCTCTTTTGGTAGTTAACACTGGGCGAGGCAAGAAACGTCTTCAAAACAGGAATAAAGCTCGCCTGACGTGAAATAATCTTTAGGAAGACGAAATTTTACCACCGGTAATATGCCCCTGTGTACGGAACTCCAAACCTGCGTGATCTAGGCAATTTTGGTTGGAGAAATAGGGGTTACAGTTGTACGTAATAGCGCGATCGGAGAACTAACAAGTAGAATTCAAATAAGATGGCGTAGAAATTTACTTGGAAGAAGGAACTCTTGTTGTAGCTGGCCGTGTTGTTTGAGAAAACGACAGAAAACTGAAAGCCTTCATTTTAAACATGTTCCACATTGGTTTCGTTATTGAAACGTCAAACGATTAATTCCCAGTGAGCAACATTTTAACCTGAGTTTAACGAGCTTAAATCGTGGTGTGAATTTATACAGACAATTTGTCTTCGGGAAATATTCTATGAATGCGTTAGAACTGTAGCTATTTCTACTTAATTGACCAGTAAGAGAGAAGTTTACAGTGTATTTTTAAATTGCGGCTTCTATTTTCTGCTTGTGTGAGCTGAAATATTTAGTGTGACTTGAAAAAGGTCGAAAATATTCTTAGATTACAGGAAAGTCTCAACAGTAATGGTTCGATTTTGCAGAACTGGAGGAGGTTATTGGAAAGAAAGGATAACTTAAAATGAAGAGTATTGAAATAATATGTGAAATTGTCTACAACGCAGTCATTTTCAAGAGCAGTTGACATTGTTGTGGAACTTTGTAAAAGTAAGGTGTTAATTCTAGAAATTTAGAGTCATTTGTTACAATTTCCTATACTTTTGTGCAACTATTTTCAGATACAGTGCTTGCAAATTAAATTTTGTAACAGTAAGGGGTTTGTAGGTTTTCCTGGTAATCAATAAAAGTAATTAAACTGTTTTTAGAGCTAATGTTTCGTGTTATCAATGTGAACTGTATGCGAAACAGCATAGAAGGGATATAAAGATACGGACGTTTTGGAGTAATCGAAAAATATTCTTGATCTTTACTGTAAGCTCTAAAAACAAAAACAAAAAAGAATTATGGAAACTGAAAATGATGTTTGGATTTTCAAACAAATCTGCTACGGGGTTGTAAAAGAACCTTGATTTGAAGTTCATCAAACGTCTACACTAGCAAAGTAAACAAATTTGCCTGCAAACCTTAGACGAGGGCTAATCGTAACTGATTATAGCTTTTATGTTGGGCCATCGTCGGAGGCCTAGGGACAGCTAGTCGGGACGATGCGATATTTGCTAGCGACGCGATATTTTGTGGGGAAAGTTTACTTCAAGAGCAGGGTTGTCAATTTTCGCTTGAAAACATCGCATCGTCCCGACTAGCTGCCCCTGGGATGATGGGCAGGCAAAGTCACCAAACTTTAGTGGAAGCGGAAAATAGGCGTGCATTGTTTTGATTAAATCAGTAGCCTCTCTTCCATGTTCTAGACCCAGACTTTTACCGCGTGTCCACCACTATGATGATGTTACTTGATTTCAAAAATCTGCATTTTATGCACGGTCGAAGCTTGCACTTACCAGGCGTGGAATCTCGCCATTGTAAGCGATGGTAAAGCTTCATTACTTCAAAAACCAGCGCTACAGCAAGCTCAAGAAACAATGTGAAAAAGAAGAACGATTGTTCGTGGACACCGAATTCCCTGCGGAAAAGAAATCTTTGTTTTTCAGCCGAGAACTGCCGCAAGCAGTCGAGTGGAAACGACCTCAGGTAAACTTTTAGTTTTGTTTATCAACAGCTGGTAAATTTTCAATCTTTTCAGTGATAGGTAAGTATTGAAATCACGCATTTTCAAAGGTATTGCTTTCGAAAACAGGTATTTGCTTCGAATGCTTCTTAAATAAAGTTATAAACTTTTGATTTCCATTCCGTGTAAGAACTGTTGTCAACGCAACAAAGAAATTATTAACATGTAAATCGCGTGATTGTACTTGGTTAACTTATAATTAAATTAGCATAATTTTACCCTGATCAGGTAGAAAAGAAAAATATATCTAAATTAACGCAGTATTATATAACGTCGTTTATACCACATCCTCCAAGCTACAAATCCTATTTGTAGTTCCTTTTTCGTAATTTTTAACCTTCTGTTGTTTTTGAGTAGTGGTTAGATTTGTGGTTTGTTTTCAGATATGATTTACTTAAACTTATATCTCAGTTGATATAAATGTTGCAATTAAAAATGATATCCAATCATATATAACAGATATGTAACTAAGTGACTTTTAAGTCGCAAAGCCTATTTTGCGCTACATCGATCGGACATAACGAAAACTTACAACGTATTTTACTTAGTTTTCTGTTTATGTTAAATCAATTTTCAAACTGATATTTTGCTACATGCATTCGATCATCCAAATATTTATCTTCCGTTCAGTGTAGTAAACTGTGTAACCATCAAAACAGTTTTTGTCATAAGATTACGTTACATATAGAAAGCAAGAGGGCAAAAGTACCCTGTTGCTTCGGTTGTTTCAAAACTGTGCAAAGATTTCATCCAAGTTTAAACTAATTCATCAATCAGTTTAGTGAGTTTGTTATTTATTCGGTGTAAAACGCGTGACCGAGTACTTAAGTCAATGGTATTTAAATAAATATATTTACAAGCTTCCGTACAGCCACCCGTTCGATAAATCAAATATTGACTTTATGCACTAGGTAACGTGAATGTCGTGAGCTGATCTATCATGTTATTATGATTAAAATGATAAATGAATGATTTGAATAGAGAAAAAAAATGAGTCTGGGGTTTGAATGAACGGTTTGAACACGTTTTGGAATCGCGGGTTACAGAAGTACTTGCCCTGCAAAAACAGAGATACCCTTCTCTTTCAGCAGAAAGACAAGAGAATTTTTGTCTCGCAAGGTGAAAATTAAATAAAGTAACTGACGGACCAAATATATTGTTTTTATATCACTAGGACTGTATTACTGTTTGAGCTTATTGGTTCTTATTTTTCTTTCTAAATGGGCGTTGTATATTTTTGTTTACCAAACGATTCATTTCACAGGCGGTTGCGTGAATTGTTTCAAAAAAGGCGCAAATGTGAATACTGAACGATTAAAAACGAAAAAATTAATCCTAAGTCAAAATAAAAGTCAGCTTCAAGGTGTGCCGCTCAAACAAAGGAAACAAATCCATCCAACAAAAAAGAGGGCTTTTCATTTGATTATAGAAAGTAACTTGTTTGCTTTGCTTTTGTTTGGTTTAAAAATCGATATCTTGTACCATTTTCTCCGGCAACCCATGGGAAGTAAAAGCAAAACCAAACCCCACGCTTAGGCGACATCGGACGGTCTGAATTGTTATTTGAAACTTCTAGCTGAGGAAACACGCTCGTCAGCTTCAGCAACAATTTTGAGTTTTTAAAGTCAAGTAGCTTTCCTATCCTCTTTTTAGTCTTCTTAGGAATTCAATTGTCCAGTAATGTTTCTGAATGTTCTTCAGAAAGAGGCTCGAAATTTCTGAAAGACAAGAAAGAAGAATCCATTATAGGGGGTCGTACACTAATACGTTTCTAAAACCGCCATATTTTGCTCCTCCGAAACTGCAGCCCGCTTTATTTTTCTCCTAAAACCAAAGCCGCCTTACTAGTAGGACGATTCTCATCATAATCGATCTTTTAACGGAGCGTGACAAATTCTTCACTATATTTTAGCTCAACAATCGAGACCACAAAATCTTAAGAACAGTGAGAACAAATTGTTTCTAACTCCATTCAGCAACCAGCAAACAAAACGCAAACACAAAGATTGCTCGAGATGTTTGACTGACCACCACAAAAGCAAGCAATGCAAAAACTGACAACCGCCAGCTGAATTTATAATTTCTTAACCGTAAACCGCCAGGTAAATTTCCCGCAAACCGACTCTCAAAATTAGCTTCAACCGCCAAACCAAATAGACCCTCAGAAAACGTCGCGCGCGCGTGCGCCGATAGTGTATTATAGCTCAGCCAATTAGATTGCAGCATGTACAAGACGGGCAGACACGTGAGACATACAAAAAGAAATGTATCGCGGACATCCTGCGAATTGGTTGAGCTGTCGTCTTGTTGGATTCATTCAATCTGTTTTCCTACAGGATATTTGTGCCCCTGATCCTCCAAGCCTATTCGTCGATGGATCTAGCAGACATGACATTACTCAAGGCTTGCTGGGTAACTGTTGGTTTGTGGCATCTTGTGCAACACTGGCCCTGGAGCCGTCACTCTTAGGGGAGGTATGTGCAAGTGTTGACAAAAGCAGCAAATAAATAAACAAACGAACAAGCAAAACAAAAAGGAAAAGAAAACAAACGGCAACTAACACAAACAAACTAGCTATAACCTGGTTATATTCTCAAAAATCGTCTTTCTCAATCGTTGATGAGTCATAACGTAGTGGAAAAGTTGCATCAGGAAATGTATGTGAAATTCAAGCATATGATACACTGATTTTGTGTTTACTATCAAGAGGCCGGTTTTTAGAGAGAACCTCCCAGTTTTAATAGTCGAATCCATGCGCAGATTACAATTGATTGAAAAAAAAAGCTGATACTACGGCAGAAGGGCTGGTTTATTGAGGTCATATTTCGACTTACAAGGGAAGTCTTTCTCAAATCATGCACAAGGACACAAAATGTCTCAAATTTGAATTTTGAATTGAAATTTAAGGGACTGTCATAGTAAATTATTTTTATCCTCCCATTAGGTTATTCCCGACATGAAGAAGCAGGAGTGGGACCCGAATGACGTGGGAAATTACCAGGGAATATTCAGGTTTCGGTTTTGGCGCCAGGGTGAGCGGACGGAAGTTGTAATCGATGATCTACTGCCTACAATTAATGGTCAGTTGGTCTTCATCCACTCCAAGGAGAAGAACGAATTTTGGGGATCGTTAGTTGAGAAGGCATACGCAAAGTACGTTAATGACTAATGCTTCATTATTAATTCATCGTAAATAATTCTTAATCAATCGTGTAAAATTGGTAATGAATTGCGCCTTAACCTTACCGTTTTGAACTTCTAGATTGTAATGATTTATCACTTAATATTTGATGTTCCAAGGTTTCTTCCTTCCTTTCTTTGTGCCTTTCTTCGTTTGTCGGTCTCTCCATCTACAAGTCTGTCTATCTTGCTGTCTGTGTTTCTGCCTTCTGTCTTCTGCCTGTCTGTCTGTATGTCCGTCCGTCTTCTGTCCCCCGGTCTGTCTGTCTCTGTTTGTCTGTTTGTCTGTCTGTCTGTCTGTCTATTGTTTTTTTTTTTTGTTTTTCTTTTCCTATCTTTCTTTTCGCCTAATTCCTTTTTTTGATAATTTAAGCTAATGTCCAACTCTAAGAAACCTTCATTTAGACTTAATTAATGTTAAGTCTAGCACTAACGGCATACACTGTAAAATGTAATGTTCTTTTGTTTCCATTTCTCTCTGCATCACTCTGCATGATATTTTATTTGCTTTCACCTGACCAGCACGGACAATAACTAAACAAAGGAGTGGTAGTGAGACAACTTTTCGATGAGAGTAAATGTGGGATCAAATACAATGTGTGAATGAGAGTCATATTCGAAACTTTGAATAATGACAATCAGAATATCACTAACCATTATGCCTATGCATCTAGAAAGCTCCTTATTCACTCATGTCATCTTCACATGCAAGACTGCTTAACAAAAGGGTAAATAAAATTCGTTAATTTACTTCAGGTTAAATGGAAGTTTCGAGGCATTGGAGGCAGGAAATATCGCGGATGCCCTGGTGGATTTCACAGGCGGTGTGTGCGAGTCAGTCAACCTAAAGGATGCTGGCTTCAATGATGATGAAGAAAGAAGACTGGCTTTTTTCAACAGCATACGAAAAGCAATGAGTGACAGATCGCTAGTCGGTGCTTCTATCACGGTAAATGTTGCTTTATTTGTCGTACAATTCGTCAGGTTTAAATTTAGGATTGTTTTCTTGCTCGTATAAGCTCGCTAACAATTGTGTGTTTGTTAGTTCAGTTACTGTGCGTCTGTTCTTTTATAACTGCTTTAATTAAGATATCTTGGCTCCACATCACCACAAGTCTATGTATGTCTGTCTGTCTGTCTTGTCTGTCTGTCTGTCTTTTCTGTCTGTCTGACTCGCTGTTTTATTCCTGAGGCCAAAAAAAATGAAGACATGGAGAGACGGACCGAAACTGGCTTGGTAATGGGACATGCTTATAGCGTGACTTCAATGAAGAAGGTATGCTAGCATGTTGCTTTGTTTCATTCCGCGAATAATGACCACGATTTTTAATAACAAATCGTTAACATGATTTGTTTATTTTTTTTTCAGATCACCACTGGCGAGGGCTTGTTCAACTTGTTTAACCGTGAGCATCTATACTTGATTCGACTGAGAAATCCCTGGGGACAGAAAGAGTGGAACGGTGCTTGGAGTGATGGGTAATTTCTCAACATTTTACTGAAGTGTGAACAAAAACAGAAAAACTGAAAGTAAAGACTGAAATTCTTGCCTTAAATATGACGATCCGAGAAGACCTTCCCAATAATGTGGGTACAGTAGAAGCAGGTAAAAACTGATGAGACGAGGAACATAAAACGAATTTGTCGCTTGTTTGTTTTCTTCCGTAGTTCAGCAGAATGGGAAAAGCTAGATGCAGATGGAAGAAAAAAGCTTGGACTAGATTTTGATGACGATGGAGAGTTCTGGTTAGTTCATTGTGGGCGTATTTATAGAAAACTAACGACTAAAGAAAAATCAGACATTCAAGAGGGTCTGGATGGGCGGGAGCAATTGGCAGTTATCAGATAGAACTTTCTCTATTTGCCAGATGTCAGTTTACGCTTTGGCCATCTAAAACCTCTCCTATTTGAACAGAAATGATATATACGGTTGATCATATAGTTAAGGAAGTTATGAATTGGCAACGAATTATTTAACATTCCATCTCTTACAATTGCTTAGGATGGCGTTTGAAGACTTCTGTCGTTACTTTTCCAAAGCCACCATATGTCACTTGATGAATACATCAGTGTTCTCGATTTCAAAACGCTGGCATCTTTTTAAACACAACAACGAGTGGAAGCTGGGTTTCTCTGCTGGTGGATGTGTTACTAACCAAGACAGCTTTTTTAGGAACCCACAGGTAATGGAAATCACTTAGTGAATAACTTTCGTTCCTTTCTCCCTCCCTCCCCCAACGCCCCCCCCCCCCCCCCCTTCAAAAAAAAAAAAAAAAAAAAAAAACCTCTGTCTTCCATATCTGTATTATTTTCTTGGGCGATGGCATTGTTAAATATTTCCTCCTGATAACTGAAACCTTCAAAGGAGATTCAAAAAGGTCCGAGTTATCGGGAGTTCGAGTTGTCGGGAGTTAAGAACAGATGACCGGAAATGAAGAAAAAAAACGATGTTTACTGTCAGTGTTTCTATTCACACAGAGTACATTTTTATCAAATTTAATTATACTGAATGCTCTTGCAGGCTGCCGAGGGTAAAATTACAATAAATGTATGACGGAAATCTAGGGGAAATTGACTTTGGTTCGAGTTATCGAGGGTTCGAGTTATGGGGAGTACACCGTGATGAAATAACTCGTTAAGAACCGGGTTAAGAGTAGTAAAGCGGCCGACCCCTATGCCAGCCTACCTGCATTACTAGGTATAGCGTTCTTAGACGTAGACTCACCGGGTCTCTAACGCCTACCCCACCATTATTGGTGCCTTCCTACCCAAATGGACTAATCTGTTTCTTGCTAGTATGCTTTCAGCATCAAAGACAAGGATGATGGAGAAGTCATGATTGCTCTGATGCAAGAGGACACGCGCATCGATAGAGATGAAGGTGGAAAGAATCTAACTATTGGATATTTCATCATGAAGGTACCGTGTTAAAAAACGGTTTATCGGTGTTTTCTGATTGGCGCTTCTTTTTAGCTTCGTTACTTTATTTACGAAAAAAATAATAAATTCAATAAACGCAAGAACATTAATTGACAGTAAAGGTCTGCTCACACCTGAGGCTAGAGGGCAAGTTAATAGACATGAAGCGGGAACGAACCCCAGTGTTGCAGGGACAGTGCGCAATGTAGGGCGTACGGAGCGGATATTGGTTTATTTCTGTGTTGAGCGGGGACAGTTTGCATAAGCAGGTACACGATGCGACATTGAAACATGAGGTCATTTTGCTCCCGCCTTTAATATGACGCACACATTTACACCAGCTGAATTTCATGCGGCGTGTTGCGGAGACAAACTTTTTTCCCGCAACAGAACTTTGCAATTGTTGCATGGCATTTCACACGAGGAAAAGTCTCGCTGCAACATGTCCCCGCAACACGTACCATAGTATGCGCGGACCTTTCATGTGATTTCTGGTCTTGGCGCTGGACCTAGTCTATTTTACGTAATGCTGACCGTGTTTTAGTTTAGCGGTAACTGATTATCTAATGCTCATGTTTTAAAGGTGGAAGAGAATCGTACTTACCGCTTGCATTCAATGATGGAAAAAGCTGGCGACTCGATCTTCATAAACATGCGTGAGGTGGTGAACAGATATCAGCTGAAACAAGGAAGATATATTGTCATACCATCAACCTACGATCCGAACGAGGCGGGAAATTTCATGATTAGAATCTTCACAGAGAAGTCTTCGAATGCAAGGTACCTGTATATATCGGCTGAGTTAACAACTAAGTTCCATTTTAAGAGTCACCAAGAACAGTTCTGTTCAGAACCCTCACCGGACGAGTCACATTAGCGTGCTTTGGAAATGAAAGCCCGCTTCATTTGTTTGTCCCACCCTCCCCCCTGCTCCTTATTTTGTCACACCCGCTCGTAGTTTCGTCCTCTTTGCGTGCTTTTGGAAATAAACGATAACCACGCAGGCTGCCACCACACTAAGTAAACTACTTCTATTCCAGTTATGCTTTGAGGCTTCAGTCTTAGTCTCTCTTTAAGCGAGCAAACGCCTTTACTCCTGAATGAAACTTAAACAATTTTTTTTCTTTTTTCCCCCTTTGTCATAAGTGTTCTGGAAAAGCACCATCCCACTGGCAGTAAAATCTTTTGCTGCATTCCAAGATTCCGCACCCCCGTGTGTGTCTTGTCTGTGTTGGTGAAGTCAGCGGTTGAACTTCAACAGAAGTCTGTGTTATTAGGTTAGTACTCTATTTTACTTAATAAAATATTATCTGCTGGAAACTCCAGGAAAAGAGAGGGTTGGTGCTGACGGCTGCTAATTTCTTCCATACCAGTCTTAACGCTCAAAATGTTTGCCTTTGAGAAGGGACTGGTACTGACAAGGGAATTGACAGCACAAGGGTTGAGGTGAGGGAGGCGCTGGTAATGCCTTCCTCACCAGACTTCTCACTCAATTGTTCGCCTTGGGGTTTCTTACGTAAATGTAGATTATGCTGCAAAGAAACCTCGACACTTTGCAAATTTGTATTTAATATATTGTGTATAACATATTGTATTTGTAACATATTTTTGTTGGTACTTATTTGCTTATCGATCTCACAATTAAATGGTAATTTTCAAATGTACATCAATTCTGGATTGTCACATTCAGCCCTCTTAAGATCCGATGGATTTTTTATTCTTGTGTTCTTTTTTTAGCCTACAATAGCATTTCACACTAGCGACCTAACGACATAAGGTCGCTTATGTCAGGAAAAGATCAGGGTTTTTTCCTGCTGTTATGTTACTTTTGTCATTATGTCAGGATGTTCACACTGGAAACAGAACGACATAACATACCTTCTTATGCCGTCATGTCGCTAGTGTGAACCAACGTTTCCTCCATGTTCTGTATCAGGTGTGGATCCTTATGCTCTGATCATGTGTGAAGGAAAGACAGTTAGAACTCCTACACTCCAAAACACACGGAACCCAGAATGGAATTCTGGAGCGCTGTTTTATGTCCGTAGGCCCAAGAAAACCCACTTGATAGTGCAGGTAAGAGCTTTGCAGCAGCGAGAAGGATAGTAAAGGCCACGCTTAAAGAAATTTGGGTTAGGTTTTAAACCAAACGCTGTCAAATACAATAAAGTGTTATGATCACAGTAGAGCCAAGACTAAATATATTAAGTTCATTTGCTTATTGCGGCTGATACATTTTTGGAGTTTTTTATTTTGTTTGTTTGTTTGTTTGTTGCACCCGAGACTCACTTTGCGAGAGATGGGAGGGTTGGAAGAATTAATCTGAACATTTCGGTATTTATTCTTCCTTTCAGATATGGGACAGCAATGTCTTTTGTGATACCTTCCTGGGTCAAGCGAAAATGACCATCGACATCAACAACAGAACTGTGGTCCTACAACATCAACTGAGGGGCAGAAGGCGACAGCACAATGAAACGATGCCTGGCGCCGTTACATTGGAGATTGGTTGTTATCACGATCTCATAGCGGTCTAGTCAAGACCTCTTTGCTTTGTAATGAAGAATAGCGACAGAGATTGCAGCGGGTAGATGTGCGACAGATATTCCGTTTCCCTCCGCAATAATGTGGGTGTCACTTATCGATACGCAATCCGAAAGTGTGCTTATTAGCTTGCTTGGCAAAATCCGCGGCGAAAACGTGAGTCGAAAGTTTCAATAACACTATGATGAAAAATAGACAGGACGTTTGCTCGTTTGGCAACAACGATGGACGACCATGATGTTAAAATAGTTCACTGACCAAATGTTCATTTACCTCCTTACAACAGACAAACTATGAGGTATGCTTATTGTGGCTGATTTGCAAGTTATCGTCCCGATCGCCTCGAAGGTTTCGAAGCATTTTGATATGACTGGAGCGATTTCGATTTCCATATATGTGCCTTGATCATCTCAAAAAGTTAGACTGCTCTGTAACTGCCATGAGCCTTTAAACAAAAAAGCAGCCGTACGAAAAGTAGTGACTTACAGAATACGGCAATACGTTTTGAGATGTATTTCTATCAATCTAATCGCGGACGCCTGCGAGCAGTTTCTCATAAGGCGATTATGATTTGTTTGGATTGAATTTCAATCTGACAGGCGATCTT
The DNA here is from genome assembly GCF_042242905.1 of Orbicella faveolata. NCBI lineage: Eukaryota > Metazoa > Cnidaria > Anthozoa > Scleractinia > Merulinidae > Orbicella > Orbicella faveolata. The sequence goes on from NW_028301553.1 coordinate 30,505,428, forward strand.
GTCTAGTGTCGTATCGAACGTCCTGTAGTCGACAATCCCGATTGCTCGAACCTATTCTGAACGAATGGGGATATCAATCGACTACATGGAAACCAGCTTTAAACAATTGTTACAGGGATATCATAAAAAATACAGAGTGTAAAAAAAAACACCAATTATAAAATACGTAGAGATAATACCATAGCTAAAATGCCATGTACTACCTATTTGGGAATACGATCAATTTAACACACTCTATTTTAGTACATATATATTTTTCTCATTTGTACTTATAGTGACATAATTTTCTAGTTTATCCTATATTTTTAAATTTTGAGTATGTTAATTTCATCAGTGAGTACTATAAGAGCCATCCTCTATAAATAAAGCTTCTACTTACTTCATTACTTAGTATTTTCATTTGGTGCATGAAACGTTTTGGAGAAGTCATGAGTGCTATCTATAGTTGTAAACCCAACTTATATACAAGAAATGTCTTCTGTAATTCCCTCTTCTCTCTCCCCAAAAATTAAATCTTCTTCTCTGACAGCAAGCATCTCGAAAAGATACTAATAGAATACGAATGTAAGTATTGTAATTAAAAAGATTCTTCTAAATGTTAAAAAAATAATTCCGAACGGATTGTGACATTTGTCCAACTTTCGAGCAAAAAAAAAAACAAAACATAGTTATAAAACTTTTTTTTCTCCAAACGCTTAGAAAAACAATTTTTGAAATAGCTTCTATATATACGTAGCTAACACTCTAAAAACTTTATAATTTGAATCCCAACTGTGAGAGTCGGTATAGGTTTGCAGCAAACACTAACTGGTTGATTAGCCGCTGCCCGTGCTTAATCGAGGAATTGAAACGATAAAGGTCGATATCATTTAGAAGTGAAAACAACACACAAAATCGTGCACGTGTACGGAAAAAATCATTTAATTTATTTCATTTAATCTGAAAAGTGTGTCTTGTCCAAGCTAACGAGATTAAACGTGGTTACATTTGTTAAGGTAGTCATATACCCAGAAATATGTCGTTGTCCTTAGCTTTTTACGTAGTAACAGGAGCCCATCACCCGGAGCCACCATACGCACTATAACGTAGAGTCAACCCTTTCCCGTACCATTCTACTTTTAGAACTGTAATTAGCGCGAGAGAGTCTCTTGGTTATACGGATAGAAAATGCAAAATAGAGGGCAAAAGTGGGATCTTAATCTGCTTTGTAACAAACAGTGATCTTAGCTGGGGTATCACTGGGTATTGACAGGGGTCGTGTAAAAGCTCCCACAAGAGCTGTTTCTAAAAATAGAAAGATACGGAAAAGGGTTGACTCACAGGGTTAGTATGGGAGATGGAGGCTCTGGGTAATGGGCTCCTGGTAGTAATCAGCCTTGCTTCATTGTTATTTCTATTTTTGGCTGATTAGATCTTTTACAGATCCTACGTATACCAGCAACACCCTTGTATCATTGCATTTTCCATTAAACCATTCTTCGGAAACATGAACATTCAACATCGGTAAGCATTTTAAAAAGGTATTTTGAAACGATTTTGTTCTAATTACGCCTTGATTTACGTTTATATTAAGAAATCTGCACACTTTTAGCTATATTTTACCATTACAACGTCCATTGCAACAGTTGTCTACAGTCAAAAAGTGTTTACAAAATGAGTTCAGCTCAGTACATTTAAATTATACTTTACAGCAGTATTTGAATTTTATATTCATGTGTCTTAACAAACTCCGATTTATATTATCAAAGAAATATGAGGACATTTTATAATTGTATAGATCGTTTTCGCGTGACGTCATCACTTTCTAAAATCCAAAACTAAAGAGCCACCAAAGTTTTTATCCTCATCAGGCATAATGGGCAGTATATTTATATCTGTTTACAATTTTAAAGCTCAATAGCGAGCTTCGTTTGGAAACCAGAGCATTTTTAATTTCAGGGTTATGGAGGTGCGATAGAGTTTGTTGAAAAATGTAAACTTATCTCATGATTTTGAGCCGTTTTAGAAGTTAAAGCATTAAGAATTCTGACAAAAGAGATCAAGCTTGGCTTTTATGGCACGTCAAAATACGTTTACTATGGGAATGTCAAAAGGCACCGAGGAACAGTTGACACATCAAAATTTCCGTTTGAGACGAATGAACATATATTAAAGGGGTAACGATTCCCTTTGAAAAAACGCCAAAAACCCTCAATGGAGATGGCATCCAATCCGAAAAAAGACGCCTGGTTTGAAAGCAGGAAGTTGTCCTTAAAACGTCAGATATATGATAAATAACTATTATGCGTGTCTACAGCCTGCTGTCTCTGTTTTGAACGTCCTTGGTTGTGTCATTTTCTTGTAATGTACAAGCATCAGCCACTTCTTCCACATTTGTGTACAGGCTCGATTCATACTTTGACATGTCCAGGTCAACGTAATGCTAAACAAAAAATGAAATAAAGAAATTATTGCAGTATGACTCAAAACTGTTACAAGAGTATTTACTTCAAAACTCTCTTCATGTGCCAGACAACGAAAGAGAGGGGCTAGCTGTCGCAGACTGAAATCTTATGCCTCGCCTTGTAATCTAAAAAGCTTAAGCATTAAGTCTCAGTGAAGATCCCCAAGAGCTTAAAAGGGATGTGCCCCTGGGGTGGGGGGAAGGGAGATTCAATTGCGTAAAACTGGGCTAACAATCCGTCAGTGGGAGATGGCATGTACTCCCCCCCCCCCTCCCCCCAGCTCCTGCTTCCGAGTGTTAATATAACGTTAGACTATTACTTTTGAATTCCGGGGGTTTTTAGCAGCAGACTTCTTCATTTCAAAAATGTACTGATCCGATGAGAGTAAATTATCGTGATGCTAGTTTTTTGCGTGCTTGTTTAGGAAGCTACCGTGCACCTGTATGAAGCAGGTTCAACGCGTAACGCGCGAAGCATTACCTCGTCTTCCACGAATCTGGTTGTTATTTCGTGGAGATGATCAAACGTCGGACGGGTGCTCGGATCTTCATTCCAGCAATCCATCATTATTTGGTATCTGTGTATTAAATATATTTTGGAACGCAAATACTTGTGGTAGATCTTGAATATTTATGTGATGACAAAAGTCGCAACATCATGCATGAAAGCTTGGTCTTTACTACGAATTATGCACAAGCACAAGCATAAGCTTAACGGTAGAGGAGACACCCATGGCACAAGCCCATAGGAACGTAGGCAAGCGCACAATGGATAATTTTATTTTTGGCTGCAATCTCCTCAATACAGGCACAGACATAGATATCTTACTTGGTCGCACACTTAGCTATGGTAACGGTGAGTCATACAGGCTTCAGTGATAAGCAGAGTCTACAAGACGCACCAGCTTGTTTACACATAATAACAAGGTACATCGAGGTGGCGGATTCTCGCTTATGCTTATGCTTACAGCAGCGCGCGTTCTCACTTTACACAATCATAACCAGTGACAAGCGCAATAAGAATAAAACATTGTTGCTCTGCTCGGGCTGGGGGCAACTTCGCTAACGTAAGCTTATGCTTGTGTTTGTTTGTGCTTATGTTGTAGTGAAAACTCACCAGGCCGGCTTAAAACAAGAATGTCTAAAGTACTAAAATCTTTTGCAAGAAATAGCATGAATATAGAATCCCTCCTCTGTGATGGGCGTATCAGGGACTACTTCTTGCAGCATTTAAGAATTGTCAGCTGGAACCATTCAAAACAATTAAAAGTTGACATTTAGAATAGAATATTTTCACTTACAGCTCCTCACTGACATGTTCTGGTTGAGGCATACGGTATTTGTTCATTTTTAATTCATACACCACTTTCCACTCATTCCATCCTGGATATGGCACGCCCCCTGCAAAAGCGAAAAGTAGAAATACAGTTGTACTTGTTATTCACGCGCATTTATTTGTGTGAACGTCTGGAGAGTGGCAGCAAACTTTTGGGGGGGGGGGGGGGGTGGGGAACAGAATAGCCGGGAGAAGGGAGAAATAGCCTCCCTCAAAAAAAGTTGGGAGGAGCGCGAAATAGGGGAATAAGTAGTTCGGAGATAGAAAAAGAAATGCTGGGAGTAGGGAAAACTGAATGGACCTGGATAGGGAAATAAGTTAATGGAATATTTAAAGTAGGGAGAGGGAAAAGTTGGCTCAAACAGAAGGGAGAAGGAAGGTTTACTCCCCTGCTCCCACCACTTCAAACTGAGCCTTCCGCCTTCAAAAATGAAGTTAAGAACGAACAGTAGAAAAGTCTGGTAAATTAATGTTGCTTGTTCCGATAACGTCTGGAATATGCATTGGGAATGAAATAAATTAGAATGCTAAGCTGACTCTCGTTCAAGAAGAGATACCAGAGTTGAAGATTCGTTAATCCAAAGGTAGAACGAACTTAGTGATTTTTAACGCTTGAACTAAGAAATTATCATAGTCTCTTGTTGAAACCTGATTCGTTTACTGGAATTAATTGAGAGAAACGTTTGAGAGATACAATTTCAAAAGAAGAATCCAATAACACTGAACGAGACAAAGCAAATCTACAAACGAAAATAAATAATTAAATATAGGAATAAACGAACGAGCAAGCAAGCAAGCAAGTAGGAAATGCTAAGTCGTTTTAACCTACAATAGAAAGAAAGTTCACCAATAAGTAGCGAGTAAGTGATGATAAATGTAAAACTAACGTACCTAATGTAAATATCTCATACAAAACAACTCCATAAGACCACCTGTTGGTGCAATTAGATAGAACAGATCGTCAGTCATAAGGAAAAACAACAATAACAAGAGAACGAAGGCAACGGTTTTCTGCTAATGGCTTTTGTTGAACAACGATCATGTCAATTACAGGCCAAAAACGGTTGCGCAAATAACCACTTTCAGAAACAATCTGAACTCAAAATGATAGCCCGCTACTGAGGAATCAGGAGGGGGCTGGGAGGGGTTGTGGGGGTAGGGAAGAGAATACATGTCTCGTTGATCCCTGGATATTGGGCATTTTCTCCCTTGTTTGTCATAAAAATATTCATTTTTCCCTAAAATAATTCGCAAAAATTCCTGTTAATAGTAGAGACATCCCTTGTTCCCTTGAATTGATACAAAAGATATCTCTTGTTCCCGTAAAATATACGATCCTGTTCTTTTGTTCCCTGAAACCCCTGGAAGGCCCTCTAAAACGAGGACGGGAAAATTAACCTAAGCCAGGAAACGCGATTGATTTTGTCGTTGCTCCCGATAGGTTGAAAAAGGTATTTGTTTCCTTTTTTCCTGGTTAGGTATACCACGTTTCGTGATCTTATTTAATCTGAGTGGTAGATAGCAAGGGAAATATCATCGAAAATGCAAGTTTATGAAAAGAATTATCCGAGTAGCAAACTTTTCCCGTTGCTTCCATTTTACAAGATAAAGAAGTTCATGTCACTTACAGCGTAAAAAGCAAACGTTTATAGCACATCTGCATTGTATGTAGATATCGACAGCTTTGGGTTTGTAATCCGCGCAGGTTGAAGGTCTGGTATTCATGGCTTGAATTTGAATAGCTAAATGATTCCGAGATCTCTTTTGTCCTAGACCACGCAAGTGGTCAGATTTATGACCCTTGAGCACGATAAAATGAATCTCTTGCCCTCGGGATATTTTACCATGTTGGACAGTTTGTTTCATACACGCGACAAACGATTTGTTTTTATATCTTAAGCAGGTCAGGCATATCATTTTTGTGGCCTGATGATGTTAAATAATGTCCGGGTCAAACACCGTACTTCACATGAGCCGAACCCAATTCAACCAATTAGGCTCATGTGAATTTCGGCGTTTGACCCACTAAGTTCGACTGATTTTATTTGGCCAGCCGTGAATAACGCCTGAAGACCGACTTTGGGTCAAACGGCGATCTTCACATGAGCCTAACCAAACGCATAATCAAAGGTCTAAAGGCGCCATTTTGACTTTACCTTGAAAAACCACTGACCAACAAGACCGCTTTTGTTATTTGTTTGGTGCATGCAGCAGTTCGGTTCTACTTCTGACTCAAACAGGGGTATTTTTAATTATTTGACTCGACCCAAACTGTCATTAGGTTCGGCTCATGTGAGGTACGGCGTTTGACTCGGGCTTAAGGTATCTGAATTTCGTCTGCAAATGTTCTTGCGAAGTTTCATGTATGTAGGAGATCACTTTAAGAATGAGCTATGATTTATTAGCTTGACTTACACATCACTTTTCTCTGACACTCTTACGTCCTTTTCTTCTGATTCAGTAAACAAATGTTCAGGAGCCGTCCATTTGATTGGCAGGCGGCCCTGTAACATGATGAACAAAAGGGTATCAGGGTCATGTCTATCTTACACTCTGATTACGGATGGAAAGGTCTTGACTTGCGCTCTTGCTTTGGTAGTTTTGTTATAGACAAGAGAGAAATTCCCCATTCCCTGCAGCTAGTACTGACAATTTTCTTAAGAAATCTTGACAAAATAGACCTTTTTAGCTTGGGCAGCTTGTTTCCTATTACAGACCACGTTGCATTTTCTAGAGACCTGTTCTTTTATCCATCTAAAAATGACTCACTCATCCAGACGCGACTATTTGAAAATTTTAAAGCTAGAATTCTCGAGAGTATCATCATATGGTATGAAATGGGGTAACAAACCACCCAAGATAAAAATGTCTGTGCTAGTTGAGGGGGAACCTTTGACGGTCCCGCTCGGATGCTTTATTTAGGCAGACGAAAATTCGAACAAGTGGATTTTTGCTCGAATTTTGAACGCCCGCGAATCTAAGTCGCGCAAACTTTCGATTCGTTCGAAAGTTTTGCCCAGGAGAGCGAAATTATGATAACTATAGCCTTTCAAAATTTCGGTGAAATTTAGTCCAAACCGAAATTTTCTTTATCTTCGTCGAAAAAACCTGATCATAAGAAACTCCGCATTTCGCCAAAATTCATTTCAGGACTTTTTTGACAGTAAGGTAGTAGTAGATAATGAACCTACTGGCCATCCTGCAGGCTAGACGATAGCTTGGGAAACCTTTGATGAGGAATTAATCTTCCCATGCACAGTTTCAAACCTTGCCTTTCAGTGTTAAGCCTGTGGTGCCTTGTTAAAATTCCATATATAAAGTTCTCAAATTCGATTGAGTTCTTTCTCCTGTTAGTTGCTACATTTTATTTGAACATATTTATCTTTTCTATTCCACTCAAATCGACTAGCCCTTGGTATTTTCAGAAGGGGCTATATGTCCTTGTACGTCTGCAGTTTGAAACGTATCGTTGGAGTCAGAATTATTTTTCATACCTTGTTGCTATTCCCTTCCGTCAGTGATTTTCATTCATTTGCCAAGTAAACCATATGTCCTCAAGGGTAAATTAAATCTCAGACAGCTTCATCTCTATAACGTGAATTCCACCTTCTTATAGTATTGGTCCGCATTTCGGTTAGTTGAAATGCACACGCATTTGTCGATAATTTTAAAACTTACCTTTCTGATAGAAATGCAGTAAAGATACTGATATTTGTCTCTTATCAGCGCCAATCCAAAGTCTGTAATTTTACAAGTCTTGTCTACGCCCACGAGTATATTTCGGGCCGCCAAATCACGATGAAGGATCTAAAAAAGGGAAACATATAAACTAAAGTTAAATAAATCACGGCATTACACGGACAACACGGGCTTAACATAACTCTAATATGACGTATCACAAATACATACATCATAAGAATGTGAAGGGATTGCTGCCTCAGGCTAGCTGTTAGCCACGTTTCTGCAAATTAAAATGGGATTTCTTGATACACCGTCTTCGCCGTTCTCCACGTATTTTTCAAACTCATCAATAATTCATCAAGTTTAAACAGAAGAAATCTTGACCACGACGATGTTTGGATATCTGATCTTAATTAGCATAGATTTTTACGATTTTACTTCTCCGTCTTCTCCTTAGCTTTAGCTTCGATTGAGAAGATATATCAAATACTCAAGAACCTGTGACCACATTTCCAAACACGTCGAAGTTCGCTGCGCATCGTATCTTTAACTCTTTTCTCGGTATTTGGAAATGTGGTCCAACACGGTCTTTCGTGTTTGATTTACTCACGATATGAATGAATCCCAATACTGTAAGTTGTATCTCGCGTGGAAATTAAGTGGCCATTTTCTGATCATCTAAAAATATCAATACTCTCAATATATATGACACAAGGAAAAATAGTAATACGTGCAGCACGTTTTTCATGCAAATACCAAACAAAACGTCAAATTTTTAACTACCAATTCATTGGCAGTGTTAGTTGTGGAAATAGCTGCTAATGATGTTGTTGTTGTTGTTTTAGTACATGTTGAGGCTGTCTGTGGTTGTTGAGGTAGATGTTGTTCGTTGATGGCGTTCTTGTTGTTGTTCTGAATTTTGCTGCTGTTGTTGTTTTTATTGCAACTGATGGAATTTTTTCAGATTTATTAATAATTTATCGAGTTAAAACAAAAGTTACCATAACCATAACCATGTTTGGATATCTGAATATTTAGTTAGCGCAGATTTTATGCGATTTGATTTCTCCTGTTTCTCCTTGGTTTTGTTTTTGATTGAGAAGCATCAAACACGCAAAACAGTGTTTCACCACCTTTCTAAACACGTCGAGATTCGCCAAAAATACTCCGCCGCCCGTCGTTTTTGAAATTCTCTTCCCGATCTGTTCATGTGATAAAACAAGTTCCACCTTATTGCATATGTTACTTCAAGCATGAACACTACACTCTGCCATTTTTACGATTGGCACCTTTGTTTCTGCCACGCTATTTAAATTTATTAGTTTAAACTCCTTGTGTAAGAGATGAACATGAATCACCTACCTTCTTGGATGCAAGAAAACTCATGCCGGCCGAAATCTGCTGTGCAAAAGAAAGCAGGTCGTATGACGTCACTTCCTGTTGACAACACTCGGGGGAACTGTAATACTTGTCTTCGAGACCTCGGCTTTTTCTTAGGTATCCTAGCAAATCCCCGTATGGTGCATATTCCAAAATCAACATCATAGGAGCTAGAAATAAGTTAAGCTAATTAGGTCAAAAAACAAGGCATTCCTGCTGTGACGCAAGTGAGAAAAAATGTCTAGGATGACACTATATTCTACTTTAATTAACCGATTTAGGTTGGTTGATTTTCTTTTCTTTTCTTTTTTTTTTTTTTTTTCCTTATTGCCGTGGGTTTTTTTCATAAACTTTCTCAACCACCAGAATTCGCTAAACTGGCCGCTGAACTGGCCGACATTAAATGGGTAACTTTCCGATAAAATCATTTCCCTCTATTTTTGGTTATCCCATAATAATAATAATAATAATAATAATAATAATAGAGATAATAAAAATAGAGACATTTTATTCATTATGCAGCTTACGTAGAATTAAGGGTTTTCACCATAGTCAACGGGTTACGCTCACGCGCCCCGTCATAATTACTGCACATAGCAATTAATGCATCTGATTTTACTGCTGATATAATAACTTCACTAATGTGTCGAGATTGTGTAGCCGAGGTATAACCTAATGGAGGACACCTAGCTAAAAAGAAATTACAAAACCTAAGAGTAACTTAAAATTTAGTCTATTTACGAGTAAAACAACAAATGGAGTTTTACACTAGGAGAGGAAAAACACAACTAATCAAATAACCAACCGCACACGTTGCTCAGCGTAAGACAACTCAAGAAACGTTCTATACAGTTTTTTTTCTCGCAAGACGTGAAAAGATTGTGAAACATGCAAATTACGCGAAGCGTTTCGCATAAGCACCTTCTTACTAACTACTGGAATTTGGTTGAAAAAGTTTGTGGTAATTAGGTTTTCATTATTATATCTGACCTTCTGGGGTTAACGGCAAGTCGGTTTTTGTGCACTATGTGCATGCGCTGCCTCAAATATCTTTGTCTCGGAGGATCTGCTACTTCAATTGTTTTCATTTTCGTCTTCTATTTTTATTTACTACGTTTTGTTAGTTTTAATTTCTTTCTCTTCGATTTATAATTGTCCCACAGTATGGTACAATCAATGTATCAAAAGGGAAAAAAATGCTATGTATTCAGTTTTGCAAATAGTATAATGCAGTTGTCTTAGTACCGTAAAGAATGTAAGTATCTGTATTAGTATCGAAAATAATGTAAAGTTGCTGTATGAATATTTTAGTACGACGAAAACAATGTAAGTATCTTTATAAATATTGCAAGTAATGTAAAGTAGCTGTGTTGTATTGTAATCTGTGTATTCTAAGTAGATGTATTGTAATGTTAGCTACGTAAGTATCAGTGGTGTAAGTAATGTCACTGGCTGTATTGCACACTAATAAAAGCTTATTATTAAAAGTCGGTTTTGTACTTATCCTATCTTACCGGATGTAGACACACAGGCCAGAAAGTTGACGATATTTGGATGTCTGTCTCCCTCCAATGACTTTCCCAGCTCAATCTCTTGCGCTAAGGATTCTTTTTCCGGGTCGCTGCTGTTATCTGTTCACGAAACGATATTACATTGTAATTACAGTGAAACCTGTATTAAGCGGACCCCATATTAAGCGGACACCCTCTATTAAGCGGACACTAGCTTGCCTGAGTCCCTAAATTTTCCTCTCACATTTACTGTAAAATAAACCTGCATTCAGCGGACACCTCTGTTAAGCGAACGCGGACACCAATATTAAGTCAGTATGTTGCACAAAACCTGCAATAAGCGGATATATACTTCAAGGGCATTTTACCTCTAAAAGTTCAAATGTGACTCCCTTAACATTGTTCAGCGATGTCGTTTTAAAGCTAAGTGATTATTCCAGATTGACGCATTGACTGACTGGATATTGTGCTATGAGCAGTTTTTGGAATTACACTGTGTTACACTGTGTTACAAAAGGGTTAATAACTCACTGTTATTGCACAACATATTAGAACCTGTTAAGAGCGGACACCTGGTATTAAGCGGACACTAACAAGAGCCCTCAAGGGTGTCCGCTTAATATAGGTTTCACTCTATACATAAAATAAATTAGAAGCTAGAGATTCAGTTGATAGTTAGTAATTTTGGGAACAAGAAATATGATGATTTATCTCAAAGAAACCAAGAGATTATTTCTCTGAGCAAAAGATATCTGCAGTATTAGCCAGAACTTTGAGAAGAAATCTCTCAGGATTATGGGAACGTGTATTTATCCATTCTATTCATGGTTTTTACACAGTATGTTAAGTTAGATTTTCCCGACCAAGCTGACATTTTTTTTTTTTTTTTTGTCAGTTATTTTATAACCAGACATTCACAGTTTGTCCTTTGGAGGTTTGATCTATAAAAAAACAACAACATAAAAAACAAACAAATAAAAAAACAAAACAACAAAGTGGATCGTAGTTGAGTTCAAAGAATTGCACAAAATCACCGAAATTTCGAGGATCAAATTATTAGAAAATTAGCACTAGCGCCACTTCCCTGCAGCAAGTAAAATCGTGATTAACAAGGACTTACGTTTGAGTTTTTTTACAGCAACTGTTGTTTCCCCAGAGAGCCCTCTTAGTCCATAAGCCACAGCTTTCCACACTTCACCAAATGCGCCGCTCCCCAGGATGGTGTGGAGATCAATTTGTTTTCGTGAAATTTCCCATCGCGACGGTGTTAACGAAAGGTAACGCGTGTCAGATTTGCTTTTAGAAAGAAACAATCAAGGAAAGAAATAGTGATAAGCTTGTTTGCAATATTTCCCTCATTAGCTCTTCAGTGTTTGCCGTGTTGTAATATCTGATACGTGTTCAGCGCGGGCAGCGACTCTCTACTTCTAACCGTACTAACTTTTGGTCTTTATTGCGTTAGCTTGATGCTTCGATCCGTTAATTAACGTTAATAGACCGTATTCGTATTCTCGGTATTGGACTGGAACTAGCTTGCAATGGAGGCTCATCCGGGGAATATCACTAGAAAGAGAGAAGTGATTTGCATTTGAAGAGGATCCCCGTATTAGCCTCAGTTGCAAGCTAGTTCCAGTCCCATATCTGGAATAAGAATGTGGCCTATTGAAATAACTATACTAACAAACAAGAGCGCTAGGTTGTAAGAGAGTCAATCCCCCCATATAAGACTATATTCCTAAAGTAAGCCCTCCCAAGTTATTTTTAGATCCCTCCCGCCTTAATAAGAAATTTCACGAGGGTCTAGAAATAAATAGCCAATCCTGTCAATTTTACGCTCGTGGACAGCCCAAGCAGCTTTCCGGGAACGATTATGCTCTGCGAAAACGTTTTCTTATTGCGCGTTGTAACATCCTCTATTTTCCAATTGCCCATAATTCACTCTGCTTGCCCCCCAAATTTTGCATAAACTATTGTTGTGAAATGCTCTTGGGAATATGCAGACCTCCCAAGAGTATTTCACAACAATAGTTTATGCAAAATTTGGGGGGCAAACAGAGTGAATTATGGGCAATTGAAAAATAGAGAATTGTCCGCGGGAAAGCTTGATACCATTTAAAAATAACTTGAGAAGGATTACATTGAGATTAAGGCCTAAAACGGAGGCTAACTGTCTTATCTTTCGACTTCTCTTGTAATAACTTGAACAAAATGAGTTGCTTTACTTGGTCTGGGTTGATTTCTAACATTTGCTTTAACTGAATTCCCAGCGTCAGGGAAATGAAACCCCGTCCACGCCACGCCGGAGGAATTTGAAAACGGAGTTTTATTTCTACGGTTAGGCCTTCCGTTCACATTTATCCGTCACGAAAATGGAGCTTTTTGGAAAGGTTCTTCAAAGCGGAGGATTTTGAAAACGCCGGCCGGCCTTAGCGGCCTCCACGGCCTCCACGGCCTCGACGGTGTTTTAGTTTGGACGTGAAACATTTTAAAAATGAAGCTTTTCAAAAATGATGACCATGCGATCATCATGATAGTCCTCTGCGCTGCCCGAGCTTTACTCAAACACAAATCCGAAATGACCGGAGATTGTTGCTTTTTCAAATTTCTCCGGCGTAGTGTGGACGGAAAACATCTGAGGTGTTTCAGAGTGAAACCTTCGTTTTCAAATTCTCCCGGGGTAGTGTGGATGGGGCCTGAAACACATTCAATTGATCCAATACGATTACGACACTAAGGATATTTTAGTGGTTGCTTCCCGGCTAAGGCGAAAGCTTACCTTTCAAGACCCAAATTTTCTTCATTTCCACGAGTATCGTCTTTCTGTAATGCTAGGATAAAAATATCTAAACGTATAACCAATTCATTTCCTTATCAGATCTGTTATGGTTACTTGGCCTTTAACCATGCAGTATCAAATTAACCTGAATCACTTTTTATTAGTCCTCTTACTTTTAGAGAGCCCTATGTCCCGGGGCCTATGTCCGTTTTTAGTACCGAAGTCCTTGATTAACAATTTATTTCTCTCCGATAATAAAATAGCCTTTCAATTATATGGGTCTGTTTCCGTGCTCCAAGATTTCCGTCTTCATGTTTTTGTTAGAGACTCGCCATTGTTGGGCGTGTGCCCTGGTCTTCTACCCAAAAGGATGTGTGCGTACATACTAGCCCTTTATGTCACTTATTGCTCACGAAATAAAATGATTTCATGGTTTGAATTACGTTTGGTAAAGTATTAAAGTCAAAACTCAGACCAAACTAAATAGAGAAATTCTTATACCCTTTTCCCCAACTAGTCGTAAAAGATCAGAGTCCTGTCTAGATAGAGTTAATAGGAATTATCTTGGGACTGGAGTTTCATTAAGACACGTTGTTTAGTCACAATGTCAATGGTTCTTCGCTCGTACCTGAAACACGCCTCCTGTGGTGAACAAAGCAGACCATGATACTTAGGAAGAGGATACCAGAAATGACGCTCAAACTGATCACTGCAGCAGCATTGGTTCTTTCACTTTCATGGGCTATTGCAGTTGGGAAAAGAAAGACGTTACAATTAAAGAAAATCAGGCTTATGTTCAGTTTGATTCAGCTCTTTATCTGATACAAGCTGCTTTGCTACCAGTCTTTCCAACAAGCTAATAAGTGGACCCAATAAGCGTTAGTCAAAGAAGAAATACAGGTCGTAATAATGGTAGGTAATAGTAACTTTAAGTCAAAGAACGTGGGGAGTGAAACATGCAAATCTTCCATACCAGAGGCACATAAATAGAAGAATTCCAAAGGCCCAGAAAGGCCCTACTTGAGAGGCTTTTCAACCTTCTGTAGCTAAGAAGGGGGTTAAAATGGGTTATCAAACAGAAATTGGAGGCGAAGTGTGCTTTAGTTCACTAGACTAGAACGGTCGCAAGTTGTTTGTTGCTCTCACTTCGCCAACTGCAGTTAACGGTTTTGGTTTAGCATCTGACAAAAGGGAGGTGAAGGAGAGCGACGTAATAGAGAAAGCTTTGGATGGCCTAATCTTGTAAGAGAAATATTTATCAACATTTACCTCTCACTTGCAACTTGTACCAGGCATCTACTGGCCCATAATCGGAGAAATTAGCAATGCATCTGTAAATCCCTCTGTCTTTAGTAGATACTTTTTTGATTACATAGTAGAAATGATGGTCTTTTAAATCATTCGAATGCTCATCAGAGCGGGAGAAATTAGCGGTCTCCAGGGTTTGCTTGGTCTCTTCTCGAATCCACTTTGCAGCAATGAAAACCCCTGTGTCTTGAATCTTGCATTGTAAATTCACTCTATCGTCAACGGCAAATGTAAAGTTGTCTGTTGCAATGTTAACATGCGGTCTATCTTTGTCTGGGTCTAGGTATAAACCAAATAAACATTAGACATCTTTATATTGAGCACCAGTTCCCTAGGTGTACAATAGACCATATTCGTATTCTCGGTATTGGACTGGAACTAGCTTGCAATAGAGGCTCATGCGGGGAAATATCATTAAAAAGAGATTAATGTCATTTGCATTTGAAAAGATTCCTCACATTAACCTCATTTGCAAGCTAGTTCCAGTCTAATACTGAGAATACGGATATGGTCTATTAGGGAAGCAGGTCAGTGGCGAGTCCTAGGTTCATTCAATAGTGAGGGTCTTCCTGCGATATTCGGAAAGGGCCCGCACTATAATGCAGTATACGAGATGTGCCGCCCAAACAAAAGAGGTACATTTCTCAGGTGGGACGCTTACAAAAAGGCAGTGATTTCATCATAGTTATGTAAAAGGACTTTCCAAAATATATTTAGCCGACGAACCCTACATCAAGTACTTTCCGGGATCACCCAGTTCCCATAGGTATAGGTGAGCTAGGGATGCAGTGTGCCTACTGTAAGTATATGGAAGGGGAACGTTTTTTATATCGAAGGTATATGAAAGAGCTGGATTTTTGGTCAAACCTGATATTTTCAAAGGTAAGGGTTTAGGCCACAGGACTAACTCTCCCTGACATTTCGTGTTGCGAATTCAACATCATGTAGCAGTTAGCAGATGCCTAACATTTCGTAAGTAATCCAAGTTAAAACTGATAATATCCCGTAGACTACCGCTTATAAGCCCTGGGCTTAAACAACCTTTTAAGGGCTTTTAGATGGGCTTACAAACGGAGGGGCTTATAAGAGGGGCGAGGACTTGTAGGCGACAGTTTACGGTAGTCAGAAATTGAGAGTGAGGTTGCAATGATCACTAGGCTATGAGCAGGGTGTCATAAAACAAAGAGGTATTCTCAGTCTCATGACTGATTGATAGCTAGTTATTCAGGAGACAAGAGAGAAGGATATCGATAACCTGTCCTAAACAGCCCTTATTTTCTACGGTCAATGATCTAAAGTCAAAATAATTATTTGACCTCGCCAAATGGTTACCATTTTTACCTGGGGTAGTGTAGCTCAACTGACAGAAGTCGCCGTGTTTTCCTTCGGGACACACGCACCCATAGCCACCAGATGTAGAAATACAAAGTTTTCCATGATTGCATGAATTATTTAAACATTCGCTACTTACATCTGATTGAAAATTATACAGTGATATATGTGAGACACACCAAAAGTGTAATGGAATTAATTTTGCAGAAGATTATTCAACTTAAAGGTTACCTCAAATAGGGGTGATAATATATACATAATATATATTATTAGAAAGTCCAGGCTACTTTTTAAATTCCAAATGGAAAGGTAAAGATGTAGAGAAATCTCAGGAGGACAAGGCGCAGTCGAAAGAACCAGTCATCTTGAGCGGTGTAAAGAAGCGTTCAGGAAAGAAAAAGAAACGTGAGAACTAAAGCTGCAGCTCGCATATGTAAGTTATGAAAAACCAAGAAAAGAATAAAGGAGATGTACATGGATACCAGATCGAGTAGTAAAAAGAATTACACAACAAGAGAAGAAGTATTTAGGGTAAAAAAAAAAATTAGCATGTAATGCTGAGAGAGATGGCACAAATCACGGGGAACGGGGAACTGCATTGAGTAATGAAGGTACACAGACATGCAGGCGAGAAGGACAAAACAAGTTCTGTTGCAGTACAAGATAAAATCATAAGACTGATAAACAAGCAGAATAAAAGACTAAAGATCCGGAAATAAACCATGTGCTCCTTACTTGCAATTTGTACGATGCATTTTGGCTACCATGACCATCTAAATTGACAACGCAATTGTAATACCCTGCGTCATCAGTAGGTACTTTGTAGATCACGTGGGAGAAGTGATGGTAAGAAAATTTCGAATTCTCATTTTAGGAGAAATTGGGGACCTCAGCTCAAGGGTCTGCTTGGTGTCTTCTCGTATCCACTTTGCAGGAGCGAACAACCGTGTGTTTTTAATCTTGCATAATAATTTTACTTCCTCGCCAACGGTAAATGACATATTTCCTGTTCAGATGTAAAAATCTGGTGGCTCTTGGCTTGGGTGGAAACGAAATAAACATTAGTCAGTTCTATATCAATCGCTAGTTTCCACCGTTTTACAATTACGGAAACTTCTATTGACGAGCTGTAGGTTCTTTGAATACTTGAAGGTCTTTCCAGGATTGCACAAAAAGGGTATATTTTTCAGGATGGATATTTTTTAGGGCAGTCAATTCCCAGCGCAGCCAAGAGAAGCTGTCAATTCCATGAGCTACGCCGGGTGGGTGAGAGTGGAGGAAAGGAAGGGGGACAACCAGAGCTGCAGCTCGATAGCACAGGCCAAGAAAGAGTCAAGTAAAGAAAAAAGAGAGGTACACGGGGAAAACTAGAACGGAAGGGATTTCATCTGGAGGAATAAGGTGGTAGGAAAGGTGACAAATCAGCAGAAAACAGGAGATATTACATTGAATAGTGAGGACCTTGGCAGGTGAGAAGAGAAGAACAAGTAAGGAACAGTGTAATAGACTGGAGATCAGGAAATAATATATAGATTTAGGCCAGCCTAAAAGTGTAGCTCCTGGGCCGGGTTGTTCAGAGCCCGATTAAGCTAACCCAGGGAAAGGTAGAATTTTGATTTCATGTAACTTTGCAGTGAGATTTTGTATATATATATATATATATATATATATATATATGTATATATAAAAAGTTAAGATGCTTCGAGCCAACAGGGATGCCACGCGCCAGAAGGATCCAAAAGGATTCGTAGTCCAAACCTCGAGTAATGAAATTTGTAGGCAATTGTAGAAAACGAGGACGGACAACTTCGAGCGAAAAAAATATATATATACAGTAAAAAATCTAAGAAATCTAAAAAAAAAAAGTTTAAAAATTTAATAAAAATAAACGTTTCGGTCAAAGACCTTCATCAGTTGCAGTGCAAGTGAATAATAAATTACAATAACCTTAAATAAGTTTACAGTATAAAAAATGACATAATATTACAAAGATGATTACATAACAGGGCGTGGTAACACATGAAAACGAAAAAATTAACCAATGATAAACAATCGGTGATTACTAAGCGAGATACTATGACAATGCGGTACAAAACTCAAAAGACACAAACCAAATAAGAATAAATAATCGAATATAATACAAATAAGATTAATATCAAAAAAGTAACGCGATTCGTCGAGTCAGCCGAAAGTGTGAAGGGACCCGCGTGTAAAATATTCAATGCTCAAAAAAGGCGGTCCCAAAATCCCCAAACAAAGCCCTTGAAACTATGCCGCGGCAAGGCACAACAGGCGCCCTAAACAGGGCCCTTAAACAACAATAATGTAATAAATTCCCCGATGGGGGCCCCTGAGAAAACCTAGCGCTAACAAAGCTAACAAGATCCAAGGTCAGGGCCTTTGAACACCTGAACTAAGATAACCGCCAAATTTGCAAGTTATTTTTGCGCTAATTGTAGTTTATTCTTTTTTTCGAGTGGAATTCCTGACGTTTGTTCAAGCCAAAAGGTGCCAGAGAGAACAACTGTGCACTCCAATATGCCTCTTTAGTGATTAAAAGCTTTTCGATGTTACTTGTATTGTTTGCATTTATCTGCACTTGATCAATACACTGGAAAGAAAAGTCGTTTAAGTCGTGCGGTGTTCTGTTGAAATGCACCGCTACCTCACAAGTCTTTTTCTTGGTCAGCATAGCAGACTTGTGGTTGCGAAATCTAACTCTAAAATCTGTTGTTGTAGAGCCAATGTATTGTAAGTTACATTTCTTACACGAAGCCAAATAAATGACATTTTTTGAATCACAGGAAAGTTTCAATCGTATCTTATAGCTCTTGCCTGTTTGAAAACTTTGGAAAGAATTTGATTCAACAAAGTAGTTGCGACAGAGATCACATCTTATTCTTTTGCATTTAAAGCAACCCTTAACCTCAACAACCTCTTCAACCTTAGTGTTAGAGCCATAACGAGATGGCGCTAACAACTCCTTAAGGTTTTTAGATCTTCGAAAAGAGGCTATGATGGAATTTGGCGGAAAAAATTCTTTTAATTTGGGGTTGGATTCCAAAATACCTAGGTGTTTTCTGATGATGCGACCAACATCAGGTAAATTTGGATTAAATGTTGTTACAAATGGAAACAATTTCTTCTCAGCTTTGGCACGAGTTCTAAGTAAGTCAGTTCTAGATGTAGTTAAGGCTTTAGAAAATTGATCTTCCACTAATTTTGTGGGATAACCCTGATTGACTAGATAACCCTTGTATTCAGTTGTTCTCTCGGCAAGAAATACTTGTTCAGAGCAGTTTCTCTGTAACCTAGTTGCTATGCCATAAGGGATAGCCTTGAAAACGTGTTTGGGGTGAGCACTTGATGGTGGAAGATACAAGTGGCTATCAGTTGGCTTTGAATAAACGTCTGTCTGGATGAAACCCCCGATGAGATGTAAAGTTAAATCTAGCACGTGAAGCTCGCGTTCAGAAAAAACTAATTCAAATTTAATGGTAGGATATAGGGAATTTATAAAGTCAGTAAACTCATGCAGTGCAGGAAGGCCTTGTTGCCAGAGATCAAAAACATCGTCACGGTATCGCAACCATAAAGTCGGCTTTATGGGGCCAGAAAATTTAGCTTGATAATCTATTTCCCCCATGGCAAGATCCGCGTAGCTACAGGCGTTCTTTGGGCCCATGGCTGTGCCATGAATTTGTAGGAAAAAGTTTTCCTTAAAAACCGAGTGATTGCTACGTACTGCAGTAAAGAAGGCACTGAATGCCAGAGAAAACCAGCTTCCATCCACTAATTGCATTTTAGAAGCAGTAGAAATTTGTTTGAAGAGCAATCACTCGGTTTTTAAGGAAAACTTTTTCCTACAAATTCATGGCACAGCCATGGGCCCAAAGAACGCCTGTAGCTACGCGGATCTTGCCATGGGGGAAATAGATTATCAAGCTAAATTTTCTGGCCCCATAAAGCCGACTTTATGGTGGCGATACCGTGACGATGTTTTTGATCTCTGGCAACAAGGCCTTCCTGCACTGCATGAGTTTACTGACTTTATAAATTCCCTATATCCTACCATTAAATTTGAATTAGTTTTTTCTGAACGCGAGCTTCACGTGCTAGATTTAACTTTACATCTCATCGGGGGTTTCATCCAGACAGACGTTTATTCAAAGCCAACTGATAGCCACTTGTATCTTCCACCATCAAGTGCTCACCCCAAACACGTTTTCAAGGCTATCCCTTATGGCATAGCAACTAGGTTACAGAGAAACTGCTCTGAACAAGTATTTCTTGCCGAGAGAACAACTGAATACAAGGGTTATCTAGTCAATCAGGGTTATCCCACAAAATTAGTGGAAGATCAATTTTCTAAAGCCTTAACTACATCTAGAACTGACTTACTTAGAACTCGTGCCAAAGCTGAGAAGAAATTGTTTCCATTTGTAACAACATTTAATCCAAATTTACCTGATGTTGGTCGCATCATCAGAAAACACCTAGGTATTTTGGAATCCAACCCCAAATTAAAAGAATTTTTTCCGCCAAATTCCATCATAGCCTCTTTTCGAAGATCTAAAAACCTTAAGGAGTTGTTAGCGCCATCTCGTTATGGCTCTAACACTAAGGTTGAAGAGGTTGTTGAGGTTAAGGGTTGCTTTAAATGCAAAAGAATAAGATGTGATCTCTGTCGCAACTACTTTGTTGAATCAAATTCTTTCCAAAGTTTTCAAACAGGCAAGAGCTATAAGATACGATTGAAACTTTCCTGTGATTCAAAAAATGTCATTTATTTGGCTTCGTGTAAGAAATGTAACTTACAATACATTGGCTCTACAACAACAGATTTTAGAGTTAGATTTCGCAACCACAAGTCTGCTATGCTGACCAAGAAAAAGACTTGTGAGGTAGCGGTGCATTTCAACAGAACACCGCACGACTTAAACGACTTTTCTTTCCAGTGTATTGATCAAGTGCAGATAAATGCAAACAATACAAGTAACATCGAAAAGCTTTTAATCACTAAAGAGGCATATTGGAGTGCACAGTTGTTCTCTCTGGCACCTTTTGGCTTGAACAAACGTCAGGAATTCCACTCGAAAAAAAGAATAAACTACAATTAGCGCAAAAATAACTTGCAAATTTGGCGGTTATCTTAGTTCAGGTGTTCAAAGGCCCTGACCTTGGATCTTGTTAGCTTTGTTAGCGCTAGGTTTTCTCAGGGGCCCCCATCGGGGAATTTATTACATTATTGTTGTTTAAGGGCCCTGTTTAGGGCGCCTGTTGTGCCTTGCCGCGGCATAGTTTCAAGGGCTTTGTTTGGGGATTTTGGGACCGCCTTTTTTGAGCATTGAATATTTTACACGCGGGTCCCTTCACACTTTCGGCTGACTCGACGAATCGCGTTACTTTTTTGATATTAATCTTATTTGTATTATATTCGATTATTTATTCTTATTTGGTTTGTGTCTTTTGAGTTTTGTACCGCATTGTCATAGTATCTCGCTTAGTAATCACCGATTGTTTATCATTGGTTAATTTTTTCGTTTTCATGTGTTACCACGCCCTGTTATGTAATCATCTTTGTAATATTATGTCATTTTTTATACTGTAAACTTATTTAAGGTTATTGTAATTTATTATTCACTTGCACTGCAACTGATGAAGGTCTTTGACCGAAACGTTTATTTTTATTAAATTTTTAAACTTTTTTTTTTTAGATTTCTTAGATTTTTTACTGTATATATATATTTTTTTCGCTCGAAGTTGTCCGTCCTCGTTTTCCACAATTGCCTATATATATATATATATATATATATATATATATATATATATATATATATATATGAGTAATAACGAAGAGGCAAGATTTGCTGTTACTCCGAGTTTCGTGCTTACGCACTCATCAGACAGTATTTAATGATAAGCATTCCTATCAACTAGATATATATACACGGTATTAAACAATAGGCTAATTGCTGGACTAGTTGCATTACAATAAGTGATAGTTATACTGGAAAACAATAGGTGTGAAGACAGAAATTACGGGGACGAGTATAAACTGCGTGGGTGCAGTACAATATAAAGAAAGTGTCAAGCGTTCTTCAAGTAGAATTTGTTCTCGTGCCGGCATTTAGAAATAAGTTCTGATCTTTTGTTTAGTAGATTGTCGTTGCTATGTTTGATAATCATTAGTTTTTCTGTGAGGCAGAGGTCGCATCGTTTGGAAATGTTGTTGTAGGGTCTTGCACGGCTAATAATTGACCATTTGATGTTGAAGTCTTGTTTTTTGTCGTGTAGTTGCCAGATGTATTTAGAAAGCTCGGTGCTGTTGATGTGTTTTCTGTGCTTAAATGTGGATTTGTGCTGCGAGAATCTCTGTTTGAATGTTCCTTCTGTCAGTCCAATGTAGTTCTTGGTTGTGTTGTTAGTTGTAACTTGTGCGTTGTAGATTACACTGGAAGTCAGGCATTTGTTGTCTAGCGGGCATTGGTCTTTTTTGCGGCAGTTGCATTGTTCTCCGGTGATTGCGTTGGCGTTGTTGTCGGCGTTTGTTATTTTCATGTTGTGTTTGTTGATTACTGTTTTCATGTTGTCCATGCAACTGTAGCTGACTTTGACGTTGTTTTTGTTGAAGAGGCTGTGGTATTTATGTTGGTTCGGAAAGTGCTTAGATATGAGCTTCAGGAATGTTCTACCGATGTTTGTCTTTACGTTTTTACTAAATGGAGGGTTGTACCATATAATGTTTCTTTGTCTGCTGCGTCGGGGGCGTGTTGGTTGATTGTCTTCGTTGTAAATTAGTGTTTCAGAGTATCCGCTGGCTTTCAAAGCAGTTTCGTAGATTGGTTTGGCCTTGTTGAATTCGTGTTCGTTGCATGAGTTGGCGGAAATACGGCGATTGATGGATGCTGGAAGTTGCTTTATTATGTTAGGTGGGTGGTTAGACTTTGTGTTGATGTACTGCGGCTCGTCGTTAGGCTTTCTGTAGGGGCAGTAGGTACCTTTTGTAAGATCGAAGGTGACGTCCAGGTAGTTAACAATTTTCATGTTAGTCTGTATGGTAATGTTAAGTCCATATGTCTTGAAGCGTCTTGTTATGTCCTTCCTTGTACGGTCTGCTTGAGGTCCGGAGATGTTTTTGAAGATGGCAAGTCCGTCGTCTCTGTAAAGCCCGATGTTGTCTATCCCGTATGTGTTACACAGGTCGTCGAGAATGAATAAGCCTACGAGCTCGCATACTTCGGCTCCGTCGAAGCTGCCCATAGTAACGTCAAAAGAACTGTTGTTTTTCTTGATCCAGGCGGTGTTACTGTCAAAGAGAAGGGATTTTCTTGAATGCATAATAATATAACACGACTGTGAGACAGAAGACTGGCCTTAACCAATGGAAAAACTCATCATCCGTCATCAACTGGTTCTCCTCCATACAACACAAAGATCAACATACCTTCGCCGTATTTGACATTGAGAACTTCTACCCTTCCATTACTGAGAAACTTCTTACAGACGCAATCAACTTCGCCAAACAATTCACTTCCATTACGGACCGCGACATCGATATTATTATGCATTCAAGAAAATCCCTTCTCTTTGACAGTAACACCGCCTGGATCAAGAAAAACAACAGTTCTTTTGACGTTACTATGGGCAGCTTCGACGGAGCCGAAGTATGCGAGCTCGTAGGCTTATTCATTCTCGACGACCTGTGTAACACATACGGGATAGACAACATCGGGCTTTACAGAGACGACGGACTTGCCATCTTCAAAAACATCTCCGGACCTCAAGCAGACCGTACAAGGAAGGACATAACAAGACGCTTCAAGACATATGGACTTAACATTACCATACAGACTAACATGAAAATTGTTAACTACCTGGACGTCACCTTCGATCTTACAAAAGGTACCTACTGCCCCTACAGAAAGCCTAACGACGAGCCGCAGTACATCAACACAAAGTCTAACCACCCACCTAACATAATAAAGCAACTTCCAGCATCCATCAATCGCCGTATTTCCGCCAACTCATGCAACGAACACGAATTCAACAAGGCCAAACCAATCTACGAAACTGCTTTGAAAGCCAGCGGATACTCTGAAACACTAATTTACAACGAAGACAATCAACCAACACGCCCCCGACGCAGCAGACAAAGAAACATTATATGGTACAACCCTCCATTTAGTAAAAACGTAAAGACAAACATCGGTAGAACATTCCTGAAGCTCATATCTAAGCACTTTCCGAACCAACATAAATACCACAGCCTCTTCAACAAAAACAACGTCAAAGTCAGCTACAGTTGCATGGACAACATGA
The DNA here is from genome assembly GCF_042242905.1 of Orbicella faveolata. Taxonomy (NCBI): domain Eukaryota; kingdom Metazoa; phylum Cnidaria; class Anthozoa; order Scleractinia; family Merulinidae; genus Orbicella; species Orbicella faveolata. The sequence goes on from NW_028301553.1 coordinate 30,529,517, forward strand.
AAACAGTAATCAACAAACACAACATGAAAATAACAAACGCCGACAACAACGCCAACGCAATCACCGGAGAACAATGCAACTGCCGCAAAAAAGACCAATGCCCGCTAGACAACAAATGCCTGACTTCCAGTGTAATCTACAACGCACAAGTTACAACTAACAACACAACCAAGAACTACATTGGACTGACAGAAGGAACATTCAAACAGAGATTCTCGCAGCACAAATCCACATTTAAGCACAGAAAACACATCAACAGCACCGAGCTTTCTAAATACATCTGGCAACTACACGACAAAAAACAAGACTTCAACATCAAATGGTCAATTATTAGCCGTGCAAGACCCTACAACAACATTTCCAAACGATGCGACCTCTGCCTCACAGAAAAACTAATGATTATCAAACATAGCAACGACAATCTACTAAACAAAAGATCAGAACTTATTTCTAAATGCCGGCACGAGAACAAATTCTACTTGAAGAACGCTTGACACTTTCTTTATATTGTACTGCACCCACGCAGTTTATACTCGTCCCCGTAATTTCTGTCTTCACACCTATTGTTTTCCAGTATAACTATCACTTATTGTAATGCAACTAGTCCAGCAATTAGCCTATTGTTTAATACCGTGTATATATATCTAGTTGATAGGAATGCTTATCATTAAATACTGTCTGATGAGTGCGTAAGCACGAAACTCGGAGTAACAGCAAATCTTGCCTCTTCGTTATTACTCATATACTCAGCTCTACACTATATGTGTATTGAGCACTATTTTAATGGGATCTGCTACTTCCTCATATGGTTATATATATATATATATATATATATATATATATATATATATATATATTGTTTGGCCTTCTGTTTTGAGTTTAATAATCACCATATAAACAAAACAAAGCAGCAAGAAGAAGAACAAGTTATAATTCGGTTAACTTTTAATCCTGGGTTAATCCGGCTTCCGAACAATTCTGCCCTGTTTTCGACAAGTTAACCTGACATGCGCCCGCGATCCAATCGGAAACCAGCACTTGGTCAGCGGTCAACTTCAAAAAACACGTGACCTCCATGAGCTGTAAACTTGAGCCTGCGATATGGTCACGTGATACTGGTCAGCGGATACCTTGATTTGACAGGTGTCAATTGATCATAACATGGATGTCCAAAATCGCAGAAGTACACGGTAAACCAAGGCTGCATGTCTCTGTCAACCTATTATTTGGATATGGCCACCATATTGCGCGACTCCGTCGTCGTCGTTGTCGCCGTCGCCGTCGTGCGCACGCGTCCACGAGCAATACCGTTAGCCATGATAACCATGAGAAAATCAACTCATGGGTTTTCTTTTCTTTCTTAAATGAGTATGGGGCTCCGCTTGGCGGCCCTTCGGGCCGCCGGAGCTCCGCTAACACTTCCATAGAGAGGGAACAAAAGAAAACCAAGAAAAGGCCCACTTCATGGGCCCAGAAAGTCGTCACGACATAAAACGAGGCAAACTGTCAGATAATTTCTGACATTGAAGCGCCACGATAGACTAAAGTGAAAACTCCTGCAAAATTAAAGAAAAAAGGGAAAAACCAGCTGGAAATGAAATCGTAGTGGGAGATCTCCGCTAAGCAAATTTAGAAGAGAGAACGAATGGAGAAGCTGGAACCAAGAAGGGCTACCTCTGCAGTGGATAAAACTGATTGAGAATGGCATTGACAACATCAGTCTTGGAGAAGTAACAAACATGCAGACTTTCGAGAGAAAATAATTACCGTCGATCAGATCTATGCATTAATTGCCCTTTGCAATTTAGTAAAGCAAGTCAACGAATGAAACGCTACTCTGTACTTCTATTTATTATATGGCTAGCTCCGTGAGCGGGCAAGATGAATCAAATCCTGCGCTGTGATTGGCTACCCGAACGGGCAAGATGGAGCTATCTCGCCCGCTCGGGACTACCCGCCGCGTCCCGCAAGAAAAATTTCCCCGAAAGCCATATAATAAATCCTTTCTTGACCAAGCTTGTTCGGTCAAGATGGCTGAATATCGACCTCGTTCTTTTTTTGGGAGTTAATGGACCTCGACTCCGTCTCGGTCCATAAACACGCAAAAAAAGAACTTGGTCAATATCCAGCCATCTTGACCTCATAGTTGGTCAATAACCCATATATATTTTGCTAGACTTGAAAAAAACGTTTGATTCTGTACATGGAAAGAGCCGTTTATGGAAGGCATGTCAGGAGTATCTCGGCAGAGCTGAAGGCAATGTACAACAACTTCGAATGCGACATTATGAGGTCACAGGGGAAGAGAAGGACTGGACAACCGAACACAACATGGACGAAAAACGAAACAACAAATAGCAGCAGACGGAAAAAGAATGGCAAAGATTTATGTGTCTTGTGGCATGACGAGATATGGGTGAACACATACATGTACTAGGGGTGGCGAACGATCATTTTAGTCGAACTTCACGGGTCTGGCAGTCTCGTTTTTTAGCGGTTATGTGTGTCTTTTTATACGAAGCAGGCTCGGAGTCTCGATTTTTCGCAAGGCTAAGGGTTTCAAAGTCCCAATTCGTTGTTTATCGTTTCGAACTTCTCGTCACTTTATAGTGAATTTCAATGAAGCAAGTTACAATTTCCGAGAAAAAGTTAATCCTAACTTCTCGATCCCGGCTAAATTATCTGAATTCCACAAAATGGCTACAAAACCTACCGCAATGCCCATTCTGGCGCCAGAAAAACATTTATTTTGTTCTGGGATATCATAACGTAGTGTGTTGTAACCGAACTTCCAGTTCTAGACAGTTCGAAGAAGCTGGCTAAAAGCCTGCGCAAGATCTTTCTAGCTCTCAACTAAATCTGGGGCTCGAATTTTAAGATTCTGAATAAAAGTCTAGCGCTCGCACGTGAAACCCTTTGAAGTCTCGATCTGGCAATTTAAAATTAAAGTCAAAATGTCTCGGGCTTAAAGAGAAAAACGCTTGTATCACGGTCTCGCAAAGTCTCGCATTTACCATTCGCCTTCGCCACACCTGCTACTGAAATTCGCGTTTGGAGAACTTTATCTTTCGCGGACAACAAAAAATATCTCAGAGAATCGTCTGCCCCGTCTTCTCCCTGTTCCCTAAATCCCCCAGCGTCGTTTGATATTGTGTTGTAGGAAAACAATGAAGTCATCAATTAACTGATGCTAGTTGAGGAGTATTTGTTAGAATGAGTTGAACTGATATCCTTACAAACTTATTCATTTCAATATAGCAAATTACCAAATTAAAGCCGGTCTTGATAAATGACCTGTGAGAGATGAGAACGCATTACCTTTACCATTGCTATCGATAGAGGAGTTTCCAGATTTAGGGCCATCCTTCGTAGCATTACAATGTTGTCCACCCTCACACGAAATATTTGCACAGTTGCCTACAACATGAGAAGTGTGGTTAGTCACAAGACTTATTAATTATAAGTGAGTTTAACTATAAAGAAAATATTGTGTGAATAATAGCAACGGATTTCATTCTTCCCCGGGTCCACGTCAAATTTGTTTTTCGTCGTTGCGCAAACCGCCGCCAGTCAATAGAAGTAAACGTCAATAGAAGTATAAGTTAAGTTGTGATGTACATGTAGTCTTCAAAAAGCTTACAAATATGGCATTAAGCGTTCTTTTTAAAGTTGTTGCCTACGTATATAAAGCGTGATATGCAGAATTTTGAACTTTATTCTTGTTTTTAATGTGTATAAAAACTTTTTTCTCAAAAGATAAATTCCATAGTACATATCCAGCGCAGTAAAATACATGTACGAATCCTATGGAATACAGTAAAATACCTTAATTATTTGACATATTGCTCAAAAAACACTGGAGCAACTTCTAAATGGCTATCATATCTGGTGCATATCGCATAAATGGCAAATTGATCTCTCACTGAAAGGGTATAAGTTAAGTTGTGATGTACATGTAGTCTTAATTATTACCTTTGCAAACAGCAACTGTTTCGTTCGAAACATTGCAGCTATTTGATGTCTGTTTTTCGAAAAAGTCAAATGTGTTGTTATATTCTTGATTGGAGACACAGGAATCATTTCCAACAAGTTTATCTCCCTGAAGAACAGCTTCGGCCTCCGAAAATCCCTGAATGCGGCAGACTGAATGAGTCATGTTAACGGCCCAGGCTGAATGGCAAAATGGCGTCCAATTGCCAGATATGTTGATCTCAAGTTTGACTTTGGACGAGAATTTGGGATGAGGCGAAATGCGTACTTTGTAAGCTACAATGGTAGATATAGTAGGTAATAAATAAATTTAATCTGCTAAATGTGTATCTTATAATTATATAGCTCATGGGAACGACAAAACAAAAAGCTTTTTTTGTTTTTCGGGAACTCAACAGTTTAAGAAGAAAAATCACAGTGATAAATGCGATTACGAATTTTGAACAATACTCTTAATTAAAATTTTGGCCACATTAACTTCACTTGAACAAACTCTGAGTGCGTACGCATGTGCAACAACCACGGGCGCGTGTACCAAAAGCGCTCTTATCTGCAGAGGCAAAAAGTCGCGACCTTCGGGTGAGTCCAACACGGGAAATTCCGCGATTTTCCGACTTCTTTTCAAATCTGACAAATCTGTCTGCGGAATACGAAAAGAGTACTCTGTGGAGGTGGGAGGAACATGGGGTAAATCGCCCTTCTGCCTACTTTTTGTGCCAATTTTTCCCTCATCGGATCCCTGCTTTAAACATTCCTTGAAATTATTTACCCATCCAGTTCTACCTACTTCCAACATTTCCATTTCTCTCTCCTCCCTACTTATTCCCCTATTTCTACTTCTCCATTTTTTTTCTTTTGGGGTGGAGGGGGGGGGGGGATGTGCATTTCCCCCTCCTCCCTACACTTTTCTTCCACCTCTGCGCATGCTTAGAACCTCGTGGCCGCGCAGTCGCCTTGCCAGTGGTCGCAGTTCTTGGTGCTGACCAGAAGTATTGTGGTCGGCTTGGGACGAGAATGACAAAATATAGTATAGCGCATTGAATGCACGTTTGCGCAGAATGTCATCTAAATTATATTTGCGTGAGGTAACTCTATAGCCTGAACGATCAGTTGTCATAAAAAAGACGTTGACTAATAGGCCATATCCGAGTTACTGTTACCTCTGTTTCAAAACGAGTCTTGGTGCACAATCTTTCATCTGGAAATAAGTTTTTCTTGCACGTTCATTGTCTTGCAAATCAAACTCATTTCCAAATAAAAGCTTGTGCACCAGGATTCGTTCTAAAACAGAGACAACTCGGCAATGGCTTATTAATGAATTAAATTAAAATGAATTAAAGGTTCAACAGATATAATTTGCCGTCTATTTTTTTGCGATAGGACTTTTAAAAAATGTCCGCCTACCTTTGCATTTCAGTTCCTGACTTGTTGAACACTGTCGAATCTCCAGTTTGTCTTCCCCACAATGTTGTCGACACTCTCGCATTTGCATCTCAACACTACATCTACCAGAACATTGTGTCCAGTTTGTCCACTGTGGAGGTAGTGATTCAGACACACCTGTATTAAAGGGATATTTACAGTTGAAATATATTGAGTTTCTCACGATATAACAAACCGGCTAAATCGGTTATACTAATTACAAAGAGAGATAATTCACCCCTTCTAAGAATTTTAACGTGAAAAGTTAGAAACTTATTTAAACACATCTTTATATCATGCTGCCATTTTATATCCTATTGGAAACCGAGAAGAAGAGGGGAATAAAATTCTTTCCGCTAAATTTAACCCCTTAAAAAATCGAAGTAAAAGCTGCCAAAATGTAGCAACAATTTAGTATGACAAATAGATTTAGTTAATAGGTCTAGAACATCTAAAATATGTACGCGAACATTGGTTTTCGTGCGGTGGAACCTAGGTCAAACACATTAGCACTCGCTGCAAATATAGCTTCAGTAGTCAGACGATTCATAACACAGAAATCCCTCACGTGTAGTCATTCAAAACGTTCTTTGTTTTGTTTTTCAGTTAGTCGGGATTCAGTTAGTTAATGATTTTCTTTAATAACAGTCAATTGAATCCAAAAAGGAAAGAAATAGACCACTAAGATGGAAAAAAAATAATAATAATAATGAAAGCTGCAATTGGTATCATAATAATGTTTATTTCATCTACCAGAGGCACCCAATTTGATTGGATGATTACGGGGTAGACATCAATTCATGGTACGATTTTCGCTCGTTCGTTTCGAGACTCTGCGTGTCTTAGGATACGAACGAAGCCCGACAAGAAATATTTTTGCTGAACTGAGAAAAGAAAAAGGGAAAACTTGATAGCTTATAAAATATATGTGGTTTCTTGACGAAGAATTGAAGGAAACTCAAACTAACTGAAATAGCGGATAAATAAGTAGTAACGATTTTACAAGCTGTATATAGATATGACGTAATGGAAGAGCAATGTGCTTTTTTTTTTGCAATACTTATTGCAAAAGAGCCATTCGTTGAGCCAGTATGAGTGAGTCTTGTATGTGTCAACAAACTGACACAGGTTTTAAACCTCATTAATTGGATTGACGGTTTTTTGTTTTTTTACTGAGAACTTTTTATCAGCTAGACAGCAGGGTAGCTGATGTTAGATGAAGACTTAAGAATTGAGAAGACCTCAAATGTGCCACAACTAAGAGAAAATGGCCACAACATATCGACTGATCTATGGGAAATATTTAGAAACTAAGGCGTATTCTGTTTGAAATGAAATGAAATCGTGTTTTACATCTGTTGAAGACCAGTGTCTCTGAAAATCTCCCGAAAAAAGACAGATTTAGCAAAAAAAAAAAAAAAGAAAGAAAGGAAAAGAAAAAAACATAGTTGAAAGGAAAGAGACATATCGAGGCATTTTCGGACCCTTACCGTAGATACTGTTCTAATTAATCAAACTTCAGGCAACGTTTTCTTATCTAAATGCAAATGTTGCTATATTGTCAGAATTGGGAAACCTGTAGTGACTTTATTATTCGTTATGTAAATAGAATATTGAACACAACAGACAAAAATGCATTTGATTTAGTTCTTACATAAATAACAAGAACACAGATAAAGTAGTTTTGGGTATAAAGGGTTTGGGATATGAAAAATACAGCCTTTTGCCAAGCTGGGTTAGGAAAAGAAAGAAGAGGCTATTACTTTTTCCCCGACAAGTAGAGGGTACAATGAAAGCAATCCGTTATGAAAAAAAAAAAAGAAAAGAAAAAAACAGAAAAATTATATAAGAGGAAAGAAAAAACAAACTAAGACCAACAAGTCATAATTAAATAACAACATACAAATTCGCGTAAGATATGTTGCTGTTTTTTCGTCTTTTTGCAATAAGTACTTGAATTGGTATTGCAATAATCTTTCAACGTTTTCAGTCCTTATTTTTAGATGCAGCGGCAAAAGGCTACCTCGAAGGTTTTAAGCTCCCTTTAGTACTAAGAATAATGTCTTCTAATTTTTGTTTGCTTTTATCGTTTTTGGTACCCTGAACAAGACAAATCTAGCAACAATGCAGCTGCTGTTAGTTAAAAATTGAAAGAAAATATCTTTAAACGTGCCGAAAGACCTCAGTCCATTGGAAAGTATTTAGAAACTACTACTTATTTGAAAGGTCACGAATTTTTACCTGTTGGGCCTGAAGAAACCCAGTTTACAAGTATCCATGGAAGCAAGAAAAGGTAGCAAGGCATTTTCTGCGACTCTTGCTGTATCTTGGTGTTTTGATCTATCAACCTTAAGACCAAAGACCCTTTTTCCTATATGTATGCAAATTTGGTTAAATTTATAGTCAGGTATGGAAAACCTGAGAAGACTCCATTGTCTTGTTGTACAAACAGAAAATTGAAAATAATAGATAAAAATGGAGTTGATGTAGTTCTTATCTAAACAATGAGAGGACGGATGGACTAGTTTTAATGAATTATTTAAGAATTGTTCTGCAATCCCCTAAGGCGGATCTTGTCCAGTACTTTCAATTTCCTTTCCAATTTCTTAACTCTTATTAATGAAGTGCTTCTATGATATGAATGTATACCCCGCCTATTGTTCGATTGGAGGGCAAGATAAAGCACCTGTATTAAGCTGCAAAAAAATCAATACAAAATTCAATCTAATTTAATTTTTTCGAAGAACGACCTTATATTTTTTTAGTAATGAAAATTTTGCCTCCAGGGCAAAAAGTTAGTGGAACATCTTCTAAGAAATATTTGTTTCCGTGCAGCATTTGCTTTATCAGCATGCACTTTCAGTGTCATTCAGAAATTTTATATTTTTTGATTGAGGGCACATATCTCCACCCAGTATTAAGCCCAAAGAGATAAAACTCCTCAAAGGTTACTACAACAGTTTCACTAGCTCTCTATCAGTAGATATTTGTATTTAAGCCATAAATATCATACACGAAGCATTCTCTGCGCCAAATCGTCTCTTGCCAATGAGGCAAAACTCAGACAATGACGTCAGTCTAGATTTAAAGATACCCGTATATAGTTCCTCTCGGATTTTGAAAGGATTTTTTTTTTCTGTCTGTGATTATCATTTAAACGAGTATTTCTCTTACCCAGTTACTTAAACAATAATGCGTACTTTAAAAAATGTCTATCCTGAAAAAAAAAAAAAAAAATACGCTGGTTTTCACGGGGCAGTGAATTAAGACCACTTAGCTTTGCAGTTATCACGTTGTTTCACACAAATTGCTTGGGCAAACGTGTTTTAATCGCCAGATAAACTGTAATTTGCTTTAGTATGTTCTTGAGAGTTACAAACTTTTCTTGCTATTTTCCAAACTCAAGCGTAGGATTTGTATGGTCATGGTGACAGTAAACCACGTCATCAGTGATGCAAGCGTGAGTTTTTAATTGTTATCCAACACTTAAGCCGGAAGATTGCCCGGGGTACAATTATACTATACGTCTTTCGCCCTCTATTTACAGCAAGAACAAAACCAAGAATATCCAAGTCATTTTTGGAAAGTCACTTAATTATTGATAACGCCAACTGAATTGAGGTGATAAAAATACCGATTTCCTACCTTCAGGAGAGCCATATGTCAATTAGTATGAGGTAGAGGATTTACACTACGAGTGACATATTCTAGCAAAATTATACGAACTTAACGTCAGTGCAGTGTGAGAAAATTTTCAAATTCCTCGAGCAGTGTTGATCCTTTATAGCTCAAACTTTCATAGTTGCTCGTTTATTACATGAATGAGGAAAGTATAAAGTGCCAGAATTAATGTGCACTGCAGTGAAAACTAATTAGAGTTAAATTTGCCTGCTCTCAGCCAATCAGAATAAAGCTATTTTCTTAGTCTCATAATAAAAGGCAAAATAAGAATGAGTTTTTTTATTACGCTTTTAATGAGCTTTATTATTTCTTCTTTGATTGATTTTCTTGCGTGACCTGTTAGTTATGACTGTGAAACTGACTTCATTATTTATTGCATCATTTCGAGAACAGTGTTTTTTTAAGAATACAAGAATCCCCGAAGCTTACAAACTCTCCAGTGTTCTTCAGCATCTAAAATATTTTTAGTTGGCGGTTATTGAAAACGTAATCATATAGTCTATCCAGTAGTATGCAAATCAGTTTTAGAAATAAGCTTCAATGTCAGCTAAGTTGCATTAACTCGTAAATTGTAAATGAAGGATTTTGTATTCTCCAATGTCCTATGAATTTGTAGAATGCTACTGAAACCTAAATGCTTATAAAACACATATTTTCTTCTGTTAAGTATAAACATGCCGGTTAGCCGGAAAAAAAAGTCGTTTAATGATATCGCGTGACACCAGGTGTCTCAGACCTCATGATTTCATGACGACTGCATTGCATTGTTGTTGACATCACACTTAATATTGCTGGTGCTGTAGTTTTGGCTAAATTCTATATAGTAGCAGAGAACTCAGTTGTCACCACATAACATCGAACGGCTAACATGGATTTGATGGTGGAATTAGTCGGAATTTTCAACGAGTACTGGTTCACTTTTGTCATAACTTTCGTCGTTGGAGCTGGTTTGCTTCACTTTGGTACAAAACACTCGCGTCAACTCAAACCTTACAGTCATATACCTGGACCAAAGCCTTGGCCGTTCATCAACAATTTGCCTGATTCGATCAAGTCCAAAGGACAAGTGCACGAATTGTTCGATCGGTATTACAAGAAGTATGGAAAATTATTTGTGACGAGTGGCGTGACGGTCTTCTTCAGTGTGGCGGACCCCGAAATGATTAAACGGATCCTGGTAAAAGATTTCGACTCATTTACTGACAGACCGGTAGGTGAATTCGATTTCTGTTTTACGTAGTGTCTGTGCAAAACAGTAGTTAGGTAGAAATATTAATTGAAATAACACGCGGACGCAACTACTGTCACACTTTGGATGCGTCCAATTCCACAATTAGTTCACTTTAGTCAAAGCATGCAGGCGACAAAATGGCACGGCTACTATAGAATTTGGTTTGCCAACACTGCGTTCTCTGACAGCTGTATACCAGTTTATGTTGTGCAACACTCTATAATGTGCCGACAGTGAAGGTTTTCAGTTGTTTAAGGAAAAACTTGATCACAAACTACAGCCGGTGTTCAGAAGCCGTAAAATTGGCGATGATCTCAAAGTACAAGAGCCAAAACCACCTTTGATCAATCAACAGTGCGTTGTTTATAACTATATATGTGATCTGTGTGATGCAGAATACGTCGGTTACACTAGCCGTCATCTTTACAAGCGCATTGAGGAACACCGATTTACCGCCATCGGAAAACACCTTCAAAATGAACACCGAGTTGATACAGTTGGTGACCTGACTAACAACTTTAAGATCCTAAAGAAATGTCAGGGAAAGTTCGATTGCTTGATCCACGAAATGTTGTGGATTCGCAAGAAGAAACCGAGCCTTAACACACAGTCAGACTCCATTCGCGCAAAAGTATTTGTTTAGGCTTTGAACAGACACTGAACTCATTACCAGTGTTTGACACCTCATTGGAATGAACATGAACATTGAACAGCTATCTTAATCTTAATTTATTCAATTTCGCACCTCTACCATTGGTATAAATTAGTTTACTTTTCGCACAAATATTTTTTAACTTGAAAATGGTGCCAGGATGACACCGAAACGTCGTTGCTCAGTTTTTTCGCTAATCTTTATTGTTAACTGTATTTCCAAATTTAATCTTATAAGAAGTTTAAGGAAATGTAGTGGTATTTTGCACGCCAATAATACTCTATCGCTTCAACTGTTAAAATACCTAAGCGGTCGATATTAAAAAAAAGAATGTCCTTTGAGCCCTGTTAAAATATTTTTGTCATCGTTTTTGTAGTCCAGTTAATTAATAAGGTAAATTTTCCTGAAGACTGTGTCATTCGTCACATGTATTATTGAAATAGCGTCTTAACAGCTGTCAAAAATGAAAATACTTGTTTTTCTATTCGCCTCTGGAACTGTTTACGAATCCAAACCGTTATTTTTGTTCAACTGGAAAGCGCCCCAAGAACTAGCGAATTTTGTTTCATAACTTTTATTACTACCTTGTTTTTCTTTTCAGATTTTGGTTGAGTTTCCTCCGCCGCTTAACAGTTTAGTGAGTGTCGTTAGGGGAGAAAAATGGCGACACATCCGCAGTACACTGTCGCCTTCTTTCAGTGCTTTGAAAATGAGGCGGATGGTGCCTCTAATGAACCAGGCCTTTGATACTTTCATGACTAAACTGGAAAAAGTGGCCCATCACGAGGAAAGCGTCGATATTCATGAGTAAGTGTCTAAACGAATACTAACATGAATGAGTGCATGAATTATTCTTCGACAGACTGATAGGCAGACACAGAGACAGACAGACAGACAGACAGACAGACAGACATATAGACGGATGGATGAATAGATAGACCGACCGAGATGGGCCGAAGGGCAGAAAGAAGGACTCAGTTTGAATGGCTTGAATGACTGAAGGACAAACGGACGAACGGACAGACAGACGGAGGGAGGGGGAGAAGGAGAGCCAAAAGAAAGGGAACTTTTGTAACGTAGGGAATTTTTGTAACCCCTCTAGGGAACTTCTCTAACGTGGATATATAGGGAACGTTTGTACGAGTAAGGCATTATCGTAACAAATCGGGCTCTTTCGTAACCAAGTAAGGGAACTTTTGTAACAATAAATTTTTGGTCAAATGTGCGCTTCTTCTGACTAGACATCGAGTTGGATTATACATACTTTTTTTCGGTTCTAAAGTTAATAGTTCCTTTGTTTAGATGTCTCAGCCACAGTCGGCCTTATATCCTGAGAAACCGTAGCTGCACAACAAGTTTGAATATGGGACTCTTATAGCAAACAATTGTGGGAAACGCGGTGGCCTCATGGTTAGTGCGCTCGACTCCGGAGTGAGCGGTCCGGGTTCGAGCCCTGGCCGGGGATATTGTGTTGTGTTCTTGGGAAAACACTTAACTCTCACGGTGCCTCTCTCTACCCGGTTGGATTAATGGGTACCGGCGAATTTAATGCTGGTAACCCTGCGATGGACTAGCATCCCATCCAGGGGGGAATAGAAATACTCCTAGTCGCTTCGTGCTACATGAAACCGGGATAAGCTCCAGTCTGATGAGCCACTTGGCTCGTACGCAGACTTTACCTTTACCTACGGCAAGTAATTTCTTGTAATTTGATCGCTCAACAGGTTACAAATTAATTTTGAATTGAAAAGACCATGTAACAGATTTAACCAACATTACAGTGGTTTCTCAGAGGAGCTCGATATTAGCTGACACCGATCTGCCCAGAGTGTCATTTTGACCCTCACAGGCTTGGTTTCGAAGGAGGAGGAGGAGGAGGTTTAACAAAGGATTGCTTTAACGTTTGGCAAAATATTATAAAGTTTGGATGATTTAAATTGGTACAATTGTCTTTTCAAAGTCACGATGTAGAAACGGGCTTTTTCAGATTTGGGACTGGTTTAGTCCACTTGAAAAGTCACACAGGCTAACGGTAGATTTTTCTAGAACGCAGTATCTCCAACTTAAAATTAAAGGGCGTTGTAATCGAGAGAATCATGTAGCCAAATAAGGTAATAGCTACAATTTGACCAAGAAAAGGACGGGAAAGCTCTTAAAAACGCACTTACCACGACGTATACATAGAGATAACATTTCCTTAAAGTCAGGTACTTGAACAAATACCAAGATAACCTACGATTTCCTTCTTGTTTTATTCCAAGGTATATACGAACGTTGACCTTTGACATTATCTTATCGACCGCCTTTGGTGTCCAATCAGAATGTCAAACTGATCCAGATGATCCCACCATGATCCAAGCTCGCGATGCTCTTCGGTTCAGCCCGGTAGCCCTGACAATAATTGGTTTAGGTTTACTTCTTCCCTATGGAGCCAAACTGTTGAGACTGTTGTCTCCGTGGTTGTTTAAAAATTTTCAGGGCATCAAGATCGTCGCGGACCAAGTAATAAAAACATCAAAGAGAACAGCAGAGGGCATGGAAAAGGTTAGTCTAGCTAAATGGAAGAACTAAGGCGAAACTAGTCTCTAAAGGATGTTTTTTACCTCAGAGCCATCGTTCCGACCTTTGTGACAAGGAAAGGCGTTGGTACTACTTTAAAGGTCAGGCGCAACAAGTTGTAAGGTCATTGTTGGTCAAACTTGATTTTAGGTTGTATAATCTATTTGGCATACATGTAACCCCGTGTCAACACTTCACCACCTATCCTAGTCTTCGGGGCTCAATTATTCCAGTCCTCAATTACTCACTCCACGGTAAATGCATCTCAAACATTTTGGTAGCACTGGCATTGGCTTGTACTATTTTTCTTGACACTTTTCTAATTTTGTAATATCTTTCTTGTAGAATTTGCTGGAGCTCATGTTGAACGCCGACACACGAGGCAAAGGACTCAGTGACGATGAAATTGCTGCCCAGTCTATCGGTTTCTTACAAGCCGGCTCCGATACAACTAGCGTTACTTTAAGTCTGGCGTGTTTCTTTATAGCTACGAACCCCGAGGTACAGGAGAAGCTGCATCAAGAAATCGATAGCGTGTGTACCGACGACGAGGAGATACCGTCCTATGACACAGTCCGCGAACTGCCTTATCTTGACATGGTCATAGCAGAGACTCTCCGACTTCACCCAGTTGGTAAGGAACGTTGTTGACTCTCTAGTAAGATTTTTTGATTGCCTTAAGGTGGAACCAGAAGGGAAGGGGAAGAGTGGGTGGTCGAAGAACAGTTGCGACGAACGTTGGAAAGAGAAATTAGAAATCAAGGCAGGCTCTAAATGGAACCAGCAACACAGTTAATCATAGGAGAGAAGCGGATGGAGATGGTCCTTAAAGACCAATGCGCGCTGCATGTGGGCCGAGTTAATTTTTAGGCCTTGAGACGCAAGCCCAAATGGAAACTCGTAACTCGGACGCGGTACAATTGCAAGGGAACGGAGGAATGGAAATGCCCTGGTTGTTTTCAATTAAAAGCCCTTGCCTTGCTCATTCTCATTCATGATGTCATAAACCTTTAAAGTTGTTGCTCTGAAACGATTATTTTGCCTCTTAGTTCCTTTTCTGATGCGCGAGTGTACAAAGGAATGCAAAGTTAAGGATCTGGTTATTCCAAAAGGAGGAATGGTCGTTATTCCCACTTACAGTATTCACCGAGATCCAAACATCTGGCCAAACCTAGAGAAATACGACCCAGAGAGGTTTACCCCTGAGATGAAGCGGTCACGTGACCCTTACAACTATCTTCCATTCGGAAACGGTCCTCACAATTGCATCGGATTGAGGTTTGCACAAATGGAAATGAAGCTTATGTTAGCAAGAATACCCAAGAAATACAGCCTTGAGTTGGCAGCGGATACAGTGATCCCGCCCCGTGTAAAAGTGAACATCACCCTTCTAATTGATGGTGGAATTAACCTTAAAGTTAAGTCTCGCTACTAAGCTGCGTATTATAATCGGGTTTCCTAGGTCATCCGTGTTTAAGGCAAGTTATGGACCAGCGTAAGTCTCCGCTTTTTGTATGTCTCCCTAGGATGAAAGATCAATGTGCTTTTGTGCGAGTGGCACCACATCCTATATTGTCCACTTAGAATCAGGTGCCAATGGAGGAGTTTAGGACGTTGTTAGGTATGTGTAAGTACCGCACAAAATTCGATTTTATTTGTATAACCCTTGAAATTGAAATAAATACATTCAACAAGAATCAGTCATCGTCTAGTAACACATATGTTAGCAAAGGTGGCCTACTAAGCACTTGCAAAAATTAATAAAGCAAACAATTATACTCAAAATACGACCGAGCATTAGAAGAGTTTAATAAAGCTATTTTCTTATTCTATTCGTTGGCAGAATTCATACTAGGGACGGATGGATAGATATATCGTCTCCTAATATAAGTCTGGCGTCTGATACTTCGTCTTAAGTATAAATTCAGCCACTTTTATTTTTATTCGTTTATCGTTGCAATCGTAATCGTTATCATTATCATCGTCATCACAATCGCCACCGCTACGGCCATCGTCGTCGTCATTGCCATTGTTATTGCCATTGTTATTAAGTACTGGTTAGCAAACCATTGTCTCTAGATCTGCTGCTGACGTTTGCAGTCATGCACATGTGTCTTAGATTAATGAAAGCATCGTAGTCCAAAGCCTCTCAAAGTAATGCCCTTCCCCCGGATTAAGATAATCATCTACAAATAATGATATGGCCTTGACATAAAAAATCTAGTGGATGCTTCTTCTTTTTTTTAACATGTCTCGAGTTGTTGCAAAACATCCCCGCGGACAAAAATAAACTTTTCGTGGGTTTCGATAGCTAAACAAATGTTTGAAAAACTCTGCTACATTCAATCCAGCAACGGCTTGCCATATTCCTCTTGTTCCTTTATATCTTGGTTATTTGAGTCAAACTTACCACAAAAGCTGGGACTTGCGGGGGTGATGGAGAGTGGATACTTAATCTCCTATACCAAAACACTTGAAGAGCAAACTTCAGTGTATTTAACCATTAGTCCACATAACCTGTCTATGATGTTATTATGGAATAATTTGGCCGACCCCCTTCTCTGACCACCTGGTTTTCTCAGACAATGACTCTTAAAACTCAATCGTCCATTTCACTAGACAGTTTTAAAATCAGTGCATGCATGAAACAGTCGGACGAATGAGCAGGAGTCGTATTGGACCGTATTTCCAGCTAAATTCACTAAATTCAAAATTCAAATGCAAAGGAAACCATTCTTTTTCATTCAAATCATTCTACGTGACCTTTCATCCGGTCAGTACAAAATGCAGACAGTACAATACTGCAGATTGGGTACAAAATGCAAACCGCAGCCTGGGTAAAAAACGCAGGCTGAAACTAAAAACTCTTTATACTTGCACAATAAGCGCAATCGTTGGGAACACAGGAGGAAAGCATGGGAATAAAAGTGATTTCAAAACTTTTGTTTGTACGCCATCGTGAACTCGGATTACAATAGTAATGCCTCGAACTATACGGACCTCTGCCGACTCTAAAAACCTAAATACGAAGCCGTAACTAGTTTGTTAAACTGCTGACAGAAGCAAATTCCTGATGCATTTGTTCTTGGTTGCTTGCTTTCTCAGGAGAAATGCCGTTTTTACCTTTAGGGGAACTGTTAAAAGAGTAATCTGAAACTTGGGAACTAACAGCCTCATGGGTATTCTTTTCAGGCTGCCGCATAATGACGTAAATCTTTGGACCGAACATGCAGGCCAGCAGCCCGTAAGAGTTCAGAAGAGTCATTGCGCATGTCAGGTTTATTGCGTAGGAGCCCTTGAGGCCGATATCAAGAGGATAGTATGCTACAGACGAAAGTAGCAAAATGTACATAGAGAATCCAATATATCTAGCCTCGTTAAAATTCTCGGGTAGTGTTCTTGCTTTGAAGGCATAGAACGTGCAAACAACTGCAAGGAACGATGTATATACCGAAATGGCGATCTGCAATGACAATCCAATAGATGATTGGTGCAGAGAACACGACAATAGAACGGTTCCTTCTACTTGGTGTATGATTCGCTCTTGACGTGGAGCATCCAACGCAATCCAGAACGACAGAAACATACCCGGTATAAAGATAAGTACCAGAACTAGAAATGTTTGATTTTTCGCTGAAAGAATAAACTTTTTAAATCTTTCTGCGATCACGTTTATTCGGAATGCACTTAGTATTTTCATTGTCTTAAGAATCAAGATAGAGATGAATGTAACGAGCACCGTTGACCGCCAGCAGTGAACCAAACTACACGTGATGTCTGTGGGTTTGGCAAGAGATAAAATGGACACAGAAAAAGATAGCGCGATTGTCACCATAAGAATCGAACTCAATTCACGGTTTGCTGCTTTCACCAAAGGTGTTTCGCGATGCTTATAGAGGACGAAGCTACAAATGCCGACGAGAACAAGTCCAATAGTTGCAAAAAGGATCACAAGGATGGAGGTCATGCTGGACCACAAGAACTCAACTTCTGGGAGATCCAAGCATTTGGACCTTCTTTGATCCGGCATCTGTCCCAAAGGGCACTCAGTGCAGTTCACGTCATTAACGCGATTACTTACGGTACCAGCCGGGCACTTAATGCATTCCCAGCAACACGGGGTCGTCAGCGACAAAAACGTGCCAGGAGGACAGTCATCATGGCAGAATGACCTTGGAGGAACTGTTTGCCCTGACTTTGCATTCCACCTGATCATGGTATCATTTAACTGGAGGTTTTGCTTTCGATCCTTTTCCCACGAGCCAATAGCACGTTTAACAAGATAGCGTTGATTTGATGATTCATCGCTGTCTTGAAAATGTACGATATCATAGGAAGACGTTACAGGATCTCCAAATTGATCAAAACTGATCCGTCCAGTCAATCCTTTGATGTCAACACGGCGGAGGGACGTCTCGAGTTCTTCTGAGTCTATAGTAACATGATATTTTGAGCACGCATCTGCAGAATTTTTCCTTTCTGGCGAAGAACAATTTTCTAGGTCGTGAATGGCGTTTGCGACAGCAGAAACTGCGTCCAACACGTATGGAATGTAGGTGTCATAAATGATGCGAAAAACCCTCTCCATACAAGCATTCCGTTCCTTTCTCGTCGCTATTGCAGAGCAGTTATGCTGAGTCTCACTTTGCCAAAACTCTTTCCACCAGGGAGCTACGTTCGTTGCAGATACCATAGACCTTTCTTTGATCAAGAAATTCTCGAATTCCTGATTGTCCAAATATCGAGGTTGAACGCCGAGTGATCCATGGAGAATTCTTTGATCGCTAATTTTTATTCCTACAAATACATCATCTTCTGTCGCCAAAGCATCACTTAGAACCCACGTGCGGTCAAATAGATTTTGTTTGACTGCCTCTTTGAGGAACCCACGTCCATATCCACCGAAAAGCCACAAAACCACGACGCGAATGGTCGGATAGCTCTTGAGCTTGCTAACAGCTCTTTTCAGCTTCACATTGTACTCTTGTCGTGGTATATATTCGGCAAACGAGAGGCAAAACGTTTTCCTCTTTTCAGCTTCGGATTCCAATTCCCACACTCCATTACGACCGTAGGAATCGTCCATCGCCACAGCAGCTACGTAGCTCCAGTTAAAATATTGTATGATATCTGCCATGGCACTCGCCTGCTGTCCGTCTGGAGGTGCAGTACGAAAAAAATGGCGGTATTGCGGAGAGCTTAACTCATTGCTTGTTGCCGAGTGGCTGATGACCGGAATACCAGCCACTTGCAAAAGGCTTGCCACCAGCACGGCACTCCCAGAATCCGTTGGGCCAATAACAGCTGCTATGGGCGTTGGCTCATTCTGCTTCCTATCTTTCCCATTCACACACGTACAACTAGCATTTTGGACTTCCCCCATCAGCTCATTTCTTCTGACAAAATCGTACGTGTGCTCCATCGCCTTTGCAGCGCTTTCGCAGTAGTCGCGGATGTCGTATCCCAGACTAATATTTGGAAGTAGATTAGGATCGCTGTTTATTTTTTCGATGGCGAATATCATTGCTTCCACGTGCCCAAGGCCTATTGGGAAAAATTCTCCACATTTACCATCTTCCGTGGTGTAGTGCAACAGGAAGAGACCTCCAATTGTGATGTTACCAGGCTGATGATACCGGTCTTCTCCTGTTATCACTGAGAAAGACAGTGCGATAACGTAGATCGTCAAGAATATGACCATTGTAAACAGTTGTTATGCACCTGAAAAAAGAAGGAAACTAATGTCATGACAGAGATACGATAACATATCAAATGGCAACCACTAAGAGTTTCTATCGGTTTTCCTTAATTACATATTATAATCGAGTGAAAATTGACATATGCTAATTTAAATTTTTCTCAGTATTTAAATCTTCACCCGCCGGAGCAATGACTTGCAAAAGAGAGATAAGCTCGGTTCTGCTGCGAGCAGATTAGGAGTAGGTAGAGTAGGTACCGTTACTTCATCCTGGTTTTGATTATAAATAACAAGAAGGTTAGCATTATTTACCGCTGAACAATTGCTTTTATCACACGACCGCAATGTTTTCGATTTTTTATTAATCTGTCAGCTTTTTAAGACAAATCGTTCACTTATCATTAAGTTCCATCTCGGAACGGTTTCAGCTCGTTTCAGCTCACCGAAGCCTCTGTTTGCATTTGAGGACAAAACGTTTTATTCAACTTAATATAATGAAGAGTTAGAAAATGGAAACCCGTGACAGGCTAGCCGTCTATTTTCATTGAAATACATCTTATTTATTTCAGTCTATAATGGCAATTCCAAGATAGAAACTAAATTTCAAGAAAACCGTTTCGTTCAAATTTTTTTGCGTTTCCAATAAGGATGATCGCTGAAACGTCCTTGCCTCTGGGCGAACGCTGCCACAAACACGTTTCTTTCTACTAGATTTCTAACTGGCTAGTGACTAACTAAAGGAAGAAAACTTGTCGCAAGAAGGGCTATCTTTGGGTAAACCGTATGGGTGGATTAAAAGAAAAGGAAAACAACTATCCGCGAAGAATACGGTATTTTTAAGACTGCTTAGACGACATGTGATGGTCATACCACCTGTATCGTTCCCTTAACATTCATATCTTCCCCAAAAGAGGTTTTTTTTACCATTCAGACACTTGCCCTCGATAGCAATAAAATGTTTCTTATGCTTGAGTAGATGTTATCCACCCAATTACGAAGAGTTCTTACCGTAAGGTCTCTCGTTTTTCTGCCAAGTCAACGTCCAAGTGCGCTCATCAATAAAGGTGACGGATTCTTTACTGACAATCTTTAATAACGGGACCAGTCGTTCAGCGAACTATTCGTTGACATAAGTAAAGAGAAACTGGACAGTCACTGTTGTCAAAGTCAACGGTAAGTAAACAGCTTAAAAATACTCATAACTCTTTTTTAATTAAGTTACATCCGTTTTTAAGGGAAAAAAGTACATCTTTGAGACGCGAACACTAGTGTTGTGTAAACGTACACACCAGGTGCTTTTATGTTACCTCTCACTGTGTTATCGCGCTTTAGCTTAAGACTTGAAACCTGCTATAGCACAACAATATCTTTAAAAAAAAGTTGAGACTATAAAAGATTATTTCAGCAGATTTTATTCTTTTTTCGCGAGTAAAAGACGAAGCATAATTTAGAGTGGTTTTCTATGGAGAATCTAATTAGGGTGGGTTCCTTTGGGGTGATCTGGATCAGGATCGGTGATCCAAGATCACTCGGATCATGGTGCATCAAAGGAGCCGATGAATCCGTGACCAGAGTGGACTTATAGGCCCCTTTGATGCACCATGATCTGAGTGATCCTGGATCACTGATCCTGATCCAGATCATCCCAAAGGAACGCACCCTAAAGTATAATCTGGTTGATCTACAAAGGTCTTGGCTTCTTGTGTTTTTACGCCATGTGCCGGTAATTATAATGCACGCAAAGCGGAATTTTTTTGTCCAATGGAAAGCGCCTCCTTACTCCTTCGCCAGGCAAGAGAAAGTATGCGGGGGAAACTTACACTTAGCCAGGGTCGGGTAAGATTGAAAAGTGAAGGACAGTGCAGATCTTTTTTTGGTCAAATCTTTTTTTTTTTTTGTCGAAGCTAGTAGAACTGTCATCCGTGGTCATGTGTTTCTTTTCTTACGAGCGAAAGTGGACTTTAGTGAGCGTTTTGCCCCTCATTGCCCATGCTTGCTCTTTCATGTTATCCTACCTCAATAATAATCAATAACGTAGTTTTCAATAACATAATTTTTTAAGCAGAAGACATTGTGAATTTGGAAGGCTAATTTTGGCTCATGGTTTCAAGGGGTGCATGTCCAAATGTAATATGCATATCTGCTGATTCAGAGGTTTGAGGTTCAATTTATTTTTGGGTAGAGGGAACTCTTGAACCAAAAAAGTGTTTTACAGGTCATTAGCAGTACCTGTGAGTGTAAAATACACCGAATGCAAATATGGCGGACCACTCTGTCAGCGCCGGGACGAGTCGCATGAGAGCGAGGCTATTCAGGCTTTGATGTCGTCGATCTGGTCTGTTTTACTTAGCTGTGGCTACGAGCTGCTGTGTTTTCGAACGCCACGAGAAGGGATATAAATTTTCCACCGTTCGCCTCTTAAGCTAAGGGAAAATAGTGGATCAATGCAATTCGTTGAGACGAAGGAAAGGAGTTCATGATCGCCGCAGGAACTAAAGTTTGTTCGCTACATTTCACCTTTAGAAGATCTTAGAAAAATCGTTTAAATGACGAGCTTATGTGGTGTCTGGTGGTGTTCCAACACGATTTACATGGCCAGTACCTTCCCCAAAGTAAAGAAAAGCTCCTCTTGAAAAACATCTTTTGTCTCAAAGAAGTTGACTTCGCTTCCACTCGCACGGAATCGCACGAAACAAATACCACGGTGTAATAATCAAGCGAATGAACTTCAACTGCGCCCATCGTTGTATCCAGTGAATGCTTTGAGCCAAACGAGCGGAACGACTTGGAGCTAAATGCGGCGGTTGCTTACACATTTTCTAAGATCTTCCAGCCTGAACGAACAAACTTTAACAGTTCCTTCGGCGATCGTGAGCTACTTACCTTCGTCTGTTTTCCCTGAGAGGTGACCGCGGAAACGAAAAAGAAAAAAAAAACTTTCTCTGCTGTGGAAGATTTCAATTCCTTCTGGTGCCATTCAGGAACACAACAACTTATAGGGAGGGCGAAACAAAAACAGACCATATCGACGACGAAGCAAGACTTTTCTGGAGAAGCAATGTCAAAACAAAACATCAAAGCCTGACTAGCCTCGCTTGCATGCGACTCGTCCCGGGCGCCAACAGAGCGGTCCGCCATATTTGCATTCGGTGTATGCATTCATTCAAGTCTTGTGGTCCACAAAACAGTGACTATGTATTGAATTTAACATTTTCTTCGTAATTTGTGTTAAATATTTTGTAAGAAAGAGACACCAAAGCACTTCCTGTCCCTCAAACCAAGCCAGCGCAAATGTAGAAGTAAACAAGGAGTGCACTTACTTTTATATTTCATATTACTGTTACTTCACCTGGATACAGTTTATAATCAGAGGAAAAAGGGAAACTTTGGCGTACGTGCAAAGATTAAAACAGAAATACCTAATATACCATAAATTCCCGAATTATAGCTCCTTCCCTCAACCAAGCGCCCTCTTCGAATAAGCTCCCCACCTATGGGCCAAAATTTACAATAAGCGCCTCCCCTCGAATAAGCGCCCCCTCTTCTTCCCCTGTTTTATGGACGACTACTGAGACAATAAAACTGATGTATAGTTTTGGTCGTGTTCAATCACAAGCAAGTGGTTATCGACTCATTCAAATACTGCACATTGACCGTCGCAACGGATGGTAGTGAAGATCTGCTGATTAGTAAGTAGTAGTAAGTTGTAGTAAGTAGTAGTGGTAAGTAAGTAGTAGTGAAGATCTGCTGATTAGATTCATTGCCTAAAGCCCAACCAGACTCGTGCAGCAGGCCTAGACCGGATAAACAGATTACGTTGTGTAGTTCCTCAAGAGAGAGGATCCTTCTGACACTTCTGAGGAACTGACACATGCATATATAGAGGATATTACACGTTGGCTCGAAGATATGAATTTTATGTTCTTGCCACGAGAACATAAAATTCATATCTTCGAGCCAACGTGTAATGTTCTTTTTATTATGTGGAGAAACCAATTCAACAAAAGCAAAAGGCGGGAATCGTGCCGTCATTGAACGATACGACACTCACAAAGGTGACATACGGATAATACGCCACTCGGGTCCCGGATGAAGTGGCGTATGGAATCTACGAGTGGTTTAGTTCCCAGTAAAACACTCTTCTCCATATAATAAATTACAATAAAACACGATCATATCTAACAACGAGTTTTTTGGGGAAAAAAAAAAATTAACAAATAGGTCCGCAATGCGTACTTGAGAGCTTATGCTTAGTTTTATTCCATTCGGTTGGAGTTTGTTTTTAAAAGTCACTATCTGGGGAGTTTTATTGCTATAAGTGAGAAGGTAATCACTGCAAAGATAAAGGATTTACTTTGAAACTGGAGACATTGTTCTCGTGGTAGAAAACTTGTGGCTCCTTGGTCGCATCCTGGAAGTAAAACCAAACAAGAGAGACGGGCTTGTGAGGAGAGTCAGGCTGAAAACCAAGTCCGCACTCCTGGAGCGTCCCATCGACAAGATTAGTCGTTTTTCTAGAGGCTCCTAGATCCACACTGGAAAAGACGTTGTACCCATAGCCGAACAAAACAACTGGAAGTATGAAGAATTTCCTAAGGCTCAGTAAGAGATCGACATCACCAGCTGCTTCGATAAATCTTCACAGACTGGCCGGGCATCTACCATTACTAAGCATTCTAACGTGGATTCCCTGGAAATATGCAGAACTTTCTCTACCATCCATAAGACAGGTTGGGGAGGGGGATATTCTCTTTGAAATTGATGTATTCAGTAGGGGTCCAACACCCATTAAGAAAATCAGCACCTTTTGGATCGTAGGAACCTTAAAGCCACTGCATACATATGAGCGTCTTTGATATATTATAATGCCACAGAGTAAATATTAATTAATCAGCTAATGGCCTAGGAAGCATGCTAATCAAAAACAGAAAGTAGTAGAAACCTGTTGCCTTGTTTCATTAGTGTCCATAATTTTGATGCTAATGTTTGTGTGGATAAGGTGCATCAGCTGTCTACTTTACTTTGTTTTTAAACTTTATTTACATAATCGGCTTACACAATCTGTCACCTTACAGTTAGGCCCTGTGACCGTAAACATGGCGGCAACTATCAAGCAAGGAAAAAAAAAAGAATAAACAAACAAATAAAGCAAAAATAACCTAGCAGCGTGCCACATGATCGAGTCAGGAGGGAATGGAGACGAGATAGCGAATTGTTGAGCCGCCTGTTAGCATAGTTAATTCAGCGGCTTTCCATACAATTCAAGATGGCGAATAAAGTGAAGCAAGTCGAAACTTTTAGCTGCGATCCAGATTTTTGTCCTCGTTGCGGATCTATTCTCCCTCTACCTGGCTTAACAGATGTCGTTTCTTGCTGTCTTTGTAACTTTCAAAAGGATACGGCTGGTAAGAGTTCAAAAAGTCCTGTTACTAAATAGGGAAACAGAAGCTTAGCCGCCCTCGACTCGAGCGCTCGAGTACACTGTGTACATGTAGCTACCGTTGTCTGTAGAATGTAAGGACTTTATTTAGTAAAATACAAGGCGACCCTGTGTTTACAGTCTAGGTTATATTCCAAATATTGTTGCTGCTTGTATGTGCGACTGCATGAACGCGCTTCCTCCTAATTAACACACCATTATTCTACATTTTGGAACGAGCTTGAACTTTTTAACGGTGTATGCATTGCTTATATACGCTTATGCTTGCTTCACTAATTTCAGATTTCGAAGGAATAGAAGTGCACTCCAGAAGGGTTTTTAATGTTGCAAAAGAAAAGACAGCAGCACCAAAAGATTCTGAGGAACCAATAGGACCCATGGTATAGGACTTAGTAAACATAACTTGTAATCAACAGATGTCAGTGAGGTCATATGAATCCCTGTACCATTTTCATTCTATTTTGAATTTAGGTTGACAGAAAATGTTCGAACTGTGGTCACGAGGGTATGACCTACACCACACGACAAACAAGGTCGGCTGATGAGGGGCAAACAGTGTTCTATGGCTGTCCACAGTGCAAGTGAGCACCACGTGTATTTTTATTACTATCATTTTTTTTTTCTTTTATCCTGTATTGTTCTATAGTAAATATACGTAATACTTCAGTACTTCTCAATGCAAACGCCTACAGAGTAAGATTTATTCATATTTGATTATGAGTGTGTTGGGGAGGTTGCAATAAGCAGAATGCTCAACCACAGGCGGCCCAAGCTCTCAATGTTGTCGGTTTTTTTTTTTTTTTTTTATGCGAACGTTCAGGCTAACGTGACATATGGCATGTACTATTACATAATGACCGAATTTGACCACGCGAAACATGACTCACGCCTTGCAGTATATGGAGGTGTTGTGTTACAACGGTTTGAATTTATAAAGGTTTGTATGGGAATGCAACGGCTTTGCTTGAAAAGCCAATTATTCTTATATTTTGTGAATAAAGTCTACTTACCCTGTTGCTGTGTTGTATTCTTTGTTGTTTGCCAGCTCCTTGGGCCGATCTAACGCGATTTCGGCGAGTTATCGTTCTGTGGGTTTCCACTACTAAAAGAAAGACAAGGCCGGACACTGATTTCCGGAGTGCCCGCCGCTCGAAGCGAATAAATCCACTGAAAATAACCCTGCCGGCTCAATTCCTCCGTAGAATCGAAGAAGAAATGTTGAAGTTCCATGTCAGTTCACTCGCTATGCGATTCCGTCCACAACGCCTTCGCAACGATACATTTATTTTGAGATTGCTTCACTCGTAAACCCGAAAACAGCCGCGTCACAAAAGTTAGGACACTTTCGTGGTGTTGGGTAACTATAATTAACCCGACCGGGGGTAGTCAGCAACGATTTGTCAACGGTCAAACCAAAATGCTCCCCGGGTACCCTCGTGCTTTAGTTGTGAAACCCATAGAGGGAGTGCCCGGTTACCCGGGGAGCATTTTGGTCTGACCGTTGACAAATCGTTGCTGACTACCCCCGGTCGGGTTAATTATAGTTACCCAACACCACGAAAGTGTCCTAACTTTTGTGACGCGGCTGTTTTCGGGTTTACAAGCGAAGCAATCTCAAAATAAATGTATCGTTGCGAAGGCGTTGTGGACGGAATCGCATAGCGAGTGAACTGACATGGAACTTCAACATTTCTTCTTCGATTCTACGGAGGAATTGAGCCGGCAGGGTTATTTTCAGTGGATTTATTCGCTTCGAGCGGCGGGCACTCCGGAAATCAGTGTCCGGCCTTGTCTTTCTTTTAGTAGTGGAAACCCACAGAACGATAACTCGCCGAAATCGCGTTAGATCGGCCCAAGGAGCTGGCAAACAACAAAGAATACAACACAGCAACAGGGTAAGTAGACTTTATTCACAAAATATAAGAATAATTGGCTTTTCAAGCAAAGCCGTTGCATTCCCATACAAACCTTTATAAATTCAAACCGTTGTAACACAACACCTCCATATACTGCAAGGCGTGAGTCATGTTTCGCGTGGTCAAATTCGGTCGTTATGTAATAGTACATGCCATATGTCACGTTAGCCTGAACGTTCGCATAAAAAATAAAAAAATAGAAAAAAACCGATAACATTGAGAGCTTGGGCCGCCTGTGGCTCAACATTTAGAATGCCCCCAGAATCAAGCAGTACATATTATTCTGTGATGCAGATTTAAATATAAAAATTACTGATTGGAAGCTTATTTTTTAATTTAATTTTTTTTTTTTTTTTCATTTCACAGGATACAGGAAACAGAGTACTCATAGAATCTTATATAAATACTTCACTTTTGTAAATTATTGGTATGCATGCACCTGGATGGATGCAGTCAATGGATGTTATGTGGCAAACCCGAGTAAAACCTGACACAGCAAAATTACCAACATGACTGCAGCACAGAGCTAAAACGTAGACTGCCTGTTCTGAAGTCTGACTCGCAATGCCAATTCACCAGGCCACTATACCTCCCATTTCTTTTAGAATACCTATTTATTTGACTTCCTGTGTGATAACTAGTTACATCCTAATCGTCTGCCTCTTAGTTCACTTTGATTGACTTGTGTGATTAAGTCTCCTATGTTTAATTGATCGTAGTGAAAATGCAAATAGTCATTTTTCTAGACCTTTTGAAACCCTTTGATACAGCTAAGAAGTCCAGTAAGGGGAAAAGCTCCAACACATGACAGTGATTAAACAGCAACCGCAGTTAAGAGGCTGCTAAAATTGCAGTGAAGGACAAGGTTGTGTTGAAATTCTGTTGGTGATTTGAGGACCTTTTAAATTGCAAAATAAAAAGGTTTGAAATTTTGAAAAGGGCATGCATAACCCTCTAACAGTCCCTGAATCAGTTAACCAGAGGTATAGCCCTTTTGCATGACCCTGTGTCAATTGTGAAAAATATCAAATAATATGTTGGACCACAAGTCATGCAGTGGGACAGATCAGAAGCTGGTTTTTACTCCATCACAGTTTCTATAATATAAAGATTATCTTTTTTTTGGCTGAAAAATGAAAGAATTACTAAATGAATGTTGTAAAACAGCAAATTAAATAAAAAGCTGGAAAATAAAACAAACAAACAACAACAAAAAAAACAATTTTAAAGCTTTCAATGGTGTGTTATCCTTTGTCCTATGTTTTTCTTTTTGTGTAGTTCCAGCAAATATCCATACCCTCACCATGAGATTGAACCTTCCTCTCCCCCCACCCACCCCTCTCCCCCTTCGGATCCGTCTGGAAATTCCAGGTTTGGTTCATTCTTTTCCATTGCAATTTAGCCCCCTTGGGGTGGGTATTAATATTCTCTGTAACCTGACACATTTTCAATGAAAAGCTTATACAACTAATTGAAAGTAACAATTTTAGGCTGATATTGTTTTTAGCTGATGATACAAATATGTCAAACATCTCATAAAGATACTGTACTTTAGCCAAACAGACTTTTCTCTTTTGTTGAATTTATGCAAAATATACACCTGTAAGCTTTTCTTGAACAAATAAATTTAAAATGCACAAAAGATCTAAATTTACGGGATATGGAATATCAAGACCAGAAATTAACGGGATATGGTATACCCCCTCCCCCCCCCCCCCCCCCCAATTTCACAGGGGTTTCAACAAGGGCCAAGCACTGGGCAAATTGACCGGCTGTGAGAATGATTTGGTCTGCCTGGTTTGATCATCTAGTGGAAAGTTAATGAAACCCCTCCTTTAATGGAGTCTCAATATTGTTTGGAGTCATTTATCTCATTATATGATTTCCAAAAAAAAAACAAAAAAAAAATTAAGAGAACGAGAGAAAAGGAAAGAAAAGAAGCAAAGGAGATAAACTAAATAGAAGAAAACGAAAACAAATTCGATGACCGGGTTAAATCCAATTTTCTTTTGCCAAGTCCACCGATTCCAGTTTTTCATACAAGCGTGGTTACATTTCATAAACTCTTTAAGCGTGGTCGCTAAGTCGATGTTTTCATGATCGCTTAGTGCTGTCTCCAGTTTCAGAGTTCTTTTTGCAGAAGAGAAAAGGTAACTTGGATCTTTACTTTAGTAACGCTAGCCTTTCTACTTTAACAAAAATTAACTGTGTCGTAAGATGCAACGATTTCTCTTGGAATTTTTTTTACTTGCTCCGTATTACCTCGTGATCGTTTTGAAGCAATCGCTCGTCAGCTGATTTAAGAAGGAGATAGGAGGTTCTTTGTTGGTTTGTTTGTTTGTCTGTTTATCTGGGGTCAGAGATAAGGATGTGACGTGAACAGAGTTGGATTGATATTACAGTACTCAGTGTATAAGTTTACTCATTTCTTATTATTCAGTTTATAATTTGATAAATTGTTAGAGCAATCAGTCCGTAAAAATTATTTACATGCTTCTAACTTGACTGGAGGCAATCCTCTGTTCCACTGATCATTTCTTTTCTAGGGGAGAGAATGACCAATACATGTAAGCCTGCTAAACTTATCCTGTGATCTTTATTTCATTGCTGGCTGCCTGAGTTCTCTGTATTTTACTAAATATGAGTTTGTTAACTATCCACTCTAAAAGTTGTCGTCATGGCTGTTTACATCTTCACACTATACCCACACAGTTCATTGAATTCATTTACGACACACATCTCGGCTCAATTTTAATATTCGTCTTTCCCCATGCAGATTTCATGAACCTATCATTTGCAGGCTGTGGTTTTCTTGGAGTTTACCATCTTGGAGTTGCAGCCTGCCTGTCATCACATGCGCCGCAATTTCTGAAGAATGTGACAGCTTTCGCAGGGGCTTCTGCAGGATCTCTGGTTGCCGCAGTATTGGCAACATCAGCCCCACTGAACAAGTGTTCCGACTATGTGATTGACCTTACTCATGATGCTCGCAGACACCCTCTGGGACCTTTTAATCCACAGTTTGACTTAGTAGGGAATCTAAGAAGAGGACTTGAGCTTCATCTGCCATCTAACTCACACAGAGTTTGTTCAGGAAGGCTATTTGTCTCTGTAACAAGTTTAAAAGACAGGAAGAATGTGATTATATCAGAGTTTGATTCAAAGGAAGAGTTGATCCAGGTACATGTATAATCAAACATAGCCTTTTATTACTCCAAAATTGTTATAGTCTCCTTGATGTTCACCATTGTAATACAAATAACCTCCCTCAAACATTGGAGGGAAGCCCATTTTCATCAGTGAATGGCTTAACAACAACATTCTTTTTATACAAGACCTATTGAACAGCAATGGCCAGTTTATGTCTTATCAAGAATTTAAAAACAAATTCGCTTGCAAATCAAACTTTCTCCAATTTTATCAAGTTGTAAGTGCGATACCAAAGCATCTAGCCACAAAAGCGAAAAACACATTACCACCAGAAAGCGAACCATACATCGAGAACAACTCCCTTTTCCAACTAGACGACTTGACAGAAATTAACTTAGTCAAAGCCAAAACTAGGGACTTCTATTGTTTAATTAACAAAAAAATTCACACGAGGTGTCAAACTGGCCCAACGAAATGGAATCAAACCATGCAGTTGGATGGGGAGACATGGAAAAAAATATTTTCCTTGCTGAAAACATTTGTAAGGAAACTAAATTAAAAGAATTTCAATTCAAACTTATTCATAGAATTGTTGTAACAAAAAAGGAACTTTTTAGATACGGAATCAAAACTGATGATGAATGCTTCTATTGCGCTGAACATGATTCAATTGATCACACATTTAATGATTGCGAATTTGTTAAGAGCTTTGTTAAAAACGTCATCGACTGGTTTAATGCTGTCAATAATTTGAATTTTAGTCCAACAATAGAAGAAAAACTATTTGGCATCATGCCCGGCCCATACGATAAAACATTATTAAAGAAATTTAATTATACGATCTTGTTTATGAGATTCTACATCTATACTTTTACGATGCAAAACAAAGCTATTCACCTCTCCACTTTCGTTGATAAAGTGTTAACCAAATACAGAATAGAACATCTTTCTTAATAATTAAATAGGAAAATACACCCCTCCTCCTAAGCATTATAAGTGACATGCACTTGTATACACACCTATTTCACTTAAATATTATAATTGGCACTAGTAACAATGTAAATACTGTACTTGTAAACACATTTATATTATATTATATTATATCATATCATATCATATCATATCATATCATATCATATCATATCATATCATATCATATCATATCATATCATATCATATCATATCATATCATATATCATATTATATTACTTATATATTATAATCAGCACTTGTAATAATGTAAATACTGCTCTTGTAGCAATGTAAATACTGTACTTGTAAACACACCTACATCACTTATATATTATAATTAGCACTTGTAACAATGTCAATACTGTACTTGTAATCACACTTATATTACCTATACACAGTAATTAGCACTTGTAACAATGTAAATACTGTACCTGTAAGCACATGCAGATAACAAATAAAATTAAATTTAAAAAAAAAAAAAAAAAAAACCTCCCTCAAAAGTACAGTCAGCTCCATGCTCCTGCTCTGTACTATGTTTATGGATGGGACCCTTTAAAATTGTTAGTTGATGTCTTTGAAATCAGCAGGTTAACCTATTAAGCATATTTGATCATGTTCGTCATGTGGAAAATTGCACTATATTTAAGTGTTAATTATTGTTGTTGTTGTTGTTGTTGTTGTTATTATTATTATTATTATGAGAAGATGAGTTAAATTAATTAACTGAACTAAATTGATCACTCAGCCCTGATGATGAAAATGATTTATTGAGCGAAATTTAAAGTCAAAGTTTAAATTTTTTTTTTTTTTTTTTTTAATTTCTTGAATCATAATTTGCCTTGTGGCATTTGTTAGTAAAAGTTGTAAACACAGAGGTCTGCAAAGATCATTTTTTTACTTTGCAAGTAGTGTTTAATTTGAGACTTTGATTGACGGGGTGATTGTTTAACTGTGATTGATTTGCATGTGTACTGAGTTTGTGTTACACGGTATGCTTTAGAGGGTGTTATTACTACAATATTTTAGTTTTCTACCAACTGTTGTTTAAAAATTGAGTGATTGTTATTAAATCTGACTCTATATATTTGTTTCACCTTTCTGCTACTACAAGGTTTTACTGGCAAGTTGCTACATTCCTTTTTATGCTGGACTGACATTTCCTCAATTCAAAGGCCAGGTAAATAAAGTTACAAAATTAATCATCTGTTCAATCTATCAACTTTGATGAATTTTTAATTACCCTCTATTTATATTATGAGCAATGCACCAAGTTAAACATGATTTCCTATAAATGTAGTCGACCAGGCATGGTATTTATTCATTGCTTGACTTTTAGATTGAAGTAACTTGTAGTTCAATGGGTCAATAGCTAAAAATCAGCTCAGCCAATCAGATTGCTCTATTGCCTGTCCAATATTGTCACTTTTAAGAGTACAAATATTTGGTCAGCTGTACTGTCCCAAATGATGCTGCTAACCACTCCTAAAGGCTTATTATTAAGTGTTATTGATTACTTTTCAAAACAAAGTAAATGTTTTTGTATAGAAGATTCGAACTTTTTCTTTTTCTTCAATTCTTACTCTCTTGTCGTCGTTCTATTTTTGAGTACACCAGTCAGAATTGCCTGCTTGAAGTTTACTTTTTGTTTCCAGTCTTTGATCCCCTGATTTGTTCTAAAAATGTTCTGTCATGAAATAAATCCCTTATTAACTGTGGTGGTGTGGGACCATACTGAGACTCACAGGGAGAATTATAATAATATTATTATCAGCACTTAGGCTTTCTCACCCAGACCTCACTCTACTCTGTCTGTATTGTCAAGACCTTGGACCGATAACATCCTGGTACAGCTTGCATGCTTGGTTAATAATTGTTTCATTAATATTATGTGTATTAGTTGTAAAAAAAAAAACTAAATCATCTGGTCAAAAAGGTATTATGAAACTACTAAGGGCATGACTGTATTTCACTGCTTTTTACTTGGCAGAGCATTGATTGATTAGTAACCACCCTCACCTTTTGGTTTGTCCTCACAATCGGGGCTGTTGAACATCTCTTTTATTTTTTGACAGAAATGGGTTGATGGTGGACTAAGTGATAATTTGCCAAGGCTTCCGTTTGGCCGAACTATACGCATTTCTCCATTCAGTGGTAATGGCAATGATATCTGCCCACAGGACGAGTCGCAGGGCTTTACCAATGTCACATTCCGTAATATGAATGTCTACGTAAACAGGGAAAATCTGCAAAGGGAACTGCAAATATTTATACCTCCCAAAAAGGAAGGAATAGAGAGTTTAGTTCAGTTAGGTTATAATGACACTCTACGGTTTCTTCAAGAGGAGAACCTGTGCAGCTATCCTGTAGCCCCTCGACCATCTGCTTTGCCCATGGAAAATCAAGATTAGAATTTATTATGAAATGGCCTTTTTATATGTACTGTTTGAAACCTATAGTGTCTGCCTTAGTTAGCAATTTTTGTTTTGTTCCAGTACCCTTTGTATTTTAGTCTTTCACCTTTGTAAATCCAGGGAAGATATAGAAAAGGGATTGAGAGGTACTTAAATAAAACAGACCAAGTTGGCTCAGCAAAAGTTTTAAAAAGGTGTTGCCCATTGATTCTAGTTTCTCAAGGCTGTGGTCTAAGAAAAAGTATGAAGAGCCCAAAGGTTCCTAACCATGAAATCCTGGGTGCCCAGCATTTACGCTTATATGAAAAAGTAAGTTTTTCCAGTCGCCCAAAGGCTCAGCTAAGCCCTGTTTCTTCAAGCTGTGTGTTTCCGAGGATTCGGAGGACTGAACCCCAACTCTGTTTGTCGACTTTTTCTAAAACCTGTGTCCAGTTGTCCTTGAACCCAACCTGTGTTCTATATGGTCACACGGGTCGATTCATGTTTTAGTTATTCCAGCTTAAATATGCTGCTGATGTAATGACTGATGCGCAAACGAGCAAAAATATTATATACAGTGGGACTCCGACTTACGGTCACTTCGTTAATGCGGACACCTCGTTATTACGGCCACCCCTTTTTGTCGTGGCGAAACACCCATGCATTTACTATAGGAACACCCCGTTAATGCAGCCACCTCGTTAACACGGCCAACGGCCGCTTTCTGAAATCCCAACCTGTATAAGCCTTTATTATTTTACCCCCTTTATGCGGCCACTCAAACCAGTTATATTCATCGTTCCGTTGTTAATAGTGTATGTGCTGATTGAAGTTTCATTGCTTTAAAGATACATATCTACATTCCGATGCTTATCAAAGAAAAGTTGTTAGAAGTGCAATTGTGAAATATCTGTTTAGAAGTCACTCAATTTAGACCAGTCATGAACTTTTACCCTTGGCCCGTTGGTGACCGTATTAACGGGGTTCCACTGTGTACTAAGCAATTAGATTATGAGCTCGACATTTCTATCGCGTGACGGTGGATTTGGGCGCAGCCCGAGTCAGCTTTCTCGCATAGAAATCAAGAGCGAATAATCTAATTGCTTTAGTATAAATCTACTAGTCGTTCAAAACTTTAGAATATCTAAACACTCTTCACAGACACCTCGAAAACGCAAATAAGCGGCCGTCATTCTGTTAACAAGCGCACACTGCTACGCTTCTCACTATCTATCACAGTATAGATAGTGAGTAGCGTAGCCAATCAGAGAACAGCATTTGTAATAGAACGCTAGTAGATTTATGCTAAAAATAAATAGATCGATATAATGAATGGGCAATTTGATATTATGTAGAGCAAAACAGGGTCATGTATACATGTAGACGTGTCTTTTTACTATTTAGTCATTGAATTTAGTTTGAGGGTGAAAATTTTTGTGTCAAAGAAAATATGTATTGCTGAGGCTGTTACTACATTGCATTATTAATAAAATCAATTGGCAAAAATAATTGTTTCTCATTCCAAGATAACCTTGAATACCTTTTTAATTTTTTATATGAGTAGCCAATCTGAGATTGTTAACATGAATACTAATAATCATATCCTTGTGTCTTTGTTTTGTTTTGATTACAAGAGAACAATACGCAGCTCCAACTGTTGCGACTGAAACAAGTTTTGGTAAATTCAGTTCAATTTTCTTATTGGAACGCCGAGTTCTATCGGGACTACTGATTGGTTGTGGCTGAAATGACTGCTAGTGAACATTGATCGACTAATTCAATCGAAAACGATTGTAAGCGGAAACTTTTTGTTTCAGCCGACTTTGATGCCGGCAGTCCGACCAACCAACTTAAAACCGGATTTGGCTGATCGAACGCGGAAAAACCCAACCAACCTTAGTTGTTTACCAGTATACTTATGCAAATAACCAACCTTAATTGTTTACCAGTATACTTATGCAAATGATGCAATCTGATTGGCTGAGCTATCGTATACTACCAGCCATTAGTGTGCAGACCCTGTGCAGTGGCCAGGGGTCGTTCATAGGCAAAGTTTTCTCATTTTTCTGGATAGTTCATTTCCCAAGCTATAGAACACTTGAGGAAGGAAACTGACCGTTATGCGACTTTAATACTTAACCCTTTGACTACCAAATTTTCACAAGAAAGCCGTTTTTTGCCGTTAAATCATGACGCTAAATGGGCCTTAGTCTTGCCACAGGCGGCCCAGACGTTGAATACGATTAATACGTGACATTAGGCCGTTGGCGATTGCGTTGCAATTTTAGCCCTTACGAAATTGTATACGTGTATGCCTAGGGCTTATATATAAGCGGTAGTTTACGGTATTCGGGAGTTTTGAGAGCACGGGGGAAGCTAGGGTTGCCTTGACTGCACCAAATTCAAAACCACTCTAGCACTTCACCGCGGACCTCTTTAGAGCTGTATCGAAGTAGGAGAGAATTAGTTGTGCCGAGGTAGATGTCTTTTTACTCTGACGTTTCAGTACATTGCACCTTCGAATTCTATCGCTCTTTGAAGCCTTTTTTGTTTAATTTTTTATTTTTAATTTTTTTTTTTTTTTTTAACCCAGGCATGGTACGATGGTGGTTTCACTGACAACCAACCACTTCCCCCCACGGGATTTACGATAAGAGTGTCGCCGTTCAGCGGGAATAGCGAGATCTGCCCGCGGGATGAATCCCGCGTCTTTTCGGAAATGAACTGGAGGAACATGCATGTGTACGTCAACAGAGAAAACATGCGAAGGGCAAGAAACATCTTGTATCCACCAAGAAAACGACTATTGACTCAACTTTATGGGAATGGCTATAACGATGCGCTGCAATATATCAAGGAAAGTCTACTGGCCTAGCAATACTAGATTTTTGTGGGGACTTTTTTTAATACAATTGTGTGTTTTTTGGTACTGGTTTGTAGTGAGATTTGTAGTCCAGCATTGGGAGATTTAAGATTTGTGTAGGAGTACGTGACACACCCATCTCATTCCATAAGCTACCCTCTCTACCCAAAACGAACATAAGACCGTGACGAGGGCTCTGGAAACGTCACTGGTTTGAAATTCGAAAATCATACTCGTCATCAATCTCGTGCTCATAGTCGTGCCAATCTTAAAAGTCCTTTCTTCCGTGTTGAGTGTGAACAACTTGCCTACTAATGCCTGCACATCTAAATTGACTGCGGGAAAGCTGTGGTTGTAAATCGCCAGTTTAAGGCCAACAAGGGCAGCTTTATCTGGTAAGACATGTTTCGATGTGGTTTACATCGTCATCAGTTACTGGAAATGGCTCGAATGGGTACAGCCAAAGCCAAGAGATTATGATATATCGAGAAAAGTCGATTGATGGAGAATGACTAAATTTTTTGTGTGTGCGTGGGCGTGTACGTGTTTGTTACTGTTTTTAGGATAGAAGGATAGAACTATTTAATAGCTAACCGCAACCAATCAGATAAAATGTAAACATGTTCTAGTTAGACAAGGAAGTTGATGAACCCAAGTTGTTTAGATATCGCTAAAATGACCGTGCAAAATAGGAAATGAAATTAAAATGTGTCACAGAATGAACGTTTTTCTGGCTGAAGTAATTCTAAGCTAGGTTGAAGCAACCTAGTGTGTTAAAGTGTAACATTATTGGAATGTCCGCATAAGAATGGTAACTTTTGTTTTGGTCTTAAGACACTTAAACGAAAAGCGCTCTAAACATGTAAGGGTTGGTCGTGACTGAGGAAAATTGCGACACACTACGAACAGCAAAACTGAAAAGACAGGCTAATTTTATCAAGATGCGCCGCGCGTACACAAACACGGTTCTCTTTATATCGTGACCAAGGGCGTTAGGAATATTAAACCCCGTTCAAGGAAAAGTCTCGAAAATGGATACCCCGCTCTAGATCAGGAATTCCAAAATCACGACCCCGTTGGGCGGGTAAAATAGGTACTGTGGGGGAGTACCCCGGGATCTCGTGCAGGGGAATCACATGATTATCGTGAGTTCATCGTTTTCGGAAAGCTCCGTTTTCAAAATGTTTTCCTTCAACACGAAAACGCAAAGCCGGCGTTTTCAAATTTCTCCTGTTTGAAGAGCGTTTTCGAAAAGCTCCGTTTTCGTGACGGTTATTGTGGAGGGTAGGCCTAACCGTAGAAATAAAGCTGCGTTTTCAAATAGAATAGTAATAGACTGGATTTCTTCGGTTATTTTATGCCACATATACAGTTTTGTGTATTTTCCAAGATATGTAACTGTTTTTATCATGGAAACTGTCTACTTCTTGTTGCTTTTTTCTGTTTTTGT
The DNA here is from genome assembly GCF_042242905.1 of Orbicella faveolata. Lineage (NCBI taxonomy): Eukaryota > Metazoa > Cnidaria > Anthozoa > Scleractinia > Merulinidae > Orbicella > Orbicella faveolata. The sequence goes on from NW_028301553.1 coordinate 30,566,931, forward strand.
TTTTTTGTTTTTGTTTTTGTTTTTGTTTTTGTTTTTGTTTTTGTTTTTTTTTTCCTTTTAGGATAAGTTCTTCAATGAGTCACGAGATTCTAATCAATAAATGTTATGGACTAATATACTGGGTCAATAATGAAGCATATGTACTTGAAGTTTGCACGAGTGACAGCTTTACCTTGGGAATTCACACGTGTTTATGAAGAATAGTCCATTTAGGAAAAGATTACTTCCTTTCGTTTGTATTTTCGGAAATGAAAATGTCATCTCGCTTCCTCAGGTCGATTACAGTTTCCGATCGATATGGCGCACTTTAGCTAAAAAGCACCAGATAACAGAAAAGATTACAAGCGATTTTCTGTGATTTGTGTCAAGTTTTCTTTTCGGGGTTCGGTAGTGACGATCAATGACTGCATGCTGCGAGAGACAGAACCTTCTGTTGTGCTCACAGTTCGTTGTATAAAATCTAAATGAAAATGGCTGCACTTACCAGCCACCAAAAGTGAAGATAAACTGTGGTTTGATTGATTTTTCGTCCCTGCTCAGTTTGTTTATTTGCTAATAATGCCCCTTTTCCATTTGGCTTAGTTTTTCCCATTTTCTTATTTGACGAAAAAATGCAAACAAATCGTCAAGTATTGATTTTTCATTTTAACTTATCCTCATCATCACATCTAAATGGGTGACCACTTGTCAATAATACGTGCCAGTAATTTCTGGTTTAATTTTCGTTGCCTTTTAATATGAAATTACTGTTTTTATAAGCTAACTTATGACGAGATTTTAATTAAATGAAATTCTTTTTGATGGATCAGAAATGTTTCCAGCTGCCTTTTGAAACACCCCATGCAAATTAAATACTCACTTTTTGAATTTGCGATTTGTTTGGCAAATCAAATAGTCAAATACAAAAATAGTTTGCCAATAGATTATGTTTATTCGGTGGCAAAACATGTCAACCAGCAAGTGCCTTCCATCGACCCAGCGTCCTTCCTTCTCAATGGTACGGACCCCGGTACGTAATTCGAACTCGTATTTCGAAATCCACGTTACATCGAACTCAAAACCATTTTCCTTAGATTTGTTCTTCAGTCACTTACTATCGGCTACTTCCAACTCCCGCTATTTCGAATTATTTTTCGATTCCCTGCGATTCGAAATAGCGGGATTCAACTGTATTTGCTTTTTGTAAGCGCCGCGAGAAAATATTATGAATTGGGTACTAATTTCTTTGAATACAATTCCCCGCCTTCTAGTTAGGAAGATGCTTTCAGTGAACGCCAGTGAAAAATAATTCGAACACAGTTTGCTTGCCCAAATTTAGCCCAGGAAATTTACTTATCTTAAGAGCTGGGGTTAATTAACCGCTTCGCCCCAACTGTTAATTAGTCAAGTTTCGTTAATTACCCTTCACTACCTTTTTTTCCCGGTTTTGTTTTTCTAGAAAATATGAAAATGCTGGAATTATTGATAAGTGGCTTAGAAGCAAAGTAAGCTATCTCAAAATTCATAACTGGAAATATTGTTTTTATTTCGCTAAAAGTAAGTAAATAAAAATAGACCTCCAACCAAAAATGTTCAATAAATCATGATCAATACCTTTTTTGATAATAATCTGGTTCTGAAATAGAGTTTGGAAGTATTGTCTGTTGACCAGTTTTGGAGCTTGACTGACTTCGTCTCGTATCCCTTAAAAGAGCTTACAAAATTTTATAGTAACCTATCTTTGTAAACGTCCCTCCGGAACAAACATTTTTTTATCATAATAGAATGTGAGCGTGTCTTAGTACGAGTTGTAACGGACGGCTTGCCGAGTCTAACAGTTGGTCAGTAATACATGTCAGCTTTTCATTAAGGTTATTTTAAAAGTTATATGATAAAATATTGATTGTAATCGCTTTTTTCCACATTAATACTTTCACCTGCTGCGTAAGTAGGGCAAAACATTAAAAGGCAATAGATAACCAATATCACTATCTCGATAATTATTTAGGGTGAAATATAATTTCAAATATTATCGTGGCATTATGTTTTAACTGATATCTCGAACGTTAAGGATCAAAAGAGAATTTTGAGGAAAACCAGAGTAAGTTGCACAATATTAATTCAATGTCAGGGAAATGCACAAGATCATTTGGCTTGAGGTTATTGAATTATTTATAAACGTCAACTATCACAAATACATCATTGAACAGCTTGCTTTCCATTAAAGGGAACAAATAACACTTTTCTGCTGTGCCAAATGACCAATTGCCACGAAAGTTCACCCATCAATTGCCACTTCGTTTTCTGATACTGTTGGCCTCAGCTGAGACGCAAAACGTCGCTTTGGACGTCGCATCATCGTCTTTTCACGTTGATAAAGTGAAACAATGAATACAACACTTCAAGAAAACGATTCCAGCTTAGACAATTGTCTGGAGTGCGAGCTGCAAGATTGTCCGGTTGGATTAAGTCAAACATCACAGGTTATTTTCACTTCGATATGTCTCATATCAGGCATTTTTGCAATTGGGGGAAACTTTGCGCTTCTGATAGCCTTTTACCGTACCTCAGCGTTGAGCACGAGGGTTAATGCTTATTTCATTGCTTCGCTCGCTTTTGCCGACTTCATGATCGGGTTGACAATGACGCCATTGTACATCTGTTACGCAGTAGCTTATGACACATTGTGGCTCATCAAGCTGGAAGGATACCTCTGGATTGTGACAGTAACAGCGACAACTTACAGCTTAAGCGCCGTGAGTTTTGATAGGTTTGTAGCGGTCGTGTACCCCCTGCGTTACCACGGAGTCATGACGGAGAAACGATGCCGTGCTGTTATCGTTTTTATTTGGTTTGGATCCGTTATCTTTGGCTCGCCCAGGCTCGTTCTTGATGACTTTGTAAAGCTAGAAAAACTATGGATCACCTGTTCTGTTGCCACGGTGGCAATTCCTCTCACGATCATGTCTTGCTGTTATGGCAAAATTTTCTCAGTTGTTCGGAAACAGAGTCGTGCAGTTACCGATTCACATTTATCAAGAACAAGCGTCGGCAACAAAAAGGCTGCTGTGACCATCGGGATTATAGTCAGCTTGTTTATTGCAACCTTTCTCCCAAGCGTTGTTGTATACTTTATGCTTTTATTCGAAAATGATCTCTGTAAGGAACTCATACTAAATGATGTGTGGTTGTGGGTTGCCCTTGTATCGTTTACCCATTCTGCATTTAACCCTTGGGTTTATGGACTCAGGTATAGAGAATTAAGACATGCCTTAAAACAGATTTTTCTTAAAGGCAATGCTTAGTGTTCGTTTTCTCTTCAGATGCAACTGTGATAAAGTTGAACCTTTCCTCACGGACACTTGCGTAGTAATACAGACAATTCCATAATACAGGCAGTTCTCTTGCTCTCAGAGAAACCAACTTAACCAGCACTGCATAAACCTGACACCTGTAATACAGACGCTCAGCTCTGCCACACGTACTGGTGTCACTCCTTTTAAAGATCATGTTTTAGACTATACCTCTGTACAAAGCGTCTGAATTTGATTTCTTGTCTCTATGTTTTCTTAGCCGTTTGAACTCTAAGCTAACAGACCTAAATAAAGAGTTATAATAAACATGTTTCTGTTTACGTTTAGAACTATACACCGAAGTATTATTCAGATCTCTACTGAATTTCTAATTTATTTTATTCAGATTTCTTTTGTGTACATAACTGAATTTTGGGCGCTAAGAGCACACATATAAATATATGATTAGGCATATCTTATACTATAGATATTTAATTGTATTGTTTTTTGTGACAATGCAATTTATTTTATTATTTATTTATGTTTTTCAATTTCATACACGTTCGTATTTTGATCAACCTTACCTAGCTCCTAGGCGGAATGTGTTTCGATTGTTTCATTATGTTTTTAACTAGTGTAGACAGCAGTTTTTGACATTTTTTTTTTCGGTTATTTTCCCACACAGATGAGCGATTGCCTTCATTTTCTCTTCATTTTCTAATTTTCAAAGACCGTGCTGGTCAACCGCAGCCATTTTTGATGTCATCGAAATTATTGATATTGCATGGTGAAGGAAAATCATATTGCCTTACTGTAAGTTGTGCTCCTGAAAGTATGTTTAATTATCCTTAGTAGTTTCACAAGGATTATACTTCAGAATCGTCGCCTCATATAACAATGTGTAAGTGGTTACGTACACATTGTTATGTTCGTCTCCTTTATGTTCGTATGGTTTATCAGCTTTATGGGTCTCATAAGTTAAATATATACATATATAGTAAATCAATAGTAGAAATGAAAAGATGATCCATCTTGTACTGCAGGCCGCAAGCGGCTCTGGCAAAATCTGAGATGTTCTTAGTTTCGACATGTTCCCAATAAAATATAACAGTCAAACTCTCTCATGTAAACAAAAACAAAGGTGTGGCTGACTAGGGCCCCTTAATATGTTCTGCCTCCGTTAGTAGAATCACTTAAACCGCAATCAATTAGCCTAGGGGGGCAATTCAAGGCAGACACAAAATGTAAGTTATACTTTGGCCGTGTCTTCCTCTTCTCTTTAGAAACGAGCTGGCTTATGCGATGAGTTAGAACAGTCTCTCTGTTAAGTAGTCCGCGTTCAAATATTGGCTGTGGTCATTGTATTCAATTTTTGGGCAGGAAATGTTCTCGTCATATTGCGTCCTTTTCTATTCCTAATACGAGTGCCGGCGTGCAAGACTCATTAACAATCAGCGACCAGGTTGCTTGCATTAAAAAGATCGATTTGCCTCTGGGCTTTAATCTAATTTGTGTTTTGTTCCCCCCAGAGGAAGATGATGAATGGTTATCCGTAAAAGTAGTAAAACGTGCTTTCAAATGAAAGCAACAAACAATCGATTTGACATATAAGGTTTTTCTTTAAATTTCTGGTTTTCACTATTATGAATATGAGAGAGAGCCTGGTACAATTTCAGCCTGATAATAATTCTTAGACTGAGGTTAGAACTAGTCAAGAATTGCAAATGGTAAACACATTTTCCATTCGGATATTTCGGTTGGAAATTTTGGACTACCTTTCAAGATGTTCCGTTTATTTCGGAAATTCTCCGGTCGATCGACCAAAAATTGACCATCTTGCGGTTTAAATTCTGACCGAAATTTCCCGAATTTCTTAGGCTAATGGTAAAAAACGGCTGTGACTAATGCAACATGTAACAACGGGCCCTTGATAATATGGACCGACTGCTTTTAAACGTATCATGCCCAAATCGAAAACTAAGTGTTGATTGTTTTAACTTGGCGCGCATCAAAATAAAAATTCCATTTACTAAAGCTGAGAAATCTTCCTGACAGTTTTTGTTTGTTAATCAAGAACAAGGATCATACGTAGAGGAGATTCAGGAAATGATGAACCTTAAAACACATTTTTCATCGAGGAGCCCGATCGAGTTGATACGAAATTTATTACAGGGAAGATATCATTCACAATACTGTATGATGATGGTGTAAATACATCTTTTGATTTCTCACTGCAAAATCAATATTATTTATTTTAGAGCGGACATATGGTTTTTCACAATGTCGATCTGCCTAATGCACCTATATACAGTAGCTCGGTCCGCTACACAATTAACGTAAGGGCCCATCCACATTAAGCTGGCAAAATGTGTTAGGCTGTACTAAAAATTACGCTAAATCTTGCTTGCACAAGAATTTAATTTTGGTCAAAGCGAACCGTAAAAATCGACAACCTGTTTACTTACCGCAAAATGTCAATCACATACGAAATTAAAAACCTGCTGTTCCCTGTGAAGCACCTTAATCGATGTTTTACTTGAAGTTTTTTGATCGATCTACCACACTTAGTTAAAAAACTGCCTGCTTAGGAGCAGAACGACGGCGCTTAAGCTTTTGAAGTTTGGGAGGGGTAAACGAATTTGGTAGGACTGAAAATTACCGTCCTTTCTTGAAACGTGAAATTATATTGACAGATATTTTTGCAAAATAATAATGATAATAATAAAAACTCGCCTAGTGTAGATGGGCCCCTAAGATACACCTTGATATCACCGAAAGACACTGGGCCATAATCTTTTATATGAAGCTTATAGTTAAGTTTAGTTGGATTTTCATGTGAGGAGTCTTTGAAAGACTCATTTATTTAACGTGCCTGAGATTTCGTCGGCCTGGCATTGATGCCATCTTCATTTTAGTTGCCGGTGATAACATAACCGTTCAGGCCATGACATCTTTTAATCGATGACAGCAATCTTCTCAAGAGCTCTATCACTAGGAAGATCACACTAAAAGTAATCAATTTTACGCTACAAGTTTACGTTTCAGCTTAAACATCTCTTTTTTTTAACGGCGTTAAGATCGACAAAGTTCTCAAGTTTTAAATAGATCATCTTACCACTTTTTTTTTAATCGGGAATCTCTCATAATGAGAGCACATATGGAATTTTGTTGTTGATAATGTAAAAAACTCACGGCAGTACCTGAATTAGTTTAACCTGTTTGTTGATGTTGTCCGGGTATCATATTACAGTTTTTCCAAAAAGGGCCATAAAATCTTTTCTTAATTCCCGATAGCGGAACCCGTATACCCATGGATTGAACGAAGAATGGCAGAAAGACACAAGAGCTGCCCATAGCCATACATCATTAAGTTGATATTCTTTGCAAAGGTTATCCTCAAATAAAAGCATGAAATATACCACCGCACTTGGAATAAATGTTACAACGAAAAGGCAAACTATAATGCCAATTGTCACGGCAGCCTTTTTGTTCCCCAAGGTGTCTCTTGAGGCGTTGGGGTTCTTCCATTTGCCACTTTGTTTCCTGACTATGGCGAAAATTCTCCCGTAGCTTAAAGACATGACAAGTAAGGGGATCCCAACTGTGGCAACAGAACAAGCGATCCACAGTTTTTCTAGTTTCACGAAGTCGTTAAGAACCAGTCTTGGTAATCCAAAAATGACAGATCCCAACCAAATTAGTAGAACAACAACACGGCACCGCTTCTTGGTCATAATCTGGTGATAGCGCAAAGGATATAAGACTGAAATCAGTCGGTCTAGACTCACAGCGCTTAAACTGTGAGTGGTGGCAGTGACTGTAACGATCCAAAGAAAACCTTCCAGCTTGACGAGCCATAATGCATATGGGTCATGAATTGTCGCGTAACAGATATACAATGGAGTCATTGTTAATCCTATAACCATGTCGGCGACTGTTAACGACAGCATAAAATAGATATTTACCCGTTTGCGAATCGTTTCACTGTGAGAAAAAGCGATCAGAAGAGCCAAATTTCCTCCGGTCGCCAAAAAGCCACAGATCGAGCAAAGAAAAATAAAGAAAACCGTAGACATGTTGCTAAAGCCATGAGTGCAATTCGCCGGCGCACAATCTTCACACACATCGAATTCAGCCATGATTCGTTCGATCAAATGTTTCCTGACAGGAAAACCTGTTTGTGGCCACAAAAAATTCTGCACTTCTTTTCACACCTTGGGTTCAAGTACTCTAGAAGCTGAAAAGCAAAGTTCCTCGCCCCCGTTGTGATATTTACATAATAAAAGAGATCTCAAACTTTTAGCGTCTAAACATTACCATTTCAAATACAGGTGAAGTCATTTGGGTTGCAGCTGATAACACAAATCGTTTGAATCTCGTTACTTCATTTTAGCTGAAAGTCGGTTTTCAAGAAAATGGAAGCTTTCAATAGGAAGTTATTTTTGTGCGGGTGCAGTACACTAAATCTTCCATGCTAAGTCATTCTCCATACAATGTTTTTGGGTTGTTGATAAAATAGCCTGCGAGAAGGCGGATTTCTCATGTCCTTTCCCGTAAAGAATAAAACAAAGCAATAAAAGAGAAGACAAAACAAATAGATTAAACTAAAGCAAACTTCAATGAGGTTGTCCGTGATGTGTTTGCGTTTGACCGCCTGTCTCTAAAACTAAAAAGCAAATATGTGACACGGCACAGTCAGCCCTTTAATTAACAAATAAAGAAGCCTCGACTGTGTTCTGTTCTGTTGTAAAGCACGCAGGAAGCGGTAGAGCACGAAAGAAGTGTAGGGGAAAACACGAGACGTAGTCGAGTGTTTTTCCCAACTTCTTGAGTGCTCTACCGCTTCCTAAGTGCTTTACAACAGAACAGAGCACAGTCGAGGCTTCTTTATTTGTCTTATGATAGAGAATTCGATAATTTCCCCACGGATTCGGCTGAATTTTCAAATCAAACTTTATTTTCCAAACGAGCAAAAGTGGCGTCAGCGGTGCACTGTTCTCTGATAAAGCACGCTAAAACAAGCCAATTACAATCCTTGTTAGAATTGTTCAAATAATTTGATTGGTTAACGAAACGACAGCTGTCAATCACAAACTGGACTTCATCTAAGCTTTCAGTTTCGAGTAGTTTGAGCGACTTTCGAGAGAAGAACGATGCCTTCAAAGTTCGCTTTTAAGTTAATTTTTAAATACGGATCTAAAGGCAGGTAAAGGTTTATAGTCCCGAGAGGAATCCGGCCGTATTGTGGCCCATGAAAACGTGCACTTTTCCAGTGGAAATTACGAAACGCGGAGCTCAAAGCTTGCGGATGAAAATGCGAAATGCCGAGTTGAATTTGAAAGGAGCTTCAGTTATTTACAGCTTGTAGCCGCATGCAGCAAGATTGCCCGAACTAGCATAAAAGTTAGAAAGACTAAACGGCTCCCACTGGTTCTACTCCGAGCACAGAAGAGAATATCAGAACAAGCTTTGCACTGACCACTCGTTGGTTCACTTCGCTGAGATGACCGGAGAACAAGCGTTAAGTACTACACTGCATGTAAGTGTCGTTTGAGCAATTGAGCATTTTTACAAAAATAAAGCTTCTCATCATAAACAGAGACAGTTCAATTATTGTTTTCTGTCGTTGTTTTACTTCTTAAGAGTGCCTGCCTGTAAAAATCAGACAAATTCTTAATTTCGCGGCAAGGGTCGAAAATTCGATTTCGCTCATATTCTTATGGTAGATAGGGCTAGGGCATGACAAAAACTACTGGATGGTTTTTTTGGCAAAATATCCTTTTATTTCAAAGAAATATGCAAATTACCAAATTCCGTTAAAATCGTCATTTGACGCACCATTTTGTTAAGCAAGTTTGAGAGCCTCGCATGGAAAACTACATCATTCTTCCGTCTTTAAAACACTCAAATATTTTTGTGCAATTTTTAAATGTGTACTGGGTTGATTTTAGGGAAAGTTGCGTTGTCGTTTTGGGTGCAAAATAATTAAATTTCGAAGACATGTATTTCATTCACTTAAAAGTACTTCGTGAATATAATTAATTTTCACCATGTGCGAAACCTTCAAATGGATCAAGCTTCTGGTGGTTGAATTGCAGAAGGATGGTCTACAGATTCCTGTAAAAATTTCTTTGGGCAAATGATTGTGAGCGACGCGAGAGCTTTTCAAAGTACGTCAAAAATGCAAACATTTGGCCATCCGTCGTCAAATTTCAATTTACGGGTTAGACGTATATTTTAGCATGCGCCACATGACTTGACCTATGTTAAGTTGAAATAGACACAGAGCTGATAATTTCGAAATGTTCTAACCTCATTTGCTGTAAAAGGCAGGTCCAAAGCCGATTTGACGTGTTTCTCTCACCATTCGTCGCACATAAAGCAGAAGTTTGCTTTTGTTTACATAACGTCCGTTGTACATCGCCAACTGTCAACTTATTTAACGGTCGAATACCATGAATCTGTGACCCTCTTTCGACACATATGATCACCACTGCATCTAAGTCAAAAACGGCTAAGTCATTTGTAGATAGTTGCTTGCTTTGCACAACACCAAACTATTACGTTTGATCATCATGGTTTGATGGCTTGAATCCTTGCTTGAAGCGGTTCCTTGTTCGTCACGCAATGCTGTCATTCCATTTTAGGGGGTAGGTGTAGGACAATTCCTATCCTAATACGTAAGGCTCTGTAAGGCTTGGAATCACTGGGAGCACACAATCGTGTTGAGTAGGAAGAGATTGAATTAAGAAATGAAAAGAATAAATAGTTTACCATTGCCCCTGTTGTTATATTTTACTCGATCGACCACCGCTACCTACATGCCCTGCGTAATACTGTAACGCTAAACTCATACCTAGGTCTTTTCGCACTATGCAATTATTTTTGGTTTATACATGTAATACAGTGGGCTACCCTCGGGGAAATGGGTGGTGACCGCTTAATGGGGCTAGCTGCTCAAATAGAGGTTGGTGTACCTTGAATATTTAATTTTTCACCATCTTTCTGCGCTTATGAACATCACTGCATCTAAGTCTAAAACGGCTGAGTCATTTGTAGATAGTTGCTTGCTTTACGCTTCGCCAAAATATTGCGTTTGATCGATTGCTGACCATTGTTGATGAACGTGTCGGCGCAGCACAATCTTACAGCCGTTATTTGTTCGTCACGCAATGCTGTCACGGCATACGCTGCACATTATAATCTATTTTGTATAGAGTACTCTCAGGTTAAGTGAAAGAATTTAATCATTGTTCATCTGTTTGTTCATATATATAATAATATGTATATATTTATATAATCGTGTTCCATAGTGTACGTGGCGTCGGTCCAAATCACGTTTGTTGTACGTTCTGAGGTTTCAGACAACAGCTGATAAAGCTAGTGCCTGTACTCACTAGAATTTTAAGAAAATCGCCATAAACAAATTATAGATCAATGAAGCAAGAACTACCTGAAATAAAAATAGGAAATCACAACGTGTCTAATTCGTGAGAAAAACACACTAAATTTAATTAGTAATTACGTGAGTAAATAGCCCTGGCCATGCCATTTTATTTGGCGTATTTTGTTTGCTTGGTGGCAAGGCATTGGTATGTAACAGAAAATAGTGGACTGTTGTCAATACAGTCCAAAATTATCGTCAGTAAAATATTGTAAATAAAACACCTATTGACCGGTTACCTCCGCGGCCACCATTTGGTCATTCCGATAAGGGTTTCATTATTGTCTTTACCCCTATTAAGCGGCCACCCAAAATTTAAGAACTTTGTTTTGGACAGGGCGATGGCAGATAAGAGTCTGAAACTGAAGTGCATGACGAGTGATAATTCAAACACACGTCTATCATGATTGTCTTGAATTGACTCCATGTTTGCCAAGAAATTTATAGCCCGACAGTGAAAAATTAAATATTCAAGGTACACCAACCTCTATTTAAGCGGCTAGCCCCATTAAGCGGTCACCACCCATTTCCCCGAGGGTAGCCCACTGTATTACCATTGCCCCTGTTGTTATATTTTACTCGACCACCGCTACCTACATGCCCTGCGTAATACTGTAACGCTAAACTCGTACCTAGGTCTTTTCGCGCTATGCAATTATTTTTGGTTTATACATGTAATACAGTGGGCTTGGGTTGCCGCTTAATAGGGGTAAAGACAATAACGTACATCAAGACGTACAACAAACGTGATTTGGACCGACGCCACGTACACTATGGAACACGATTATATAAATATATACATATTATTATATATATGAACAAACAGATGAACAATGATTAAATTCTTTCACTTAACCTGAGAGTACTCTATACAAAATAGATTATAATGTGCAGCGTATGCCGTGACAGCATGGCGTGACGAACAAATAACGGCTGTAAGATTGTGCTGCGCCGACACGTTTATCAACAATGGTCAGCAATCGATCAAACGCAATATTTTGGCGAAGCGTAAAGCAAGCAACTATCTACAAATGACTCAGCCGTTTTAGACTTAGATGCAGTGATGTTCATAAGCGCAGAAAGATGGTGAAAAATTAAATATTCAAGGTACACCAACCTCTATTTGAGCAGCTAGCCCCATTAAGCGGTCACCACCCATTTCCCCGAGGGTAGCCCACTGTATTACATGTATAAACCAAAAATAATTGCATAGTGCGAAAAGACCTAGGTATGAGTTTAGCGTTACAGTATTACGCAGGGCATGTAGGTAGCGGTGGTCGATCGAGTAAAATATAACAACAGGGGCAATGGTAAACTATTTATTCTTTTCATTTCTTAATTCAATCTCTTCCTACTCAACACGATTGTGTGCTCCCAGTGATTCCAAGCCTTACAGAGCCTTACGTATTAGGATAGGAATTGTCCTACACCTACCCCCTAAAATGGAATGACAGCATTGCGTGACGAACAAGGAACCGCTTCAAGCAAGGATTCAAGCCATCAAACCATGATGATCAAACGTAATAGTTTGGTGTTGTGCAAAGCAAGCAACTATCTACAAATGACTTAGCCGTTTTTGACTTAGATGCAGTGGTGATCATATGTGTCGAAAGAGGGTCACAGATTCATGGTATTCGACCGTTAAATAAGTTGACAGTTGGCGATGTACAACGGACGTTATGTAAACAAAAGCAAACTTCTGCTTTATGTGCGACGAATGGTGAGAGAAACACGTCAAATCGGCTTTGGACCTGCCTTTTACAGCAAATGAGGTTAGAACATTTCGAAATTATCAGCTCTGTGTCTATTTCAACTTAACATAGGTCAAGTCATGTGGCGCATGCTAAAATATACGTCTAACCCGTAAATTGAAATTTGACGACGGATGGCCAAATGTTTGCATTTTTGACGTACTTTGAAAAGCTCTCGCGTCGCTCACAATCATTTGCCCAAAGAAATTTTTACAGGAATCTGTAGACCATCCTTCTGCAATTCAACCACCAGAAGCTTGATCCATTTGAAGGTTTCGCACATGGTGAAAATTAATTATATTCACGAAGTACTTTTAAGTGAATGAAATACATGTCTTCGAAATTTAATTATTTTGCACCCAAAACGACAACGCAACTTTCCCTAAAATCAACCCAGTACACATTTAAAAATTGCACAAAAATATTTGAGTGTTTTAAAGACGGAAGAATGATGTAGTTTTCCATGCGAGGCTCTCAAACTTGCTTAACAAAATGGTACGTCAAATGACGATTTTAACGGAATTTGGTAATTTGCATATTTCTTTGACATAAAAGGATATTTTGCCAAAAAAACTATCCAGTAGTTTTTGTCATGCCCTAGCCTATCTACCATGAAAATATGAGCGAAATCGAATTTTCGACCCTTGCCGAGTTATTTTCCATTTTTATGGACAGGGACTCTTAAGTGTAATTTCTGCCTTCGTAACAAATATGATGTCTTTTATCGAAGCACTGTTTAGGTTGAGAATTTGTTTATTTCGGTACGTGTTTTGTTGGCGGGAATCTAGCAAAACTTGTTATTTTAGTACAGTTTTAACACTACTGTTGCTAACAATGGTCTCTGTGAGCCATATTTACTACAGACAAATAGCTCGTTTCCATTGCGTTTGTCTGAGTCACAGGGAATGTTTAATTTAGATCAAATTTGTCAAAATTCCGAAGCAAAAATTTGAAAGCCAACTTACCGTCATCAACCCGTGCTCTTTTCTCTGATAAAGCACGCTGTTTCAGCCAATCAAAGCGCGCGTTATAAATTAGTTTTTTTTTTTAGTTTAGTGTTGGTTCCGAGCAGCATGTCGTTAAAAGGACTTTGCCAGGGTCCTATTTTACCCTTAGAGTTACAAGTTTATTTTATTTAGTTAATTATTGATTTGATTTTATTGGATTTTTCTTGCAGAAAAAGCGCTCATTCTGTAAAAAGTTGATCGTCACAAAAAACACCTACGATTCAAAACAAATTATATTTACTCCCTGTTGGCAAGAGCGCCATAGCATCGTAGCTTTCAATCTAAACCTCACTTAATGAAATTATTCTTCTGTGTGATAAAAGAGAAACAAAAAAGTTAGCATTTCGCTTCTCTCACAATATTCCGATTCTTTCTCGAAAAGGCTGGGAATTTTCTTAAATTAGCTAGAGAAAGATATATCCAAGTAAGCCAAAGGAACCACGTGTTTTTGTGATAAACTGCTTCTCAGCTGCTACAGCACTGAATTAAAATGCGGCACTTGGGATATATTTCAGATTCTGGAGACAAACGGAAATATCAATCATAACAAGCTTCGATGTCGCGTGGAAACTGTCGTAAGTGTGTCTTCGTAATTTAATGTATATTCAGAGAAGCTCAGGGAGTATGTGAGAACACCATAATTTCACATTTTCACACCAGCCTTTCTAGCTAGACAGAAGAAAAAAACTCAACATGCTGTTCAAGAAAGTGAAGAGCTATGATTATCGCTGAAAATCGACGCAATCCTTGATGTAATATATCAAACACGAAAGACTGTGTTTGACCACATTTCCAAACACCGAGAAAAGAGTTGAAAATTCGAAGCATAGCGGAGTATTTTTGACAAACTTCGAGGTGTTTGGAAATGTGGTCAAACACAGTCTTTCGTGTTTAATATATCTTCTCAATCGAAACTAGGACTAACGAGAAAAAAGGAAGAAATAGGATGGCAAAAATCTATGATAATTAAGATCAGATATCCAAACACTGTCACAGTCATGATTTCCTTTGCTTAAAATTGATGAATTATAAATGAGTTGGAGGACTTTTGATAATCCCTCCGTTACTGTTTTGTTCATGATTTCTCTGCACTTTGTTCGCACACCTGAAACTTCATCATGTTTTCAGTTCTACGAAGAAAATTTGTGATAGTGCACTGGATTTTGCCTAAATAGTTTAACAGCTTTTTGTTTCTTTGCAGTGGATTGTCATTTGTGACGTGTTGGCATCTAGATTTCGCGCAGTAGTACGTGTAGACTGGTTTCATGTCTCCTGCATTTAAGCGAAATTGAAATGATCCCACTTCTCTCGAACGACTCCTGGACTGAAAATGCTTAAAATTTTATCTCGTTACACCCAAACTTGATTTGTCTTTAAATTCCTCCCAATGACTGTCATAAGTTTGCTCTAGCTTCAGCTATGAGAATTTGATGCTTCATAAAGACTACTTTAGTATTTCCCACTACTTCAGTATCACTTTTTATCCTCATCGCCTGCCTTTTTCTAGTTATATTGACAAGAAAAATGAGTAGAATTGAAACGTTACATGATTATTGATTGAGGCATAATCGCATAACGGTTACTGAATTGGACTCCGTCTTAAATCTAATGTTTGTGTTGTGTATTCGAGACAGAATGGCCTTAGGTGTCCTGCGGGCACGATGAGGGATGAGATGAGATTCGAGACAGACCCTTCTTTTTTTTTTTTCTCGCAGTTTTGTCGATTTGTGTTTTCAACTTAACAGTTACCACGATGGCATACTAATGGCTAGTGCCTTACCCGGCTTTGTTTAAAAGGAAATACTCTTTGTAGCCATGATAACATGATCACTGTAAAGGCTACTTTGGCCGTGGATGATGAATCGTATAATCGCATCGCTGGTAGAGTATTAGAGCTACAATATGTAGATTTAGCTAAGCCTTAAAGCGGAGCTCCTGGGCCGGGTTGTTCAAAAGTCCGATTAATCTAACCCAGGTTAAGCAAGAAATTTGATTTGAGTTTTGTAACTTTGTGGTGAGGTTTTCTGTTTATATTGTTTGGTCTTCTCTTTTAAATTTGAATATCTTCAAACTACACAAAATATAAGCATTGAAAAACATTTTTATAAAAGAAAAAGTTATACTTCAGTTAACTTTTAACCTTGGGTTAACGTTAACCGGCTTAACCTCGCTTGAGCCCACGATCCAATCGAAACCCAGTACTTGATCAGCGGTCAACTTAAAAAACTCGTGACCTCGATGGTCTCTAAACTTGAGCCCGCAGTATGGTCACGTGATACTGCTCAGCAGATACCTTGATGATGTATGCTGTAAACCAAGGCTGCATGAGCACCGAAGCTCCGCTAACAATGTAACTGGAAGGATTTATGGTACGCACAACAGTATTTCCCTGATGTCCACAATCGAGAATGATACCTTGGCCCAAAAATCGATAAAATCGGTAAACCTGGTCGGAAATGCTTGTTTATAGGCTAAAGAAGTGTTGTTAATTAGGCTCAAAAGCTGATATGCATAGCGTCCAATTTCAAAAGAACAAATAACCATGGTATACAAAAACAACAGATGATGGCAAGGCAAAGTAATATAACAGCTGATCGAATTCGATTGAATCAGCGGGGAGTGACATCTGCACGTGTTCCAAAAATAGCTTTGGTAAATAAGAATGAAGGATGACAATAATGAACATAATTTGGCGCAGATAAGAGAAGCCTAAAAAATAGAGCTGTAACCAGAATAATACATATTTAAAAGAAGTAAAAACGTTCTCTGGTTGAAAAGATTAAAAACATAAGTTTTGGCCGTCAGCCTGTGCGCGAAAGGAAATATACACGAAAAGAGTTTATAACATAGCGCGCGCTTGAGCCATCATGAACGAAACTCTCTATGTACGCACGGCCGTGCGTATATAACGTGACGTGTGCAGTTTCAATTTACAAGCAAAATTTCCGTCGAGTTTAGTGCAACTTTTGCTTAAGTTTCGGCAAAGTGAAGATTATTCTGAACAATTCAAACTCTACTTCAAGCTTTTCACTTTTCGGCAAGCTAAGATGTCTACTTAAACCTGAGTATTTTTGACTTTGTTTGTCTACATTTACATTGAGTACTTTTGCTTTGTTTACCTACATTTTAAATTTCATTACAATTAATTCGAAGAAGCGAATTTTTCGTTGACAATTTTAGAAACCATGTTAAGCGTTTTCGTTCGACCGTTGCTCAACTTATTGCGGCGTGTTAGGATCCTAATGACCTTTGTCTTCCTTCACTAGGCCGTGCATTGTGAGAACTTTGTAGTCAATCACAAATAAAACATGTTTTAGCGCCCAAGTTGTTGTCGCCATGTTATAAAAGAATTGCTTCACGCGTTTTAGCTGTGCGTATATCGAGTTATGGATGCACTTGGGAAGTTTGGAGAGCACTCAAGAAGCTAGAGTTGCTCCCGGCTATCGCCTCAAGCAACTCTTACGCTTCTTTAGTGCTCTCCAAACTTCCCAAGTGCATCCATAACTCGATATACGCACGCTTAGCATGAACCGATTCTTTAATTACATTTGGAATGATTGGAGATTCTCACAAAAAAATTCTTCAGGCAAATCCAAACAATTAAAAACATTGTTGTGGTTGGTTGAGCTGAAGCATTTTTTTATGACAAGCCAAAGTAATTTTATTTTCAATTTGTGCATTAATTGTTCCAATACTTTAAAGAAACCCAGCCGTTTGAAATATCAAAAAAAGAGTATAGGCCATTGCATGTATCACCAACGTTGTTTTTTGCAAGTTTTTAGGAAGCTTTCTGACATTCTTTAGCGATTTCCTATTTGAGTAAGCCTTGCCTTATTTTTCTTAGTTTAAACATGAACGGTCCTGTCATGGAATAACTAATAAAAATCATATTTGAGGTAGCTGTAGCTGTTAAATTGGAAACGTTAGCAGGCTATATACACGGTGTTGTATTTAATTGTTTTCTCTCCCCAGGAAAACACAAAAATAAGAATTTGAAGCAAAGAAACTGTCTATAACTGTCCTCGGGCACTTAATGCACAAAACCAATCGCTTCCGTGGCCTTTTAATTCGCTACACCAAACCTGAAAAGATTTGCATAAAAGTGAGACAAACACTACAGCCAAATTAAACTAGCAAACACTAGATATCAGGTATATCAAACGACAGATTAAAAATCACCAGTGCCTGATAGAGAAAAACACCGATCTAAGCATCAAAAGATAACGATCAACAAAATACCAGATAAAAGAAGAAAAATAGTTTGGTTCCTATTCCGGATTATATGTTTTGGAGCGTTTTTTACAACTATTGGGTTTGCCCTATCGCGTAAACCGGGTAAGTACAGAACCGTTCAAATTTCGTGTAACGAAAGAGCATTACAAAACTGATTTCTTTAACCTCTTGGAAGTATCCTGATGCTTTCCTCTATTTTGTAGCATTTAACTATGAGTTCTCCAAGGTAACCTTCATGATTGAAGGCGTATTGCTATGAAAATCAGTAAAAGCTGCTCAGAAAGCAGATGTTTAAGGCAGCAGATCAGCTTCAAAAACGTGTTGTAAAGCTCACTTACGCAAACACTTTTTTGCTTTGTTTTATTGTAAAATACAGCGTCAGATCAGCGCTAATCTGGAAAATTCCATTTAAGACTAAATCCTCTTCTTCAGGCTAAACATGATTTAAACCTCTGACATAACCGGGGAAGACAACCTTTCCCATCAAAGCCTTGATTTTTCTCAATTGAGTAAAGAACAAGGAGCAGGGATGGCGTAGTGGTGAAAGCGCTTTCCTCCTACCAACCTGGCCTGGGTTCAGTTCCGACCCAGCGCCATATGTGGGTTGAGTTTGTTGTTTGTTCTCGCCTTGCTCCGACGGTTTTTATTCTGGTACTCCGGTTTTCCTCCCTCCACAAAACCAACATTTAGATCCGCAATTCGACCAGGGTATAAGACCAGCTAAGACCGATGTGGCTTCCTCTCTGAACACGGAAATTAAAAGAAAAAAAACCATAAAAAATAGCCCGATCGAGTTCTAGCTTGGAAGCACCCCATGATATCCTCAAATCTGGAGGGTCTGCAGTGACGTAAGGCCGTTGATAACACTGGACCTGTGTAAGCAGTAGTAACGATTGAAGACACCAGTATTTTGGATCGGAGCTGCTCGAAAAATATAGCTCGAAACGACTGACATAAACCATAAAAATAGCTTTGTTTTTTTTATATGCGGCCACATTGTATTGACGATTGGCCGTATTGGTTGCATTTTTTCGCCCGTTTATAAATATATATATATATATATATATATATATATATATATATATATATATATATATATATATATATATATATTAAAGTGTTTAAATAGGTTTCCAACCTTTTCACGTTAAAATTCTTAGAAGGGGTGAATTATCTCTCTTTGTAATTAGTATAACCGATTTAGCCGGTTTGTTATATCGTGAGAAACTCAATATATTTCAACTGTAAATATCCCTTACAGGTGTGTCTGAATCACTACCTCCACAGTGGACAAACTGGACACAATGTTCTGGTAGATGTAGTGTTGAGATGCAAATGCGAGAGTGTCGACAACATTGTGGGGAAGACAAACTGGAGATTCGACAGTGTTCAACAAGTCAGGAACTGAAATGCAAAGGTAGGCGGGCATTTTTTAAGAGTCCTATCGCAAAAAAATAGACGGCAAATTATATCTGTTGAACCTTTAATTCATTTTAATTTAATTCATTAATTCAGAACGAGTCCTGGTGCACAAGCTTTTATTTGGAAATGAGTTTGATTTGCAAGACAATGAACGTGCAAGAAAAACTTATTTCCAGACGAAAGATTGTGCACCAAGACTCGTTTTGAAACAGATGTAACAGCAACTCGGATATGGCCTATTAGTCAACGTCTTTTCTATGACAACTGATCGTTCAGGCTATAGAGTTACATCACGCAAATATAATTTAGATGACATTCTGCGCAAACGTGCATTCAATGTGCTATACTATATTTTGTCATTCTCGTCCCAAGCCGACCACAATACTTCTGGTCAACACCAAGAACTGCGACCACTGGCAAGGCGACTGGCCGGCCACGAGGTTCTAAGCATGCGCAGAGGTGGAAGAAAAGAGTAGGGAGGAGGGAGAAATGCACACCCCCCCCCCCCCCCCACCCCAAAAGAAAAAAAAATGGAGAAGTAGAAATAGGAGAATAAGTAGGGCGAAGAGAGAAATGGAAATGTTGGAAGTAGGTAGAACTGGATGGGTAAATAATTTCAAGGAATATTTAAAGCAGGGATCCGATGAGGGAAAAATTGGCACAAAAAGTAGGCAGAAGGGAGATTTACCCCATGTTCCTCCCACCTCCACAGAGTACTCTTTTCGTATTGTGCAGACAGATTTGTCAGATTTGAAAAGAAGTCGGAAAATCGCGGAATTTCCCGTGTTGAACTCACCCGAAGGTCGCGACTTTTTGCCTCTGCAGATAAGAGCGCTTTTGGTACACGCGCCCGTGGTTGTTGCACATGCGTACGCACTCAGAGTTTGTTCAAGTGAAGCTAATGTGGCCAAAATTTTAATTAAGAGCATTGTTCAAAATTCGTAATCGCATTTATCACTGTGATTTTTCTTCTTAAACTGTTGAGTTCCCGAAAAATAAAAAAAGCTTTTTGTTTTGTCGTTCCCATGAGCTATATAATTATAAGACACACATTTAGCAGATTAAATTTATTTATTACCTACTATATCTACCATTGTAGCTTACAAAGTACGCATTTCGCCTCATCCCAAATTCTCGTCCAAAGTCAAACTTGAGATCAACATATCTGGCAATTGGACGCCATTGTGCCATTCAGCCTGGGCCGTTAACATGGCTCATTCAGTGTGCCGCATTCAGGGATTTTTCGGAGGCCGAAGCTGTTCTTCAGGGAGATATACTTGTTGGAAATGATTCCTGTGTCTCCAATCAAGAATATAACAGCACATGCGACTTTTTCGAAAAACAGACATCAAGTAGCTGCAATGTTTCGAACGAAACAGTTGCTGTTTGCAAAGGTAATAATGAAGACTACATGTACATCACAACTTAAGTTATACTTCTATTGACGTTTACTTCTATTGACTAGCGGCCTTTTGCGCAACGACGGAAAACAAATTTGGCGTGGACCCGGGGACGAATGATATCCGTCGCTATTCACACAATATTTTCTTTATAGTTAAACTCACCTACAATTAATAAGTCTTGTGACTAACCTCAGTTCTCATGTTGTAGGCAACTGTGTAAATATTTCGTGTGAGGGTGGACAACATTGTAATGCTACAAAGGATGGCCCTGAATCTGGAAACTCCTGTATCGATAGCAATGGTAAAGGTAATGCGGTCTCATCTTTCACAGGCCATTTATCAAGACCGGCTTTAATTTGGTAATTTGCTATATTGAAATGAATAAGTTTGTAAGGATATAAGTTCCACTCATTCTAAAAAATGCTCTTCAACTAGCATCAGTTGATTGATGACCTCATTGTTTTCCTGCAACACATTATCAAACGACGCTGGGGGATTTAGGGAACAGGCAGAAGAAGGGGCAGAAGATTTTCTGAGATATTTTTTGTTGTCCGCGAAAGATAAAGTTCTCCAAACGCGAATTTCAGTAGCAGGGGTGGCGAAGGCGAATGGTAAATGCGAGACTTTACGAGACGGTGATACAAGCGTTTTTCTCTGTAAGCCCGAGACATTTTGACTTTTTAAATTGCGAGACCGAGACTTCAAAGGGTTTCACGTGGGAGCGCTAGACTTTTATTCAGAATCTTAAAATTTGAGCCCCAGATTTAGTTGAGAGCTAGAACTATCTTGCACAGTCATTTAGCCAGCTTCTTCGAACTGTATAGAACTGGAAGTTCGGTCACAACACAGTACGTTATGATATCCCAGAACAAAATAAATATTTTTCTGGCGCCAAAACGGACGTTGCGGTAGGTTTTGTAGCCTTTTTGTGGAATTCAGATAATTTAGCCGGGATCGAGAAGTTAGGATTAACTTTTTCTCAGAAATTGCAAGTTGCTTCATTGAAATTCACTATAAAGTGACGAGAAGTTAGAAAAGATAAACGAACGAATCGGGATTTTGAAACCCTTAGCCTTGCGGAAAATCGAGACGCCGAGCCTGCTTCGTATAAAAAGACACACATGACCGCTAAAAAAGGAGACTGCCAGACCCGTGAAGATCGACTAACATTTTGCGAAACCCAGAGTTTTTGAATGATCGTTCGCCACCCCTAGTACATATACGTGTTCACCCATATTTCGTGACGCCATAAGACAAATAAATCTTTGCCATTCTTTTTCCGTCTGCTGCTATTTGTTGTTACGTTTCTCGTCCATGTTGTGTTCGGTTGTCCAGTCCTTCTCTTCCCCCGTGACCTCATAATGTCGTAACGCATTCGGAGTTGTTGTACATTGCCTTCAGCTCTGCGAGATACTCCTGACATGACTTCCATAAGCGGCTCTCTCCATGTACAGAATCAAACGTTTTTTTTTAAGTCTAGCAAAATATATATGGGTTATTGACCAAGTGTGAGGTCAACATGGCTGGATATTGACCAAGTTCTTTTTTTGCGTGTTTATGGACCGAGACGGAGTAGAGGTCCATAAACTCGCAAAAAAAGAACGAGGCCAATATTCAGCCATCGTGACCGAACAAGCTTGGTCAATAAAGGATTTATTATATGGCTTTCGGGGAAATTTTTCTTGCGGGACGCGGCGGGTAGTCCCGAGCGGGCAAGGTAGCTCCATCTTGCCCGTTCGGGTAGCCAATCACAGCGCAGGATTTGATTCATCTTGCCCGCTCACGGAGCTAGCCATATAATAAATAGAAGTACAGAGTAGCGTTTCATTCGTTGACTTGCTTTACTAAATTGCAAAGGGCAATTAATGCATAGATCTGATCGACGGTAATTATTTTCTCTCGAAAGCCTGCATGTTTGTTACTTCTCCAAGATTGATGTTGTCAATGCCATTTTCAATCAGTTTTATACATTGTGGAGGTAGCCCTTCTTGGTTGACTTAATTTACTATAGGTTCCAGCTTCTCCTTCGTTCTCTCTTTTAAATTTGTTTTGCGGAGATTTCCCACTACGATTTCATTTCCAGCTGGTTTTTCCCTTTTTTCTTTAATTTTGCTGCAGTTTTCACTTTAGTCTGTCGTGATGCTTCAATGTCAGAAATTATCTGTCAGTTTGCCTCGTTTTATGTCGTGACGACTTTCTGGGCCCATGAAGTGGTTCTTTTCTTAGTTTTCATTTGTTCCCACTCTATGGAAGTGTTAGCGGAGCTCCGGCGGCCCGAAGGGCCGCCAAGCCGAGCCCCATACTCATATAAGAAAGAAAAGGAAACCCATGGGTTGATTTTCTCATGGTTATCATGGTTAGCGGTATTGCTCGTGATTTTGGACATCCATGTTATGATCAATTGACACCTGTCAAATCAAGGTATCCGCTGACCAGTATCACGTGACCATATCGCGGACTCAAGTTCACAGCTCATGGAGGTCACGTCTTTTTTGAAGTTGACTGCTGACCAAGTGCTGGTTTTCGATTGGATCGCGGGCTCATGTCAGGTTAACTTGACGAAAACACGGCAGAATTGTTCGGAAGCCGGATTAACCCAGGATTAAAAGTTAACCGAATTATAACTTGTTCTTCTTCTTGCTGCTTTGTTTTGTTTATATGAGTGGTGATTATTAAACTCAAAACAGAAGGCCAAACAATATATATATGTATATATGGAAAATCTCACTGCAAAGTTACATGAAATCAAAATTCTACCTTTCCCTGGGTTAGCTTAATCGGGCTCTGAACAACCCGGCCCAGGAGCTACACTTTTAGGCTGGCCTAAATCTATATATTATTTTCTGATCTCCAGTCTATTACACTGTTCCTTTACCTTTGTACTTGTTCTTCTCTTCTCACCTACTAAGGTCTTCACTATTCGATGTAATATCTCCTGTTTTCTGCTGATTTGTCACCTTTTCCTACCACCTTATTCCTCCAGATTAAATTTTCCCCGTGTACCTCTCTTTTTTCTTTACTTGACTCTTTCTTGGCCTGTGCTATCGAACTGTAGCTCTGGTTGTCCCCCTTCCTTTCCTCCACTCTCACCCACCCGACGTAGCTCATGGAATTGACAGCTTCTCTTGGCTGCGCTGGGAACTGACTGCCCTAAAAAATATCCATCCTGAAAAATATACCCTTTTTGTTCAATCCTGGAAAGACCTTCAAGTATTCAAAGAACCTACAGCTCGTCAATAGAAGTTTCCGTAATTGTAAAACGGTGGAAACTAGCGATTGATATAGAACTGACTAATGTTTATTTCGTTTCCACCCAAGCCAAGAGCCACCAGATTTTTACATCTGAACAGGAAATATGTCATTTACCGTTGGCGAGGAAGTAAAATTATTATGCAAGATTAAAAACACAAGGTTGTTCGCTACTGCAAAGTGGATACGAGAAGACACCAAGCAGACCCTTGAGCTGAGATCGCCAATTTCTCCTATAATGAGAATTCGAAATTTTCTTACCATTACTTCTCCCACGTGATCTACAAAGTACCTACTGATGACGCAGGGTGTTCCACTTGCGTTGTCAATTTCGATGGTCATGGTAGCCAAAATACATCGTACAAGTTTCAAGTAAGAGGCACATGGTTTATTTCCAGATCTTTAGTCTTTTATTCTACTCGTTTATCAGTCTTCTGATTTTATCTTGTACTGCAACAGAACTTGTTTTGTTCTTCTGGCCCGCATGTCTGTGTGCCCTCATTACTCAATGCAATTCCCCGTTCCCCTTGTTTTGTGCCATCTCTCTCAGCATTACATGCTATTTTTTTGTTTTTTTTTTTTTACCCTCAATACTTCTTCTCTTGTTGTGTAATTCTTTTTACTACTCGATCTTGTATCCATGTACATCTCCTTTATTCCTTTCTTGGTTTTTCTTAACTTATAAATGCGAGCTGCAGCTTTAGTTCTCACGTTCTTTTTCTTTCCTCAACGCTTCTTTACACCGCTCAAGATGATTGGTTCTCTCGGGTGGGCCTTGTACTCTTGAGGTTTGGCTACATCTTTACCTTTCCATTTGAAATTTAAAAAGTAGCCTGGCCTTTCTAATAATATATTTTATGTATATATTATCACCCCTATTTGAGGTAACCTTTAAGTTGAATAATCTTCCGCAAAATTAATGCCATTACACTTATGGTGTGTCTCACATATATCACTGTATAATTTTCAATCAGATGTAACTAGTGAATGTTTAAATAATTCATGCAACCGTGGAAACCTTTGTATTTCTACACCTGGTGGCTATGAGTGCGTGTGTCCAGAAGGAAAACACGGCGACTTCTGTCAGTTGAGCTACACTACCCCAGGTAAAAATGGTAACCATTTGGCGAGGTCAAATAATTATTTTGACTTTAGATCGTTGACCGTAGAATAAGGGCTGTTTAGGACAGGTTATCGATACCCTTCTCTCCTGTCTCCTGAATAACTAGCTATCAATCAGTCATGAGACTGAGAATACCTCTTTGTTCTATGAAACCCTGCTCATAGCCTAGTGATCATTGCAACCTCACTCTCAATTTCTGACTACCGTAAACTGCCGCCTACAAGTCCTTGCCCCTCTTATAAGCCCCTCTGTTTGTAAGCCTATCTAAAAGCCCTGAAAAGGTTGTTTAAGCCCGGGGCTTATAAGCGGTAGTCTACGGGATATTATGAGTTTTAACTTGGATTACTTACGAAATGTAAGGCATCTGCTAACTGTTACATGACGTTGAATTCGCAACGCGAACTGTCAGGGAAAGTTAGTCCTGTGGCCTAAACCCTTACCTTTGAAAATATCAGCTTTGACCAAAAATCCAGCTCTTTCATATACCTTCGATATAAAAAAAAGCTCCTCTTTTATATACTTACAGTAGGCACACTGCATCCCTAGCTCACCTATACCTATGGGAATTGGGTGATCCCGGAAAGTACTTGATGTAGGGTTCGTCGGTCAAATATATTTTGGAAGGTCCTTTTACACAACTATGATGAAGTCACTGCCTTTTTGTAAGGGTCCCACCTGAGAAATGTGCCTCTTATGTTTGGGCGTCACATCTCGTATACTGCATTATAGTGCGGGTCCTTTCCGAATATCACAGGAAGACTCATACTTATTGAATGAACCTGGACTCGCCACTGGCCTGCTTCCGTAATAGACCATATCCGTATTCTCAGTATTGAACTGGAACTAGCTTGCAAATGAGGTTAATGTGAGGAATCTTTTCCAATGAAAATGACATTAATCTCTTCTTAATGATATTTCCCGCATGAGCCTCCATTGCAAGCTAGTTCCAGTCCAATACCGAGAATAGGAATATGGTCTATTGTACACCTATGGAACTATTGCTCAATATAAAGATGTCTAATGTTTATTTGGTTTACATCTAGACCCAGACAAAGATAGACCGCATGTTTACATTGCAACAGACATCTTTACATTTGCCGTTGACGATAGAGTGAATTTAGTATGCAAGATGGAAGACACAGGGGTTTTCATTGCTGCAAAGTGGATTCGAGAGGAGACCAAGCAAACCCTGGAGACCGCTAATTTCTCCCGCTCTGATGAGCATTCGAATGATTTAAAATACCATCATTTCTACTATGTAATCAAAAAAGTATCTACTAAAGACAGAGGGATTTACGGATGCGTTGCTAATTTCTCTGGTTATGGGCCAGTAGGTGCCTGGTACAAGTTGCAAGTGAGAGGTAAATGGTGTTACAGTTGTGTATTTGTCGTTCAAAGCTACGCTCCTTCGTTAGATGATGGGAATATACGGCTGACGAAGAAGGAATAAGGATGTTTTTTTTTTTTTGACACCTTTTTTTCCGGTTTATGTACAATGAGAAATAGATTTTCACACCAAATATGAGTTTACGGCTGCACATGTGTCTGAACATTGTGACTTTACATTAGCTTACATTTAACAAGACTGGTATACTACTAGAAATATTAATAGTACACGGTGATACATTTCGTCAGGTTAGGGACTTAAAAAAACCTGCTATATATATACTAATTATCTTTTGCCTGGGGGATCAACTTAACAGGGAATTTACGCAAGTACGCTTGCAACGACAAGTACAACGTAAATATCAATTGAAAAAAGCTACTTCGTACTCTACTTTCTCTTGAGTGGGTCTGTCGGTGCTAGAGCTATTATGAGTTAAACATGTAAAGACAGAGTATTGAAGATTCATCGTCAAAGAATTTGGAAGCATCCTCGATCAACCAAAAATTCCGGAACTTTCAGTGAACGTTTTCAGAAAGTTCGAAAAAATTAAATATTAAATTAAATTTCCGGAAAATCTGGAAGTAAAATTCAAACGGAACGCAAACTTTCTGAAAGAAACTTTCCAAAATTTGGGAATACTTCACGAAGTTGTCCCAGGCATTTCTCGAAATTTCGTTTGTTCCTTTTACCACTGGAAATTTTCGGAAATTTAAGCAAGTGACTTTTTTGTCGTTCGAATGGAAAGCACTCTTAGTCATTTCACGTTCTTGTTTTGTGGACAATGGCAAAGTCTTAATGCATTACTTAGATTTGTTCACAGACATTGCCCTGCTCATTACATTGATTTTCTCGTTGTTGCCGTCGTCGCGGTTTACTTTAACTCCCCACAGCCAGTGAATGGTTGAGGACGGTGACTCATATTTGCATGGCAAAGACACTAACTTATTCAGTGAAGGCCAAGTACTACTCTACTAGTTATCTCGCATTTGTTATCAATATATCACTTTCGCTTGTACTGTTTTCCGAAGGTGAAGCTGCAGGCTCTGAAAATGAAAACAACTTGACTACAGTGATCATCTTCAGTGTCATATCAGGCTTCCTCTGCCTCTGTATCGTCCTCTGTTTTGTTTTCCGCAGGAGACCCGTTTCAGGTATGTAAACAAAAACTTTCACATTGACACTTACTTAATCATCTGCTACATCTGATCATTCTAATAATAATAACAATAATAATAATAATAATAATAATATTAGATTTATATAGCGCTAAAATTATAAAATATTAAAGCGCTTTACAATGTTGAATCCCTTGGTGTCTAGGAAATTCACCAATCTGACTGGTTCCCCCGCTTTTATCTATTTGTACAATGAAACAAGCATTGCACTTCAAGCAAAAATGTTGTCGTTGTAGGCTTATCAATATATTGATCCACTCAAGACCAGGCCGGTAAGGCTGTAATACAGTATTCGAGATAAGGGTCAACATGAAAATAAATAATACAAAAGTTCATTAGTTTATTTTCTCCAATTTTTCGTCGCCTTCAATGCTTACCTTAATTTAGATGGAATTTCACGCATCCTTTCATTGTCAGAAAGTCGAAAAATAACGCGAATTGAACTGCAATGACATGTGAAAATTTCGATGAGGGATGAGTGGACAGCTAGTGAATGTTTCCAGGGTCTTATTAGCTCTGCTCTTTAGAGGATGAAAGTGACCATTGAAATCAGGACTCTTCCCTTAAGAACCCCTTTAAAACTTCATAAGTCTATACATGTATAGTAGTTTACTGATAAGCAAATTAATTACTTACAGTGTGTTGTTTTAAAGTTCAAAGAGACGATGTCCCTTGCGCGTCAGTAGAAAACTTGGCACTAGAAGGGTAAGTGTTCTTTTAGATGTAAAAGTACACTTTAAGATTACGAATTTTCTTATAAAATTGGACCATCACGACATTATATCATTGGTTTTTACTTTCTTTTTTACTTGCTTACAACCATGTGTAGGAAAAAAAGATGGGGGCTGCACATTTTACCACAATACCATGC
The DNA here is from genome assembly GCF_042242905.1 of Orbicella faveolata. Classification (NCBI taxonomy): domain Eukaryota; kingdom Metazoa; phylum Cnidaria; class Anthozoa; order Scleractinia; family Merulinidae; genus Orbicella; species Orbicella faveolata. The sequence continues at coordinate 30,595,268 of NW_028301553.1, forward strand.
GTGACTTACACAGCCCATAAAGAACAAGGAAAGCCATATTTTTGCAGTTCTTGCCCTTGTGCTAATGACATTGTGTATGCTAGGTTTCAAGATTTTAGAACTTTTTGGTACGTTTCTATGAGCGATCTTAAAGTCAGTTCGTGCGCTAACGGCATGGGTAAAATGTACAAGTCATCTTCTTCTTTCCTATGATGAATTTATTTCTCTGTTAGATTCGTTATTGATATTGATATTGTTGTCGTCTTTGTTATTTTTATCAATTTGATCAAGGGTTGTGTGCGTGCTTTTTTAATGGCAATGTCATTGACGATTAATTTTGTTCACCGTTATTTATTTAGAACTCTTTCCCATCGGGAGATCCCACCACAACAAATCAACCTGAGAAGTGTGTTGGGAAGCGGCACATTTGGTGAAGTGTGGAAAGCTGTTGTGTGGGGTTTGAATAGATATCCAGGACATGCTACTGTTGCTGTGAAAAAGCTGAAACGTGAGAAACTGTTCTTTAGTGTGACTGTACTGAATGGATCATTTGTGTGATTATAACGTTATTGTAACTAGTATCGTATGACAAAGAGGGTTAGTGTTGATCCATCAAGTAGTTGATGGAGAGAGCTGGAGACTTTTTTCCCACTTTTTCGTCAACGGAAACTAGGTAAAACGATAGTCTGCATACGAACCAAGTGGCTCATCAGGCCGGAGCTTATCCCAGTTTCTGTAGCATGAAGCAAATAGAAGAATTTCTACTCTCCATCCCCACCCCCCCAACCGGGGGGATGCTAGTCCATCGCAAGGTTATGCAAAGCATTAAATTCGCCGGTACCCATTTTTACACCTGGGTGGACAGAAGCAATGTGAGAGTTAAGTACCTTGCCCAAGAACACAACACAGTGTCTCCGGTGGGCACTCTAATCCGGACGGCTCGCTCCGGAGTCGAGGCCACTAACCACAGACTACCGCGCCTCCTAATCATAAGTTATATGGCAATTTCTCTGGTACAATTTTTTGTTTTTCAATGTACAGAAACTACGCCTTACAGAATCATCTAACTTGAAGGCAGTAATAGTGATATTAACTATGATTTTTATGATTTCTATTTTTTTTTTTTTTTTTCTCAACAGACAACAGCTCGGACTCAGAAAAGGAATCTCTTGCACAAGAAATAGAGTTAGGGCGGTCGCTCAAAGGAGACAGACATTCAAACATTGTTAACTTTCTTGGTTGCGTTTCTACCTCAGGTTCTTAGGACCATTCAGTTAAATACTTGTCTCTTTGATTGCTTGAGTCACGTGTTTTGCTTGAGTCACGTGATTTGGGTTAATGACCTGGCCTATCACGTGGTTACACTTAGTTGTCTCATGTCTCATTTCTTGTCTACAATTTACGACCGCGTTAGCATTGTGTTATAATTCTTATAATTCCTCTTATTACCAGATGCTCCGTTAATGCTGCTTCTTGAATATGCACCATACGGAGATTTGCTTGGTTACCTAAGAAAAAGCCGAGGTCTAGAAGACAAGTATTACAGTTCCCCCGAGTGTTGTCAACAGGAAGTGACGTCATATGATCTGGTCTCGTTCTCCCAGCAGATTGCTTCCGGCATGAGCTTCCTAGCATCTAAGAAAGTATGAATCATCGAATTGGATCGAATTATAGCTTAGATTCAATTGAATTCAACTCGACTCAACTAGACTTCGATTTGACTCTACCGGATTCGACCCGACTCCATTCGATTAGACTATATTACGAGTTAGCTGACAGGTATAAGTACTGACCGATATTCGCCAATTATTTCTTCTGTCATGTAAGCTCTGCTGTATAACATAACTGCATTATAGCCGATATTTCTTTATTACCGTACCCAAATTCCCAATTAGCCATAGAGGAGCTATGTGAAAGAAATCTATTCAACCGAATATTAGAATATGTTGTTTCGTGTCAATTAATGCGTATAGACAAAAATATTCTGCGATATCAAGTCACTGACCTGTTATGGCTACGATATCATGCTCTCTTGACCGAATTTGGGTACGGTAAATACTCTCTCACCAAATTACGAACCATGGCTCTACCAAACTCGCCTAATATGCCGCCGAAGCTTACCAAAAAGCTAGATTGGGTATAAGAATATGTATCTATTCAATTTGCATAATTTGAACAGAACTGTTTCTTTTCGCCTTATTTTTTGAATTTTCCATTGGAATGCCACATCTTGAACAGCTGGTTAAATGTAACATGACACCAGTACAGTTCGGTTAATTGATTTCTATTATTTATTTTAATATTGGCATACATTTAATAGATCCTTCACCGTGATCTCGCCGCTAGAAACATACTCGTAGGTGAAGGAAGAACCTGTAAAATAACAGACTTTGGACTGGCGCTCTTACGAGATAAACATCAGTATCTTTACTGTACGACGATCAGAAAGGTAACTTCATTATCTAAGAAAAAACTGAATCTTTTACCACGTGTCTACTCTGTATCGACTAACAACCTCAGGAATCTCATGTTGGGCCTGGTCCTAATTAACATAATCGATTTTGCAGAGAGAAAGCATAATGCTAGATACCAATTGACAACATTTGAATAAGTTCAATTTAGATAACTTGGGGAACTGTTGAGAAGTTTGGCTCTTTGGGTGTAAATTCAAGAACAAAACTGACTTTTAAAACTGCAAAATTTCCGAGTGGCAAAAATGCTAATGCGCTCATGCAATCTTTGTAAAATATCGAGTTTTTAAATTTGGGTCGCACAAAAGGAGTTCAACACATCCACTCAAATTCCACGGGAAGATTAATCGTGCTGTGCCCCTTCAATATTCAGCACTGATATTTTTGTAGCTTGAGCAGACACTAGACCCCTTATACACATTATAAGGAAAGTATTGTAGACAAAGATTCCCTGTAAGCATGAGGGAACTGGCAATAAACTTGCTCTATTTTCTAGCAACAGGAACCAATTATATGAAAATTAATGAATTATCAACAAAGAGTAAAATATGACATTCAAAATTTCTCTAGAATTATTTTTTTATTGGCGTCCTCTCTTAAAATAGAATTTCATGAACTATATAATCTTCTTCTATCCTTGAAATTTCTGTTGTTATTAACCCAAAATACTGGATCTAATTTGCTCTGAAGAATATTTATATCTAAATGTTTTTGTATATTTGGAGGCGTTTGACAGTAAAATATGGAAATAAAGAAAAGAACTTTGGACAATCGGCTGGCATACTGCCCCTTTAAATTTTTGTACTAGGTGTAATTTATCTTGTTTTTCCCTAATAGGGCCGGCTGCCAATCAAGTGGACCGCTCCTGAACATTTGTTTAATGATTGCGAGGAAAATGATATCAGAGTGTCGGAGAAAAGCGACGTGTAAGAAACTAGAAAAACTTGTTTTTAACTCCATTTAATCCAGGGAACTGGGAAGGGGCGAGGGGCGGTGCCTACTCTAACTTTCACCGTTTATACCGTTATCAATATTTGGAATTTACCTGCGTACAGCCTTACGCATGTCATTTACTCGGACTTGTGCGCTTTCGTGGCCGTTGTATGCTTTTTTTCAGTTTTGTAGTTTTCTTGTTATATCAAAATTCGACTTCTTGCAAATATTTTTAGATTATTAGGCTCTTTTTACCATCTTTTTATTGATTGAGCTTACTCTAGAGACATTTCTTTTGATTTTTTGATGTTTAGAAAAATCAGTGAAATCCAACATGGCGGATCCAAGGTGTCTGCTGTTTAGAGTTCATTACGTAATTTCATCGTCATATGCCGTCATAATTATTTGTTGCTTACCGCAAAGAAAACATGTTTGGAGTTATTATGTACCGTCCAAGTTTTGCTCTCTTTGCTTAATATAAATACTCATGAAGTACCTCGGGGGAAATCCTCCTGTTGTCGTGGGACATCCAAAAAAGGGTTAATTGCAACAGGAAATCTTTTGTTACTATTATGAGATCCTACATTGTATGAGAAAGTTGTTGAAGCTTAAAATTGATTTGAGAGAATTAATATTATACTTGGAATTATTGTGAATTTACGTTGCTTGAAATTACTCAAATAAACGTGGAATTATTGCTGGAGGTAAATGTGCAGTTTTATAATGTATTATAAAAACTATTGTATAATAAAACTAATTTTATTTAAACATTTTCTAATTCCATTAGATGGTCTTACGGAATTGTTCTGTATGAGGTCTTCACTTTAGGTGAGATTTACCAATCATGTTCAATACGAACAAACACTTTTATTCTAACCTTCGATTAATATTTTCCTGTAGACAACGATTTTTGTCACAAAAACAGCCGGACTAATACTTAATCAATTTTGTTGTTGTTTTTAGCTGTTACTTTTCTTTCGAGTGTTAACCGTTGTTGATTTTGTCAATGCTAAAAATAAACTAATACCTCTTACTAACCGAGTTCGAGGTCCGTACTGTAAGTTACCGACCGAGTTTTTTCCCCTTCGATTTATGGCGCGAGCGCGAAGCGCGCGGGTCATAAATCGAAGGGGAAAAAACGAGGATCGGTAACTTACAGTAGGGACCGAGAAGACGAGGTTAGTAAGATATTTATTATATCCCTACTGTGTGCCTGATGGGTTCGGAAACGATTTCTATTCACGCAGACTCGGAAAGGATTCAAATTTCTGACGCACCTCGAAAGCAAAACGAGTCAGTTTGAAACTGTTTTTAAGTCGTTAGCAAGCGTTATTACATAATTTAGAGTATAAGAAAGTTTTAAACTTTCACTTGCTATAAAAGTTAAGAACACTTATCGATAAATCACGAAACAGTTTGGCAACAAAAGCAACTTTAAATTTTAGCTGGCCGTACAAGAGAGTACGGCCCGCTAAATTGACCAATCACAGCGCGAGGACTAACTGAGAGATATAATAAAGAAAGGTTAAAACAGGTCGCTTAGCTGAAAAATTCTGAAGATATTTTTGCATTATTTGGTGAATTCAGTGGAAACATTATTGCAAAAATATAATTGCATTCATTCTTAAAACGGCGATGCATACTGACTTACGTCGTAGGAGGCCTTCCTTACCCTGGGTGGGGTAAGTGGAAGGTAGTGTACGAGCTGAAAGTCAACAAGTACAGAATGGATCAGCCGGATCATATCAGCGATGAGATGTAAGTGCAAAAAAGAAGTTTTATTTTATTTTATTTATTTTATTTATTTATTTATTTATTTATTTATTTATTTATTTATTTATTTATTTATTCATTTATTTATTTATTTGTTTGATCACCTGGTATGTTAAAAAGCGCACTATAAATCAATAAATTATTATTAATTATTATTATCTTTCAAAATGATTGTTTCTAGCCCAAAAATGTGACAAAAACTTGAAAAATATTAGAATTTCTTTTCCATTTTAAACATTCGGCTGGGTTTAAATCGAGTCCACTGCTGGTTTTATTCACAGCATGAACTCAGTAACAAAATGTTACACAATAAAAGCGTTTCTTCTCTTTTACTTCACCAAGGCAACACACGTGGCTTCCCATTCTGAAAAGACAAACACGATGATGGAATGATTCAACAATAGCCATTTTAAATAAATAAGTAAATCACTTTATTTAAGTGTCAGAGTCTTTAGCACTACTGTACTAATTGTGGACACTGAAATGAGCAAACAACTATTGTAAATTAAACAGAAACTTGTTAAAAATCCCAACTGGCGGGAGGCTGACCAGTTGGCTATTTACAAAGCGTGGAGGAGTTGAGTCTGGGACCACCAAACACTGAAATGCATCCAGTGACAGGGAGGAGGATTTGAACCCGGGACCTCAGGATTACAAATCCAGCGCCCTAACCACAAGACCACGCTGCCTCCACTCCTCACTAGGCCACGCTGCCTCCACTCCTCACTAGGCCACACCACTCCACTCCTCACTAGGCCACACCACTCCACTCCTCACTAGGCCACACCACTCCACTCCTCACTAGGCCACACCACTCCACTCCTCACTAGGCCACACCACTCCACTCCTCACTAGGCCACACCACTCCACTCCTCACTAGGCCACACCACTCCACTACTCACGGTTAATATTTCTCATTTGCATTAAATATAATCCAATATGTATGTGAGGCAAGGTTCTACCCGCGGCATCCACGTTGGATTACATTGTAAGACAAAAGAGAAAAGCTAATCGTGAAAAGCGCTGTTCTTGAGTTTGGTTGCCGTAAAATACCGTCATTTGACAGTGTCACGCAGAACAATTATTGATTACTTTCTAAAGCCGAAGGTTTCGGTAAGTAATACTTTGAAAATTAAAAAAAAGATAATCTGAAAATAACAATTAATTTACTCGAGAATGAATAATCTACTTGCCACTGATGATTCACTCGTTAAGTAGTTGTTAATAATTGGACACAAACAGATACCAAATCACGTTAGATTGTTGGCATGAAAACCCGGATCTTCGTCCGACCTTTGAGCGTCTTTACCAGATCACAACAGAATTACTGGAAGTAGAGGTAAGGTTACGTAAAATCATGAAACCCGTCTTGGCTTTTATTCAAGTGGACTATATCTGAATTAGAAATGAACCATATCTGAAATGAACCAGAGAGAGTTCCTCTTCGGGATTAATTTGCAAAGGACGACCAACCCCTTTTCAGAAGCATTTTCCGTTAATGCAGTGCAAAGCAATGATGGCTTTAAGGAATTAGTCTTCAGAAATAGCCCAGTAAATATCACACAATGATAAAACTCAACTTCATTAATATTTTTAATTAGTTTAGGCTAACGGCAGCGATGACTGTTTAATAGATCACAGACCAGTTTTCACGGTGCGTATTTAGCAGCCCAGGACTCACGACATTTAAGGAATTCCTTCAAGAATAGAGGACGTCTAATTTAGCAACTTGACCGCGAATACAAGCATAATATTTTGGTGACTTTTTTTGTATGCACAAGTTTGTCACCAGCAGTATTTGTCTCATTGCGCTAACAATGTTATATGAGTTACTTAGTAAGGTTTAATCATGCAGGTAATATAATTCAAATGACTATGAAAACGATCGATCTCGTCTTGATAGGCTATTTTGTATCTGGTTGAGATGCCTATTGTCGCGGATAATATTCTTTTCTCAGCACTACCTTGATCTGGATATGTCAAAGTACGAAGCACATCTTTACTCAAATGTGGAAGAAATCGAGGCTACCATGGGTTCTGCGCACTCTTTAGAGACACGAGGACTCTCTGACGAAATGGTAACCATGCCGACAGAGGAACAGGACAGCAGACTTTAGAACTGGCTCAGAGCCATTTGGAAAAGTGTTTTTTTTTCCAAAAATGAACAGTGAAGCAAACATTAAACAGATTGAAGGACAATAGTGAGGTAGTGCATAAGGTTACGTTAGGGTACGAACAATAAAACTACAGTAGTAATTTTGAACTGATTTGCTTTCATGATATAATTACGAAAAGAAAGCATTTAATCAACTGTCAATATGACAAGCAAAATTTATTTTAATTTATTTTCACGGGAACTAATTTTACGAAAACTGAATTTTTGGTTAAGCCAATCTGTGGTTTCAAAGTATAAATAGCAAAATGCAAAAAAAGGAAAAGAAAAACAGGAATAGGCCATTTCCGAGTTACCTTGTGCCTCTGTTTTTTTTTTTGGTTTTGTTTTTTGTTTTTTTCTTTAATGAGTCCTAGTTCAAAACCCTTCATATGAAATTGAGTTTGTTTCCATGGAAATGACCGTAAAGGTTTAAAACATTTTCATATGAATGGTATCCCACGAAGACTGGTTTTGACATAGAGGCTGAGGGCAACTCGGAAATGGCCTATTCTTCTGTCATTTGTACTCTAACAACCGTGTTGTGTTACTAATGATATGATAAGCCTGATTTGTCTCTAGCAGCGATAATTTGCTTGTCTTTAGTACTAAAACTTTTTAAGAAAGAAATATAATATATTTAATTACATACAGTTTCCTTCTAATTATACTGTAAACTAAACCGGAGCTTCAGATGTGAATGCCACGTTATATATAGGCGGTTAGTTGGGTAGAGTGTACTGGAGCGCAAGGAGTTACAGTGTTCGTAGCCACGGCGCCCAGCATGAAGATTATAGTTATTTTCTCCCAACGGGGGCCAATAGTAATACGGTAATGGCATTTCAATTATAATAATACTAATAATAACTAATATTTTCAGCGGACTCGGCAGTCACGTAATACCAGTGAACCTGTTTTATACACAAAGGCCTTCCGGAAATAAAACGTACAAAAAGAGATGTTAAAACTCAAATGTGCGGACAAAATACAAAAAAAAAAACAATAGTTCAAAAATGAATAAATTATTTAAGGCTAAAGAGTGCTAAAACTAATCAAAATATTCTACACTAAGGATTGAGATTAAGACCTCCTTGTGCCGCGCTGGTAAATTCTGAGACACTAGTTAGGGATGTCCAGTCTTTAAAACATATTTTCTAAAATACCTTGTCTATAAAACTGCATCTGGCTTTGCATGACGATTCCATCATTCTTTAAATTCAATCATTCTATTCAATCAGTCTTTAAACAAACTAAGGACAATAACGTAAACATTGTAAAACTGCTGTTGATTAAAATAACCCTAAACCCATCTTTCAACAATTTTCACTTGGTTGTTGACTTTTTCTTCACCCCTTTCTCTCCCCTGTCCAAATGGGCATACGACATGAGACATCTTCCTCTGTTTTATGCGAATTATTTTGTATTCAATAGATAGCCCTCGGCTTGCGCTATACGATAACGTAATTTTATGTCAATAAGTCAGCCATATTGTATTGGTCATCTTGGATTCAATATTGTCACAGGAAGTCAGAAAATAGCGTAAATTGATTGGAAATTGTTAAAAAAAATGATACTAGAATATAAAAAGGTACAACCTCTGCAAGAAAACAGAAAAAACCCGAAGAATTCTCTCAAACAATGCGAAATTTGAAATGACTAACGTGTTAAAATGCGGTTGCTATATCAATTTCAAATGACGTGAAGAGATAATTGACAGGTCTTGACGAGGCATAAATAAAAAGCTGCTGAAGTTTACAGTATCAAGGAAGAAATCCCCTTTTCAAATTTCTGAAAAATACTTTTTTGAGGCGGGAAGAACGCCTCCCCTTGCTATGTATGAGGGTTGAGGCAGTGAAACACAAAGAAAATATCTTAAACAAGCTGAAATTAATGGTCGAATGTTTTTCAGGATAAGTCGTAATGGAACCCAAATTGCAGAACGAGAAACGCTCAGCTTTCTTCGAACATTAAAACGTGTCGCAAAAGCTTCATAAAATTGCCCGAAAAGTTATGAGCCAAAAAGGAAGCTGTACCCGGGATCACAGAAATTATCTTTCCCGATTGCCCCTGAGAAACTTTGAAGACGTGATAAAATTCAGTTGCAATTCATCTCAAAGTGACATTACGTGCACTTATATGATTAGTATCTCTGACACGTTTGTTAGTTAATAAAAGAGTCAACTTCCTCTAAAAATTCTTATTACAACGGTTTTAAACAAGATGAAGCTTATATAACATTGGAGTACCTATCGTAACTGCAAAACCTGGGCACAAATCTGTATGCACTTCTAATTTAGGAAAAGCATCTTTAATTAGGACTGAGTTTATCTAGCAGTGTGAACTGCGTCACTTACGGTGAGTCGCGTAAATGTTTTTAAGCTCAATTATGTCACCTGCAAGCCGAACTACAACAACAGAAAAAACCTGCACGGTTATATTTTATTTCGGTTTATAAAGATTCACTGCACTTATATCATATCAGACTCTTTCAAGCGGGCCATGCTAGGGAGCCAACCAAGAGATGATAAAGGTATGTATCTTCGCTTTATTCTAAATCCTTAAATTAAAAGTGTTCATGGGGTTTTAACTATATTTGTTTATAACAAAAAAAGCAATTTACTTTTCGGCACCACGGCTTTTTATAGCCGTGAATATGAAAACAAATGAAGTCTCAGCTTTTTGTGCTGTTGACACATAAATGAACCATTTTTTTCTTTTTTTTTTTTTTTTTCCATCCCATGTGAGCCTATATTTGACATCGTTTTCCTTTATTTTTTTTATTTAGCTTTGTTGCATTTAATTTATTCGTGCAATTTCTATTCATCAGTGAGGAGACTTCTGGCATTGCTTTCTTAAGGTTAGGTTAACATGAAAGCTATGACGGTGAAATTACAGATTTTTCCCATTAATTTGTAGAATACATTGTAAAAATTTTCTCTTAAATGTAAATGTCCTAAGCTGATTTTGTTGTTACCTTCAACATAATTAATTGGGAAGTATACGCCAGAATTAACAGTTGTTGTTGTTGTTGTTGTTGTTGTTGTTTTTCTTCATCTCTTCCCGTTTCCTGTCCAAATGGGAAAAGCATAAGAATAACTTGCTATAAATGACAACGAAAGAATCTCTTTTTTTTTACCTTTCATCATACGCTTTTTTTATTTCCACTTTTCTTCGACATGAATAAGTCATCTTATACTTATACGTTTTTCTCTTTAATATTCATATTTTGATTGCTTAGAATTCTATTAGATGCATTTAAAACATTTTGGCTACTACACGAATTTTCAGTGAGTGTGAGTGAGTGAATGAGTGAGTGAGTGAGTGAGAACTTTATTAAAGTGTCAAAAACCTTATAGCCTGGAAATAATACACGATACTAATTAGGGGACACTGCTAAAAAACTATACTAATACTAATATTAATACAATAAAAAATAAATGACTTGAAGGGCATTATGTGCAGCATAGGATGCAGCCCTAACAGCCGGTGTCCATTAAGCGAGTTATATCCTTTTTGCGAATATAGTTTGTAAAAGCCTGCAGTGTCTTGGCTGATCTGTCAGCCATAGACAGTTTGCCCCATAATTTGGGTCCTACATAACGCAGAGAGTGCTTCGCATAAGTGACAGTGTTGTATCTAGGAGTAGAAAAATGCACCGAATTATAATAATACTTTCAAAACTCAAATATTAAATAGTGTTTTAAGGTAGTGAAAAGGGAGGCGCGGTGGCCTCATGGTTAATGCGCTCGTCTCCGGATCGAGCGGTCCGGGTTCGAGCCCTGGCCGGGGACATTGTGTTGTGTTCTTGGGCAAGACACTTTACTCTCACAGTGCCTCTCTCCACCCAGGTGTATAAATGGGTACCGGCGAACTTAATGCTGGGGGTAACCCTGCGATGGACTAGCATCCCATCCAGGGGGAAGTAGAAATACTCCTAGTCGCTTCATGCTACAGAAACCGGGATAAGCTCCGGCCTGATGGGCCACTTGGCTCGCATGCAGACGTTACCTTTAAGGTAGTGAAACACAAAGAAAAAGTAATAAAACAAGGATAATCGTTTCTCTCTCACGATACGTCATTCTCTATCTGAGAAACTTTCTTCTCCGATCTCTGCAATTATTAAATTGTCACCGATGTCTTCTGATAAAATTGCTTGATTATAAGCCATATGCATGAGCCCAAAAAGCAAGTGTCCGGGATATAGAAACACAAAATGCGATGAAGAATTAATATAGGGGCTCTCGAAATTAAAATGAGTAAAATTATTATTATTATTTTTTTTTTTTTTTTTTTGACAAGCTGCCTTTTGAAGAACTTTAAAGACGTGATCAAAATTAAATGTATGATCCGTCAAACTGCCATGACATGCAGTTAAGTAATTATAAACCTTTGCCACGAGCTTCCTATTAAACAAAAGAGTCGTTTTGACTTGCTCTCTCCCGAAATTCTAATCACACAACAGTAGTTCATATTACATTGAAGAACTCTTCGTAACCGCAAAAAGAGACATAAATCTGTAAAAACATTAAGACTACCCTATTCACGTATAACTAAATTTATGTAGTCATATGATCTGCGTCACATAATATGAGTCACCCTGGAATCCTTTTAAGCTCAATTATGCCACCCGCAGGCTGAACAGCAAAGTCCATGCACTGTACTACATTTTAATTTTGGTTTATAAAGACTCTTTGTACGTACATGTAAGAAAATTCCTCATTCATACCGTGAATTTCATGTGAGCCATATTTCGGAGCCAACCAAGAGATGATCCCGGTAGGTATCTTCACTTTATTCTAACTCTTATTTCAAAGTTTTCTAATCCTATGTCTTAACTTTCTCGTGCTCAACTCTCTAAAAAAGTGTTGTTTTGCTTCTTGGCAAGGCGACTCTTTAAGCAAACTGTTTCAGTATTTTTTGCTATTGCTTAGATACATAACGAGCCAGGTTTTATTCTACCTTAGCCTGATCGATAACTGGAGTTTGGCCTCGTTCGTTATATTTTGTCAATATCCAGTCATCTTGACTTCACTTTACCGTGTACATAATTATATTCAGAGCTAGTCGTTATTTATATGCCTTCTAATATGGTCATAAGAAGGTTCACATAGATGTCTTAGTGTCATTAACCAACCTGCAAACTAAACGATAAATGATAGGGATTTTTGGGTACGATGTGCAATATTGAAAAAAGAACCAGACACTGCACTTTTGAAGATACAAGTACGGCCATTTCGTGTTCTTCCATGCGAGGCATATTTATAAACATGTCAAGAGAAGACAACTGTATACATATTCCCCGCACAAGCAAAGTTTCCGAAACTTTTAAAGTTAAATTTAACCAAAAATGTCATCTTGCAAGGCAAGTTCAGGGATAAGTCCCATATACATTTTTTTATGTGCCTTTAAAAAACTCAACTGGAAAACTCAAGAGAGAGGTCTAATCACTCACCTCCCCGCTCCTTACACCACGCTGGAGATATGATCATTTAACATCAAGGGAGGGGAGTCAAAACACACGGCTCTTGCTGTTTTCGAGCATAATGCACCAAGGGGCGAGAACGAGGTTCAATAAGGTCACACTTCATGATCGACTATAACCCCATAAAAAGATACTGGTATTCATACTCAGTACCCCATACTTGTCGCAAAATTCTGCTGACATAATTCTTTTTCACTAATTTGTAGATGAAAGTGTTTCTGTTGGTGTATGTTTTGAAGTTATCGAGCGTTCGTGAAGGTATGGAAAAGATAGTCTTAGAAACAAAGAAATGTTTCGATTATGATGTATATGATTTCAATCCTAAGTTTACGGCTTAAAGTGTCAATTTATTTTTTTTGTTGTTTTGTTTTTTTTGTTGTTGTTGTTTTTATTGCAATAACTTACATTACATTACATACAAAAATTACCTACTACTTGCAATGTTAACGTAACGTACAATTTAACGATACTAACAAAACTTACAATACTAACATTATTTACAATTTTTTAATATCTTACATTACTTTCATGTAGGGGGTTAGCTACAATAGGAGGCTTTCTCACATATTAATTTGTGACTTAGATTTATGTTTCTCAATTTTAATTTTGTTTGTCAAAATCGCTAAGAAAGCATCGAAATAAAACTCTTCTTCTTTTCTTGAGGCAGTGTATAAATAATATTTGGCTATCATCATGCCGGCAGAGGTTTAAGCCACAATGACGAGCGACGTTATCTGTCACGTCACGCCATATATTATTTCATTTTTATCGAATGATCCTATCTCCGTTTTTGGAGCTCCACCAATTAGCAAAGAGAGACCAAAAAAGCCGAGCTTCAGAACAGGTAACAAAAAGATGGGTTAACGTTTGTCTTTCTCCACAGAGGTGACATTTATCATGTTCCTTGATTGAATCTCTAAAAAGTGTCAATTTATGATGGGTCTGAATAGGCCTTGAGAAGGCCAGTGGCCTAACATTGCTGGCACATAAATCTGATTTCTGTTTCATGTCCACGAGTATTGATGCTATTCCCTCCCTCTCTCGTAGTTAGTACACTCGTCCCCGGAGCGAGCAGTCCGGGTTCGAGCCCTGGCCGGGAACATTGTACTGTGTTCTTGGGCAAGACATTTAACTCTCACAGTGCTTCTCTCCACGCAGGTGTATAAATGGGTACCGGCGTATTAAATGCTGAGGTAGCCCTGCGATGGACTAGCATCCCATCCAGGGAGGAGTAGAAATACTCCTAGCCGCTTCATGCTACGGAAACCGGAGATAAACGCCGGCCAGATGGATCACTTGGCTCGTATGCAGACTTTACCTCACTCTACCAAATTGTAAGCCACTTCATCACAAGTCACTCCCAGCATTTTGATGGTTCACATTGATTTACTTGAGTTTAGAAGGGCTCCTGAGAGCTAATGTCTTACCCATGAACACAGCACAATCTTCCCGGCCAGGGTTCGATCCCAGACCCTTCGACCCAGAGCCCAGAACGCCAACCATTTTAAAAGTCTCTATGTCTTCAAATATCATGACATCGTCTAATTTTTTTCTTTTCTTTTTCTTTCGCAGCTGATAACGTTAGGATTGTTGAGCCATTTCCTGAGAACATTTCTGCAATAGAGTCCTCAGCAGCACAAGTGACGTGTGTAGCTTCTGGTTCGTCAGGAGAAACGACTCCCCAAAAAATCGAGTTTTTGAGGAGAAACGATTCCAATCGGGAACATGAACTTAAAGCTAGTAAAAGCTTGTACTTCACCAACCGAACACAAAAACATAGTAGGTGAAAGTAGAGTGACTGCGATCATTCTGAGTCACCTTAATTGAGCAAAATTAGTATCCTTTACTAATACTTACGAACGGCCCTCGAGGGATGCAAAATGAAGAGTCTCAAACTTGGCCAGATTGAAGGTCTAATTTAGTACATAAAAAACACCTTTTTCTCAGGCAGTCAGAAAAAGAATTGAATTTAAATTGTTTAAGTCTCCCTCATGCATACACAAAACTAACCCTGATCACATTGACTCTTTTCCGCTCAAGTGATTGCACCAATTTTGCTCTGGCCGGGTTTCTTTTCGATTTATCGCCGCACAGTGTACTTTCTAATGGCATTATTATTAGTGCCTCCCAATCAAAAAAACAATTCTAACTTTGGGAAACAACTTCTAATCTTAAATTAACTCCGGAAAATACACGAATTTTCTCCACCGTCAAACAAGGGGGAGGGCGTAAATGGTGCCCCAGGCCTGGAGGCTAAGTGCGTTTTGGATTTTTATTATTATTATTATTATTATTATTATTATTATTATTTCTATTTTGTCAAGATCGATTGCAACATTATTATATTTCATGAGTATTCTGGTCGTTGGCGTAAAAGGTCGTTAGGCTGTTGTTAAAGTTACCATTTCACAGGTTTCGCCTGTATATAGTATGCTAACAATTGGTGCACTGCTTTCTCATATATTACCCTTTTGTTATTAGAAAGATGAACATTCCTTTCATTTCTTTCACCTGTAGATGAAGAGACCAAGCTCTTTGTCACCTTACACTTCCGACGTTTAACGATTGACGATGACAGTAATGATGGGGCGCTCGGAAATTACGAATGCCAGGCTTTTGCAAAGGGTGATGTAAAATTTACTGATCGACTCGGCTTTTCCGTTGCTGTCATACAAAGTAAGTTCTATTTTTAAAATAGTTCCTCTCGGCTTCTACAAGTTCGTGTTTTCCAGCAACACAAGTTCGACAAAATCGTCTTACCTAGCCAATACACAGCCCCCTTCAGAACAAGTATTTACAATTTACCTCTCTCCGTCGTCGTTGGATAAATTAATGATAGTGATGTGGCAAGCACCCTACCTTTCATTTCGGATATACAAATAACTTTTTAAAAAATTTACAGACTTATTTCACGCTGCTAGAAACCCTTGTTCGTGATTGCTTAAGACACTCACTATACTTGCCTTGAAAATACGTACTTTGTTCTTAATTAAGACACGAGAGAAAGTTTTAAGCTTAACTCATAGTAAAAACAATACATTATCTTGTTGCCAAACTATTGTATTTGGCAATAAGGGTGAATACAGCTGAACGTTTTCATTCTTTTTCTTGATACTGCAATGCCATTCATACAGGATCAGAAATTCCCAAAGTTGTTATTTCTCGAGCTGGTGTTCCAGAACATAACGGTAACATCATCTTAATCTGCGACATTATCGAGAGAGGCGACAAGGTAGGAACCACACTGACGAGTATCTCATGGTTTAAGGATGGAGTGGTGTTGTCTAAATCAACCAGATATCCGGTTGATCTAGACAGCTTTCCTCTCTTTCTTCAAGAACTTAACGAAAGTGACAAGGGGAACTACACCTGTGTTCTTGAAGCGCTGTTGCGGAATACCTTGAAGTACAATGTGACGGATCACATTCTCATTGAAGTAAACGGTAATTCGATTTTTAACTGTATGTCATTGTTCTTCTTTCCTGGTTGCTTATTCCTCAGTTGCCTCCTTGAGATTTGTGTTATTTTTGTTCTAATTGCTTCTGTGTTTTCCTTGTTTTCGTTCGTTTTCATCTTCGTCGCCGTCGTCGTCGTTGCTTTTGTCGTTGTTCTCGATGTTCTTGTTGAGGAGGAGGAGGAAGAGGAGGAGGACGAAATGAGATGCCAAAATTTAAAATCGCATAACATCTCTTAAACACTAAATATTTGAGTTCAGGAATGCCAAAAAACTTTTTAAATATTTTCCTTGAAAAATAGTAATCATTTGCTTGCCGTTCAGTTCATCGATTCACCCGGTTTGCTATCTAAATATTCAATAGTCCACCTAATGTGTGGACTATTAATTATTTAAAATATGCAATACAGCAAGTTCTTTCGTGAGTTTTATTATACCTTCGACTCCTTCCTTTCTCAGCCCCACCATTAAAGTGTTACAGATGTGTAGGCTCAGGCCAGGATTGCCGTGATGAAGTGCTGTCCAAAAATAGCAGCTCCCAAGTGGTTTGTGAAGGCAACGAAGACCGTTGTGTTTGGGTTTACCAAAGAAAAAACAGTAGCCTTGACAGCTTCGGTATGGGATGCCATAGTGCACGATTCTGCGAGAAGCTTCCTCAAATATGTCACGATGTACTGAGTTCTAATGAAGACGAATGCTGTGATGGTTCCTGTTGCGACTCTGACTTTTGCAACAAACTGAAGTATACAGGTATGTAAAAAATTTTACATGCATCGAAGATGATCCCAAAAGAAACAATGTTTTAACAGCGGTACAGAACAGGAGTTTTCACCCCTTAGTTGTCATACTAAACAGTTAGATGAATTTGCTAAAAAGATTTTTCTCATCTCTAACACTGCCGAGGTCGCAATCACTATGCATGACGGCTCCGCCGACAAATTCGATGACTTCCATCAGCTGGTGGTTCAATTATGCCTTCTTTGTTGATATTCACTCCCTTTGCCGAGTTTTGATATTCTTAGTCACTCTTTGCTTTTACGGTTTTTTGCGCACGTTGTAAACTTATTATAATTACGATAAAGGTGGGATAATAACTGTAGTTGGGGGGCGCGCTGGCGTAATAGTTAGAACGCGCCAGTTTGTAGTCCAGCGTTCGCAGTGGCGTTGATAATTGACACGCAGATTACCTTTTTAGGAAAAAAAATTTCCTGTGAGAAACCAATGAGCCAATGAGCAGTATTTAATCATTTTATTGACTTCAAAAATTTTGGTTTTTTTGCTTATTCAACATTCAGCCCACATACGCTGTTTCTACACGTACAGTTTCCATGCATCTACATTTAGCCCTGGCTTCTTCATCCAAAAACTTACATGTCAGATTGAGAAATATCTATCTTAATCACTTAAAGAATAGAGAGACACTGTTCATATTTTCATTGTAGATGGACGATTCTGTAAGAGGACACAAAATCTCGTGGCAGCCATCTACGGAGGGGTGGAAGTCATCCGAGGGGTCACTGAGAACATTACGATGAACGGTTCGCTATCTTATGACCCCGAAACTGGTGATAACGAAGGAATGAACTTTACTTGGCGCTACGGTACAATACCAAGAAGCAACCATTCCAGTCTTCAGTTCCTGACACAAGGCTCATTTACGCATGTAAATGGTTCAGCCATAAAAAATACAGGGACAAGCTTCGGTCGCACTAGTTCGATCAACTCTAATTTTACAAACGAAAATGATACGTTAATTATCAAATTGACCGTAGCTAAAGACTATCGCACCTCAAGCGTTATTCAAGTCGTTCATCTTGTGGAAGGAAGTCCACCTAGAATATATCAAAGGTATGGAGCGTTATTTTTTCCAATCAGATTTTGAACCGCTAACTGTAACAGCGATGGAGTGCAGTGTTGTTGAGGCGTTGGCTGGATGCACATATCCGAGAGTGTTATTATATTCATTTGTATATTATATTTATTTCTTATGGTGTATATGGCGTACTAATGAAACTGCACGGTAACCGTTTCAAAGGAATATTTTGTTATGTTCTCTTACATTATATTTGTGGGATAGATTTCTCAGGAAACTACGAGTGCCTTTCACCCAAGAAGAAAACGAAAAAGTGACCAAAATACCAAGTGCACTTTTGATGCGCAAATGGCTAGGTTTGAACACAGTTTTGGAAAGTTATACTTATTAAAGTTCCGGATTTGGAAAGTGATAAACCACCAAATATAAAATTAAATTTCTTGACAGTATTCTGTAATTAAAAACACAAATATACCTTGATTGTTTGTTTTCAGATGTCTCATCAATTGCGGTCCAAAGGTGGTACCCTCCGTCAAACTGAGCATTGAATCGATTTGCCAAGGATACCAGTGCTCCAACATATCATCATATCATTGGATGCTCTACCAAAGAGACAAATCCAATCCTACTGTATGGAACCATTGTAATGATTTGCATTTGATGACGAGCACACCACTCAATTCAAGCAGACTTGTCATAAAGGAGAACTCATTCAACAGTGGAATGAACTACCGATTGGCAATAGTTGTTACAAGTGAAAACAGCTTTGCAGGAATCAGTGCCTATGATATTTTAACGTCATCTCCCCCAGTGGGAGGTACCTGTTCCATAGAACCTTCGTCAGGGATAGCATTAAGAACTTACTTCACTCTGAGTTGCAGCGGGTGGACTAGTTCCAACACCCCTTTGTCCTATCAGTTTCAATTACAACTTTTTCATGGGCTCACCAGTGTGGTATACCATGGTTTGAATACATCAGTTGAGTCTCTATTGCCATCTGGAGACTTGTCACAAAATTTCACGTTGAAGTTAAATGTTACTGTGATCGATAGCAATGGTGCATCTGCTACATACGCAAACTTGTCTGTCCAGGTAGGTCTTAGCTGCACCATTCACACAGAGTTATACTTTTTTTTTGCTGGAGGGTAATTTAAAATGATTTTCAAAAGGTCGCAATTTGGCCATGATGTACAAGTGAACATTTGAACCTCAAAAGGCGATCTTTGTTTTATCTCGAGTCCCTTAATCATGCATTCCTAGCGAGCTTAAGTTTATCATCTGATAATTGTAGCTAAATAATGTATATGTTATGGAAGAAGAATACGTTCAAAATAACGGGTTATTATTTTTCTTTAGTTAAATGTCAATTTTCAGGCGTCACCCCGCTGCACAACTAGCATGGCTTGAAGCAAGTTTTGACCCACTTCTTTTCAAATCTAGATCATAAATTAAGTTTTCCATTAGTCCTTTTTGTCTGTTATGTTACCTGTAACTTTTATTCTTTTTTTTTTTTTTTCTCATTGCGCTTATTTCTTATTTCTAATGGCGCAATGTTAACAATGACGTAGACAAAGATCCTCCATTAGTTAATGTTCACCATTACGTAAGGCACAACATTGTTTGTCATCACCATTGTCATTGTTGTTGATGTCAGATTGCTTGGTTCTTTTGTACATGTAGATTAAGCCATTCAAGGACATTAATTCCGAGACCATCAAAAAGCACCTGGATGATTTAGATGACCTTAACAAAGCAGATGACCTTAACAAAGCAGTGCAAATTGCAAATACCGTGTTAAAAGCAATTTCAAGTTTGCCTACTTTACAGCAAAGCGAAATAATAAAGGTAAAGACGTCGTCTTTCCCTAGCACTAGTTTTTCTTTCTTCTGTCTTTTTCCTTTCTAGTTTTACTACGAAGTAATAGTCCTTTTCACGGTGAACTTTTCTCGTTGCATTACAATACAACCCAAGATGTATGTGAGGCAATTGCAGTCGATTTTGTAGTTTCTCCCTGAAATTGCCCCCCACTCAGGGGCACGTAAGACTACATTGGAATGTAAATTATAACAGGTAATCGAGGAAAGAGCTTCAGCCTAAGGTCAGTCCTTACGAGTGGTTGAATTTGAAAGAAATGATAACCGAACTCGTTGCTGTTTAGTAAACCGTATGAATTCAGTGTTATAAAAACAAAAGCTAAAAAAGGACTGATGCAATGGAATTTGAAGTCATGAACTTCTCGTTGGTTGTTGGTTGTTTAATGCTCTAGGGTCTAAGCTGTGAGCTCAATCAATGAAATCAAGGACAAATTGTTTCCATAAACTATAAAAACAAAATAAATAAAAGTGATCCATGTTAAAGCACATAACAATTTGCACATTGCTCTTTGATATTGAAGCTCCTCTTAATTGCAGTTGTACATTGTCATATGTATAGCTTTAAAATCAAATAAGTCGGATCTTAAAAATTACGATACGATTTAAAATTTTGCAGGCCAAAGAATTGATTGTGGCGAAGATTGCTACCTTTCAAGTGAGAAACCTCCCAGACCTTTTGCAAAGTTCCTCAGTGTTTGGTTCAGCCACTCGAGATAGAGAAACAGTGTCTACAAAAACGCTGGTGAGTTCATTTTGATTGACTTTGGCAAGCTTAGAATCTGATAAGACTCAATATAAAGCTGTGCGGCAGGAGTCTACAGAAGAGTCACGTGGCTTTTCGTGCCTGTGTTCTCTTACCACACAGGTTTACGAATCTTCATACACATAGGAATGATGTGATATATTGGTGGACTCTAAATGTCTAAAGCGATTGAAGAATTTTGTAGCTCTTCACAAAAAAAAGATCTAATGCTTACCTGAGGCACAAATTTCTTGGGACAATTAATCGTGTCATACCCTTCCAAAATTCAGCGTTGACGTTTTTTGTGGCATGTCCACAGATTGAAGCTTTAATTCCAATGATTGTATTTTTTTTAGAAACTTTTGTCCAGATAGTTTCATACGGCAGGTTGATTTGCATTCAAAGTTTCCATCCTGCGAATTTCGCGCTAACAACGAAAATATTCTCTATTTCTTTTATGACTCAGTTCATTTCGTTAGCTGCAATCGACTCGATGACTTCATTCCTGATGTCCAAAGCGAAAGCGAAGAATGTAAATGACATACCACTGATTACGAGTTCAGCTAAAAACCTGGGTTTCTGTCTGAACAACAAGTTAAAGATTGGAGCAGTTATGGCGTCTGGAACGTCCGTGCCTTTACAGGCAAGTGGCTCACAAATGTGATTAGCCGACATTCCTCTTGTTTTTGAACTTAAAACAACTAACTTTTTAAAAAACTTACTTAGTTGTTATGGGGGTATCCTATTATCAATTAATTTTTTTTAATAGTTTCTGTCACGTTGTTTTTATTTTCCCTTTTATAACGACAATTTTCTTTTAACAGTTGTAAAGTTTAAAGTTAGATTTGAAAACACGCTTCCTTTAAAGTGTAAAATGATTGAGTTCTCTTTTTTTTGTTGTTGCTGTTGTTTTTTGCTCAAGGTGTCTGTTTACGCATAATTATTAACCTTACAACAACAGCAAAACAAGTCATATCATATCCACCTAACTTTCTTGTTTTTTTTTTTTTTAGGGACGACAAGTGGTTAAACGGTGCATGCAGCTTCTAAGCACTGTAAGTGATGCGATACTTGCAGTGAGACTCCCAGATGAGGAAGCTATATCTATCCAGACGAGTGATTTGTCCTTCACATTAGGGCGGTATACACCGGCTAGACTTAGTGGATTGAAGATTAAAAGTGATCATGGAAACTTCGTTTTGCCTGTGGATAGTAACGCTTTGGTCTTCCAGGTCGCCAACAATGATTTTGTGGATGCTCAGGTAATAGTGCCTTTTGTAACTCGTGATCATTAAAAAAAATATAAGTAAAAATTTAACTTCCCGGGTCGACATCTCTTCACTACATTACCCTGCCTTCCAGATTACCTTTAGTTTCCATTTACCAAGCTATAAGCTAAGAAAAGTTAACATAAATGTGCCAAAAAGGTAATGAAAAGGTTGAACAAATGGTCGAAGGCAAACGTATATTCTGGTCCTTAAACGATGTTTTAACTTACGGTGAGTTTCAAATGAATGTGGAAGACAGTTTAATTGTTGTTATTGTTTTTGTTGTATTTCTTTCTTTCTCTCGAGTCGTGATGTTTGAATCATGGCACTCAAGGCGTCCGGTCATTATACTGATGAAATAACGGTGTGCTTCCATTTAAAAAAGCAGCAGCAAAACACACAAACTATACATAAACCGCCAAGAAAAAAAGCAAAAAAAACTAAATAAATGGTCAATTCGGTCAGAATCGAAACAAAATAAAACAGCAATCTAAGCGTTAATGTCCAAATATTCGTGGCGTTTCTCCAGTACCCAAAATTCTATAGTTCTTTTGGACTCTGTGAATTATTTAGGTATTGGATTCTCTTCGTTTTCGTTAATTTCGGCTTTAACCGGCAGATTTAACAAATGGTAAACGCCATAGCGTACACTATTGAGTTATAGATGCACGCCGCGAGGTTGCTAAGCACGAAAAAAGCGCAAGAGTCGCACGAGGCCATAGCCAAGTGCGACTCTAGCTTCTTGAGTGCTTAGCAAACCTCCCAAGTGCATCCATAACTCAATAGTGTACAGTTGTGGCGTTTACCACTTGATTTATATCATAACTTTGGCGCATTGGAGCAAAAGAAGTTCTTTTATTGAGCTACATCACATTAGCACATGCGTCAGCACCGTACACCCTGGGCTAATAGTAGACGATGAATTAACCAATCAGAGCGAGCGCTTTGCTTTAATTATGTTATAAAACCTAATTTTACATGTAGTAAACATATATCTGAAATATAGCGTTGTTGTTTATGATGTTTCAGATGTTATCCATAGCATTTAATCCTTTCACTTGGGACCGCACAAGAGAGCGAGTCAATTCCTATGTATTATCCTTGGACTTAAAAGATGATCAGCAAAAGGTTATGGAAATTTCTGAACTTTCAAGTGACGTTGACATCGAGATGACACCAAAACCCCAGAACTACCCTTTACAAAAGTCGCCCTTCTTCACAAATAATAACTCTCCTCGCTTTCATGAGATGAAAGTTGATTACGAAAATACAGTGGTACAACTTGATATTACACCCGACGACGCGCTTGTAAATTTGGTTTTATACATCAGATTTGGTCAACGACCAACCCTCAAAGAACATGACCTCAATGCCACTGCATCCAGCTATGAAAGATGTATTTGGACGAAAATGAAGGAAAACCTCGAAGGGAAAAATGGTTGTTATTCCAACCGTTTAATTGAAGTTCTTGCCAAGAGACCCGGAATGTACTACTTAGCACTGTTAAGCGATAGCAACATTACTAAATCCCAAAAGAGACAGAAACGTTCATGTTTTGGCCAACGACGGCAAAGAAGAGCCTGTGTTGATACAAAAAGTCCCCCTCCTACCCCACCTCAAAGTGAAAATGTAAGTGTTGTGCCTGTTTATGATCCGAGCACTGATCACAACTACACTTTGAGAGTGGCAATGGGAAGCTGCGTTTATTGGTCAGACAGGAAGCAGATGTGGATAACAGACGGCTGCCGGGTAAGTCCATATAAATTGCATTATGATTCACTTTCCACTTACGCAAGCTATATCAGGAAAAATCTATTGTAAAACATCGGAGTTAATGGGTTTTCCCATGTGATTCGTGCCATTTCTGAAAAAAAAGCGCATACCTTCCCTTCATTTCTTTCACACTAAAGGGAGGGTCCGGAATTAACTAATTGCTGGAAATTGGCCACAATTTTAACCACCAAGTAAAAAATAATGCGTAAATTAACTGCTCGATAGCAGGTAGAGATCTTCAAAGTTTACTGAGAGCTGAAAAATGGCTGAAAATATTACCTCACTGAGATTTAATACAAGCCCCATCCATGCCCTCTCAAGTGGTTGTAAACAATCTCTTGTCCTACTGAGAATTCAATATTAGCTTGGGACGATAGACTACTGTTTAAAAATGACTTTACAAAGGAACATGTACCAACATTGTCGTCGCCAAATTTGCATGACTTTAAAATGATATCATCAGTATAGGTTGCTACCGAAATACGTGATGCTAAATGTTTGTTAACATGGGATTGGACATGCATCAAAGTCGTTTGTTTTATATAAACTGTTCAACACCAGACTTTCTTCCTGCCTTCTATGTAAATGTTATGTAAACTTTGATTGACTCTGGCCTTTTTTGTCACAGTTTCTATCTGCTACCTTGAACGGATCTCTCAAGTGTTCCTGTAACCATTTGACGTCATTCGGAGGAAGCCTTGTTGTCAAACCTAATCCAATCGATTTCGACAAAGTCCTTGTAGAATTCAAGAAGCTCGATGAAACGGGAAATGTGGCCGTTATTGTGACAGTAATGGTAGCATTTATGGTTTATTTTCTTGTACTTCTTCTGGCCAGAAGAACGGACAAAAGGGATGCCGCAAGGGTGAGTTTTTGAGAGTTTTTTGTTGGCTCGGTGATTGATACAATTCAACACATACATGAAGAAATTCAGCAATTTGGGTAGAATGTTACTGCATTTTAGCTAAACTTGGGTCTTTTTCAGTCGTTATTCTTAAATATTAATGATAGCATTATACAATAAAATAATTATCACACAAAGCTTAGGAATTATTTGTGAAGAAAGCAGTTATCATGTGACCCTTAATGGCTCAGCAGCAAATATGATTTCGATGTAAAGAAAACAGTTAGTTAAATGGTATTTGAAAAATTGGGCTTAGCTAAGGGGAGGTGCCCAGCCGGACAGGACTGAAATTTACACTCTTCTAGTTACATCAGGTAACTCGAGTTGAAAAAAAAGAAAAAGAATTATTAATGAATTATTAAATCTATTTTGTTAATATGTAGTCTGTTTAAGGAAACAAACACTTGTTTTCAGACATCGCCAAGTAGACAACTTCCAACGTCTTCAAGTAACACATACGAATATGAAATAACTGTTACAACTGGGATCTGGTGGAATTCCGGTACAACAGCCAAGGTTGCCATGGAGATACATGGCGCCGAAGGAAGGAGTGGGATTATACAGCTTGGTACTGAATCCGGCTCGAATGACTCACTGTTTTATCGAGGAAGCTCGGAGGTCTTTGTTCTCACTGTTGACAAATCCCTGGGTTTTATACATGGTGTGCGAGTGGGACACGATAACTCTGGAACAAGTCCGTCCTGGTTTCTTGAAGATATTGTCATTATGGACAAACAAACCCAAACATCGTGGACGTTTGCAAACAACAAGTGGTTAGCTCTTGAGCGAGGCGACGGACGAATAGAGAGAATGTTAAAGCTATTGGTGAATGACGACACTTTCAAAACCAATGTGTTAAAACGATGGTGGAAGGGTCTTACAGAGAAACACATTTGGGTGTCAGTGTTAGCGAAACCACCAAGAGATCCTTTCTCAAGAGTGCAACGTGCATCATGCTGTCTTTCAATACTTCTGTCAGCCATGCTTGCAAATGCTATGTTTTATGATCTGACCGGAAAATCCGAACAAGTCATTCAAGTCGGGCCATTGAAGTTTTCTTGGAGACAGGTTGTTATTGGAGTTCAAAGCACCCTTGTTGTGGCACCGATAAACATTCTTATTGCATTCTTGTTCCAAAAGGGGAGCTCGAGAACGACTAATCAACTGCCGCGTAGATGTTGTGTACATAATTTGAATGTTTACATTGCTTGGTTTCTCTGTTTTTGCACCTGTGTTGTTTCTGCGACATTTTCGATATTTTATAGCCTTGTTTGGGGAAAAAGCCTAAGTGAACAGTGGTTGTCTTCGATGCTTATATCATTTTCCCAAGATGTCACTGTCAATGAACCTGCTAAAGTACTTGCTGCAGCTGTATTGCTGGCAGTCATTATAAGGTTGAAGAGGGGTAACAGCGAAGGTTACTCAATCCTTGCAGAAACTAGTGCTCAAAATATCCAGTGCTCAAAAGAAAGGATATGGACCATAAATATATCCGAAGTAGAGGCAATGAGAAGACGTCAGACGAAGAAACAGAACATCTCTCGTTTCTACATCGAGCTCATTGTTTACTGTACGTTTGTTTTTATTTTGATGGTGGTATGTTATGGAAGTAAAAATGATCACCAGTATTTATTGGCGAAGTCAACCCGTGACGGCCTACAAGGTTTCCACACGGTAAGCGTTCGATAAAATAATAGTAATAGTAATAATAATAATAATAATAATGATAATGATAATGATAATGATAATAACAATAATACTTTATTTATATAGCGCTATTTCCCTTTAGCTCGATAGCGCTTTACAATAATTACAGTCTAAACTTTACAATTACAAATTTTGCAGTTATAGTGGAGGCTAAAAACGTTACAAATTGAAATATTTTTCAATTACTCTAATAACAACAATAAAAATTCAAGTGAAAACTATGTCACATGCTAATCTAAATTGATATTTGCATACAGCGACTAATCCAAAGTGATATTCGCAAGGGTGACATGGCAAAACATAGACATAAAATAGGTACCCAAGGTAGCAGGTAGCTTACTTCGGTAAACCTGGCTATGTAAAATGAATGTTCCCGGGTTAGACCGAATACCACTTGAAATGGTAGAGTTGTAATTAAAAGAAAGAATCCATAGAGGGTAAAAGTCAAAAACTGAACACTGCGCTGACGTCTAAAACCACCATCATCAGTTTCTACAAAGTGGGTGAGTTTCTGCTATAACAGACTTTATAGTCCTGGAGATATTTGAACTGGTGAAGCGGATGCTAAGATTGTGGGAGGAGTGGGGGGGGGGGGGTGGATCCATGCTTAAGTTTAAAACATTTTCAGTCATTTCACACCCAGTCATTCTTCAATCCTCAGGTTTTCAACAACTCTCTTTACTGGAATTGGCTGCGTACTGTTTTCCTGCCTGGCGTTTATGCTGGAGTGTGGTACAATAAACAAGTGGAAAAACAAAGTATATATATTGGCAACAAGCGTTCAGTTCTTGTTGGAATGCCTCAATTAAGGCAACTAAGAGTCAAACCAAGTAAGTAGCTTTGGGAATGAGAAAGCTACTTCATAGTTATTGGCTGAGAACAGGTCAATATTAATAGTTAATCTTTAGTTTGCACTGTGATGTAGATTAATACTGGTGCACTCCGAATTTTCTCGGTCATATACTAAATAAGTAGTAGTATGAAAGCTCGGGCAAATAAGGATTCATACCACTCGGAATAAAAAAATGGGTTAGAAGCAACGTTATATTTAAAGGCATGAAAACAATTTAACGGCAGAAGTTCATAGTACTTCCTACGCTTGTTTTTTATACCCTGCTAGGTATAAAACATTTTGGCAACTTGTTCGGCTTTATTGAATTAATTTGCAAATCCCTTGTCATGATTTTTGACAGAGCCTTGCGAAGTTTTGGACCACATGAAGCCAACCTTCCCTGTATGCTATGATGTGTACTCAGACAAAAACGAAGACACGACGCCTTTCCACAAACCGGGTTGGATCCCATTCGACAATTCTACGACGAAAGACGAACTATTCCGGCTCTGTCCGAAGCCATGGCGATATGAGAAGCCTGGACAAACCGATGTAGTACCGAAGTGGGGACAGTTTTCCCTGTACCCTGGAGGAGGATTCATAGCTGATCTTGGCTATGATATTAAAACCGCGCTCGTCATACTTGAGACATTACAAAGACAAAACTGGTTGGACCTGCAATCACGCTCTGTCATTTTAGAGTTCGCTGCTTTTAACCCTTCTACAAATTTCATAGTTGTTGCCACTTATTTCTACGAAATCCAATCGTCCAGTTACAGAGCACCATTGGAGAAGATCAACATTATCTCTGTGTATTCCAAGGAAACTGGATCGCATCAATTTTATCTAGTTTGTGTACTATTACTCATCATATTCGTCTTACTTTATGTGGGAAGAACATGCTACAGAGTTTATCAGCTACGATCAGGATTTTTCAAATCCTTCTGGAATTGGATGGAAATCTTTCAAGTTTTAGTATCAGTACTTGCTGTGGTAATGAACATTGTCCGATCAGCCAAAGCCGTCTCGACAGTTAGAAAGCTGAAAGAAAACGTTTACGCAAATGCAACTTTCCAAGAAGTCATCGCCTGGACAGAGGCCGAAAATGGCGTCTTAGGTATTCTGGTCTTCATAGTAACATTGAAACTTTTACGGCTTATCCGTTTCAACGCGCATGTTGCTGTATTTTCGAGAACGTTGAAAATATCTTCAAAGCTTCTTCGTTCTTATACGGCAGTCCTTGCAGTTGGCTTCATGGCATTTCTTCATTTTGGCGTTCTTATCTTCGGCACTGGGTCTGAAAAATATTCCTCGATCCTGAAAGCCACATATTTCCAGCTAGAATTAATCTTAGGCCGAGTCAAGGCAAGACCCATCAACCAGTTATCAGATGCAAATGATACATTTGGCAGAATATTTGCGGCTCTGCTCCTTATAAGCCTCACTATTATGTTCATGAACTTTTTTATTGCTGCAATAAACGATGCACTGTCAGATGCGAGGACCGCTGTAACTCAGAACGAACTTCATGCCCTTGTAGATGAGCGTAACTCTACCAATGTCAATAATAGGATGTTTTTTGAGGCTGTTAGCCAATTCCTGAAGCAGCGATCTTTAAAACGCAAACTTTCACTATCGTATGACAAAGGTCTATACAAACACACCCTCAACTCCAGCGTCAACACGACAGTTGATTTTGACTCGGTTAGAAGCCCATTTCACGAGTCGAGGCAAAACAGAAATCGAGAATCATCCCAACCAGAACCGAGTACCACGAAAAGGAAATCATTCTATGATGGAGTCAGTGACGCCATTCGACAGCTCAGGCAAGCGCGTGGCATGGGGATTGTTACAATACTGCGGATAAACAAGCTTCGGAGGAAGGAAACAGAATTGTTTGGCCTGTTAGATGAGATTGTTCAGGGTTACTCGGAAGAGGAAGATACTTTTATTGATATTTGCAACCAGATGAAATTAAATCATCTGTAAAAGACTAATAGCACTGGGAAACGAAGGCCAAATTACCAGCGTCAAGTGATAGCCATTGTCCAGACCCAAAGAAATTTTTCAAGACCTGTTCAGACATTTAAAACATTTAACAAAAAAGCGTATCTTTAATTAAATCAGCAAGTCCAAGTAAAATTCTACATAACAGACAGAAAGACAAAAACCCACTAATCATAGCTCAGTTGTGTTCTATGAATATCATTACGAGAGTTCAGTTACAAAAGATGTTTGAAGTGATAAACTGTTATCCAAAATGAAACCTTTGGTAATAAAACCACCTGAGTACTTGTGAAAATTTTAACTTGGTTTAGTTTGATTATTGATTTACACTTCACCACTTTTACGCCCAAATTTAGAGTTCGAAAAATGGTTACCTGGGAAGCAAATTCATTTCATCTAAACATCTATGTGGGATGAGCTGAGAGATTCTTGACTGCTTGAAACGTGAACGAGGTATTTGCATTAAAACCATAATACCCAGCCAAAATACGGCCTTCATGTAGACCCTCGCCTGAATACTTTTATTTGCGATCTAAAGACAAAATATAGGGGCTGTGGACAGACCAAATTTTATATGTCTTTATAAAGCGCAGAACTTCATCAGCAAACATTGCTTAATCTTTTATGCATCAGCGAAATATATAACTGAAGGATGAAATGTTCCATTCTTTTTTAATTTTTAATATATAATAGTAAACTAATTTTTGTACTGACACTTTTAAGTGGTAGAAATATTAAGAGTACTATATATATTATATGACATACAACATTACACTATTCACAAATGTTTGTTATCCATTTCTTCCATATGAACAATTTCGTCGGCTTTGAGCGGATGACGTATTGATAGCAAAACCGGTTCTTGCTTTCTTCCAGCCGTTGACCAAGTCTCGCGAAACGTATGCTGAACTTTAAGTCGTTGATGTTGTATTGCTACCATCTGAATGTCTGGTGCTCTGTTTTCGGGCTGTCTTACATGAAAAATCTCCAGAAGAGCATGCCGAATAGTCTTATTGCGCCAACAGTAAATAATAGGATTAAAAAGAGAACGCAACAAAACAGAGGTTGATGCCCAGCTAAGGCAAATTAGAGTAATTCCGGTGTTTAATTCGTTAAATGGAGAAGTTGCCCCTACGAGAAGAATGATTATTGCAGGCATGTAAGTTATAACTAGCACACCCAAAATGATTCCTAGGGTGTAGACTGCCTTGTTGTCTTTCTTTACTCTTTTCGTTTCTTCCTCGGACATTTGTTCCGTCTGCAGCCGTTTTTTCTGTCGCCGTATTTCTGAGAAAATATACACATAACAGTAACAGATACCAGAAATGCAAGCCAACCCGATGACAGAAGCTGAGACAGATCCAACTGTCCAGTATACTGAGTAAATTTTGGAAGCTTTTTTGACAATAAAAGCTAAGACAGTTTCCTGAATTGTCAGATAAACGCCAATTGCCCAAGCTACAAGTACACCTTTTTTTATCCGCTGTTTTGTGACAATTACCTGGTACCTCAAGGCATCTTTGATTGCAATGTAACGATCGATGCCGATTAACACAATGTGACCCATTGAAACATAGCTTGGTCCATAAAGAGTTATGAAGTGTACTGTTTCCAGCGCACAAAATGGCTCGATGACAAAAGCTCGCTTCACGTTTACCGCGACAGCAATAGGTAGACTTACCATTCCAGCGAACAAATCTGAACCCGCCAAGCACGCCAAGAGAATATTCGAGTTGCTCTGCAGTGAGCGCTTGGTTTTCACAGCAAAAATGACCAGTGCATTTAACAAGACAGCCACAATAAGTGCTAGAGAATCAAAACATATTAAAGCGACAAGATTTCTGTACTTGTGTTCTGTGAGGTACGTCTTCTGCCAGACAAAATCTTGCAAATAAGGACATTCTTGCCTACCTTGATTAGAAGAATTCATCGTCGAAGAGCGTAAAGAGAATATGTAGGCAGATGCGATAAGTTTTTTGCTGATTTAAAGGATTCCGTGAGGGTTTTTTTTTCTTGATACCGAGGGTCTTTTCTTATTGGATGTAGGAAATTTTGTTTCCTGTCTGGAGAATGGAGGCGTTAAAAGATTTCGTGAGGGCTTTTTTCTCTTGGGCAAAAAAACTCAACACTTGATACCGGAGGTCTTGTCTCGTTGAATATAGGAAATTTCTTTCCTTTGGAGAATGCAAGTGCAGATGCGGGTCTTCCTATAACAATAAAGATTATATCTTTCCCCATTACACAGTAAGTGTTTGAATTAGGGGATATAGGGGCATTAGAATTAAAAAAAAGACAAAAGAAAAACCAAACAATATTTGGCATCGCTCACAGAATTTGTCCGACTAAACAAAGAGTGCCATCAATGGCCCAAGCAACTTTGATCGATGTTTCATGGGAAGCTAAATAAATAACAAAATTCGGAGTTCTACCACATAGAAAAATGTTTACTAAATCGTTGTTTCGCTGGAATAAGGAAAAAGTTTCTCTGTCGATAAAAAAAGTGCCTGGACTATTATTTAAGAACAAGAGCTTATGATCCACAGCCACCTCTGATTAAGCGTCTTTTATTTTATTTTATTTTATTTTATTTTATTTTATTTTATTTTACTTTATTTATTTTATTTCGTTTCGTTTCGTTTCGTTTCGTTTTATTTTATTTTATTAGGGAGGGAGGGAGAGAAGGCGGGTATGATCGCGACCAGATGTAAAAGGGGAGAAAAGGTGTGATCGCAGTTTAGACTCACATCGAATTTAAGGTTTGAAATTTGGAAAGTTTGAGACCTTCACCGCAAAAACCGATTTCGTTATTTTTCGCAAAATGAACGGAGTTCTGGTGAAAACAAAGTGTGCATCAGGTGTTTATCTGCATAACAGTTATTTATGAGCAAACAATGAAGAAAATCTTTTTTCTAGCTTCCGCCACGAAATCTAAAATTTACTGTTTTTTTCTTGATTTTATTTTGTCTTTGCTTTCCAACACGAAGAACATTTGGTTCCACTCTGGACATGAAAAGCATTTTATTTCCGTTAGTCTGTCACAGACTGAGTCAATTGAACTATCTTGTAGTTTGTTAGATGGCATTGCCCATTATTGTATTTTCTCTGCTTAAAGGTCACAAAATCTGCTGCTTTCATTAAGCCATTTCTTTCACGGCGCTTTCCCCAACTCCCCTCCCCCTCCCTAAATTTTTTTTTAGTTAAACCACTTACACCGCAAAAGTTTCCACGTAAGATAAAACACAGGCATAAAATTTCTCATAACCAAGATTCAGTGAACTAACATGAAAAATAGAATTGCATTGTACGGGTTGATAATTTACAACACATTTCACCAGGAACATTTGGAAGAAATTGTCTGTCGCTCGCTCTCCACACGTTTCACTGAACTCAAAAAGTAAACTCCGCGCCACACATTTTTTTTTTTTTCATAACATCCATTCGTTTAGAACAAACTGAATTATGCACATTATCCAGTTAATGGAAGAATTTAATAGCAGACGAATATTGCCCCGCTTTTGTCCGATACGAGACAATTATTACAAACTCAGCGCCACGCGAATCGTTTGTTATTTAGCAGGCTTTGTGGAATATTCAATATACATCCATTCAATTTACAAAAACCTCGTGAAAACGATAATTTGATCCCTAATAAATTCGAAAAAATCATTTATGCCGAGAGCGACGCCTATTTATAAACCCAGCGCACAAAAGACTATAATGAAATGGTTATAATCGCGGTCGTGCATGCGGCCAGAAACCACTGAATCACTGAAACACTTGTTTGGATTAATTTGGCCACTCACGTGACGTTTATTTCAAACC
This sequence comes from Orbicella faveolata, assembly GCF_042242905.1. Classification (NCBI taxonomy): domain Eukaryota; kingdom Metazoa; phylum Cnidaria; class Anthozoa; order Scleractinia; family Merulinidae; genus Orbicella; species Orbicella faveolata. Next base: position 30,628,254 of record NW_028301553.1, read on the forward strand.
ATTCAAATGCTAAGGTGTCAAATTAATCAATTAAACATCGCTACATTTGATTCAGTGAATAAAGTTGGGGCGAAAAACAGCCAGCCCAGTAAGAGGTAGCAAGAGCAGAGGAGGAGCTCAGGGGATGGTGGAGGGCCGGCGAAAGAAAGTAAAGTACGCTTCTAAGGCTAAACAGCTATCGCGATCGGCGCTGGCAAAAAAAGGGGAGAGGGTTAGCAGAGCACACGAATTTAAAGCTTGCTCTGCGTGTGGTGTCTAGCCCATTAACGGCTATCTACCTCTGCAGCTTGTACCGTAAGATAAGATAAGGCCCCGCCTCAGCATAAAACCCATTATCGCGCTAAGTCAATAATGGGCCATTTGTCGTTTTAAAAATAAGACAATCGCAAGAACATTTTAAATAATAATAAGTATAATAATAATAACAATAATAATCATAACAATTACAATTTCCTCAAATGTGATTGGTGCATAAACTGCTGTATTTTGCTCTAATTAATCTGCAAAGTTGTAATCGGACAGTGTAATCGGACAGTTGGCTGCAATCGGACACCTGTAATCGGACAGTTACATGAGCCAATCATTTTAAGTCCTCTCCACTAAATCCACCAATCAGTAAGTAACTAGTAATAGTATTAGTTCTAGTACTAGTACTAGTACTAGTAATAGTAGTAGCAATAGCAATAGCAATAGCAATAGCAATAGCAATAGTAATAGTAATAGTAATAGTAATAGTAATAGTAATAGTAATAGTAATAGTAATAGTAATAGTAATAGTAATAGTAATAGTAATAGTAATAGTAATAGTAATAGTAATAGTAATAGTAATAGTAATAGTAATAGTAATAGTAATAGTAATAGTAATAGTAATAGTAATAGTAATAGTAATAGTAAGAATAATAACCGTATCGTTATTCGAAACAAACGCCTAGCCTTTATTATATGTAAAATCAATAAATCTAAATCTAACCCCTGCTTTTTCTGATGTTTACACGTAGTTAATTTAGGCTTGACTGGTGCACACCACGAAATGGCTGTTTGGTAATTACATTGTACTTTGCACATGTTCTCATTTGAAAGGTGCTGCATGGAAAAGATCAATCAGTTTAATAGCTTTTACTCTTTCTTTGGCACTTGGCGGTGTTGTAGCAGCGGAATTCGAGTCTGACTTACCCTGTTTTGCATCAAAATAATCACCATAATGATATTAAAGTAAATTTGACAATAGGAGTAAAAATCTACACAATTGTTAAGTGTGACAGCTAGCTGGTCAAGTATCATTGTGCGAACTCGACAGCCGAAAATGATGACAATATGAATTACGATAAATTTATAAGTTTATATGTCTCTACACGAATTCTAGAACTGCGGCTGTAAAATAAATCTGTTACGTATCAGCGAAACACACTATCGACTATAGTGGGAGATTACTGGGTTGTTAAAATTATTATACATAATAGACATAATTTATCCATTCACTAATGAATGTTACATCTACCTAGATAAAACTGACAAGCATCTTAACATTTTCGCTCCACAATTTATTAGAGTTAATTATCCATTTCTTGAATGTGAACAATTTCGTCGGCTTTGGGATCATGACTTATTGACAGCAAAACAGGTTCTTTCTTTATTACAGCCACTGAACACCAAGTCTCGTTAGCAGAAGGCTGGATTTCAGGTCGATGATTTTGTATTTCTACCATCTGCATGTTTGCTGCTCTGTCTGGCTTTCTGACATGAAAACTCTCGAGAACAGCGTTCCGAATCTTTTCATTGCGCCAACAGTAAATGATGGGGTTAAAAAGAGAACGAAGCAAGATGGAAGTTGTCGTCCAACTATAACAAATAATAGTAGTTCCGGTGCCCAATTTGTTAAGCCCCCGAATTGACAGTAGCAAAAGCAATAGCATTGAAGGCATGTAAGTTATAACTAGCACACCCAAAATGATTCCTAGGGTGTAGGCTGCCTTGTTGTCTCTCTTTACTCTTTTCGCTTCTTCTTGAGACAACTGGTCTGTTTGCAGCCGCTTCTTCTGTCGCCGTATTTCTGAGAAAATATACACATAACAGTAACAGATACCAGAAATGCAAGCCAACCCGATGACAGAAGCTGAGACAGATCCAACTGTCCAGTATACTGAGTAAATTTTGGCAGCTTTTTTGACAATAACAGCTAAGACAGTTTCCTGAATTGTCAGATAAACGCCAATTGCCCAAGCTACAAGTACACCTTTTTTTATCCGCTGTTTTGTGACAATTACCTGGTACCTCAAGGCATCCTTGATTGCGATGTAACGATCGACGCTGATTAACACAAGGTGGCCCATCGAAACATAGCTTGGTCCATAAAGAGCTATGAAGTGTGCTGTTTCCAGCGCACAAAATGGGTCGATGGCAAAAGCTCGCTTCACGTTTACCGCGACAGCAATAGCCAGACCAACCATTCCAGCGAACAAATCTGAACCCGCCAAACACGCCAAGAGAATATTCGAGCTGTTTTGCAATGAGCGTGTGGTTGTCACGGCAAAGATGGCCAGTGCATTCAACAGTATGGTTGGAATTATTGCTACAGAATTAACACAAATTGACGCCACAAGATTTCTGTACGTGTGGTCGGTGAGGTATGTCTTTCGCCAGACATAATCTTGCAAATAAGGGCATTCTTGTCTACCTTGGTCAGATGAATTCATGGCCGACGAAGCCACGCCAGACGTCGCGTTACAGTCAACAAACAACGTGAAAAGTAAATATATCGGCAGATGTGATGAGATACTTACAAATTAAAAACATTAGGTTTTTATTTTTTCCTTGGACAAATAAGTTAAACACTTGATAACGGAGGTCTTTTCTCATTGGATGTTGAAAAGTTCGATTCCTGTTTGTAGAATACAAGCACAGGCGTAAGAATAGCATCACCGTATTCCGTATTCCTAAATAAAAAAAAAGAAAATTACAAAAAAATAAATAAACTTATTCCTCTACTACATACTTCACAGAATTTGCCCGACTTCCATGCCGTCTAAAAAGAAATGCCATAATTAGCTCAGGCGACTTTGATCAATGCTTTATGATTAATTGAACATTGCGAAATTTGGAGTTATTGCATATCTTTAGTTTTGCCATAGAAATGGTAATATAATAACTATTTCTACAACACAACTCGGCAAAAGAGGGAAAATACTTCGTTTTTCTGTCTTAAACTTGACTAGGAAGGTTTTTATTTTACTTTGACTTGCAAATTTACTGTTAAATTACCGTGGCAAGTATTATGATCGCAGAAGAGATCAGAGCAGCTGACAGTTTCATGACTAATTGAACATTGATTAATTTGGAGTTATTGCATATGTTTGGTTTTGCCATATAGTGTTTTGGTTTAGGAACACAAGAAGAGTTCAACAGCGAATTGAAAGTTTGAAATTTGATAAATTTGAGAAGTTGATTACGAAGCCTCAATTTCGTTTATGGAAATGAAAGGAGTTCTAATGAAAACAAACTACGTATCAGATTTTTATCTTTTTAACAGCTATTGATAAGCAAACAATGAAAAAATCTATTTTTTAGCTTCCGCCACGAAATCAAAATTTTACTCGGTTTACCTTTATTTTTCCTTTTCAGCAATAAAAATACTTGGTCTAACTTGATGTATTTCACTCTGGCCATGAAAAGAATTTTTTTCGATGACATCTGTCTTACTGATTGAGTAAAATAGTTATTTTGTATTTTACTGGATGGTATTGCTCGTTATTGTATTTCCGAAGCTAAAAGTTCACCAAATCTGCTGTTTTCACTTGGTCATATTTCGTCTACCGTTGAAAAATTTTTGTTAAGCGACCCTTGCCGCGCTCATTTTCAACATGAGCCGAGGTCGCTTAATTGATACCGGAGTTCTTTTCTCGTTGGATATAGGAAATTTCGCTTCCTGTGTGTACAATGCAAACACAGGCGCCGGCCCTTTGGAATTTTTTAATGATAACGTCAATTTGATGTATTTCGCTACTTCACAGTAATAGCGCTTCACAGAATTTGCCCGACTTTCATGCTGTCTAAAAGAAATGCCGTTATTAGCTCAAGCGACTTTGATCAATGGTTAATAGGTTAATTAGACTTTGGGAAATTTGGAGTTATTGCACATGTTTAGTTTTGCCATGGAAAATGGTAATATAATAGCTATTTCTACAACACAACTGGGCAAAAGAGAGTGACTAATCCGTATTTCTATCTTAAATTTAATTATGAATGTTTTTTACTTTAACTTGCAAATTTACTACGTAAACCACCATGGCAAGTATTCTGGTGCAGAAGAGATCAGAACAGCTGTGCAGGTTTATTCGGTTGTACAATATTGTAGATCCAGTATCTACGGAATTCAAAGCGCAAAAGCGTTGAAAATTGATGTTTTCCACGAAAGTAACTTTCAGTAAAAATTACAAAACGATTTTCAATATAATTATTTTCAACAGTATTCACTCAGAAAGCGAAACATACTATATCCAGTGAGAAGAAGACCTTCAGTATCAAATGAGTGACCTTATGTAGAAATTAAAACATTAAGTAAAATTTTGAAGCCTAGTTTGTTTTCACCAGAACTCCTTTCATTTCCGAAAAAAAAATTATGATATCGATTTTCTATTCATAAACGAAATCGGTTTGCGTGGTCGACGTCTCAAATTTATCAAATTTCAGGCACCCAATTCGATGTGAGTGATAAATTCTGATCGTGTTGCTAAACCAAACCACACAGAGAAGTTTGTATACTTGCTACCAGCCATTTCATTACTCTAAAGAAAGCTATTCGGTTACCCGTTTCTATGGGAAAACTAAACATGTGCATTTGCTCCAAATTAGTCAATGCTCAATTAATCATGAACCGTTGAGCAAAGTCGCTTGAGCTAATAAAGACATTCTTTATAGACGGCATGGAAGAAGTCGGGCAAATTCTGTGAAGCGGTATTTCAGTGTAGTAGAAAAATTCATAGATGTTATCCTGACGTAAGAGCCGAACATCTGCTAAGCCAAAATAAAAATCGAATTCGGCTGCCACAACCGCTTAGTGTCAACGAAAGAGTAAAAGCTTTTAAACTTATTATTCTTTTCAATGAAGAAGCTTTCAGAAAAGAACGTGTGCATTACAAGGTAATTACCAAACAACCATTTCAAGATGTAGACCAGTAAAGCCCAAATTATAACAAATACGACAAAATATCAGAAATAGCAGGGGTTAGATTTGGAGTTATTGATTTTAGCAAAAGGTAAGCGTTCGTTCCGAATAACGATACGGATGTTATTATTATTTTTTTGGATATTCTTGCAAAAGTCTTATTTTTAAAATGACATATTGGTTTTCTCTAATTTGATAGTGATCATAGTGATCAGCTTATCGCTTTTATGGAGTTTATTTGTAAATTGAGTTATTTACAATGTAGCCTTCGTTGGACACGAGCTGATAAATGATAAATGATGTACGTCAGCTCTATTACGTTACGATTACGTTACGATGGGTGTCGAAAATAACAGAAACAAAAAAATAACGGTTCATGACGAATGAAACGTTTATAACTCATTTCACCGAAACTTATTTTGAAAACTCGTGATCTACCAACGAAATTTCGAGCCACGAGAAAAAAGAATTCATATCCTTTACAGGAAGAAAGTAAGGGGATTCGTGAATCACTGAAATTACCCTTAACTGACCTCTTTCATGGTAGAATCTTACTTCCTGGTAATTTTGGCGATGTGTCAATATTCGATCGTTTGATATTAAGTTAAATGTCTCCCAACTAAATTTTACTGAGCTTTGCTGGCTCGGGAGATAAATTTCGCAAATACTTCCCGTGCTGTTACTTACTTTGTCTAGAAGTAAAGCGTAACCTTCTTCTTGTCTCGGGGACACAACATTACTCATTGGAATAAACACAAACGCGAGGAAATGGTCACTTTCAGATCTTTGCTGCACGCACCTTTAAAATCCTTTATCTTAATCCAACAGGAAAGTTCAGTTAACCTTAAAAGCTGTTTCAAGGCTTCTGTAGTTTTGTATACAAAAGAAAAACGTACAGCTGAGGTAACCAATGGCAAAAAGTATTCATAAACGTATTCATATTCATGTTGTTAACAAACATATATGAAACGAAAATGCTGCAAAATATTGTTCTGAATATCAAACTTCAATGCACTTTTTCTTTTCTCACCAGCAGTAGTTTAAGAAAATTGTGAACACAACATGACGATCGTTTCTACGTCCATGATTTTTTCTGGCCCAGATAGGAGGGGCACATGGGGGGTTCTGAACACCGCAACACCGCAAAAAAAAATTAACGAACACCGCATCACCGCAAGAAAAGTCAACGAAACACCGTCACCGCAACACGTATTTTTAGCACCATGATTCGTTCACCAACACTTAAAATAATACTTTTATATCTCAACAATTTTCCACAAAATAAACACATCACAACGCTTTTCATTGCGTATATGTCGATACTATTGATGCCTGTAAATCAGTTTTCTTGCTCTTACCGAAGAAACCTTGCGCGAAGCTAGGAAGTGCTAGCGGACAAAGAAAAAAGAGAGGAGGCTCGAGAGATGGCCTTTACCCCAGATCCCTCTCTTCTTTTACTTCGCTCACTTTTCTTGGTGTATAGACCCACTGATTGAAGTCCTATCTTGACTGAAAGTATTGCTTTAAGGACCTAGCTGCGTTTGCGTTCGATATCGATAATCGTTTGAAAAAATAGAAGGTCAAGAAAGTCGCAGGGCCTTGGAGCTGGTATAAACCGGTATCAAAATGACCTATGGACAAGCCGAATAGCAAAAGGGAAAAAATAGTAAACGTGTGTAATTTACAAAGCTTCCTTAGCTTAGAGAAAGCCTTCTTTCTTCCGTACCGACGCGACATCTGAATCTATTTTGTGGTCGCTAATTTTCGCCTCCTTTTCCTTTTTAAATATGTTTTTTCGTAGCAAAAAGCTGCGCAATCAATAATACATTATATTCGGCCTTGGCGTTTCCAGAATTTCCAGGATTTTTTCTGTCCTCGCTCCTCTACGTGTCTACCGAACACTGAACTCCGGGTGGCAGAGGTCGAGTTACTTGTCAAGTTACGTATAAATAAAAACAGCTTCTGATTGGCGGTCGAAGTATGTTGAAGATTGACTAGAAAGTGATGGTACGTGTTTCACATGAATAAGCATGCGTTAACGAAGTTTACATGCTAAATTTCAGGGTCAAATTTAGGTTTGAGAAAGGTAAATCAAAAACCCCAGCACCGCAATCAATTTCATTTCACCGAACACCGCAGCGTGAAAAACACAAACATCGCACGCCGGGGGTTTGAGATCACCGCAACACCGCAAGTTGAGATTTTATTTACCGCATCACCGCATTAAAAAACATCAATACCGCAACACCGCAAATCCCCATGTCCCCCTCAGATAGAAAAGACTGTTATTATTTGCAAGAATATTTCTGGCGGAAGGAGTATCTGACAGAACATACGTTTAGAAGTCTAATGGCCTCGCCTTTTTTCAATTGCCTAGCAGTTATTCCAACCATCCTGTTGGACGCGCTGTTCATCTTTACCGTAGCAACAAGAAGCTCACTGCGAAGCAACTCCAATATACTCCTGGCGTTGTCGGGAACAGATTTCCCGGCTGGACTAATTCTTCAACCAATTGCTATCGCGATAAACATGAAGGCAGCTTTTGGCATCGAACCATTTTGTACACTGCAAATGGCACACAGTGTTGGTCTTTCTGGGCAAGCTTGGGCTTCGTTCAGTCATCTCTTTTTAGTCAGCATCGATCGCTACATTGCAGTCAAGCATGCTTTGAGGTACCGGGTAATTGTCACAAAACAGAAGATAAAACTGTACGTGCTTGTGGCATGGGCAATTTGGCTATAAATTATAATAGACAGTGGAACAAAAATGTACTCAGTATTTTTGACGTTCTCAGCTGTATTATATACTGTTGTCGGCTTGGTATACAGTGGTGGTATCTGTTTCTGTTATGTGTATATTTCCTCGGAAACACGGCGACAGAAAAAAACGTCTGCTAACCGAAAAATTAACGCAACAAGAAGCTAAAAGAGTGAAGAAAGATATCAAGGCAGCCTATACCCTAGCAATAATTTTAAGTGCGTTAATTGTATGGAAAACAGCTCTCCTAACACATTAAACCCGGCAAATTGAGTCATTTTCTCGAGTTGGGCCTCGGCCTCCTTTTTACTGGGTTCTCTTGTTAACCCCATCATCTACTGTTGGCGCAATCAAGAACTTCGGCGCGTTTTCCTTGAGATCTGTCATGTCAGACAACCAGTAAACAGAGCACCAGAAATACTGTGATACTGATAGAAAGACAACTTTATCGACCTGGAATTCAGCCCTTCGCTAGCGAGGCTTTTTCGATGGCTGATGGCTGTAGCAAAGCAAGAACCAGTTTTACTGTCATTGAGTCATTTCAAACCCGAAGAAATTCTTCATATCGAGGAAATGAATAATTAGATTTAAAAAATTGAAAAACTTTATTCGCAACCCATATGACGAGTGTTTTATCCTCGGCTGATTCTGAATGTTCTACACTGGTGCTAAAAAAATATTCGGAGCCGTTTCTTGAGATTATTGATGCAAGACAGTAGAAATAAAGTGTCATCGACCGGGAATTCAGCCATCCACTTATAAAGCATATTATTATAAAGCATATTCGATTGCTGTAGTGAGACAAACACCTGTTTTTCTATGAGGAATTGTTCATACTGGGGACACGGATAACTTGTACGTTTTACACAAATTGAGAAATGTTGATATCTACAAAATGTCGTTGAAGATAAAATTGAGCAATAAAATGTCTTCCTGTGATCTTGTAATTTTTCTATAGCTTTTCATTTTTAGGCATTAGAATTGCGTACCCTCGAAACTTCCGCTTTCATCTATTTAACAATTAGATTCTGAGCTCGAGATTTCTGTCGCGCATAGGAATGGAAAGCAAATAATCTAATTGTTTTAGTATAAATCTACTAGTAGTTAAAAACTTTATCTAAATCCTAGTGGGTAACGTAGCTAATTAGAGAACAGCATTCGTGATAGAACGCAAGCGGATTTATACTAAAACAGAATAGAAAGTGAGTAGCGTAGCCAATCAGAGAACGGCATTCGTGATGGAGCCCTAGTAGATTTATACTAAAACTAGATAGATATGCTGAACACGAAAGCTGTCACCCAAGGCAAAACATTTTGAAGCAACAAGTTCCCTTCTCTCCCCAAACGCCAGGTGTTGTTTCGGTTTACTCATAAATCTACTTAATGCTTCCCTAGTCAGATCTTCAACGGGTGAAAAACGGAATGATGTCAAACATCGGCAGTGTTAGTGTAATATAGCCGCCATCTTAAGACGAAGACCAACATTTCCGGTCTAATGGCGTTTTTCCTAGTAACTTGCTAGTTTTTGTCTTTACATCAAGGCAGCCTAGTGTCGCCTGGAAGTTCATCTCTCGATATTAGAATCCCATCTCTTTCACGGTTTGAAAAGAGGATGATCTCCGACTAACGGCCATGATAGTTTAACATGGCCGCCATCTTGAAACGAAGTGTACTTTTTCTGGTGTAATAAATTTTTATATAGTTGCTTTGTAGTTTTTGTATGGATATCAAGATATAAAATTGTAACGTAAAACGTCATCTATCGATGATAGAATCCCATCTTTTCAACGGGTGAAAAAAAGAATGCTGTCAACGATGTCAAACAACGGCAATGACAGTCTAACATGGCCGCCATCTTGAAAGGAAGTGTAATTTTTCTCGTCTAAAAACTTTTTATGTAGAAGCTTGGTAGATTTGTGGGGATATCAAAATATAAAATTGTAACGTAAAACTTCATCTCTGATGGTAGAATCCCATCTCTTCAACGGGTGAAAAACAGAATGATGTTAATCATTGGCAGTGTTAGTCTGATCTATATATGGAGGAAGGGGGGGAGGGGGAGTTTACCGTATAATACCCCATGTCCCATCAGTGTTAGCTGAGATTGTGGGAGCACCCGTGAAAAACAGCACTCGCGTTCATTTCCCACCAGACAAAGAAAGTGCACACAAATAAAACTTTACTAAAAATATCAACTATTTAATCCTTGAAAAATAAGGCTCTTGTTCAGAAAGAGCTGACAAGTTTCTTAAGAGGCTGTTTAAATAATGTGTAAACCACTTTGAATTAAAGACGACGAACCCTTTAAACAACTAGAAACGACCGTTCTTGATGATAATGATGATGATGCTGTAAACAATGCCGTAAAAGAATCTCAGTCTGATCTACTGACTCATATAAATATTGTATTGCTTTTTAGCCGAGTGAGGCGATAAAAGAATGAGACAAAATTAGCCCTTCACAGTATTACACAACCGACACCGACTGCGTTCGGAGGCTAAAAGGGGAACTACGAGAAACTAAGAACATCTTGTTCCAACTTTTCTACATTTATCTTGACATCAGCGATTCTTTGAAAATTCCTCAAAAAAACCTAAGCTGTAAGTAGCCCACAGCCTCCGAGCAGACCCTCTTTGGTCCGTCACGCCATTTCCCCTCCGCAGAGGAGCGCGTGACGAGCCCTGAAAAAGACTGCGTTTGAGGCTACGGCTAGCCATGGAAACATTAACAAACTGTTAACAAAAAAAAAAAAAGAAACGAAGGGATACATTTATTGACATTTCAAAGTAATTTTAACTCCAGAGGACCAAAGAATTTTAACTCAAAAGCTTATTTATCGCTTAATTTAACCTCATTACCCAAAGACCAGATAACACCAAACAGAATTATCTTGAAATCACAAACAATTCTCTCAAATTGTACGATCACAAATGAACAACAAGGAGGTCGCATCTGTAAGTTGTACAAGGGGATAACTTTGGGAACAGACATAATTTGAGTACGACATCTTTTATGAACTTTTAAAAGATGTATCGCCCCTGATGACAGTTCAAGATCAAAAGATAAGTTCCTTGTGTGACGATTCTTGCATTTAAAGACACTCGTTCGTCACCACAGATAATTCTGCTACCCTTAGTAGAGTTACACAGCCAAAGCATTTGAGAGGATTCATATCGGGGACCAACTGCATACAATGAGAAACGCGACTAGTTCGATTTCCAGAAACTTACTCTATTCTCCGACAATTTCATTGTATCTGTTAGCTTTTTTGCCATGAGAGATAACAGCGATACGAGTTTAACTTCCACTCGACGGAAAATGCATTATCACTGCTCTTAATCTCAATCCTTACAGACTTCGCTGCATTTGGTGATTGATAAAAAATAACAATTTTCCTTCCTGCTTGGCATTTATTCCTGATGGGGGAGGTGGGATGGAGGGGAGAGACGGGGGGGGCCACCAGCGCCTCGATTTATTCTAGGGTGGGATGGGTGATCCAGGAATGATTCACGTCATATTTACGCTTTCCACTCTGATGTTTAGAAGCCTTCTAAGGTTGTAGTTTATCGGTACAAGTTCCGCCACACCCTCTTGTGTGCTGCTATCCGGCGGGGAATACTTGGGTACGACACACAAGGGTTTGTCAGCGATTTCATTCATGAACTGAGACCAGGGCATTTCACGTATGTCGAGTCTTTTGGCCTTTTTCAAAAGTGCACCTCGGCCTATTCGGAGGTGCTCTAGAATGTCGGAGAGGAGAACGTAATTTCGTCGCCTAGAAAGACAAAACAAAAATGTGGTAAGAAGGTTCAAGACTAATCAACGCGACCAAATCACTGTACGCAAAACAGTGCGAATGAACACAAACATCTATTACGAAATACGGAATGAACAGAAACGAGAACACGTTATATGCTAAAGAAGTCATAAAAATTTTAAATAAACTTCTTAACGGGTCTTGCTTAACGAAAAATAAAAATTAAAAAAAAAAAACGGTAGAAAGACCTCAATAGCATAAGACTTTGCATAGAGAAGGCGCTTTGCTAAGGACAAATTGCTTCCAAATAAATACTCAGCTCTTTGCAGTATTGTTAAAGGAGATATCATATTTCAAACCCAGCAAAATTTGGGCGTAGTAAAAGCGTTAATAAGCCCAAAAAGTCTTTGTAGATTTATCAGTTTTTACACCTGCATCTATATCAGAATAAATTTCTTGGGGGCGGTTAATCGAGCGATGTCCTTTCAAATTTCTGACCTGATATTTTCGTAGCCCAATAACGAACTGAAGTGCTTACACTAATGGGGCAACTATTGTAAACAAACATTCCCCCCTGTCGTGAAATGGCTCCCTTACAATTGTTACTCAACTGATTTTCTGGTTATTATCAATTTAAGACTACAAGAGCTTTACACTTGATTCACTCTTGCGAGTCCCTAATAAGGAAGTGCTTACATACCCGGATGTTAATTCGTCGTTCTGCATCACTGGCAGATTGTAGGTCGGCAGGTGTGGCCTGTCACATATCTCAAATTCCCCATCAACAATACTTCCATCTTTTGGAACTGCTTCAAAAATACCCGTCGTGTGATCTGGCGAAGCATCTATTAGAATAAGATGAATACGATTCAGAAAACAAGAACGAACAGTATTGTACAACACCCGACCACTTTATCAAGTTAGCTTCACTTTTCTTAATTCAGTCTCGCGAGAGCGCGTGACACAAAACCAAGCCGGTTAAGCGTTTGGTTTTCGAGGGGAAAAAAAGAAACGTTCGATACTAAATCTTTCATCCAACGTCGCGATTACTCGTCGTGTGTATCTTGACTAACCTTTCGGCTCGCTTAACGCTGAAATGTCTAGTCCGATCTTAAGGCTCAACCCGGATAATAACAACAGCAGAGGCACGCAAAGAACACTGGTTGAAGTTGGTGCTATAGGTAATTTATCAAACACGAAAGACCGTGCCTGACCACATTTCCAAACACTGAGAAAAGAGTTGATAACATGACGCCTAGCGGGGTATTTTAGATGAACTTCGAGGTGTTTGGAAATGTGGCCAAACACGGTCTTTCGCAATTGATACATTACTTCTAACTACTTGTAACTTACCCAAAACGGGACAAGATCCGCCAAATTCCCAACATCCCTAAAAGAAACAAGAACCAAAAGCCCTCAAAAAATAGTATTGCCTAAAAAATGCATTTACTCATTATACATCCGAGATACAACCTGGTAAAGTCATCTGCGACACTTTACTAACTCTAGTCACCTCGGTTTCATTTGAAGATAACGTAGGGCTCCTCAAGTCGACATCCTCCAGGAAACCTGAAGAAAACCAAAACAAAAGAAGATATCAACGAAAAATGATCATAAACTGGGGAGGGAAAGGGGCAATTTTCAGGGGCATGATTTTTTTTTCTCACCCAATAGCAATAGCTTGGGCAAGAATTTTTTCAACATCAAATATAGGAAATGGATAGTAGAAAACACTTGCTCGATTTTTTTCCCATGGCTCCCCTTGCACGATTATTTTTTTCAGTCGTTTTTGCTGTGTAGGAATTTTTTGAAATTGCCCATCCCCCATGCCTCCCTCAAAAAAATAATGGTGCGTACCTTATTCCGTATCAATTTTCACCAGCAACTTATCAATATATCAACACTTTTTTTTACCAAACTACATAATGAAACTGGTCATCCAAAATAACTTTGAAAAGCCGACCCAAATATGTCCATTGATTCCCAAGAAATTATTGCACAAGACAGTGAGCCTGTGTCATGTGACACGCACCTTCTAGGAACGTCCTCGCGTTCGGATCCTTGGTGCAGCTGAGTGCAGTGTTCCCAGAGTACGTTGCGAGAAGGGGATCTGCGCCATACGATAACAAAACTCTCAGTACGTCCACGTGACCTCCTTCCGCCGCGTCGTGAATGGGTCTGGTGACGAAAAACCCGATGCTACGCCCATGAGTCAAAAAAGGTAAACAAGCAAAGGATTTTACAAGGATTTATTAATAGTTTTTGTTATTAGCCAACATAACGGGCGCTATGATGGGCTCATTCTAGGGAATTATTACGGACCTGCAAAAATAAAGCATAAAGCCATACAGTAAACAACTTATTAGCCTCGAACGTTCGGTCTTTACGGGAAAATAACTCAAACCTCGGCCTTGCCGTAATGACCTCGCTTTCGGTTAATATGTAGTTGCTGATGCACGAGGCAACACTACGGAAGCAACCTTTGTCGCGCAGGACGATTTTTTCCGCATCGCGTTCTGCGCTGGCGACAATGTTGCAGGGCGGAGAGAGATGGAGGTGGGGAGATAACACTACAGCATGCTGCCGCAACGAATGTAACAACACACATAGAAATGACAATCGCGCAGCCCGCTACGTTACTGACTGTGACTTCTAATGCAACAATGTTGGATTGAAAAATGGTTCTTTACAACGCTTTTTGTAACATCCCCGTGAAACGTTTATACCGCGTACACGACTCACCGAATACCGTCATTAGAGCACGCATTGACGTCAGCACCGTACTTTGCCAAGACCTTGACGACGTCAACCTGGCCTCTGGAGCAAGCCTCGTGTAATGGCGTCCAACCAGCGTTGTCCTTGGCGTTGGGATCGATACCTTGATGTATATGATGATGAACCGTTTCCTGCCAAGAAAAGACGCAAAACCAACATTACTACTGAGTACTGTGTCGGCCTCGCAATCTGGTGAAATGTTAACACTCTGAAGTAGACTGAAGGTGATTCCTTAGCATTGCATTGCGCATCCATACTGCGCACGATTTTCGCGTCATTAGCGCGCGCACATGAGCGCGTGCGCGTACAAAACGTGAGAGATTTCCCTCAAAGTGAGCTCGATAGCGAAATAGACGCTCCTTTTCTCTTAAACGAGCACGGTGACCTCCACTTTTTATTTCATAATTTCAATGAGGACAATATCCTCAATAACTGAGAAAAAAATTAGCAGAAATCTATGGCTACTTTTTTGGCAAATGAAATAAATACTACAGAGGGAAACATAACGGGCCCAACAGCGCATGTCCAAATTATGTTTCCTCTAAAGGATAAAAAAATGCAGGGTATTTGAAGACATTTTTTCTGGGACGTAGATGAATAAATAATCAAAGAAAGTCAAACTCTGTGTGGTATAACACGCTGCATTGAAAAATAATCGAGCTTATTTGTTGTGCACGGAGATTACCAAAAGTTGCCTAAATAACCGTATTTGTCAGCATTGTGGCGTGAAAACAAGCACGGTGACCCCCTCTTTTTACTACGTTTTTAATATCTCCATGTCCTGTAACAAAAGCTACCAAGTTTCATCGGTAATCTATGACGGGTTCTGTTACTAGGGAATCACCTACATGTAAAACACAATTCAAACAGTGCTAATGTGGTACATGTGATACTCACGTGATAGCCTAATCGAGCCGCTTTGTGTAAAATGGTTTCTCCTGTGTTGCGATTCACGTTAAGCTTCCTGGCTTCTACAATCAAAGATTGTTCAGAAAAACAAACACAAAAAATGGTTACTAAAATTCACATAGAAACCGAGAGCGACTGGCATTTTTGTTTGTTGTTTGCTTTGTTTTGCTTTTGGTTTCTTTCTTTGTTTGTTTTCCACTGGAGTTATTACCTAATTCAATACATTTTTATTATCCATATGTTTAATTCTATCCCACTCCTATTTGATAACAAATTTATTAAACACAAATTATAGACCGTCCCATTTTTCTTCAGAAATCTTCCAACTCTAAATCCTAGCAATTCTCAAGATTTGTGCCTTGCAGTAAAAGTGTGGTGTCTTCTTATGAAACACAGTAGTCTTATAATACCCCTCTCCACCCACGCAAACAAACGGACATCGGAGAATTTAATGCTGTGGGGTAACCCTGAGATGGACTAACATTACATCGAGACTGGGGGAAGGGAGTAGAAATTCTCCATAGTCGCTTAATGCTACAGTAACCGGGGTACGGGATACTTTGCCCGTTGCATACTTTATTTTAACTACTATTGTTCCAACCTAGGAAGACAATTTTAAATTGCATAACTATTCGACGAGGTTAGGGAGTAATAACATTTGAGCATTTGAAATGGTGCGAGTTTGGTCTTACCTTTTAGGATATCATCCTCAATGGTATCCTGTGGCAAAAGGGATTAAAAATAATTACACGTACAGAAAACGTCTTTTTAAACCTCAAGTTATCAAGTTACAGGAAGAGAGATCAGAAACGTTACTGTGATTGAAAATGTATCTTTAATTGGCATAGCTTTTTACGAGTTCACCTCTACGTTTTCTCTTCAAGTTTTGATTCGACTGAGAAAATCACTCAAATACTTTACACTGTTTCTTTACACAACGAAGCTCGGCAACAACTATCACCCATGCATGCTATTTAACCCTCTTCTCGGTGTTTTCAAACGTTATGAAACACTATCGCTCTCGTGTTTGGCTGGTACCCTAAGAAGCAATTGTCTTAAATAAATTTAACGCTCCCAAGACTTAAACAATGGGTTACTTTTCATGCAAAGGTGTACCTCTTCCAGTGCCTCATCAACTCGCCATTTACCGCGCGCCTTCAGGCAATTTTCTACTATTTGTTGGACTTCTTCGTTCTCGGCAATGATACTGTTTTTCACAGGTTTTGAATTCACGCTTTCCACCACGAGTAAAGGGAACTCTGACGGTTTAGTGTTCTGCTGTGGCGGTTCTAAATATTGATAGATTAAGAAGCAAGATCAGTAAGCAAGTTTGTGACATGGTAATACCCGTTCACATCCACGAGTGCCCGTTAATAAGATCCAAATTTCATTTTAAGGAATATTTTTAAAATGAACAGCACCACATAAAAGCACTGCTATGCCTGATGATTGCACACTTACCACTGTCTGGTTGCTTCGACTTCCCGCGTGTTCGAGATTCGAGAACTATTGGCTTGAAATCCTATTTAAAAACAAAACGGGCCTTAAGTATGCATCAATCTGGCTGATGAAACCTCAGTTTACTTTCTGCTTTAAAAAGGCGAATACCATTTTTCGACGCACAAAGGAAATTCGAAAACAGCGTAAACTTTCGATAAACGAAAATATAAGCTCGTGGGCTTGTTATCGATATTTTACAGTATAAAGAAGAAATAACAATTTAACGAATCTAGTAATCGAGCGGATTATATGTATGTATCTTCTGAATAAATAACAAAACAGCTTAACTTACTATGACAACAATAATAATTGGTACCAAGGGCGAAGTTCGAGAGGATATCAAGTGTCGAGAGTAATTGGAATTTCTATGGATTTGCTTTACTACGTTGTATGATTCGACGAATACAAAATATAAACCAAAACTAATCCTGAGTTGGTCACAAGAGTTTTCCCACGCTTGGTGCTGGTCAAGTGTATTTACTTCGAGTTTTCATGAGTTCGTTGTGTTATTTACGCCTGCTGTGATGGGCCATTCAGATTGCATTGATTTTGCTTGCACGACACTAACATGAAAATTGCTGTAGTAATAGGCCCTTTGCTGGATCCGGTCACATGGTACGGAATAAATTATGCTGGGACGTAAGTTACAAAGTGGGACTTTCAAAACAAAGGAAAGCCTGGCTGGGTTGGTACGAGTTGCCTTGTTTTGGCAGTCTCACTGTGTAACTTGCGTCCCAGAATAATTTATTCCGTACCATGTGACCGGATCCGGCAAAGGGCCTTTTTAGTTTCTTGGTTATTTAACGAAGGGAGAACACGTACCCTGAAGCCTTGATATGCAGTAACAAGCATGTATGTCTTCACACGGTGACTTCTGTCTGTTTTTCCTGAAAATAATGACGTATTTAAAATCATACTTTCTCGATTAAAAGCAAGGCCTCGAATACGTGCCAGGTTAATCAAAGGACGGCAGATTCGGTCCAATACTCAAGCAAACTCGTTCCCAGAGCCCACGTGCAATCGGTTAGCAATGACCGAACTTCCGATTTTCAGGACAAAATCAAAAGTTGACACCATTGAATTCTGTTTCCTGGTTGATTGTACTTATGCGCTCACGTTCAATAAAGGTTTCTGAACATGCGCACAAAGAGTAACCACTGTGACTAACGCTGGCGCACCCTTTCGATGACTGGTGCTAATGCTAACCAAAAAGATCCCGGGCTCTGTGAACGAGATTGTGGATCACCACCAGGAGACCAGATCATGCTCACTCTACATCCTTACAGAGAGAGGACTGGGTACACATTCATCTGAACGACACGGTATGAAAGTCGATTCACCGTTCTGTACACTCCACTGAGTACCAAATTTTCCACGACGTGAAATAATTTGTTTTGACAAATAGATTCTGTTTTGTTTATGTTTTTGTTTAGTAAATTTTGTTCAAACTTAGGTGAACACTCATTATCAAAGCGTGAGTAACGAGTCAGGTGATTTTTCATGTTTACAATTGAAAAGTAATGGTTAAACTTACCGCCGTCGGCATTTTTGGGTAGAGCGACTTCCTGTGAAAGAAAAGAAAGCAAAACGCCAACAATAAGAAAGCAACGATAAGAACAACAACAACAACAACAACAACGAGAAACCAAAAGAAACACCACGGCCAAAGAAACAGGAACACGCAAACACTGGGAGCTTCATGTAAGCCTCAATCAACTGACCTGTCTATTAACCCGCAGTGGTTCTATCTCTACCCTTGCACGTTTAACAACCTTCCTTCCCATGTCTCCAGTAGAAATGGACCTTTTATGTGAAGTACTATGTGGGACGTTTTCCTTTTTGGTTTCTTGAGGAGCACGCGCTAGACATGGAAACGAAACAGTTTAGACTTCATTTTAAGGGCAGAAAACGCATCAATAAAGTAGACAAACAATACTCACTGTCAGAGGAATGTCTTCTCACTTCGGCCGGTTTATTATCCTACAAATACATATAAAAAAATAAAATATAAGTAAAAACAAAGAACTAAGAAGGAATCGATTAATTCCCAGTAACAAGCAGACAAAAACGTGGATGTTTCACATATCTTCTTAAAAGAAAAATCATTTCTAACGACACAAAATGTCGAAAACAAATTTCGAAGTTAATATGAAACACTTGAAAGTACTAGTGACATGAAACTGATGATGAAAGTTTCGCTGTGTTTGCACAATTTCTCTGAAATCTGAAATTTATTTTCTCGAGTTCCCATGGGAAATTGTTTTTGGTGTTATCTCAGGAAACCGTTTGTATCTTTAGCTTTTAGAAGATGCAAAAAGGACTGTAAATAAACTTAAAGTTATTCTGGTACATGGCAACTGAAATTGCTCGATTTCCTATCAAATTTCGTGCATATGAAGTGAAAAATAATTGCTGCTTATTTGAAAGGCTTCTCAAAATAAAGAAGAATGGCGTTTCTCTTTTTGGAATACCTTCTTTGGTTCTTGAAATATCTACGTTTCTGTATTATGCAAATGAGGAAAATGATGATGTCATAAGCACTTCCACTTAAACAGTAGAATACTGAATCAAGAATATCTCTAGAAATATTGGAGCGGTGTTCAACAAATATGGCCGCAAAGTAAAGTTCTAAAACCATACAATATATATCATGTGATGAAGTTATCAAGAGCGATTGTCGGTTCGGCGGCCAACTCAAAACAACTGCGATTATCGGGCTATTTATGTAATAGGAAAAAAAATATGTAACATTTTCGAAAAACGTGAATGTGCACCGAAAACACAAAGAATGCAGATCAAAAATGAAAAATCCTAAACTAAGTTCTCATTACCGCGTGTTTGTGGCTTTGTGAGACCGCTGTTGTTTGTGAAGTATCCTCTGGTTTGGCATCAAAGGTTCGTTTGTCTGTAACTAAAAAGAAAATCATTAAATATTAACAACATGAACGGGTGATGACTGGCTTCAACAAATAGGTGCAATTGTCACAACATGTAAGGCGACACCGAGTCACGTCACGCAACACGATACTAAACAAAGCAAGGAGAACAAAAACAATTTCCACACGTCTCTTAATAGCTTCCCTGTTGGCAAGGCATTACTACGTATATATCGAGCTCCGACTTCACTAGTAGAAAATTACAAAAAGGAAAGAATTAAATTCTGTCTCGAGGGGACAACAAGTTCTTTTCTTGCAAGCCAACAAAACAGGATACTTGTTACTTCTGTGCAGTTGTACTACACTTTCCAAGCGACGAAAACTAAATTAGTAACGATAAAACTAAGCTAAACAGTTGAGTTAGTCCTCGAGAAATTCGATCATATCACAAACAGTTAAGGTGGCTACAAGAAATTTTGAGAGTCGATCTGGAGACATTGATAGACAGCGGTCGGCCCGTATCAGTGACTCAAAGGAATCCCTAACGAAAGAAACGCTTCGCAAAGATTGCGTTGGCTTATAAACAAAAGAAACCTACCAAATACTACACTTTACCAGAATGATAATTTGACAAGCAATGTTCCGTCACCTAGCCCCAACTTTAAGTTACAAACATCAAATTAAAGAAAAGAACTTGCCTGTTTCCAAGCGTTTTCTTTTTCGTTTAGGTTGTTCATCCTTCTAATAAAAGAAACAACATGTTAAAATAGCACACTTGCATGATGACTTGACCCACCAGAATTAATTTCGCTTTTCTTAAATTCTTATTTAAATTTTGAGATCTCAGTGAGGTTTTAAAGGGGCTATGTTACGACATTTTTAAATCTTGCTCTGATGTAAAAAAATTACTTTCAAATTGCCTGATTACTTTCGACATTCAAATCGTTTTACAACAACAAATATGCTCTTACAAGCAATGAAAAGAACTTACATTGGCATTTGTCGAGTTCAAACGTTTCCTTTTAACAACCACTGTTTCTTGAGGTCCCCTACTTTTTGCAGTCCTGTTATCCTCTTGGGCTAACGGGGAAAGACAAAACAAAGCAAACTCAAGTTATTAACAGGAATGGCTTACAAGATTTGTTAATATGACTACGTATCGGCATGGATCTAAAACAATGGAAACTTTTTCCAGACTCGATTTATTCATTCGGTTCCTAGCTCGGGCCCCGAATCCGAGTCCAAATCTGATTCCATACATTACTACAATGGCCGTGCACTACAAGCAGTTGTAAATTAGCCAGCAAAGCCTGAATATCAAACATAGTACACGCAAACGTGCAAAATATTCCAATGGTACACGCTTTTGACGTGAACAAAGCTAACTCTACCATTGGCAATGTTATAAACAATCATTTGGCGATCTTAGTTGTGCAGCTTCGAGTTATAGATGCACTTGGGAGTTTTGGCGCTCAAGAAGTTAGAGTTACTCTTAGCTGCACCTCTAGGAACTCGTACGCTTCCTTCGTGCCCTTCAAACTTCCTGTGTGCATCATAACTTAATGACGCACATCTAAACGCACGAATCAATTGTTAATTAATTGAAAGTGAATACGAGTTTTACTGCATGAAATATACACGGATCAAAGACCCAAAAAATTCTAGCCATATTGCGACTCACGAAAAAGTCGAGAAAATTAAAGTCACAAAAGATCATAATATTTGTAAAATAGAGGGAGATATTATAGCATCATTCAGGACAGACATTTTCGAAATCTCGACATTACAAGAAAACTGTGCACCCTAACACAAATACTAAAACATTGCAATAAAATGACAATCATACGCGTTGATTTCTCGAGTGCACTCCACATTACAAGAAATACATTTTTTCTAGCAACAATCGAAAAATACTCGTAGAGTGAATACAGTACCTGTAGATTTAACAGTTACGCTTCTTCGCTGTGAAAACCACAGTCTCTGCAAAACGATAATCCCGCAACAAAAAAAATTAAACTGGTTGGCTAAACTAATGAGGTATTCCTCAAGATTGAGCAGAATATCATTATTTTGTTTTATCATTCAACAAAACATCAACGAAGCCCATTGCTGCTGCCTGTAGATGCACTATGCAAGTTGTGGTTCAGCAGCACTCTGAAAGATGTAGGACGAATCTTAACAAAATAAGCTAATCGCACTATGCCCGGCTATATTCGCGCGATTTTGCGCACCAGTTGCTACAAAACCACTTAAAAGCCACTTGAATTTTAAGGGGAAAATGTTAGTTGAAAAATAAATAGAAAAATCGACGGTACATTGTACATATAAATAAATAGTTTTATTAATTTTATTTAGTTCACTTAACGAACTTCATGTATGAACTACTAACTAACTTAACAAATCTAGGTTACATTCCATTTATACTTGTTACTCACTCTACGTTTCAGTTTTTTCAACCAAACATTGGCTCCTGTTAATAAAAGAAAACCAGAAACAAAAACAAAAAAAGACAAGAGGTTATCGCAAATCATTTGCAAAAACCACAGCGGGAACTGGGCAACAACACATTCGCAACACAATTCGTTCATGAAATTAGAAAATAACTCGGAAAACAAACATGATGATACAATAAATATCATTTTACTTAGTCCTTTAGAGAAAACAAGTCCAAGCATACTTTTGAACACATTATTGTGGTTTCCTCGCCTTTGTTGTTTAACATGCAGAGTAAGCGAAAAACACTACTTAGTTTCCTTCGCAACAATTAGTTGGAAATGCTACCGTTATGATGTCATTTGTTGCAAAACAAAACTCTTTTAAAAATAGTTTTTAAACAAATTGAACGCTGTCAATAAGATAAATATGATAAAAATGAAGATAGATTATAGTATTACCTGACTGTTTCTTGGCACCATTTAACACTGTTGTTTGTTTATCCTGCAACGAAATAAAATTAACGGAAATGAAAAAGACAAAGCAACTTCTACATGTACCTGAAAGTTGAAAAGTTTCATATTGCTACAAAAACAACTGTCTAAAATATATGTTAATGTGACTTAATAATTATTCCACGAGCGTATGTTGGATGATAGATAGCCAACAAGGCGCATTTAGCCGAGTTGGCTATAATCATAATAAGTTTTAGCAAGGTTGTCATATGTATATGTACTGAACATTGTTAAAAACTGGACGACTGGATAATGTAACTGAAGAGTTAACATTGGCTTAGCCATCAGAGTATAGAGCCATTATATCATGCTCTACAAATATAGTAAGCGTGCGCGTGATTTTTGGGGCGTTTTTATTTTTATTTCATTTTAGTTTTCCAATATTTTGAGGACGTTTTTAATAAATCGATTATTCCACTTGCGCTTGTTAGAAATGAAATGGTCATCGTAGGCTATCTATCGTCTCACTTTAGATATTTGAACTCGATTTCTATGCGTGATAGCTGACTCGGGCTGCGTCTTCGTCAACTATCGCGCGATACAAATCTCGAGCTCATAATCTAATTGTAAAGTCTAAAGAAATGGTAACTGCGACCTAGCAAGAAATGCCAATAAATTTACGTCAAGACTTTGACGAAATTCGTTTAGTGTGATATGCGATTTTCAAGTTCTATTGTTTGAGCCTTGATATGAACTTTACTTCTTTGGCCTGAGGTTCATACTCGGTAAGACTTTATGATGCACATCAAGTGTCCAGGCTGCTAGCATAATCATTTCTTCTAGAATTATATGTTTAAGTTTATAAGACTATCACCGGCTAACGTTTTCAAGGATAACCTGAAAGCAACTGTACATTTAGAATTCTTCATGCCGGGAAATAAGGTAAACGCAAGAGAGGGTTTATTTATTCCTACTGTTGAATTATGCCTTATTTTATCTATGATCTGGTAATACCTCAGCTGTAGACCAGGCCGACTATTTTCACCTGACTTTCAGTTTGGGTTCCGCGTGCCTATCTTACTTCCTATCAAATGTCGCGTATCACGCATTACAACTTTGCCTTTGTTTGAAAGTAAGCGAGAAATAAACTGGATTATTTTATTTAAAAAATAAGTTTATAATTGACTTTCTGTCGTGCGGAAGGCTGGAAATTTCTTCCAGTATCATTCCAACTTCACTTGGGTATTTTAGTCATTGGTCAGTTATTTGATTACGAGTAAACTGAAAACACCGGGATAAACTAATGAAGACTAAATACATGTTGTCTGATATAGGATCATCCAGGCTAATATACAAACTGCCGTCTTAAATATCATAAAATGACAAGGCGAAGGGACGATTTCAGGGAGAAGCACATAACACCAAAAGGAGAGTATAAAGTCTTGAGTTGGGTGAGTAAATGCCATAGAGTTATGGACAACGTAGTGGGCTAATGGTTGGAGCCCTGTGATCAGATCTGAAAATTATCTTTGAGCTGTGCCTTTGGGCTTAACACTGTTAATCTAACCCCGCCACGCCGCTCTAAGCCCAGAAGGATAAATCTACAGGAAAAAACCTCGACCTAAAGTACGGACAGTGAACTCGATTTAATAATAAGAGATATAAACTAGTTACGCTCAAAACCAATAAATGAGCTCTGTATACGCGTCCAAAAGGTAAGTAGAGGCAGTACAATTTGGTTATACATGGAGGTATCGACAGCAAGCTTGCCATATGATACACCGGGCACTATCACAAGAACACAGATACATTATGTGACCTGAGTACGTTCGTCTCCCATAACCATTAATTACCATAAAGGACGAAGAACTGAAAGCAATGGAAGTCATGCATACCAAAGATCAGCACTCAAAACGTGTCACTACGAAACCAATGATCCACAATGGTCAAACGCTGGGTCATGAAAAGCCCTTACTTAGGCTCACAGAGCCAACCACAGATTGGAAGGGGAGTAGATACATCGTAAAGAGTGGAGCATTAAACAAACATTTATTACTTTAATTTCTGTTTACAATGCTTAAAAAGTTAAAAAGTAAAAAGCACGGAACGTTTAGGTCGAACCCTAGGTCATCTTCAAATAAAGATGGCCTAGGGTCGAGAACGTTCGGTGTTTTTTACTTTTTAACTTTTTTAGCCTTGTGAATAGAAATTATTTTTAAAATCCAAGCGAATATTATGGACATTTATGACTTTATTTCAATTTGTTAAACTACGGGATTGATACGTTACCTTTGGCCGTTTTCTAAGGCGCCTTTTTAACGAGTCTTTCTTTTTTATTCCTTTAGTTTTCTCCTTCATTTCCATCTCGCTGAATTGTATCATAGCTCGTTGAAGAGCTCTCTCTTCGCGCGTTAATTCGCTCGGGTCTCGGTACAAGTCTCCTCCGCTACGTTCACGCACCGGCGATGGAAGCCTGGCCTCGAGGCGACGAATCATCGCACTGTTTTGCTTTTTCTTTGACACGTCGTCGGTGTCCTCGGTGTCCTGGACACCAATTTCGATATCGTTTATTTCAGGTGTTTTAGCCCGAGGACTATCATCCTGGCATTCTTCCACTATGGTTGCTGATATTTCAACATTTTCCGAATCGTCATCGCACACCACACCCGGCGAAACGGGCGTGTCTGGTGTGCTTGGTTTATCTGGAAATATAACATTTTGGGAATCACCGTTGCTCGCCACAGGAGGCGAGACGAGCGATTCCGTAGAAGAAATGTTCCCACAAGCGTAATTATTTGCTCGTGTGTTCGGGGAGGATTGAATCGTCACTGGTGACTCGCAACGTAAATACCTCTCAATATCGGGACTGTTTGCCGATTCACGTAACGCGCATTCATAAGACTGATCTGCGAGCTCCTCCTCCACAGAGCCCCTTCTGTCTACGTCATTTTTCTGCGACAAAATTGCTCGTCGAGCTCGTAGCGGAGAAAAGTCACTCGGCGCTTGACACGGAACTTGTGTATAAGTAAAGCGCGGTGAAGTTCTCTCATTAAGTACACTCTTAGCTGGGGATACTGGTCTAAACATTCTCTCTGGCACTTCGGGTGACGAAATAAGTCTTTCGGAACAAATCAGATCGCGCTGTTTTCGAATCGATGCCTTGTTCCTCTCTAAAGCAGCATGAGGAACTGGCGAGGGCATAATAATTTGGTTGACCACGGATGATCTAGGTATCGTCCCGGGCGAAAGGACTGGCAATACCAGCTGAAAGCTGGATGGTGCGGAGCGTCCTTTAAGCGGTGAGGAAACCGCTCGTAATTGAGTGAACGCTGGAATTTGGAAGCCACTCGGTAAGGACTGCACATGCGCAGGCCTGACTGCTGCCACGTAGGTATTTGGAGGAGGGGGTCCGGTTCCGATAAAAGGGCCAACTAAGTGAGTAGCCTTTAAGTTCGTCTGCTTCTTCTCTCCGTTTAGCATTTCTCCAGCGCTTCGTGTAGAGTCTAAACTGATAAGGTTAAGTTTTCCCACTGCGTTTGCTGGTTGAACAGGCCTTGAGTTCACGTTGTTGTTCTGGTGCCCAGACACAACGTCTCGACTTGAATACGAATGTTTTGCACCAACAGAACTTGAAACCGCATTGGGGTAGTTTAAGTGCGTCACTGAAGGAAATATAAGGTTGGAGTCTACCTTCGGCGGCTCTGGCGGAATAATAATTTGTGCTCCAACAGGTTGAAGATGACCGTTGTTCACAAGTCGTGCCGCAATAGTGTTAGTACCTGAGTTCGCATTCGTTGGAGTCAGCTGTTTAAAGGCGGCATCGTAGCCTGTTCTTAAAGGTTGTACCGTAGTAGACATATTATTCGCACCTTCTTTGTTTATATTCGTCAACCGTCGGAGCTTTTCTGAGAAAGGAAATCCTCCGTTTCCCTCCCTTGTGTTAATTGTTTGCTGAGTTAAGCTGTCGATATACGAATTAATCCTCACACGTTCAAAAATATTACTTCCGTCTATCGCGTTGCCTGAAAAAACAAAACGAAATATCATAGGTGAGTTTCGAAGCTCATATCAAGGGTATCCAAGAAAACAGTTGAAAACCTCCGGGTAATATTGAAGATTTGAAGATAGAAATGTCCAGAGAAAAAAGGATAGTAAAGTTCAACGCTAGAAAGAAAAGCGTTACAGGAACTTCTGTGATGTAGAAACGAAAGTGGAAAGATTGAGACGGACCATGAGTCTTCCAAAATTAAGGCCAAATATTTCACAGAACATAGTAATGGTGATGTTAACTTTAAGTCGAAAAACGTGGGAAGTGTTTGCACAATCTCCCGAGCTAGAAGCTTGTGTTAAACACGCACGACTAAATAGCAATTGACAATTAAGGGAATGTAAATTATGTACTAATCTAAATCTTTACAACAGCATTAAAGTATGGGAAGATAAAAATATTCCTAAGATTGACCTAAAATTATATATATACTATAACTACGTATCAACTAATCATTATATTAAAAATATAAACGAGTTCCGAAAGTATCAACCTTGACACAAACGCAGATACAATTTTATATAGTTCATGCACTGGCACTCTATGAACTATTCAGACCAAAACGAAATTGTGCCGGGGTGGTCTTAGATTTGGCGAAAGCTGACATGACGAAATGTAACCGGCTCTATTAACATTTTATGGAATTCCTAAATTTGTCACAATATTCAAGGTATCTATTTAGGACAATCTTGGCATCTCGAGGAGGTTTGAATAGTAAATAACATATTCTATAAAACGTCGTTTTGTCTTCGATCAAGTCCGTTTTTTAAAAACAGTGATATTAGTAAAAAGAAATTGTCATCACCGCCTACACCAACACCGGAGGAATTCGTTGGTATGTTCTTGAAATGGGCTGACCCATCGAGCCAACAGAGTTTTGCGATCCTTCCCTACATCAAAGGTGTTACTGAGCCACTCACTCGAATTCTTAAGAGGCCCGACATCCAAGTCTTCAACAAACCAACAAAAACACTACAACACGATTTTCCTGTTCCCAAGTTTTGACCTTCTAAAGACGAATAGTGCAACGTTATTTACAATATCCCTTGTGCATCATGTCAATGGAATTACATCGGCGAAACTAAAAGATTATTTAGCACCAGAAGAAAAGAACATATTAGAAATACAAAACAAAGTGCTAAAGGCTCCAACTTTGCTAAACATGCATGGACGTTTCGCTTGTTTGTTGATTTCGGCATTCATCACTGTCGCTATTTTGCGGAGATGGAAACAAACGTGTTTACTTGCGCATCGTTACTGTTGCGGTTAATATAATCTTTTGGTTGCCTTCTTGTTTTTATATCGAGCGATGGGTTTAGATCGCTCTGCCTGGAATGAATAACGGGGCCAAAGGAAGGAATAAACTACTACGAGACACAACGATTGAAAAAGTTGCCACACGTTTTTTAAAGTCAACACAATTGTCAAAGTCGAGAGCTGCCTTTAGAACAAAACAAATCTATCATTGGTAAACTACAGCTGTAAACCTTCAAATAAAATGGACTGAGTTTCAAGTTTATGTAAAAACAATGACATGTAGATCCTGAGGAGTTACAGGTAAACAACACGGTGCATGGACCAGTATTAATCAGGCATAACAAAACGAGCATTTACATCACCCACTGCCATTCACCCCCACACAAGTTGCCATGTAGAAAACTGAAAAGTATACATTTATTGTGCTGTCTAAATGAAAACAATTTGTAACCTGGCGTTAACAACAACAGCAGTGCCAACAGCAAATCAAATGGAGACCATGGATACGAAATATCGTAACTGGAGACTCGTATATTAAATAGCAAAGGCGACAGAACACAGGAAACATCAAATGTCGCTATTCCACAGACGTTGAACAACTATGTACATGTAATATTTCGTAACTTTCAAGGCAAACAGCTTCACTTGAAGTAGTCGTGCACCAAAGAAGCGAGATAGATGAATACTGCAGCAAATAAATCTGTGAACCTCTTCTGAGATTGGCAACAGATTTAATATACAGCCGAAAGAAATCTACATACCCGTTTTTTCCTCCTTTTCTTCTCCCACAGTTACACGACTTGTGTTCGTGGCAACTCTGGTCTCTATCGGAGTGTCAATAGTTCCAGTCCCGTTGGAGACATTTCCATTGACATGGTTTTGGGCGAGGATAACCGGAGGCCTAAAATTCCCGTTGATATGTTCGAAGATGGAGCGTTCTTGTCTCAATTCTGAAGGCTCTGCTTGATTGTTGTTGACGCCGCTGACAGCTGTCGGGAGTTGAATCGCAAAATGAATTATTGAAGAGCTAAATAATTAAATCTCCTGTTGCATACATTAGTGTTGCCTTCGCCATGGGTTCTGGAAATCTCTAAACAAATCTGGCTACATATTAAAATTTGACAACTTTTTCAAACAGCAACTGCGATAAGATAACACGAAGAGAAAAGTTAATGCATGCAGCTAAAGGACAAAATTAATTTATTTTTGCACTTTTCTTTGTTATTTGAACACCTTCATTCCATATGGCGTAATGTTGCTTTCTATGTGATCTTTGCAATCGCCGAAAAAAGAAAACGTTCGCCATCGTTGCGGTCATATGGTATACAATTCCTCAGTGATCGTATTTCAGTTCAATCTCTACGATCCGATCGTGACAGTCGTTGCGATTAGCCTTTTATTCCGCGGCCGAAGCGAAAACTATACGCCTGAAAAGTGTTTTCAAATTATTCCTGTAGCAAATGACAAATTTTAAAAGATACCAAAAACGCCTTACCTACAACAAGATTGTGTTCCTCGACGTGTGGTGGATTGTTTCTGTTACGAAATGAAAAAGAAGAAAACATTAGACTTGGGAAACAAATGTCAAGTTATTAAAATGATGGACGTTATGGGTTGCGTGACATCTCAAGGTCACGCCGATTTCAAAGTCGGCCAATCTCAAAAACTACAACTAAATTTCCTCAGAAGTGGTGGAATAGCTGACTTCATGAAACAGGTAACACGCTGTGTTTAACAGTGGCTAGGGGTAACTATCAAAATACGAATGTTGAATCAAAGCTGCACGGCTAGCTATTAATGTCAATTTAAAAAAGTATATTGGTGAAACCAATAGGCATTTTCACACACGTGTTAATGAACATCTTTTTCGGGACAAAAATTCCCATGTTTTTAAACATCTCAATTGTTCTAAGCATTGTCGAGACAATTGTGATGCCTCCAGTTTGAAAATTATTGATTTTGCTAAGACTCTCTCACAACTTAAAATCAGGAGAGTTTTCATATTGAACGGTTAAATCCAGAACTCAACAAACAAGTTGAGCATGTCAATTTATCGTTACACTTTTAAATGTATCTATTTCAGCTTAGTGGTTTTTTCACTATTGCTCTTTTCAAAATTTTTATTGGTTAGTTTAAATACGTTTGCATTTTACGTTAATTTAAATTTATAAAGGCTCATTGTATAGGCTGTTACATATATAATAATGATCTTTCTGTAAACCTTATATATTCATTATGGCTGATGATGATGTTTGAAACATCGAAACATGTTCCGAAATCTGAAAAGCGTTGTTGTGTTTTTAAAAAAAGTAATAATAATAATTACAATTTATGTTGAAACAACGAATTGTTTTTCCGCATAAAAGCAGAATAGTTTTTATCCACGCGAATATTGCAGAAAAAAGCTTTTACATTTATCTGCATCTCATAAATAAGAAAACAACACATTTCTCTCATATCTCGTTCCGATAGCACTGAATCAAATTATTTTCTGGCCTCGTTATTTAAACGTTATTTTAAAATTAGGTTTATTGTTCGTGTGTTTGTTCGATCGATCGATCGTTCGTTCGTTTGTCAGTAAAGGAGCTTTATGAAGTGCAAAATAACATGACACAAACTCCAATCAGAAGTAAGCGAATTAATTCACGGTCACTCAATTTGCGTTACCACCATAATCAATTTTCTCACGCTAGGTGAGCGAAGGACAACTAAAACAGAAGGAAGATAGGATTCAAAAACAGAAGGTAGAAAGATAGTTCTTTACCTGTCACCTGAAGTATTGTGAGACGAGCGACCTAAATTACGTAATAGACTCGAGACGAAATATAATCAAATCTTACCTGACCAGGTCAAGATTCGATTCGGCTGATCCATTCGGCACCTAAAAAAGGAAGTATAAGGTAAAAACGTCTCGTATTTGAACACACACAAAAAAGGTACTTCAGACAGAGAAAAGTTCTAATTTCTGCAAGAAAGAACAATAAAAGGCAGGAATGCAAATTCAGATAGAGCTTACACTTATTAAATGTTCGGCTGGTATTGCCGATGTTTCGCCGTTGAGTTGGCCAGCTTTGTCCATGGATAAATCTTTCGCTTCGTTCGTTAACACCTTCATCAGGCCCTGACGCTGAGTATATCTAAAAAGAAAAAAAAGAAAAACAGCAGGTGAACGGTGTAAAAATGTGACAAGTAGAAGATTGATGATTCAAGAATATTGAAAACACCAAACGAGTAACAAGTAGAGAGTTGAAATTGTAAATATTGAATATCTCAATTTTCTAGCGGGAAAAATGTAATAAATAATTGCCACCAAAAAAAATTATCCTGAACATCGGCACAAAACAGAAAAGACTGGGAAAAATGGCTCGTGGATACCCGTGGCAAGAAATAATGAAAGGCCATAAATTATTCGACCTCGATTAACACAGAACGTGGACGTCGTCGAATTTCAGCGAGGGGGCTTTCTCTAAAATAACAATGAGGAAATTTCTTGGGAGCTAAACATAAAACGCTCGTGTTGCACCGTACATAAATGCCGTGATGCCATCTTAGGACCTGTCCACATGTATCCGGATATTTTTGAATCCGCAACTTTTTCTTTTCGAATACGGCTTCCGTCCACACGCATCCGGCGAATTCAGTTCGGCAGCGAATCCGGATATTTTTGAATCCGCTCTCCAGAGTGGAAAAAAAGAAATCCGCAACGAATCCGATAACATGTGGACGGCGAATCCGGATATTTTCGAATCCGATGACGTAGCAAGATCGTGTCCAGTCGCACAACGCGTAGGCTTAGTTTCTCTAGAGGGAATCCGGATACCATCGGATGCGCGTGGACAGGCGAATTCGATTTGAATACGCTATGTGTGGACGGGGAAAGTTTTGAATCCGAAAAGAAAAAGTTGCGGCTTCAAAAATATCCGGGTACGTGTGAACGGCAGCAACATTCCAGCCAACTTCTTTCGCACATCTGTAGCAATAGCTTTTTGTAGCCGTAGACGAGAAGGATTTGACGGCATGGCACAACAGAAGTTAGCTCATTTGTTTTGACGCGTTGTACGAACTGACGCAAAAATAGGGACCTTTAGATTGGACTGCAAGTACGAGGTTGAGCATGAGTGCGATTTTCAAATTTCAAACCAGAACCCTCCCTCGTCATGTTGGTTTTAGGTAGAGAGGGTAGCTTATGTAATGAGATGGGTATGTGGGGTAATAATATGAGAAGCCTGCAAACTAGAATTGAAAAGTCATCCTCGTAAATCGATCTTGTACTCTTACTCAATCCTCAAGTCCCCTAGTATCCAGTGCAACAGCGCTTTAGAGAGCAAACACAGTCCTAGCACCAGGGGTATTTTAATATTCTCCGTGGTTTCGTTATTTAATCTGCAGAAGCGATCACACATAACTCACCTTTCAATGATCTCCTCGATGCTGTCGCCGCCATTTTGAATAGGTTCATCCGGGACACCTCTGGAACACGACATGTCCGCGATACTTACCGTAGTTGGTTCAGCGGTAGCCTGAAACACAACATAACACTACTAAGTTCTTTGATTTTGTTTGTATGTAAGATGTTATCGTGGCCTGCGTGAGACAGGCCGAGTTTTATGGCGAGCAATGCCATCAATTCCCCCGTTCTACTGCCGTACTTTTTAACTGGTCGCATGACTTTTCATGATAACTGTTCCACAGAAAATTTGTTGTACCATTTTCCAGGACGATCCGTGTAGCGTAAACCAACGCTGATATGCGAACTACTTCTCGAAACGACTTGGAAAAACTAATGAATCTATCTTAGTCGTTCTTTGATTATAGCGCAACCTGTATTGCGTGACATCATGTCACGGCTTTCGGATGTCACAGAGCGAACTTGTAATTCATTCTGGCGAGACAGCCAAGTAGAGGCAACTCCTAAAGGAACATTGGCGGGGTTAAACCCGTTGCTGGCTTCAGTAAGAAACGGACCCGAAGCTGATGTACCCGCCGATGAAGACAAGTTTTTGGGAAAAAAAAAACCGTCACGCAATGCCACGTAAAACTGAGAGAGGCTACGTGCGAGCTATCATTCCTGCATTGGATGTGAACTTGTAGAAATTACACATTCATGTTTAAATTTGCATTTTTAGCAAACCGCTTATTGCGCCGACATCTTGCAATCTTAACCGTTGCCATTTTCTTTCATTTTCCAAATTATATTATATTATTGTATTACACTGTAATTTTGACTTGCAAATTGCGCTGAGAATCGATCATGTCTCTAATACACATGTAGGTTGAATGCACATTATGCATAAAATAAAATATTGAATGATCAGCCATGACAAATGTACCGATTAGCATACAATAACAACTAAAACACTACAATATAACTCGTTTGTACAGGCCAAATTCAGGTGGAAGACAGACTTAGAAGCACACCACTTATGCGTTTTAGCATGCATAGGGCATGCAGAGATCATTTTAAAGTGGTAGGGGTAAAAGATCTGGTCACGACAAAGTCACAAACAAGCATTAGGGATCAGCACTGTTCCGGCATTCAAGTGGTAATCTTCGTACATTGTTCTTGTCATCTGTAGCCCTAAAAAATCGACCCAACTTAGAGAGTAGCTTATGTATTTACCCAAGGCAATCAACTTTAAAGTGTCGCAACTTTGCCCTCTTGCTAACGTGTTAGATATATTCTAGATACATGTAGCTTTCTTTTAGTTTCCCCAGCTTGACAACCAATCAAAACGTCAACAACCACAGGTGCAAAGTACATGTATCAGCATTGCTACAAAATGGAAAAGCCAGCCAAAAATGGCAGCGGTTGAGGTAAATGTAGCGGCAATCCGAAATATTTGTCACAGGTGCACAAGGCCGGAAATTCCTCTCAGATAACTACTCACAGCATAAACAAAAACAGGGATCGGTTAACAACGATCATGGGTAACAGACTGTTTACGGGAAGCGACTGGCAACGATTGAGTTACTGGCAATACAAAGCATTTACCCACAGATGTGCATAGCCGGAAATTCCTTTAGGCAACAGCTCACAACATAAATACAAACATGGACAATCAAATCAGAACAAAGGGCATCAATATTTTCTTTGAACAATATTATAAATGTATAAATACGTGCGCGATAATTTCTACATTTAAGGAGGACGGAACTCAAAATACCCGTGCATATTTAGTGGCCTGTGTTCCCATAGTAATCCTTGTTAATCGCGTTTTGAGCACCTTGTAAAAACAAAGCACGTGGCACAGGATATCAAAGAAGTCACGTTAGACCTTGTGGCCCATAGCATAACTGATCTACTACAATCACTGAACAGTTTTAATCAAATCATTTTAAACCAAAACAAAGCTTGCAAGCTTAAACCTTTGATGAACATTCAATTTCTTGATCAATTTTGCGCAGGGAACTGTCGATATTTTACAAGTGTCTTATAGACTGCGAGGCACCCATTGAGAGGCTTCTGTGGACTGGTGTGAATATAACGGACACTCATAAAAAAAATTAAGCGTGTGAAGTAATTCACATGGTTACAGTGTTGTGGGGAGGTGGGGAGGACAAATTTTGCCATCTTTGCATGAATGTAGAAGCAACGGTCTTTAAACAATGCAATTCTCAGTTACATCGGGACTTCTGCATAACGATAAATCTCTCAATGTCAGAAAGGACGAGTGTTAGTCCGAGGTATTCCTTCGAAAAGAGGCAAAGCAGGCATCACTTGAAATATGCATGTAATCTCTCCCCACTATCTATCAAAGAGTGGCATCGCGGCAATATCGCTATGATGAATTTCGTTATTCTCTTAACTTGTCTGGTTGACATTGCCTTCAATATTGTCGGGAGAAATCACATGTTCATCGTTCTTTGTAAGCACAGAGAGATTTACATGTTGCATCCATTTGAATCTTAAGCACACAGAGCTGCAATGGAAACACGAGCAATTGAAATACAGGTAGTTCTTTCTTCACTGTACGAGAGACACTTATAAGAAGTACAATGGTTGTTTCGACCTGAGATTTTGTGAAATTTTTACCATGGATCTTTTTGCAGGCTAATGTCTGGAAGCAACAAAGCCTGGAAGTAGACAACTAACCGTTGTTACGTAAGGCTTCGCTCTCGGAAAAATGCCACAGAATTGGTTGTAGCTGCTGACATGAACGTCGTCAAATTAAGCTCATGAACCGTTATTAAAAAGCGATGATAACATTTTCGTCTTGTACATACGCAGCACAGTCTGAGCAAGAACATCATTCACTACTTGTACTACACGAAGAGAGAAGCGGGGCTACGAGAAAATCGTGAAAAAAGCTTTAGTTAACAGTTCGATGTATGAAAGACACTGCAAATTAGAATACACGTCTTAGTCTGTGTTAACACTGTCGTGCATTAACTTAGTGTATAAGGTCAGTCATCATTGGAGTTTGTGGTTGCATTTTACTGCTGGGACCACACATAATCCTCAAACGATGTGAAACTGATAATGAAGTTATGTAACAACTTGATCGCGAACTACACGTTCAAATTCTTTACTAGTCTCGACCCCTTCAAGAGAAGAAGCAATGTCTAAATATAAGCCGTGCACAAAAAGAAGGTCCGAGTTATCGCTAAGCGACTACATTCTGTGAAGAAAGGACATTAAATGGTTC
This sequence comes from Orbicella faveolata, assembly GCF_042242905.1. Taxonomy (NCBI): domain Eukaryota; kingdom Metazoa; phylum Cnidaria; class Anthozoa; order Scleractinia; family Merulinidae; genus Orbicella; species Orbicella faveolata. The sequence goes on from NW_028301553.1 coordinate 30,663,828, forward strand.
CTCGTACTTTGTTCTCCAAGGGCACAAACCGTCATAACGTTTGTCTGTACACGAAACATAGTAAGGGATAGAGGAAACCTTGTATACTCTAGCTACAATGCCAAAGTGATCACGAACAGTACTGTTAGCGTCGTGGGTTCGAGTCCACATTACGTGTTTTCTCTCGTTCAATCATACACATGTATCAAGGAGGGGTGACCATCCGTAGAAGATTTCCACCTACGTGCGTATGTACAAGAATCGTTTGCCCTGTAAAATGCCCTGACTGATGAGAGAAGTTAACTCAAAATTTCAGTTCCCCCGCAGCTCACTGTTCGTCTGAAGGGGGTTGAAATCTTTTACGCGACTTAATACCAGTTTCATGTCGTACAAGGCACTAGAATAAAGGACGGCAATGTTGAGTGCATTCCTTGCCGACCGTCTAAAATACATGCAACAGGAACAGCGACACGAATACCTGTTTAAACTGAGCAGACGTGACGATCTGATCGTGGATGTGGGAACGTTTCATACTGTGTTCTAGTGATGGATGACTGCTTCGGTCCGCGTTCGCCATCCGAGCAGCAAAATGGCGGACATAACTGGAGCGAACTTGTGCTCATGTCTCGTGATATGCTCTCAGAACACGTCATAATCACAATCAAGATGGCGCTGTATTCGCCTGCCAGTACTGAACACAAATTTTGTTTCGCGTAATGAATATTCATGCTTATATACATAAGCTTATATACTGGCTTCCAAATCGAACTTCTCGTAGCATGCGACATCGCGTCCGCAAAATCTTGCCAAACCGGTATTTCGCGCGTGAATTCTGCGAGTTCTGTGACAGACAGTTACTAAGGGTGAGAGCAAACAGTCAAAGCTTCATCATACTAAGCGTCAAGCGATTTAAGTTACTCAAGCAGTGAGGGAGCGCCGTGCCACAAAATTGGCTCTGGGTCAAAAGGTGGAATCCAGCCCAAGCAGTAGATATGTAGTATTCTCTCTCTAAAAGGGCGTGATTCGTTCAGTGATTGTTCCTTGCTAGTGTGAAGTAAAATGTGCCTAACGACACAACTGTGAACGCCTGTTATCACAAGCGAATACGCTTGACCCAGGTAGTGTACAACGCTCACTAGGGCGACCCCTTCCTTGATCGCACGAGTCATATGGTCGTACTTGTTTCGCTTTCGATTCGACGTCAATCGGCGAATTCCGATAAGTAGATGAACAGTTGGCTAAATACGCGCAGAATAATGGTAGTGTCCGTAAACGAGGACTCTCAGATAGCTCTACACGGAGAGCTGTATACATTACTCACTAAACACGTACAGGAATTCGCTAAACGGAAAGCACATGATCGCTGCTTGGCTTCTCACATGGCGCGCGCTTTCCGTCTGAGCGCTGACCGCGATTGTCCTTAATAAGTGACTTAAATCAAATTACCTTTTGATTAGGTCGTATTCCCCGAACATCCACAGATTGTGCTTTATCCAAATTACCCTCTGGAGTCCCATTGGTGCACCTTAGAAGAAAGAGATAACAGAATATTCACACGAGTTTCATTCGAGCGACCTCGCTATGTGCGGTCTGCAGTGCCAACAATTCTTCTTACAAAGACTGCTCTCTTTCTTGTATCGGGACACGATCAGCGTTGTTCGGGAAACCAATAACATCCCAAACATTACGGACAGTCTCATCAGCCATTGCTAAAGACAGGAGAGCCCTATAGAGCACATCGAAATCCACAGATCGCGACACATAACTCGATAACAAAGCTCTGCTCCTCCGATCGGGAAGTCTCGCTTCACTGATCGGCTGCTCCATTGCCTTTGCGTGACGTCATGTAATCTTGGAAGAATTTCTATTTTGATCTGAAACGACAGCGCTAAAAATGATAAAATGAGCCCCATTTTAAAAGGTTTTTAAACATTTCATTGTCACAAAGAAAACATTTTTTTCACCTAAATTTCTAGCATAAGGAGAAATGTTTCATTTTTCTGGACATAATATGAAAAATTATGACGAAAAAGGTTTGATGTGAAATTCAAATTCTGACTACATGTGAATATATTTAAACTAATTTTGAGCCCGCAATACAATCATCTCGTGACCGATCGCAAGATGGCGGAGGAACGAATCTTTCTTTGCTTGTTGCATCTATTCTTCGTTTCAGCAGGTAAAACATGTCTTTAGAATGCCTGATTTGCGCTCAAAGTTAAAAGTAATAATCTATCTTTCAGATGTATTTGTTTTAAACCAGCAAGCTATCTCCATGATTAGCGAAAAACAACATGAAATTGTACCCTGTTGTCTATTTCAATCGTTTGGAAATGTGGACGTTTTTCAGACAGATTGTTGTCTTGCGAGAAGTATTTTGCAACGATGTCGCAAAGACCAGTTTATGCACACACTGTATGTCGTACAGTTGTTTTAGACGAAGGTGTTTGTAAGCTTTGCTTTGCCATAGATCTAAAATCTTGAAGCATGTTTGTTTAACATAAACATAAGCTCATATACTGACTTAATTAAATAACTATTTTCTATTTTACATTCACAGTTTCAAGTTTACTAAGTAATTCGAAGGATAGCTTAGTCATAAAAGAGCCAGAAAAGGTACGCTTATTTTATTTACCAACCTAACTTGTCGTAATGTCGTCGGCGTATCGTAAACGACCAGAAAGCGTAGAGTCAGTAATTCGGGTTAATTGCACTTTGGGTTTCGATCCATACATGTATTTTGGTTATGTTTTAAGATGTATTTTAATGTTCATGTCTGATTTAATAATCCCTGTACTTGATAAGATTGTCTCCTTGTATCAAGAAAACGATTTTGAAACGTATTGTCAAACGGTAGCTGTAGAACTACGGTTTCCATCCTTGAAGTTTTATATCTAAGCATCGCCCGAATTTAGTTGTGTTCAAGGTTCAATTCATCATCGTTATTCACTTTCTAATGCTCCTCATAGTCTTACTTTCTTTCTAATATACCACTTTGCGTGATCTTTGTGTACAAAGTGCACTTTATGAGTGCACTTTTGTATGTTCTTGCGATTAAATTCATTCCCAAGAACCACAGTGGGTGCTCATTATTTGTCAGAATAAACCAGTTGATGTAACCGTTGAATGGTGGTTAGGGTTTTAACGAAATTGCCAAACTAACCAAATAAGTCAGAGATGGTACTTACCATTAGCAATTTGATTTCCCGTAACTGTTTTTGGTTGATGAGAGAGTGGAAACTGGCAAAAAGTCAACAAGTGGTTACAAATGGTAAGGAATTTTCCACCATTCCATTCCAAATGGAAAAAGAAGACTACCACTAAAGGTAGTCTACAATTTTCCAATGGATTTTCCCAACTTTCAAATGAAATTTTCACTGGATGACAGGCATCTGGACAATATTTCCCGAGACAGGATTTAAAGTCAAATAATTATGTGTGAGTTGATTGTCAGGCTGTTCTCATAGATTGCTGCAGCTGCATAAATTATTTGTACTCCTAGCTGGAGGCATGTACTTTAAGAGGAAAGTGTTCTTTTCAAAGAACTTAACCAATTTTACAGCTTGTCCTTTTGGGCAAACTGGAAGTTCATTCTCACTGCCCCCCCAAAAAAATTACCTCTCAGAGTACATGTATGTACTTTTGTAATGTGGATTTCCTCAACATTTTTCCCAAGACACTTCGTTTCCCTGTCAGGCAAGTGAAAGAGGGAATCCACTGGCCTGATAACAAACTCCACTAGTCCCTGGCTATCGAGCAGGGCTTTCTTTGCATGCTAACATGTGCATGTACAATACATGGAAACTCAAGCAGTCTTTCAAGCAGTTGACTTATAAGTCGCCTTGTGGTCTTGCTGTCGTGAGCCTAGGGATAGTGATTCATTTGACTGTATGCTTTTACACATCTTGCAGTACCACAGTGACATTCATAGCAGTGTAAACAAGTTAAATAGACTAACATAGGTTGATTTTCTGCCTTGTTCTACCAGAATGAACCTTGTATGAGGTCAGCTGATTGATTTTGATAAAGATGCAGGGTTTTATGACAACTAATCACTGAACTAAATGGAACAGTAGGCAATCCTTAAAAAAGCATGTGTATACTTCATGTTAAAGGTTATACATGTATACATGCAATTTGAGGGAAGTAAGAAATGTAATGTTAATAGCCATACAGTTGGTGTCATTCAAACCAAACAACAATCTTGACCACATCATGGAAAAATAATTTAGTCATCATTGGTAATTTAGTCATCATTTGCAGAACTGTCTTTTTGCCTTAGTTAATGAGCTCCTAGTATCAAGCCTGCACCCTCGCTTCCATCGCTTTAAAAGTCAAAATAAAGTAAATTACCAGGACTACTTAGCAAAAATTGTCAAAAAAGTGGAAAAACAATGCATGTAACCAAAAGCTCTCCAGACACACATTTGAAAGAGACAATTTCAGTTTACTACTGCATGTAGTTAGTATTGATTGACTTCAATCACAGTGGTTTTCAAGAATTCTCACCTGGCTACCACCTAAATTCTGCCATTTTTCCAAGCCTTCCCCCTTCTTGATAATTTCATATCACTGCTAAGTCAATTGACCACACAATATCAATAAAGTTGTTATATGCAGCTACTCATTTTGCTAGTAAAGATGCCAAAACAGTCATCCATGTTTTGTAATTGAATGAGAATACCTTTATGTTACTTGTAGCTGGTATTTCGTATCTCTACCACTAGAGTAAAAGGTGGGGCATTGAAGGAAAGAAATATTTGCTAGTATTAATAAAGGAACTTCAGATTTTGCTGTCCTACCAACAAGCTGACTCTTGGCTGGTACAGAAACAAACGTATGTAGTAAGTAAGAGTTAGAATTAGTTGTGTGGAATTCAAATTTTCAGGACTTTTTGGGGCTGGAAATTCTGCATTCACCAAAAGTCCTCCACAACACCACTGACTTCAGTTGTGAATACTGAGGTTCCAAATAGAATGGCAACTATCATTTGCTTGATAGAATAGAAACTGGATAGATTGGAATATAGTGTGAATGCCATTGTGAAACTGCATCCATGATCTTAGTCTGTCTTCAGTTAGACAAGCCTTACATTTCCTAAAATTGATTAAATTTCTACTTGTACCTATTTTTGAACAATATTTTCTGAGACTGTTTGTTTGTTCTGTTTTATTCTATGCTATGTCATAAGGTTGTAACTACTATGTACGCAATCAAAAGAAAGTGTTCAAATCCTTGGTATCAACTGTTCAATGTTACAGCACTGTATGTATAGTAGACTAGCATAGCATAAAATTTATGAATCTCTTTGTGTTTAAAATTATTTCAAACACAAAACGTTTTCATACATTTTATGCTTTGCTAGTACACTACACGTCCTGTGGTGCGCATTGAACAGTTGGGAATTAAGATTTGAGCACTTTCTTGTAATTATGTGTGATAATATAATTACAGTATTTCGTATATGTGATTGAAACTAGATTCGTGTGGAAAAAAAATAGTAAACGTTTTTGGCCATGTATGGTTGTCATCTGTATTGTACTGGTGAACAATAGCAACAATTTGGTGTTATTATAAGCAGAGATGATTATGTGACTGCATATGTTCAAAGGAGAAGTTTATAGGTTTTGTGGCAAAGTTTACTAAAACTTCACTACCATTTTCGAAAGGTTTCTGTCAAAGTTTGGCAATTCATGGTTTGTTATATCAAATTGGCTTTGATGTTTCCATTGTCTGGCTTTCAAGTTCTTTTTGTTCTTTAACAGTTTGCGGTGACACCCTGGACTGTTTTTCAAAACCAAAAAGAACATTAAGGTTGCACTATGAAGGCACGTTTTTATAATATCCATGTACATGCACAATTCATGAAAGCTGTTGAGCAGTACTTTCATGTGGTACTGTTTATTATGTTGTACGAGGTGGTTCTAACTTTCAAGGCTGTGGATTAAACCCTAGTGTGTGACCATTCAAATGAAAACTACTGAGCAGTACTTCCAAGTGGTAATGCTTAAATTTTATTACAATGCACAAGGTGGTTCGAACTTTTACGTATGTCTAGGTGAAGCGCTAGAGTGTCATCGGGATTCTTCGATGAAAATGTGTTCATAATGACGTTGGTTAATGATGTTCTTTGTCACTGTCGTTCGTTCGTTTGTACCTGCCATGTTCGTAATCGCTTAAAGTACATATGTGTCACATCTTACATACTACACGGCTCACTGATTCTAGAGAGAAATGAGACATGAATTGTTCTTAGTGAGATGCGTCACGTTTCTCGCGAGAGTTGTCTCGTTTCTCGCGATGCGATATTAGATTCCCTGCACAAAACCGCGCTTTTATAACTGAGTGAATTAAACAATAAATTGTAGGATGGGTCTTCTGCTTTCAAGTGAACTTCTAAGATTTCCATTTGAACGTCTCAGGAACTAGGAGACATTTCAGCTAGTCATGTGTTGCAAAATTGTCCCTTCATTGGTTCTCGCAAGATACACTTCTCGTTTTACGAAAAACGAGGCGTGTATCGCAAACAAGAAGAGGCCCCAGTGGTCGCCGTTTAATCGGTAATTTAGAAATACCAGTAGGAACATGAGGATTATTCTCAGCATACACTGAAAACTTTGTCTCGTTGTTGTATTCGTTATGGATGGCGCGTACGTTGACGCGAGATTGTTTCTTTCTGTGCAGACTTCTGACGCTTCCAAGTTTATTGTCGTTCACAGTCCAAGCTATGTGACGTTTCTTCCAAATGCTGGCGCCATTCCTTCGGATGAAATCTCCAATGTGATAGGGCTCGCGATGGGTTTCTCATCCACTAAGGTAGGCCGCTATTTTGAAGAGCGAGGAAATTTTGACCAGAAAACCCACGGCAGCACTTTACAGTGCTAATTTAGCTTCTGTTAAAAGAAATCTGATAAAGGTTTTTAGTATAGCATATACTGTAGATTTTATTATCATCATTTTTAGGTTAGTATACCTTAAATCCTTTTTCATTATTATGTTATATATAACTTATGATTTGTGGTGGCTGTCCCAGTACTGGGTCATGGGCTCCTTTGCGGGTCTCCCATAGCTACTTTTATCAAAGATGTTTTTGCACACTTTTTATTTACTTATTATTATTGTCTTTTTTTTTTTTCTGTTTGTACGTTTTAGTGTTTTACCCTTTTTTTATATGTACATCTCTAACCTACCATGAATTGTAGTAAATAAGCTGTACTTTGCATAATCTTTAGGAGCTGAACTGGGCTGGCTTGTTAGCAGGAAATGTATTTCGCCGACCCAAAGCCAATGTTTTGATTACAATTGATGGCGTTACAAAAGGTAACTGTTACGAATCCTTTGGTGTCCTTTAGTCGTTTTATATTATGGCGTGACGAGCCAAAATGAAGGGCTGCTTCCTCTTCAGCTTTCTTTGGCGTCTTAGGCATTTTCGCAGCACCTTATGAGGCTGGAGTGCTCTGGAAAAAATTTTCTCAACGGACGTATTTTTTTGTCGTTTTAGATGACAAATTCGATGTACCCGGCAAAGCAGCGTCATATCCTGTCGCAGAGGTGAGTGGAAATTATTTTTATCGAGCGAAACTATCTATACTTGTTGAAAACTACCACAAATTTGATGAACGATAGAATTTTCGAGGAAAAAACGTCCGTAGATAGTTTTAAATCAAAGTTAGTTAATAGTTATTAGTATTCTACTGTGTTATTATTATTCAGATCTTAACAGTTGGTGTGGTATCTCTCGATTTTTACCGACTTAACTAAGTGTAGATGTAGGTGTAGATGAAGAAAAACTGTCGAACATCAATTGTCCGAGACCTCACTTAATTATGTCAGTTAAACTTTTAAAACTGAATGTTCATTTACAATGTGTGAATTGTACTGTAATCAAAGACTCTTGAAAGTTCATGCCTGTGATCCTTTTTCACATTCGCCTACTTCACTATCGATGGTACCTTTTAACGACAATAAAAGTAATCTGTTTTTCTAGCAAAAGTTGGTTTGCTTCCTCGTCTTGCCTCAAAGAGGAGGGACTCGAACCGTCTCAACTCTGATAATAAAACACGCATAAGTAGATTTAGTCCTATGAAACTGGTTAAAGGAGCTAGTCAAGATCTGGGAAATTACTGTTTGTCCGATAAACAAAGCTGCCTTCAAATTGAACAAAAATCAAAATATCGTACTGGTCTACTGAGGTAGAAATGCACGCGAGTGGTGTTAATTAACCAAAACGTTAATTAACACTGGAAAAGATTGAGACAGATTATAAATGAGGAACTAAAACTGTTTAGTCTAATGTTTTCAAAATAAGCCATACCTGACCCGGGACCCGACAATGTTATAATTGTATTGTCTCTACGGTGTGCGTGTTAACAAGGATTTGAACTGAACAGCTTAATCAACCATATTCATGCAAGGATTAGGATCCAAATGCACCAATAGCAGCGAACCAAGGTGCTACAAATAGCGACACGCAACAATTGACCTCATCGCCTAATGAAGACTAGCAGTATATTAGCCGAAACGTCGCGATCTACATCTTAAAGTGACTCCATCGTCAGGCAAACGGGTGAAAATTCATTTATCCTACCTTACACCACGATAAATAATGTACACATCTTTAATGACATATTTATGCTAATTCGTTAAAATTAATCTTGCTTGTGTTCTTACGCCTCTCCTCGCCATTTCAGTCCGAAGGTGCCTCCAGTTTGGGTGGAATTCTGTCCACGTCCAGTGTCACGCAAGAAAACCTTCCGACGCGCGTGACAGATGTTTTTGGCGGCAAATCGCTGACCGTGTCCGTCTCCGGAAGTGAACTCGTAAGTCACCCTGCATTTGACAACTGGCTCTTAGTTTCCCACGAATGGAGATGGCTGGGTGGGAAGAGGGGGTGGGGGAGTGGGGGAATTTGAGAGAAAAGTTAAAAAGGAAAATAACACCAGCAAATACACTGTCATGTCAGCCACGCGAGAGTACTTCAGCTTTGAGGTAGTATATTTTGGTATCCATTTGTCAATTGTGAACTAGAAGGTCTAATTCTAAATCTTCATGAAATCCTCAGTTTTTCCTATCTACTAAAACTCCACTTATCCCACATGATTTTCTCCTCCTTTTCAGAGAACTTCTAAGAAGATCACTGTAATCTATTTTTTTAACTATGACGGCATTTTTGGATTGAGACAGTATCGTTAAAACGTGTGAAACACATAGCAATCAATCTTGAAGATGGCCTTTGATCAGCATTGCCGAGGTTAAAGATTTTTTAAACCCAAAAACCTTTCGCGTGTATTGTCAATCCAATTCCATGATCTGTTTTATTTCGAAATTCCAGTTGGCTTCGGCCGGTCATGCCGTAGGGACCAATAGTCACACTTCGTTTTGGAATCAGGCCGAGGAAAAGTTTGAGCAGATTGAGGAAAACAGTGTACAAGGTCTTGGAGACTTGGCTGTTACCAAGGAGGAGGTAAGGTCTTGATTGAACGCTCAGCAATTTTAAGGATTTGGTAGCCGACTTTATGACATGCAGCGCAATTGGTTCTAACGACGTTAAACCTCTGTTCAAGGTAATTCTGAAGGTTCTGGAGGTTTGTTTGTTTGTTTGTTTGTTTGTTTGTGTTTTTTTTATTATTATTATTTTTGTTTTTTTTATTTCTGCTCAGTGGAAACTCGGGGAATTTTTGTTGCCCCCGTAGTGTAGAGACCACTGATAATAGATTCAACGCCCGAAATCAACAGCCTTCTGTGGTTACGTCCGACAAAAGGACGATTTTTCTTTACTACTACAAAATGAATGATCAAGAAAAATGCTTCAGTGTGTCAGTGTAGACACATATTTGTATGTATTTGGCCTGGTCATTTACAATGCCATCTATTGTTCTTCCCTTATAGATTTTAACGAGGTTGGAGAAAGCTGATTTTGGCAAAGGTAGCTTTTGTTTAAAGTAACATACATATACATGATTTGGAGAAAATCCCAGCAGACAGCCTTGTCTTTTCCTCCTCAACTAGTCTCTAGTTTTTGTTATTCTCCACTTTAGAAACGAGAAAGAAATCTGGGCTGAAGTCGCCTGTGGAACCATGTTGTTCTCAGTGCAGCCATTTAAAACAGCCAATGAATATGATAGGTGTTTTGTGACGTTTTCATAGTGCACTCAGTGGTAGCTTATTTCTTTCGTTTCTGCAGGTGTCAAGTTTGCACCCAGCACTAAAGAATTCACTGTGGCAGTCCCCGGCAAAGGAAACGCCGTCTTTAACATGGAGAAGAAGGTAACAAATGCACACGAGATGTCACGATATTATTCTCTTCTTCCCAAATGCAGTTTACTAGTTCACTTTACGATACATGCAATCTTGTACTTTCTATTATGTCATCTTCAGTTGTTGGGAGCCGGTATAACGTTTTTTGGACGTTTTCGTATTCACAATCGTTTATCCTGGCTGTATTTCAGGAGGACTTCCTACTTTTTGCTGAAATTGACGCCATTCTTCAAATACTGGGGAAGGTAAGTAATGTTTTGTTGTTGTTATTGTTCTTTTGTTTTTTGTTTTTTTTTTTTTCAGTATTTTTCATTTATACTTTGTGGTGTACCTGTTGACTACCGTAGTTGGTATGACCTTCAGACGTGATTTATCAAGTCTAGAATTGCACCTATTGCGCTCCATTCTATTGCATCAGCAATAGAATGGCCTTTGTGTGAAAGCGCTAGACAAATGTTATAATATTATTATATTTATTTTTTATTGCTTTCAGCTGAACGCCAACCCCAGTCTTATCCAAGATGGTGTGCCTGATATGTTTACCTTAACCCTCTCCTCTGTCAAGGTTGGATTTTGTTTGCAACTGAGAAATTTACTACGAGATATGAATCTGACTGGAACGTATCAGTGCTTTTGTACTCTTAGTGTTTTCGTCATTTGTTTACCAGTTGTTTCGCTCAATGTTTCTTCAGGGCTTGCGTCGTCGCTATGGTGACAGCTCCTTACAGGCTGAGGGGGCCGTTCAATATTTGAAGGACGCGATTCCTATGGTAACAATCCTTTGATTTTTTCTGTCTTTTTGTTTTGATTTTGTTTTGTTTTTTTTGTTTGTTTGTTTGTTTGTTTGTTTGTTTGTTTTGGTTTGGTTTGGTTTGCTCGTCTATTTCTCTGCTTGTTTGATGAATAGCTACAGTCATCAACAAAGGTCTTGGGCCAAATTTACACTTACGGCACTTTTGTTCACACGCTACTCCCGGGCGCGAATACAACTTCACCTGCCTAGCCTCTCCTCCCCCCACCCCACATACAATGTTGAAAACTAGTACCTACAATTTCTCCTAAGTTTCAACATTGTATTGGCTGGGAGGGGCACGGCAGGACATCAGTGCTTTTTCAAACTTCAGTTGTATAACACAGATGATTCGTTGCATTATATCAGTGTCCCAATAACTTTTGTCCACGATTGTAGATTGGTTGTTCTTCTACGGTAACTGTTGATAAAGGCTTTGTTGTTACATTTTCTTAGCATCTTGTTATTTATAGCCCGATTTTATTTCTTTTCAGATTGTAAAGAAGTTCGTCGATTTGTACAACGGAAATATCCTTGTGGAAGTGTTGACTTTGGAGTGGTTTGGGTAAATCTAACTTTTCTTTCTAAATTCTTAAGCATTGTAGCAAAGCATTTTGCAAATTTTCAAAAACCTTCCAATTAGCGAAGAGTCGTTGAAATCATTAATCTGTTACACCAAGAATTCTATTATTAACAAGCTGGTATAAAACGAAACGTATTGAAGGAAACCACTAATCATTTGCCACGGAAAGGCGCTTCCACTCAAATCCAAAAAGTTCTTCTGATTTTTTGCTGAAACGTTTTCTTACACAAGCGGTTATGTGTGAGCCAAGAGAACTTTATCATTACTAACTTGTTGCTTTTCCCCCCCTGGACAGTGATCTTCATACCAAGTACCCACAGGAGATGCATGTTGTCTATCAGGAGGTCCAGCCTCACCTGTCATCGCAGTCAATGGACATGTTTCATGATCACCTGCCTTCTGTTACACTCAGGCATGATCTGGTAAGTGTTCAGTTTATTTACCCTTTCTAGGACTTTCATTGAAGGAAGTCGTAGAATAAGCTGCCTTTATTTTCAGGTTTGACACAAGACCGCTTCTCTCCTCTAATCTCCTCTTCTCTTCTCTCCCCTCCCTGCCCTCCCCCTCGTCTCCTCTCACCTCTCCTCTACTCCCCTGTGCTGCCCTCTCCTGTTTTTCCCCCTCCCCCTCCCCCTCCCCTCTTCTCCCCTCGCCTCCCTTCCCCTCCCCTCCCTTCCCTTATTACTGTTTTCTTTTCACGCTCTCTCCCAGTAAGAATTCGTGTATTTGTGTAGCAAAGAACAAGAAGAATTTGAAGTCAAAAGAAATAAGCTGTTAATGTAAAAGACTAAACGGGTGAGGTTAAGTACTTATTCACTTTCATTGTTACCGTTTTTTAACAGGAAGAAACCGTGAAGCAGTCGTTGTGCGAGTCGCTGCAGAATAAACTTCTCTCCATACAGTCGCCATTACGGGTTTGTTTTTGTCAACTCTTTATCTATTTGTATCCGTTTGACGGCCATTTACACGTCAAGTAATTATGTCAACGTCGAAAGAAAAATGATATTTCCTACTGCAAGAAATTTCTGGGTACAGGATAGACAATGAGTTGGTCTGTGCTCATTCTTTGCTTATCATTATTCTTTGCGTAGGTGTCCTGTATTGGAAAGCACAGAGAAAGGCGTGAAGCAGGCAAACAGGCCCAAGTCAAGGTACGAACGTAATAGATCAACAAATTATGAACGTGACAGAACGTAGTTAGGAGAATTAATATGCTATGATCCCTCAATAAAGTTCAGAAGTATGGGAGCAGTGGGATGTTATCCACAAACTGTGAACCACCTTGTACATCATGATAAACAGTACCAAATGAAATTATTATAGCTTTCATTTGAATGGTCACACAATAGGTTTTCATCCACAGACTTAAAAGTTAACAACACCGTGTACAGCATAATGAACATTACCACATGAAAATACTGCTCAATAGCTTTCATATGAATGGTCACACACTAGGGTTTCATCCACAGACTTACAAGTTCGAACCACCTCGTACAGCATAATAAACAGTACCACATGAAAGTACTGCTCAATAGCTTTCATTTGAATGGTCACACACAAGGGTTTCATCCAAGGACATCAAAGCTAGAATTACCTTGTGCAGCATAATAATACCACGTGAAACTAGTAGCTTAGGGTTTCATCCACAAACTTCAAAGTTAAAACCACGCTAATTGACATGGAGGTTTACATTTTTTTTTTTTTTTTTTTTTTTTTTTAACCAGGCTGATCCAAACGTCGACTTAAACAAGGTGAACCTGGCACCAGAATACTCCGAGGACTATCCCATAATATTCAACATCTGGCTGTGGTTGGTCATCGTCTTAGTCCTTTCCATATATGCGGTGTGCGTCATCATGTGGTACATGGACCCAGGCCGGGACAGCATTATTTACCGCATGACAAGTCAGAGAATCAAGACGGATTGACTCGCAGATCTCAGTCGAAAGGAGTTCGACAATTACAGAGTTAAAACTGATTGACGTATGAATTATAACAAGTTGTAACTTGTAAGCAATTGCAGGGCAGAAGTTTTTGCATCCCGGCAACGGATTGTAATTTTTGCTAAGCGCGGTAGTTTTGTTGAAAGTAATCATAATTTCCTTGTGTTGGTAACGAGATCTTTTCAAGGATTCAAATTGTATTCATTCGTAAATGGTGTAGATTCCTTCTCTTTTCTTGTTGCGTTTTGTTTTGATAAGAATCATGTGTGAAAATTCATTAAATTACATTTTTGTTTGGTTTACATTTGAATCTTTCATATTCTCTTGATGCTTTATAGTAGTAATTGCCCTGTCTGGATGAAAAAGTGAGAATAGGCCATTTTGCTAATCCAGATCTCACACTTTCTTGAATCAAATACTATGAGATGATAAACAATCCGTTGGCAGAAAAAATACCAACATGTTATGCACTTTCTCTTGGATCCTGACGTTATCCGCATGCATGCTGCTGCTGTACAGTCTTCCTGTTCGGACAAGATGGTGTGGATTCCATCAAGTCGATGTCGCTTTAAGTTTTCTAACTGGGGTATCTGTACACTTGTAGCTTCGTACCCAGATTTTTTACTGAGTAAAACAAACAAAGCAAAATACACGTACAATACAACTATAAGAGTGAATTACAAAGTCACAAAGAGAAGTACAACGAAATAAAAACACACAAAAAGTTGAAGGAAGGTTGGGGCGATAGTTACAATATTTTAGGGGATTACAGCATATCTTCATGTAAATTACTGGCTATTATTTTGGCGGTCAGGGGGACTGGAAATAGCAGTTTGTATACCATATGCAAGAGGAATTCATTTTTGGTGTCACTCGCTTTTGTGTCTAACTTAAGATTTTACAAGACGTAAGAAAAGTGTAAAAACCTCCGACTTGCTAGTTTCACCCCAAGCCTCCCTTCAAAGTCACGGTCAGAATTAGAGATTGAACGAAATTCCAAAACAGATCAAAAATCACTGAAAGGACGCCCACAAACACGAGCAGGAAGTTCCAGTGGTGTCGTGGTCATGACACGAATTTCCGCACAAACGAAGCTTGGACGTCCGATCCGAGCGTCATCATGCATCTGGTGGGAGTCAACATTAATCTCCTGACTACCTTAAAATTTCAGAGTAAACAATCTTTGTGCTTGATAAACAAACCGAGCTTTGATCACACAAAACGTAATTTGCAGGGATGTGACAATCTGTTCTCAAGATGTTTCTGGCAAACCTTTAGTGCCGCGTTATGAAACTTAACTCCTTCTAGAGGTTTCCTATTGTCGATGACGTTCACTCAAAATATGCGCGGCTTTCTAGAAAGTGATAACGTTATCGATTGCAAGTAACGTGACTAGTAAAGAAGTCGATCAGGATTTTTCTTGGCGTTAATCGGGCGATCAGTGTGTAAACAATAGACACGCCACTGAAAATTTGCAATTCAATTTATTTTCACGAGGTGGGAGAACCAAGATGGCCACAAAGCTATTTCATGTGCTGCTGATAGTTGCTTCGTCGGCGACAATAGGTACTACTTAACTTTGATTTAGCACTGTAATGTGTATTATAAATTTTCAAGGAGCATTAATGGGATAATTTTTGCCTGATGCCGAAACGTCGCAAATTACAAGCCAGACCTACTGAAGCAAAACAACCCAATAAATTTAATATCTGTCCAAACGACCGGTCAGGGTTGATTCGCTTTCATTGAAAACAATTCAGTTAACTAAAGGCCCGTGGAAATTGGATAAATAGTTGATGCTTTTGCTTCCTACGAGGTCGTTTCGGAGTGTGATTTCGAGCATTTGATCATTTGTACATTGAGACAACACAAAAAATTGAAATAAGCGTCAGCCAAAGAGCTGATATATATTTTCAGGCTGTATTTCGCGATCGGTCCAGTCATTTTGCAATAGAAGTTATTATTATCTTATTATACACGCGATATTGGCCTTCCCGGGATATTTTTGGCGTGCGTTTGAGCGACGAAGAAGTAAATTTAATCGTCGTATTTCCTTCCTTTGGGAGTTAGTGCTGTAGTGTATTATCGTTCTTTGCCAACCACCTTCAAAGGGATGCAATAGGAAAATACGAAAGATAGCTGTTTAAGAACGATTTTTTTTTTCAAATTATCTTTTCGTTTGCAGCCACTTACACTTACGTTGACAGAAACGTGTCATACGTTCTAATGTAAATGCCCGTGATGTTGGTTTGCACACAGAGACGAAATTTTAAAAGAAAAATATGGAAGATATATCTAAACCAGGAATCGTTTTATCTCTCATTCAGTTTTTGTTCTGTCGTTCCATTTCGGTATCAAGCTATGTTTTTGGAAGCCCGTCACTGCAACTGGGGCTTAACTCTACTGATTCAACTACATATTTGTCAGTCTAAGGACCTGGGTTGTTTACACTAGAGCTAACACAGGCTATGACAGTGATAAATACTGTATAAACGTGTGCCCGTAAATTTAAAATTTTCTTCTAGAAAATTTCGTATTTTAAGGCAAACCTTCAGTTTCCAACTCCGGACAGCTTGATCAGATCAGTTTCGCGGGTTTGGGGTTTCACGTGAAATTTATGCTATGTTTTGGATTTTAAATTATCTATCTACCTAACACTTCTCCATCAATGCTCGGTTAATAGTTGTAAATTTTCATTTGACCAAGGATTATTCCAGTATGGAACAATATTAACCTTTGAGTCGCTTAGACGAATTGCAGTGTAGCTGCCATGAGCACGTACAGTAAAATTATTATAAATATTTGTATTACGATTTAGCTAGATGTCAGCTGAATGTAATTCATATTTTTACAGAAAAAAAAACTTAGTATATTTATACCTCATTGTAACAAATAATTTTTCTAGAACTTTGATGCTTGTAATTTACAATTAATTCATAACTTACTCACCTTCTAGTATAGCTCTTACTAATTTGGAGTTGCTTTGTTGTAAACATGATTAGAATTTTTCCTGACCCAATCAAAAGTTCAAAGAGACGACTTTTAGTCTACCTTGGCTGTATAATGCAAAACAATAAAAATGCAAGCAAGATATAAATTCCCAACCATATTTATTCGTTGTAATAATGGGCAAAAAGTTAATGGTAATGTTTTGAGAAATAGGTGTTGGGTCATTCGAAATATAATATTGGAATATTTTAGGTGTTTAAAAAAATGTTGCCTTTCTTATCGTTGTTGATGTGTACGCAGGTGCTACGTTTCCTAGGAACTACTTCTTCAGTGAAATATGTGTAAATTACTTGACCGTTGTTAAACTGGAAATGGTACCATGTAATCTAACTATTTTGAAAATGTAGTGTCTACTTCAATAATTTGTAGCCGATTCTTGGTAGGATGCCTTGGTACATTCATGTTCTGCCAGCACCGTTGCTGCACTGCATGTTTTCGGTTTAGCTGCGTTGTCCAGCAACACGTTTGTTTACCCGCGGGTGTCGATCGAAAAAATGAAGTAAAAATTGAAATCTGGATTTTGGAAGCGCTCTTTTTGGAATTAGTCGCGTTAGACTCCTTAACTTATTTTCAGTCTCCCGTCCAATTTTTCAGTCAAACCTTGCCCTTTTTACTGACCTTTTCAAGGAGTTTGATAACGATGTTTAAATTAATTTATTCCTAATTCACACTTCTACCCAAATAAAGAAAAGATTCCTAACAATAGCAGCGGCACCTCATTAAAGGATGTTTGTACCAAGAGCACGTCCAGTTAATGAGATGGATAGTTTTAACTGGAAATCCCGCCCACGAAGCTGGGAGTTTGCAAACCTATTTCTTGTAACACTTATGTTGTATGAAATATTTAACAACAACTTTTATCTTTTAACTTAGTGTTATCCTAAACTTTTAATCGGTAAGAACGAAGATTGTAACTTTTATATTGCTCACGTTACCTTATTTAGGTCAGCCACTTTAGAATAGTCAGTTAAAATCAAGGTAGAAAACGTTTTAGTCAACCTCGATAACCTCGAAGGAAAATATGCTAAGTAGCTTGGTGCGCAGTCGCAATAGAACCTTATTCGAACTGCGCATGACATTACGTTAGCCTAATTGACAGATTGACATTGATTTGATGGATGACGTGGTTGTCCCTTTAAAAGGAACGTGACGAGTTAGCTTCTTGTAGTTGTGGTAATTGTTGTAACCAGTCAAGAGCAACAAGTGAGAGAACGTTGTGAGTACTGTACCGAAGTCATCAATAGTGGAAATAAAAAGAGAAGCAACCAAACAAAGAGTGTTGGAGTGATCAGCTAATTTCCCCAAAGGTCGCTTTAACAATAAGAGCACAACCAGGTTCAAAATGTTAATTAATTTCTCCTTACTGACAGCCATACAGTTCTTTTCCTGTCAGTTAGGAGAATTTGTAGTACATCAACACAATACCACTCAGTTGTTGTTTTTCTTTATCCTCATTACCTCCCTGCTTGATAATGTATTGGTATTGTAACGAGAATTTTGGAGTTTCATCGCTCCAGCGTTATAATTAGTAGAGGGCTAGCCTGCCCGCCTGGATTGATTGATTGACTGACTGACCTGACTGACCTGACTGACTGGCTGACTGACTGACTGACTGACTGACTGACTGACTAACTGTCTGACTGTCTGACTGACTGACTGTCTGACTGACTGATTGATTGATTGATTGATTGATTGATTTTCAGCTTCTTCCCTGGAATGCTACAAATGCACTCAAGAAAAAGGACCTGACGCAGACAAATACTGTGAAATACCGTCTTCGTCGCTGGGCAATAACACGGAAGTCAAATGCGCCAATGGTGATAGTCGCTGTATTATCACGAAAACCATTCAAAAGGATAACTCTGTGACGCAGTTTCGTCGAGACTGTGGAAAAGATAAGGGCTGTACAAACAAATGCACTGCTGACGCGGATGGAGTAAATGTTTGCAAGTCGTGCTGTGAAGAAGACCTCTGCAATAAAGGAGATGGACCTAAAGCGGCCGAGCAGTCTGGAACATCGAGGATCACGATGATGAGGGCCCTGTCTGCAGTTGGGAGCTTTCTCGTGTGGTGCCTTTTGTAAGAGTCGTCATGAACACCATCTGTTTATGCGCCCGTGATTTCTTTGTTAGCGTTTAATTTAGTATGTTTATAGGCTGAATTACATGATGTCGATTGCTATACGCTAAAGAATGGACATTTGTTGCGAATAAAGTTACGTTTTCCATAGTCACCTTAAAAAACGTGAAAATGTAGAGCACACATGCAATTGTAAGAGTAGTAAATGTTAATTTGCTTTTGATTGTCTACAGTCTTGGTAATAAATTATAGTTTTCAAAAATTGTCTCACATCCATGCTCGCCATAATTTTAAGAACATCTACATCGAATTCACATCGAAACGTATTGGCATTTGAGAAGGGCGGATGTCCGAAGCCCAGTCCACACTAACTACGCCGGAGGAATTTGAAAACGGAGGTTTCACGGCACCCCTGAAATGCATCGAATGTTTACCGTAGACACACAACGCCGAGGAAATTTAAAAACGCAGCAATCAGCGGCCATTTTGGATTTGTGCTTGGGCAGGAAAACTCGGGCAGGAAAATTACACTATTGTCGTCATATCAACGTTTTTGAAAAGCTCCGTTTTTAAAATATTTTCCGTCCACACTAGAATGCAACGTCGTCGTTTTAAAATTCCTCCGATACGGTTTGAGGAGCGTCGCCGTATCAGTGTGAACGGTAGGCCTAACCATAGAAATAAAGCTGCTTTTTGAAATTCCTCCAGAGTAGTACTAGCCTGGACGTGGTGTGAGGCAGTCCGAAGAAAACGGAAGAAAAACCTGTGGAGCCACAATATAGGATTAACCTGTTGCCTGGTGACTCCATGACTCCTGTTGCCTGGTGACTCCATGACTCCTGTTGCCTGGTGACTCCATGGCTCCTGTTGCCTGGTGACCCCAAACTGCACCAGGACCACAATGATCTAATCTGAGGCGAGCCCTCTCTTTTCAAAATGTCTTTTCTTGTTTTTGTATTTGTTTCATTTTTACCCAGTCCCAAATCAGCCGAACAGTCGTTGAAGCTCTGTCACGTTCAAGGATTTTTGTTTCTATTGTTTGATTCTCGACCAGTTCCTTGACACACAACTGAACCATAAACACGCGGTATTGTTTAAGAATGCAGAGGAACTTGTCTACAGGTATTTCCTAGACATTCTTAGGGCTTCTTCATATGAGCCCGGTCAACCGGGCTGGCTCGGTTTCCGAGATCTCGCCTCGCCACTCTTTCCTTCGTAAAAATTTCGATGTGTTCATATGAGAAGCCAGGCTGGCCCGGTTACCGAGATCTCGGTAACCGGGATGAAAATTTTCCCATATGAACACTCCAGTCCGGGTAACCGGGACGCAACTTTTTAGACGAAATAGCTTCGCTTTCGCAACATAGCGGCTAAAATGACATAATTTTTGCCACTTTATTTGTATTTCCACTTTAAGAATAGGCGAATTAGCTTTGTAAGTAAAGTTACAAGAGTCCACAAAGCTTCGACAGCCGCGAACGATACAAGTTTATGTTCCACCATTTTGGTTGTGTTTCTTGGATTTTATCCCGGTAGACCGGGCTGAAATTTCCCTTATGAACAGATAACAAAATTCGTCCCGGTAACCGAGCCAGTCCGGTTACCAGGCTCATATGAAGAGGCCCTTAGTCCGCCGTAGCGCAATCTCAGGAGGAGGTTGTTTCAGAGGAAATATTTCAAACAAATCATACTTCTAATAAATAAAAATTACTATTTCAAGATTTTACGGGAAAATCCTTTCCAAAAAAACTTATGCTTTTTCTGTGGTCGGTGTGTACCAATTTGTTCTGTCAGTCCTACCTTGATAAAGTCCAGTCCTTTGAAATTTTCCACTATCGCTTACATCGGAGGGAAAATTCCCAGAAATCACGAGATATTTGTTAATCCCTGTAGGAAGTGGTAAATAATAAGCTGTGAGTTAAGGTTGCATTTGAAAGTAACTTTCGGTGATGTCTGGTGATAAATCTTTGCAAGATGCCATCGAAGAATTCAAATGTTATTCGGACCGGACGGAGTCCTTGTTTAAGCGAACATCAAGTTGCTTTCAAGATATCGTGGCAAACATTCAAGTCGACGATGAGACAGAAACTCAAACTTTAATTCCCTTCTCACAGCTGGAGGACGTGGAGAAAGAGCTTCAGAAAAGCCCTTCAGTTTTCTTCATTGGCGAAAGGAATTGTGGAAAAAGCTCTATCATCAATGAACTCCTTAGACAGAGTTCACTACCAGTTAACGAGAACCCGTGCACGGCTAGGATTGTACGCATCAAATATTCCGAACAGCCGTACGCTAGACTCGTCGGATTGGATGGCAGAGAAGTCAAAAGACAGCTATTGGAAGGCAAAAAACTACCAGAACAACTCATAGAAGTGCCAGATGAGGACAGAGAGAACAGGGGTGCTTTAGACGCTATTGTTGAAGTCGGGCTGAAACACGAACTACTCAGCAGTGGAATCGAGCTGATTGACTCCCCCGGGAAGAGCGAGTCTGATGTGTTGGATAGAGTATTGGATGACTTCCTTGAGAAAGGCACAGTACCTCTGTTTGTGTACGTGATCGATGGAGACATGCATCTAAGATACTCGGTGAGTTTTAACTCGGATTAAGGTAGCTGTACAACTGTTAATGCTGCTTTATTTAAGCGCAGAGCTCGCATTCGATGATGAAATTAATCTTATCCCGGAAGTGATGTCTAAAGTAGATCACATTCATAGCTTTGTGGAGATTAAATCGCTAGAGACCATTGTAAGCGTCATTAGCAAACCGTTTGGTGATCCAAATGTAAAGAAAAGAAAACGAAAATAGAAGAAATGCGTTTGTTATGAATCATATTTACTGTCTTGTAGTGAGTCACGGTGTTGAGGCTCATGAAATAAGGCGCGGTTCCTTAGTCCTGATGCCTGTTATTTATAATCTCCATTTTCAGTTTCTAATCTTACTTCCCTGTCGATTTTCCTGCTAGCCCAACTGGTATTAGTTGTTGAGCGCCGCCGCAGAAGTGGTAGTCCATGTTTAGAATTATGACTTGATTTATTCGTCCTTACTCAAACGACTCGATCTCGCGAACACTGCATTGTCGTCTGTGTGAGGATGTAACTACGGGCGGCGCAGATTTAAGAGAAATTTCGCCCATGAAATTAAAAGCACATGCACGTGAGCTCTTGTTTCTGACGTTTACAAAGTCTGCAACAAATTGACCCTTTTCTGACGCAAATATATTGAAATGACGTAAGGTTTAATTTCCATACCGTCGAGATGGCAGGTGCATTTCTTGATCAGGCCGGAATCGGCGAAATGAGGAACGACAGTGGACGAGAGTTCAGACTGAGAACAGCCTGTTACACCGTTATATCTCGTGCTCTCTATTGACTTCAACATGTTCTTGTCGAAAGTAAATCAACTCAGGGTTAACGACAGTTTTGCTCATTTTGCGGACCACCCCAGAAACGAAATCAAAATGATAAATAAAGATTTGACTCACTTATTTTTCGATAGACCACTCACTCGTGTGGGCAAAATTTCGCGCGTTACGCAAGGAACAACACGAGCTCAGGCTGGGGCGCAAGCTATAATTCGAAATTTCGAAAGAAGCACATCGAGGAAGTGTGGTGTTTTCTTGTAAAATGTAACGTGTGTACCTGTCGATTTGCTCTACAACTCTAATGGCCGCAAATTTAGGGTAGAATTCCAGGGGCGGATTTGAATGGGACTCAGTAGACATATTCAATGTATAGGAATGTGAGGAACAATCATTTTAAGCTTGTACACAATGTTTACCTGTATCTATGACAATTGTCCTGTCCGCGGACAGGATACTGCTTCCAGTATCTGCTGTTGCTACTACTGTTGCTACTGACTTCTTAAGGTGGCTGGCAACGGTTTCAGCACTTTTCAACATTTAACGGATCAATTCTACCACTCTTTATCAAGTGATATTACAATACTGTATAACACAAATGCCCAGTCATGGTGAACAAATTGGGTCATCTTCACTGCACAACACGTTACATAATAACAGAACAGCTGGTTAAAACCTAACCTGCAGAACAGGCGTAATTTTTTTGCGTATTTTAGGCGAACAGAGGCGAAAGCGAGGCGAGCGCGAGGGAAAGAGCGCGAAAAAAAATATTATTTCGCCTATGTTCGCCTAAAATACGCAAAAAACTTACACCTGTTCTGCAGGCTAGTTAAAACCACCCTGCCGGTGCCGGAAACTATTTCAGCCACTTGAACTAACTGGTTGTAAGCGGTATACTTTAATTTGATAGCAAGATAGCAGGTGAAGCCTAGCTTATTTCTAAATTGAATTCCGCGTGCATTTTTAGCGGAGAGAGGGATATTGCGTTACTGTAGTTCGCTTTTGAACTTTTAAAATTTTCTTAACGTGACTTAACGTTGTAGTAACCTTTTTTCATTTTACTTTAAGGATGAGGAATCGCTGGGATATTTGAAAGGTAAATTTCCTCAGTCCCCCATCATGTTTGTGTGCAACAAAGTTGACATTACAAAAGAAGCAAACGAGTTTGACAACAACGATGATGATGACGACGACGAAGATGATGATAAAAAAGCTGAAGGGGCTCATGACAAAGGGAAGATTGCTTTCAATCAGTTGAAAGAGCGAAACTTTCTCTCGGGGGAGTCTTGGCAAAAGTGCGATTTATTCCACCCCATTTCAGCCAAAACAGTTCGTGATGAACGCCTGAAGAAGAAAGAAAAAGAGGCCACCGAGAGATTTCAGCGATTTCAAACCCATCTTCAGAGTCTTCTTGGAAAGGTTATGAGAACCCAAACCAGCAGAGTGGTGCAAACTCTTTTGCTCCTTCAAGAAAGTTTTGTCAACGTTGTCCAGGTTCAGAGAACGCATATTACCCAGCAGGCATCTGTCATACCAGACATTGTAAGAAAAGCCAACGAGATAGAGACAAAACTGTTTTTGTCGTTGAAATCTGTGGAGTTGAATTCTGAAGACTCGAAAGAGGAAATCGTAGAGCAGATAAACAACTTGAAAAGTGAATTTGTCCATGAAGCTGAGGAGTACAAAGCTGCAAACGAGCGACTTCTTAAACGCGAGTATCAAACAATGGTTAAGACTGACCTTCCTGCACTTTCAGCAGAACTACTTTTGCTAAATGCTAACAAGACTATTGTTCTCGAGCGATTTCTCAGTGAAAGGCAGCATTTTAGAGAGAACCTGCAATGCCCTTGACACCTTAGTTCAAACAATGATGAGTGACTGCGTGGGTGAGCTCACCCAGGCTATCATTGAGTTCAATGAATGTCTTTCACATCCGATTGTCTCTCGAATTTTGGAAGAAAGTTGTGGCGTGCAATTTGTGGTTGCCAAGGCTGAAACCGACCGGTTGCTTCACATTATGCTGGACGGAATTCTTGACTCCGTGAAGGAGGCTGCTAATATCGCTTTAAGAAGAGAAATCTCAGTACCTCTTTGTTCCAGGCAGATGTCAACGTATACCAGGGAAAATGTCCACAACAAAGCAAATAGGCGATCCATTGTGGAATCTCTTCTTGAAACAATTAACGAGGAGAAGGTTGCAGAGGCAGTTCTCGAAGCCTGTCGCGATCGTCTGCAAAGGATGCTCGACACTTTCCAGGCAACCACGCAGTTTGTCGCCTCTTTACAAAAGGCCTTTGAAGATTGCCAAATGACTTCACAGCTTGAAGTATTTCGGATGCATTTCACTCCACAGATACGGACGTTGGCTGTCGAGGGAATGGCCTTGAAATATTTCCAGAACCGAGGACCTGTGGAGCTTGGTTCACCTATTGCACAAACCCGGCATGGCGTCATCTATGAATGCACTAGCGAACGTTGGTGCAGAGCTTCGCCTTCTGGCCAGTGTGTGGTGAAAGTCCTTGCCAAGAAAGATGTTGGTGTGATTGCCTGGAACCAGACCGCTGTGGATTTAGTCAACATGATGTAAGTTATACAAAAAAGGAAAATATTCAACTGCTCGTTTTTATATGCAAACCAAGTAGCAAAGACGTATTTTGGTACGAGAATAAAGCTCTAATGAGATACGTGGCGCCCGGGTCAAAACAGGCTTCGCACTTTGATCCATTTTGAACAAAACTATTCTGCGACCATTTTTGTGATGCTCAATGATCAACATTTTGTTCAACGCGGTGGTGCCACGGTCTAGGCATCTTGACCCATCCATCCTGACGGGGATGGGAACTTCCATGTGAAATGGTCGGCGATGCTCGTCGGAAATTTGAATTAGACCCCTAAAGAAGACCAATATCGTGGCATGGCTCAAGCTTTATTTGAGCACTGAAAGACACTCTCCTGGAAACAATTTCCAGCCTGATTGATCTACACCAACACAATATGACAACTTTCAATATTACTTTTTCCTGTGCAACCGTAAACCGTAAAAGATATCTTGACGGTACTCTAGGCTCAGAACAGCCTAAATGATATGAAAATTTTGCAAATTGTACATCGATCCCTAAGCGAGACATCAAGCATCACCGACCCTTCCCCGAGCCTTTCACGTGGGAATCCTCTCTCCTCCCATGGGCCGCAATGGCGATAGATGTTGGTCTCAATTTTTGAGACCATTTAATTACGTGCTTTTCCAATTTGGTTTGAAATTGTTTTGTTTACGATTGCAGTCACATGACTCCTTCTAACTTGTATACTTTGTTGATGCTTCAGGGACATGATTCAGAAACTCAATGGCTCCCACCCAAACCTGTTACGTCTGTATGGCTGGGTTTTCGCTGAGCCCGAAGTCTTGCACGTTGTCATGGAGAGGGCAGACAAGGGTATGCTGCACGCTCTCCAAGAGGGAATAACGCTATTCATGAGAATGAACATAGCACTTGATGTGGCCAAAGGACTCAAAGCCATTCACGATATTGGTTACATTCACGAGGATCTCAAGCCTGGGAACATTTTGGTTTGTTTGTGTCAAAAAATGTTTTTGACCTTGATTGATACATAGTTTCTCGTTACAGCGTCAATACATTTTTAGCAGGCAAAGGGAGAATGTAGAAAATTGTGAACTTGAGTGTATTGTCTACATGCACGGCCAAATTTCCCATACACCAACACTTGGAATTTGCTGGTTCCGTTGCAAATAAAATGAATTTAGGATTTGAACGGTAAAAAGGCAAGCAAACCAAGTTAAAAAAATTGCAAAGCACACAGCAGTACTTAAAGGAAAATTTAGAGTACCTTAGTCAACGTCTATGACAACCTTCTTCCCAAGGCTTTTAGGAACGAGGTTAATGATTTTGATGACAAGTGGATGCATGACACCTTAATGATACTTTTTTTGTTTTCTGTTGAGACGAAGGTTTCATGACAAAGATTAAAGCTCTTGAAAAACATGAAGACATCTTATTATTCGCTCCATGACTCAGTTAGTCAAATTCAACCCATTTTGGACGCTCTATATTACAACAGATGGAAAGAATGGATGGTATAACCCAGACATTTGACTCTTTTGTTTTTCCCTAGTTAATGTTTGATGGAACAGCTAAGATCAATCTTGCCAAACCAGAAAGTCCTTATGAGATGACACCTCTGGGTGCACCGTTCCACATTTCACCGGAAATGTACCAGTATCATGGTAGAGGCCACCTCAGTTACAGTTCGTACGACATCTATGCATTTGGAATGCTCTTATGGGTGCTCTGTGAAGGGACTGGAAAGAGACGGCCGGAAGTGTACAAGGACCTGGAAACCACTCAAGCTATGCAGAACGTGGTGGAGAAAGGGGTCATACCCAAAAAGCTCCCTGTGGTGAGCGATGCTTGCTGGGAATTGATGACGAGTTGCTGGGATGACAGAGAAACCTTGAAAATGGAGCATGTCGTGGAAAGACTGAATATGATAAGAGAATCATGTTGGAACTCAATGTACGCATACCGATGAGGTTGTGCATCACGCAGCACTTAGAGAGACTACACTATTGTAGTTTGCTTATGAAAGAGGCTATCTGCTACTCAGATGAAAGCAAAGTTCACTTAGTAGAATACCTCTGTGCCAGTGGACTGTATTTGTGAGTTCATCGTGTTAGTTTTCCCATTGTTAAAGGAAGAACGGGAAGAACACTAACTGTTTTAAGTGAAAGCGAACTCAAAACAATTTGAGGGCTGGATAGCTGAGAAATGCAAAAACTTTTTGGATAGCTTTTTGTGCTTTTGTGGGGCAAAGTACATTTTTAATTTGCTATTGACTACCTAGTGATCTTTGGGAATGTGCCAATTACGAGGTTTACATGTTAAATGTCTTTATAAAAGATTATATACCTGTTCTCCTGTTAAATGATGCTCAGTTGTTTGTTATAAGAAATGGTTATAGGAATGTTTCGGTCGAGACAGGATTCCCCAGTTAAAATATAGGGATACCTGTCTGTCATCAGTTAATCATAATTTCAAGGCATTAGACAATCATATGTCCAGATTTATGAAAACAGTGTTAAACAAGATCTGACCCTTCTCGACTGCCAAGCTGTTTTATTTTCATTCATTTTCTTATCTTGCTTTTCGTGCACTTTCATTATTTTTTTCATTGCTGGGAGTGATTTTGAGGCCCTAATCGGAGTGAGTCAGTTAGTGCAAAGAAACGCATTTTTCATTGACACGGTTTTCATAAATCCAGTCATATATATTTTGGCTCGTAATCAGCTCTAATTAATATTCAGCCATTTAATTTGCCACCGATAGTTAAACATTTTGCCAACTGCGTTTTAGTTGGAATTGAATTCTGTTCGGTCTTGACGGCGCTCGAAGCGTACACCATAGCCTAACGAGCATTGCTGTCTGCAAATTATATCACAATGTGTGTAAATGAGCAATTGAAAATAATAACTGATTCAGTACTAGGTTGTTTGTGTTATTATTTGATTGACTAATTAACCATAAGCTTGGGGTGGTTTTGAATTGAATGACGTGAAACCCAAACCAACTGAAAGTAATCCCTCTGGCCAATCCCAAAGGACACAGGAGATCCAGTAAACCAATCAGAACTTAGAGCAAATGGACGTAGCAAAAAAAAACAAAAACGCTCAAACAGGTGTGCGAAAGAGTCACCATTAGTTTTGCTTTTGCTCAGTGATTGGATGGCAATGTGGATGTTTTTCTTTTTTTTTAAGTCAATCGCATAGCGTAGTAATGTAAGCAGGTACTAATTACTTTCGACATTCACGTGATAACCACTCTCATAGTGGGCTCGGTTTTATGGGGGGGGGGGGGGGAGAGCAAACTCCCACGTACACGCTCTTAGGGGTCGTCACGCGTTCCTACCCCAGGTGGGAGAGGTACGCGTGACGAGCCCTAAGAGCGTCTGCGTGGGAGGCTAGGGGGAGAGATCAATTTCAATTTCCCGTTGAACTTTCCGAAATCTATTCAGTGAAAAACGATTTTGTTCAGGAAGTGTTGCCATGCTGCCGAAGTAAATACCAGTAGGTTCAAGACGGTTGTTTGCTGTTTGTTTTTCGTTGTTTATGTTTATTTGTTAGTATTTCGGTTTTAATTTTTTGCATGTTTATCTTGGCTATGCCCTAAACCCTTCGGAAATTCACTGAGCACGTGGGAAAAACAAGACAAAACTGATTTTGAACAAACAAACTAACTTGTAGCACTCTGTAATGGTCTGGCACCCAATAATGTGGTTGAATTGTTGTCAATCTCCCTCTATTTCTTTCCTCTGTCTTTCCCCTCTTTTTTGAGGCCAAGTCTTCCGTTGGTCCCCTCCTTCTTACAGTCCACTACGGCCTGCTTTTCCAACCTCGTTACAGTTCCAGGAATCATATTTCACATTCCACTACAATTCGGTACTCTGCTTAAGGTAATTCCTCTGAAATAAAAGTGACAATAGATTTTTGTTCAAACTTTGTCCACTGAATATTTGTCATATGATAACTTCAATTTTGAAATAAAAAAGAGGGGTGCCCATGCTCATTAAGGAGCAGTGAGGCGTTGAAATTGCCCCATTTTTGCATTATTTAATGCTTATTATAAGAACGCATTCCCAGTAATTGTAACATCTTTGTAAGCCCAGACTCATAGGAACACGCATTAAACTACAGTCAATACATTGTGTCGGACCACAAATAAACGTTTAAGTTTGATTCAGACAGAAAGCTAAATCCTTGAATAAAAATTTGAACCAAATTTCTCGACGTGGTTACCGACTGCAAAATAGAAAAGACCACAGCGTATTTGCTATTTTTCTTATTTATTCAATTTTCAGCAATAGAAATTAGATCAGTCTTTTCTCACGCAAAGTTTATGATTAGTTGATTACAACGACTGGAAAGAAAATTGGGATGCCCATGCTCGTTGGTGAGCTAGACCCATTTTTCAACTGACAGAGCTCAATATCAAGGCAAATCCGTCATGTTTTCAATATGCGCGTGCACAAGCGCCCGCTAATGACGCCATAAATTATGCGCAGTAAGGATGCGCAATGCAAATGTGAGGAATGACCTTAAAATCACTTTGTTGCTCGGCTTGCAGTAAAATGTCTCGACCGCCAACGATTGATGACTTTAAGAGTTTCTCTGATTTGCAAGAGGCCATTGATGAGTTTAAACGTTATTCAGATCGCACCACGAGCTTGTACGAACGAACCGTGACTTGCATTCGCGAGATCGTAGCGAGTGTTCCAGCCGATAAAGCGGAAGCAGTGCAATTCGCGATTCTGTTCTCGAAGCAGGAAGATGTGCGGAGAGAGCTTCAGAAAAGCCCTTCTGTGTTCTTCATTGGCGAAAGGAATTGTGGAAAAAGCTCCATACTAAACGAACTTCTCGGACAGAGTTCATTACCAGTTCACGAAAACCCGTGCACGGCTAGAATCGTACGAATCAAATACGCCGAGCAGTCATACGCCAGGCTCGTCGGACCGGACGGTAGAGAGGTCAAAAAAGAGTTCTTGCAAGACAAACATCTTCCTGAAAATCTCATAGTAGTCGAGGATGAGGACAGAGAGAATGAGGACAGAGAGAATGAGGAGGCCTTAGATGCCACTGTGGAAGTGGGATTAAACCATAAGCTTTTACGAAGTGGAATCGAGCTGATTGACTCACCAGGGAAGGGTGAGTCGGAAGTTTTGGATAGAGTACTGGATGACTTTTTAAGCAAAGACACCGTGCCATTATTTGTGTATGTTATCGACGGAAATACCCGACTCACATTATCGGTAAGTGCAATGTAGTTATTTGCTCGTTTATTCCTTAGAAACTGTTATGTCTTTTTTTATCTCGCTAGTCTCTTGGGGCACTTAAGTTTTTATTCATAACCAACGAAGCGTAAATTTGAATGCGAACGTGCGTTGAAAACGTCAACATAAGGGAAGAAAGGGCCCAAATTGGCAAAGTTGGGTTGACAAAAATCGACATAGTTGACATAGATTTTGGAAAACGGCTCATCAGTTGTTAGGGTTACCCCTTAAGTCAGACACCAGTATCCCACATTGACTATTTACTGGTGTGCCATTTTCACCATGTCGTGTTAAACACTCCTCTCCTCTCCATTCCTCTCCTACTGTTGTTATTCAATTGCTATTCGAGGTGAAAATAGCGTGTACAAATAGCGTGTACAATTGCCGATTTGCAAATCTGCCTTATCACAGGTAATCAAACATGGTTACGGATATTTATCAAGATCTATTTATTTGTGAAAAATTGTTGCTGCCATAATCAATCTGAAAAGTGTAATCAGTCTTGACCATGTCCCTTAGATGGGGCATATGGGGATTTTCACAAGTATTCTAGCCCCTTCGAGGGGCATTTGCAAGTTTTGTTTTGTTTTGTGTTTTTGTTTTTCTTTTCAATTACAACTGCCCAGTATATCTTGGTGTCCTTTGATCTCCTCTAACTTTCTTTGTTTTGTTTTCATAGCTAAATGTTTCCGATGTTCAGTAATTATGTTATATTGTTAGAAACTTTTTCTACAGTCTTCCGAGACTCATCGAGAATCATCTTTTGATTTTCCTAGTTCCACATATAATTGGGTTTCCTTCGCAGAACGTCGACACGATGCACATTTCGAGTTATGCAGGTCTAGATTTGAAGCAGCCCGTCCATAAACCGAGCAATTTAGAACTGTACTAAATGAAACTATTGTGGAGGCGCGGTGGCCTCATGGTTAGTGCGCTCGACCCAAGATCGAACCGTTGGGGTTCGAGCCCAGGCCGAGGAAACTGTTGTGTTCTTGGGCAAGACACTTAACCCTCACAATGCCTCCTTTTACCCAGGTGTATACATTTAATTCTTCGGGGTAACCCTGCGATGGACTAGCATCCCATCCAGGGGGGAGTAGAAATACTCCTAGTCGCTTCATGCTACGGAAGCCGGGATAAGCTCTGGCCTGATGGGCTGCTTGGCTAATATGCAGACTTACTGACTTACCCTTTTGCCTTTACCTAAAGAAACTCTGTACCTGGACAATGCCTTAAGATTCTAGCTTGTCTGCTATTCTGTTTGTTTGTTTGTTTGTTTTTATTTTTCAACTGAATGCTCGAACAAGAAAATATTCAAAGTTCAAAGTTGTTCTAGATAAAGCCTACTTTGGGGTTTGAGAGCCCACTCTACCGAAACCTATTTTGTTTCCTGTAGCATGATTGCTACGCATCCTGCAATTGACGCTTGGTTATCCCCTCCCATCCCCAGAAGTTTTATTTTCAGATCAATGGCACCTATTTATACCTTCGAGTCGAGGGAAGTACTAGGAAAGTAAATTTTGTTGGCCAACTGTCTTGACCGCTCGATGCGTGATCCAACTGGCCAATCATTATCCCAACGCGACTGATTATAATGGGTAACCGGGCCTCACCCCTAAAATTTGGGTAATCCTGTTTGTAGTGGTTTCAATTCGACCTGGCGTCATTCTGAAGTTGGTCACTAAAATAACATCGAATCCTCTCAGTGCCCATTGGAATTCATTTGTGTCTTCCCTCACTGAGCCATTGAGTTTTCTGAAAGCTAAATGTTTTCTTAACCACTTCTTTCAATTAATTTTTCTTTAATAAGGATCATGAGACGCTGGACTTCTTGAAAGACAAATTCCCCCTATCACACATTTTGTTCGTCTGCAACAAATTGGACACTACTAAAGAAGCAAAGCAATATCGCAGGGCAGCGGCTCGCAAAGATTCTCACGATGAGGAAGATGACGACGACGACGACGACGACGACGACGACGGTGGTGGTGGTTGTAGCGGTTGTCATTGTGATGGCGATGACGACGACAATGACGACGAAGACAAAGACGAGGACAAGGAAGTCAACAGAGAGGCGCAGGAGCAGGAGCATGAGGAAAAAGGAGCAGTTATTAACAAAGGAGAGGCTGTTTTCAATCAGTTGAGAGACAAGTTTGCCCTGGGAGAAACGTGGGAAACATGTCCCTTTTATTACGCTATGTCGGCAAAGGAAGTTCGCCAAGAGCGCTTGGCAAAGCGAGAGGCAGAGTCCACCAGAAGATTTCGACGATTTCAAAGCAGCCTGCAGGATCATCTTGGAAAGGTCATAAAAAACCAAACCAGAAGAGTAGTGCAGAAGCTTTTGGTACTTCAAGAAAGCTTTGCCAACGTCGTCCAGGTGCAGAGGACTTCCATGACGCAAAAAGCATCTGTTGTGACGAAAATATCACAAAAGGCAACCAAGGTGCAGAACAAAATGGTCACATCATTGTCAACAATTACACTTGAGTCACAGGAGTCAAAAAGGATTATTCTAGAGGACTTGGAATTACTAAAGATGAAGATTTTACACGAGGCCGAAGTGTATAAAGTTGAAAACCCACACAACCTTCAACGGGAATTCCAGACCATGGTAAAAGATGAGCTTCCATCTTACTCGAACATACTGCTGAACGCTGCTTTTGACGTTGCGTTTGCAAAATTTGTTGGCGACATGAAAAGCAGCATCTTGGAAAAGACATGCCAAATCCTTGAAAACGCTGTTCAAGTGCTAATGAAGGATTATGTTAATGATCTCACGATTGCTGTGACTGAGTTCAATAAAGACCTCAGCAATCCAATTTTCTCTCGCATTCTGGAGGAAATTTGCGACGTACAGTTCTTGGCAGCTAAAGCAGAAACCGATCAGCTTCTTCAACTTGTGATGAATGCACTCCTTGACTCTATGAGCGAAGTTGCCAGAACTGCATTGAGGATTGAGATCTCCGACCCTCTCTCCAAATGTCTCTGTCCGGAAGACTTGTCAAGCTATGCTGCTATTGAAATAGATGTTCTCAAGAAAACAACAAGACTGAACATTTGCGACTCTCTACTGGCTACCATTGACTTTAACCATGTAGTGGATTCAGTTCAAGAAGCTTGCACTCGTCACCTTCTGAAAATGCACGAGCAATTCATGGCTGCCTTGTCCTTATTCATCTCCTTGCAAGACGCCTTTGCTAACAGCGACATGTCATCGCAGCTTGAAGTGTTTCGTCTTTACTTTACCCCACAGATACGTAAGCTGACTGTTGAGGGAATGGCTTTGAATTTTTTACAGATCTTTGGACCCGTTACCCTCGGTCAACGTATTGCCCAAGCACGGCATGGCATTATCTATGAATGCACAAGCCGACGTTGGTGCAGAGCTTCGTCTTCCGGTCAGTGTGTGGTTAAGGTTCTTCACAAGAGAGATGTGGGAGAGAGTGCCTGGAACCAGACTGCTGTTGATTTAGTCAATATGAGGTGAGTCTAAGAGGTTTTTTTTTTTCTAAGAAAATGCATCCAAAGTTTTTAGTGAGTGAAAAGTCAAGTATAAGCAAAAAATCTAGATGCGGGGTTTTCATACCCGATGGGCTAAAGAGATCTGTCCTTCCCTCCAATGATTGATTGAAATTAAAGGAGCTACGTCACGGTTTGTGCATCTTTTTCAAGTTCGTCGTTTGGGATCCGTGTTAATCTTCACCATCCTTAACCATCCTTGTTCCTTTATGATTTGTTATGTTCTCTTTGATGTTTTTATATCTTTGTAAACTATTATTTTCAGGTTTCCTACAGTCAAAAGAGCAATTTTGCACATGATTGAGCGCTCCTTTAAAATCAGCACAAAACTAAGTTAAGAAGACTGCGACAATTTGAATTTCGTCTAACTTGTAATCGATCCACAAGTATTTACAAGTGCCTTGTTTAAATTTTAAGAGAGTGTGACTAACTTAGGTTTTCACGTAATACTTTCTTTGGGGATCTGTTCAAAAGAGGTGGAGTGGTTGTCGTTAAGGCTTTTCATAGGGAGAAGTTTTGCGATTGAAAAAAACGGTGTCGGATAATGAAATTTTCTTGTGAATTATTGCAGGGAACGATCGTTCAAGGCAATGAATCAAAGGAAATAAAATTGAACATTACATTAACATAAAAAAAAAATTCAAAATAAGCCTAACAGGTATCGAATGTTTTAGCATGAAAAGTCTAAAAAACACCATCCAATAGGGTCATAATCGGACGGGCTTTATCGAAATCTAAGCCCAACGAAAGCACTTTCGCGTCAAAGATTTGGGTAGTGCTAGTAGTTTTTTTCCGAGCTTTGAGCATGTTCACGGACTGCTGTGGTATATCGTATTTAAAAATTAGCCCAGTTATTAAACCACAAGAGAGTTCGCTGACTATGCCGTTCTTTGAATCTCTAGGGATATAATTGAGCAACTCCATGGCTCTCACACAAACCTGTTGCGCCTGCATGGCTGGGTTATCCCTGAGGTTGATATTTTACACGTCGTCATGGAGAAGGCAGACAGGGGGCTGCTGCGCGCTCTCCAAGAAAGACTACCGCTGTCCACGAGGATGCGCATAGCACTGGATATGGCTGAAGGACTAAAGGCCATTCACGATATTGATTACATTTATGAGGATCTCAAACCTGGAAACATCTTGGTTTGTATAAATCGACTACTCTTATCCTTTAAAGTCAGTTAATTTAAAGTTAGCTCCGGAATCCTTCCAGTTCTACGCAGCTGCTGTTACTGGATGATTGTATAATATTGTCGGGCGTGCTAAAACACGAAATGGCGAAATGAGGAAATTGGCACTGCGGTTAGCCTAAATAACGTTCAGGTTAGCCTAAATAGCGCTCACGTTACCCTTAAAGTCACTGACTCGACATTAATTATCTCTCAATAATTGAAAGGGTTAATCCGTACAGACACCCGTATCCAACATCAACTCTTATACCCTTAGTGCCATTTCGTCATTTCGCCATTTCGTGTTTTTAACACACCCAAAATTATCCTCTTCCTTGACAGGTTAAATTACCACAAAGGTATTGGTTTCTAAAGACTCTTGGGCTGCGTCGGTGAGAAACGTAGCCTTTTATCAACCTCAGGTTGATAAAGGTTACTTAACCTAGCATCGTAGTGAGATTGTGAAACTAAAGTTTTGGGTGTGGCGCTTTGTCGGAGCAAAGTCAACATAATGAAGTAACATTGTTAGTCTTACATGAAGTCATAACGGTGCAATATGAAACTTCTCAGTCCGAAGTGGAGTTTGGACATCTTTTTTGTTACACCGCTTTTGTTCAGAAGTACGTGGTTTAATGCTTGCTTTATTTCCTCCTCAGCTGATGTTTGATGGAACAGCCAAGATCAACCTTGCCAAACCAGAGAGTCCTTATGACATGACACCTCTGGGTGCACCATTCCACATTTCACCTGAAATGTACCAGTACCATGGTAAAGGCCACCTCAGTTACAGTTCGTACGACATCTATGCATTTGGAATGCTTCTATGGGTACTCTGTGAAGGAACTGGAACGGCACGGCCGGAAGTGTACAAAGACCTGGAAACCATTGAAGCCATGCAGAAAGTGGTGGTGGAAGGTGTTGTACCAAAGAGGCTTCCTGTGGTGAGCGATGCATGTTGGGAATTGATGAGGAGGTGCTGGGATGAAAGAGAATCCTTGCAAATGATACACCTCGTGACAAAATTGCAACTGATATTGGAAGCATGCATGTCAGAAATCAATGAAAAGTAACAGTTGTACTCATATAAATAAACTACTCTGTACCCCTTACAAATGGAATGTAGTTCCATGTCCATAATGTTAAGGGACCACGCTAGGCAGGTGAACTGATTGCGAAAAATCAAAAGTATGTAGGAAGTAGCTGAAGAATGAACATAAGATGGCTCCGTTCAGTGCACATGAAAAAATGCCTGATTCCACATGCGATTAAGAAGTTGCTCTCTAAGTAATCGAAGATGGATTACACAGTAGTAAAAAGACGGCATAACAAATGAGTGAATAAATAAATGAGTGCATGGTTGCAGTAATTCACGTATTCAGCAACATATATCCATATTTTAAGCAGTTAATATCAAATTTATCTTACCTGGTATTTAATTACGTTCAGTAAGTTCGATTTTATATCGCTCAGTTTTATGAGCTTATAATTCCAGGAAGGTTACTTTAAGTACACGTGTATTTTAGAGCAAAAAACACGAAAAATGTAGCTAGCGTAATCAACTATACCTGCGTAAATAAATCACAGTGATGATGACAATTCAATGAGTAAACGAACAAAAAGTAACGATATCGATTTTCCATTGTGCTGCGAGATTTAACAAGTTCAATGAAATAGAAATTCAAAACATAATTAATTAATGGTAATTTTCGCTGGAGGATTGCATAATTACTAATTTACAATCACTGCCAGGACTCAGTGACTTTTACGTGGTGTAGAAGACACAGAACAAAAAAAAAACAATGAAAACAGTAAGTGTTCTTTTGTGGCGCGTACTGTGTCTTCTGCATCAAGAACGAGCCGACCCCGTTTGCTTTTGAGCAATGAGACACGTACTTATTCGCCATCTCGGTATTGGTCTAGTAATCCCACAAAAGTAACTTCAAATATTCCATACGTTCAAAATGTCGGAGCTTCCTGGTTAGAAATACAATAGGAATAAATTTTTTCGGCCAAAAAAAGCCTTTAAGGAGTATGAGTTGTGTTTATTTCCACCATTGTTGATATTATCATGTCCCATTCATTTCGATTCCGGTCCCTCAGGCAGATCACAAGCTTCACGTGAATGGCGGGGGTGAAAGCTCTTCACCAAATCATTATCATGTCCCATTCATTTCGAGTCTGGTCCCTCAGGCTGCTCACAAGCTTCACGTGAATGGCGGAGGTGAAAGCTCTTCACTGAATCATTATCATGTTCCATTTATTTCGAGTCTGGTCCCTCAGGCTGCTCACAAGTTTCACGTGAATGGCGGAGGTGAAAGCTCTTCACTGAATCATTCGAATTCGATGGATCAAAACCATCTTATGCTTCGATAGACGATGAAAATGGCAAACAGGGCCAACAAGAACACCTTCCAAGAATTGCCTCAGATCACCATCGATAAGCTAGCCGAACCCCCCGAAGGTAAACGTGCTAACAAAAAAAAGGGCTACGCCCAAGTGGATAGTGATTAATAGAATTGCCGATCTCGTATGGTACCAATCTGGACCAAAAGAGAATAAAATGAAAAGCAAGAATTTACAGAGGCCTATTGACTCCGATCTTCGACAGACGACCGATGTTTATGCTAAGCACACTCTTAACACAAACAATGCAAATGTACTAGACTGTTCTAAACAAGGAAACAATAGAGAAGAGTTTATCGAGACGACGATATTGACAAATCCGGAATATCCATTCGAATTGTCTGAAAGTTAATACCAAAAGAAAGAAATCCAGTAATACCCACCTCAGTTTACCAACCAATTCTGTAGTGTCATGCGCTAGTGAGTGGACACATCAAAATAATAATAGACAGGCCTGTTTTGTACAGCTGGTGAAAAGTTTATTCAAAACATTACTTATTAACTGAAACATCTTGCAAGTTAGCTATACTTCCAAAAATACTGACAACTACAAGAACTTTAGATTATATTCCCTTGCACGTAGAATGCAACTAAGCTAAGCTTCAGAACGTTAATTATCAACTAAAAAGTCTTGCAAGTTATTTATACTCCCAAAAATACTGACAATGCAACTAGAAGAACTTTAGATTATATCCCCTTACAAGTAGAATGCAACTGAGCAAAGCTTTAGAACGTGAATTATCAACTAAAAGACTGACAAGTTATTTATACTCCCAAAAATACTGACAATGCAACTAGATGAACTTTAGATTATATTCCCTTACACGTGGAATGCAACTAAGCTAAGCTTTAGAACGTTAATTATCAACTAAAAAGTCTTGCAAGTTATTTATACTCTCAGAAATACTGACAATGCAACTAGAAGAACTTTAGATTATATTCCCTTATACATGGAATGCAACTAAGCTAAGCTTCAGAACGTTATTTACCAACTAAAAGGTCTTAAAAGTCATTTTCCACACTCCCAAAAATACTGATAACCAGGAGAAGTTTAGATTATATTCCCTCGCATGTGGAATGCAACTAAGCTAAGCTTCAGAACGTTAATTATCAACTAGAAAGTCGTAAAAGTTCTTTATACTCCCAAAAATTCTGACAACTACAAGAACTTTAGATTATATCCCCTTGCACATGCCCTGAAACTAAGCTACGCTAAGCTTCTATCTGTTGCCTGTTCTATTTCTCCTTTTACTTTTCTTTTTCTTGGTGGGGCGTTGGGAGTAGAGATTTTTAAAATACCTTGTGGAAGTTGACTCGACAATAAAAATCGAAAACCATCTTTACAAGTATTTCAACGAAGATCTGCCAAAAACGGCAATACTTCTCCCCTCAGTGGAAATATCACTGTTGAAACTTTTCTCACTGTATCAACGCCCTCTTATTTAGTTTTGATACTTAATACGAGGTAGCTAGCTCGCCCGTCTTTCCTATCGCTGTTTCACATGAAACGATGCGAGGTATAACTGAAGAATATGGCTGACTCAGCTCTAACAACAGATCTTGATGACGCAGCCTTAAAGTTCTATCAAGCTCATTGAATTAATATTCTCTTGTTAATTCTATCATTTAGCAGGATGTAGTTAGCCATTGAAAACTGCTCCTCGACTAGCTCATCCGTCTTTCCTATCACCATTTTACATAGCCGAAAACGATGCGAGGCTCAACTAGTTGAAGAATATCGCTGCCCCCAAAATCGGATCCCGAGGGCGCAGTCTGAAAAGAACCTACTCTTCAAGTTCCATCGATGACTATCCGTCTTGTTTATGATATTTGTCAGTGTTTCTCCATCTAACCAAACTTAGAACTAATTTTTAGGTGTACTTCACGAAAATGGTTATTATGGTATAGAAACAATGATATTCTGGTGTAAACAATTGACACTGTTTTGTCCATTCATCAAATTAAACTGGATGCTGAAATCGTAACCGGAACCAGAGGTCTTCTTTTGCCAGTTGACGACGGCCAATATACGACTGATAACTGACGACCGACGACAACAATACTAATAACAACTTAACGGTATTACTTTATCATGTAGGTCAGGGTTTTTATGGTCATTCTGTGGCCTACAAACCGGTCGTAAAACTTAGTTTAGATCAACCTGTATACCAACGCGATCAGTAACATTTGAAATCATCTCTATTTACAAGTTTCTAACACGTATTTAAGGCCTCAATTATTCACATTTGTAATAAAAAAAAAACAGCACGACCTGTCCCTTTAGTAACGCTAAACACTTCCAAACAATGAGACGCATGGTCGCCACAGACATCTAACATTTGTCTTCTACAACAAACGTTATAGTGCAAGACACACTGCAAGATTTCAAAGAGGAAGGCGTTAACCCTGAATCGTGCGAATTTATTTTTGAGAAAAGCTCTGCAAAACATGACAAATTTGGTGGAAGTTCCTTCGTTTTCTTTTAGAGATAAATCTAACATTCGACTCAAACAATCGAGTTCGCTTTTACAAACTTGTTTTTTTTTTTACAGACTTGTAACTTCATAAACTTCATAGTAAGATAGCATCTCAGCGACTTGTAATTTGAAGTTATCCATCAATGACATTAGAATGCCTTCTTGTCGCTGAGCATTAAACATGGTATGGACAATTTTTAGCGCTTTCACCTTTCCGCCCGAATGCCGGACCCCCGGGTCCTTCCACCGAGAGACGTGATCAGAATCTTTCGCCTGGTTGATGGCAGTATACACCTCGTTTACGTTGCTTGTCTGAGCGTAGGCTGGCCTGTCGTACTTTTCTCCCAACAGCAACAAGAGCAGAACAGCAAGGCTGTACGCACAGTGGGTTTGAAGAGTACTCACCGTGTCAGGGTCAACCTTGCAGGCACCTGGATTCCCACGTGGTACGTGGAAAGGCGCTAAATTGTCGGGATAAGGGATTGAATCATCTCTTGGCTTGGAGACGTTTAGTTTTGCGTTCAGTTCAACATCAAGCTGTTAAGGGACAGACACTATAAATTAATGTGATTTAGACAATCTAGACAATAAGTAATTTGTTCTTAAGATGATGTGCAGTTTTCGAGACAAATTCACAATTACAAAGTGCTACGTTCGAATTTTGAGACTTTTCCCCCCGCGTCCTGATTTTGTCTTTCGACATATTTTGCTTCGTCTATAGATCGTTTTCGCGTGACGTCATTACTTTCTAAAATCCAAAACTAAAGAGCCACCAACGTTTTTATCCTCATCAGGCATAAGAGTCGGCATATTTATATCTGTCTACAATTTTACAGCTCAATAGGGTGTTTCGTTTGGAAACCAGAGCATTTTAAATTTCAGGGTTATGGAGGTGCGTGACACAAGTTTGTTGAAAAATATATAGTTATCTCATGATCTTGAGCCTTTTTAGAAGTTAGAGCATTAGGTAAAGTGCTTATGTAAATGCTTGTTTGTTCAGAACTGATAATCAGTCGCCTAGATAGCCAAAGTAAGTTCCAGATGTTTACACTATTTTCCGGCCGCCATATTGGTGTACCACGGATGTACACCAACATGACGTTTCCATACTGGGCTCTGTAAATTTCTGCGAAACATTTCCACGAATATCTGCAGTTTGGGGAAACGCACAGGCCTAAAACTTGGAGAGGTGTCTCATTTAGTTATGTTCTATAACATCACAATTTCTTAGCCTTTTCCGCAGGATAGTTTTCGATTTAGTTTTGTATTGCGTGACAATGAAAACGAGCAATAGCTTGTCAGTGTTTCTATGAGCAAATCTCCTAAGAGGGAATGCCCACGGCTGACATCAAGCCAGTGGTGCCACATAATGTTTCATTTCCTATGGCAGTACTAGACACGTGGTGCGGGTTTCTTTTTTGACATGTCTTTAAACCCGCCAAGCCCCCACGAAGATTGCCAAGGGAAAACCTGAAACTTGAAACAATCGAGGAAATGAGTAAAAAATTATAAGTACCAGAACATTTGTAATCCTCAAGTCCACATGGTGAATGCCTCTGATCCAGCAATTCTCGAGGGCGTCAATCATTTGCTGTACTATTTTCAATCCTTGGACCAGTTTGATGGGATTCTCCTGGCCACTCTGTAGACGCTCAAACAAGTCTGTGTTCATCCTTGGAAACAGGACAGTGACTTCATTGCTTCCATCCAGAATCAATGAAACAGGTTTTAAAATTGTGGAAATGTCTTCTTGAATCCTACAGGTATTAAAGGAAACGTTTGACTTTTACCTCGACGTCCTAAAGAGAGCATTTCTGTACGGACGCAATCGTCAGGCTAGAAAAATCAATTTTGTTCTCTCCAGAACAAAAAAATTTACACCATAGAAATTTGTAAACAGAACAATGCACTGCTAGTCTGAACGCACATGGGGGTTTGGGATCAACGCAGACTTTGTGCGTTCCCCTGCACCCCCCCCCCGCCCCCCCCCCCCCCCAATCCTGCTCTTTTTCTAAACTGAAGCTTTTTTGTGAGGCTTAATTAAGGCCTATTTGATTTTCATTTTTCATCATACTTATCAAAGACAAAGAAAACAGTACCCTAGGTGCCAGAGGGTTTTTTGTTTCGTAGCGAAAACGCTGTCAGTGAACGGCGAAGTGAGCCCTATGAGTACTCTGCAATAATATATCCTAACAGTATCAATGTAAAACAACGAAGAACCGGTTTCGAGAATGACAGAAGTCATCACCAAAAAAATAACATTTTTTTCGATAATAACATTAATTCTCTCAGCTAGAACCACACGAAATGTATAAGACCATTTAGGAGAACTTGCGTGTAGACCCTGGGGCTTAAAGGGATTTTATGTCTTAAAATGCTATATCTTACCTTCTTGAGGTTCTTGTAATGCCTAACAGGTGTTCATCTTGCTTTGCCTCGTCGCTGGTCAGTTG
This sequence comes from Orbicella faveolata, assembly GCF_042242905.1. NCBI lineage: Eukaryota > Metazoa > Cnidaria > Anthozoa > Scleractinia > Merulinidae > Orbicella > Orbicella faveolata. Next base: position 30,705,689 of record NW_028301553.1, read on the forward strand.
TTTTATTACTTGAAGCTTGTCAGACCTGTCCTCAAACACTTGACCTCTGTGACCCTTTCTTCCCACTCGAGCCCCAACCGCTGCTTTCCAGAGAACTTCACACGCCAGCGACTGATACAGAGCTTTAGCTTTGCACATCAGTCTTGCAAAGAATGGGGAGCGATCACAGGCAAATTTTCGCTGGACGTCTGTCTGCGTCGCGGCCTCTCGGCAAAATAGTCTCATGTGGGCCAGGTTAACTTCGAATAGCTTATGACCACTCTCGACATCTGATAGTATGTTAAAACTTATTCTGACAGCGATGGCATCACAGTCAACGCTATCTAACACACCTTTAGCAATATTCCTCTTCCATTGTTCATTGAGCGTGGTTCCTTTTCCCCTTATGGCGGACCACACGTCGCCAAAGACTTTCTTAGCGTCATCAATAAGTTTCACGCCACTTTTCATCAAGGCATAATCGAAATGAACACATGCGTTTCTATCTTGGAAATGCTGGAGAAAGCTGTACTCTAGTTGCTTCTTGACGAGGTTGGATAGACGACCCTCATCTCTCGTGACCTCGCTGAACTCACTTTCCAGAGTTTCCCGCAGCTTCTTTGTGATGGAAGAGACCGCCTTTCGTACGTTGTCCATTGCAATGTTCATAACCTTGAACAACACCATGTCTTTGATTTGTCTTCGACACTGTTCCACGACTTCGTTTCGCCCAACAACGTCTCCTATCTTAATTGCATTAAACTGCATTTGGCCTGCCTCAGTTTCGATTCTTTTCTCATTGATGCGGATGGCTTCTGCAACGATTGCGGCAAATTTAGACTGGTTTTTGCTAACATAATCTCTCATCTTGTTGACATACTGCAGTTCTTTCACTTCTAGCTCATCAAATAACTCATTCTGGGGAGGTATTCTATCTTCCTTGAAATCATAACTCAAGAAAAAATCGAAGACTCTCTCTTGGATCTGACAGAGAAGTTCAGTGGCCGACTTCAAGTGTGCATTTACTCCAAAGGCGACGAACTGCAGAAGCTTGGACTTCAGCACATCAAACTGCTCTGTATATCGATTGGGCTCGTTGTTCAGTCGAGCGTGTCTCACTTCTTTAGATGACAAACCGTGAAAGAATGGACATTCTGTCCACGGAATGTCTTTAGGCACCATTTGACATTCTGCAAGAGCTTGATAGACCAGTTGCTCTTTTTCCTCGCCACAAATCGGACTAGGCTCTTCATCGTCTTCCAAGTCAGAGTCTCTGTCGAATTTTTGAGCTGTCTTGTCTTTGTCCACCTTGTTGCACAAGTAGAAAATGGGCAAATTTCCAACTTTTTCCTTCAGCTTTAGAAGAAATCCTCTTTCCTTGAAAACGAGGAAGATAAATGACAAAACAGATTTAAACTAAATGGCCACACTTGGTACAAAACGTCTGAAATTATTGGGACAATGTTAACTGCGGTTTATCCACGTTGTAACGACAACACGCAACTCTCAAAAACTTGTCATCAAGAATGCGTGCGTCACGTTCGAGGGAGAGACCCGTGCTTGCGAATCGTAGAGTTTAGTAGAACCAAAGCGGAGGAAAACATATAACATAATATATAGATTTAGTCAAACCTAGAAGCGGAGCTCCTGGGCCGGGTTGTTCAAAGCCCGTTAAGCTAACTCAAGATAAGCGAGAATTTTGATTTGAGTTTTGTAACTTTACGGTGAAGTTTTCCGTTTCTGTTGTTTAGCCTTCTGTTTTGAGTTTGAATAATCTCAAGGTCCTCAAAATACACAAAACAAAAGCAATGAAAAACATTTGTATACAAGAAAAATTATACTTCGGTTAACTTTTATAATCCTGGGTTAGCGTTAATCGGCTTCCAAACAACCCGGCCAATAAGTTAACCTAACATGAGCCCGCGATCCAATCGAAAACCAGCACTTGGTCGGCGGTCAACTTCAAAAAACATGTGACCTCGACGAGCTCTAAGCTTGAGCCCGCGATATGGCTATGTGCTACTGGTCAACGGATGCCTTGTTTTGACAGGTGTCAATTGACCATAACATGGCTGCGCAATATTAAAGAGGCACGCTAGAAACCGAGAGGTGCATGTCTATGTCAACCTATTTGCTGGAGTATGGCCGCCATCTTACGCGACTTCGTCGCCTTCGTCGTGCGTACGCACCCCCGAGCAGTACAGCTAGCCATGGTAATCATGAGAAAATCAATTCATGGGTTTCCTTTTCTTTCCTATATGAGTATGGGGCTCCGCTTGGAGCTCCGCTATAATCCCCTCTGTAGGATAGAAAGATTTTTTGGACATCAATAACCGTTTTGAGCAACACGTGCAGCATTACTGACCTGTAATCTCAGGGAGGAATTCCCATCTACGACGTAAATGATAACTTGAAGAGCACCGTGAATGCACTCGTCGACAACCTTATCGAGGGCTTCGTTCTCGCTCATCCCAGGTGCATCAATAACTTCCAGATGGCCATTTTGGAGAAGCGAGTTGTTCAGACCCACTTCGACCACGGCGTTTATCCAGGACGGATCACCTCTCCTACTTTCATCCAGCTCTATTGCCTCTTTCGGTAGTTTCTTCTTACTGAAGAAATGTTTGTCCTCAGAAGGTCTAGACTCATCCAAAACCTTGCAATGTAAAAGCAATATTTTGCTCAGTTCTGTATGATTGACAGGTAATTGAGTCAGGTAGATTAATCTTTTTTGCAAATGAGAGGATTAAGACTTACAAAAAGCAAAACGACAAAGTGGAATAATATAATACTGGTGGTGCTGAGTTTGAGCATGTTATTCAAAATGCTAGAGTCCTAGTGTTGTGTTCATAGACAAAGCCCCTCTTTCCCTCACGTTGCCTCTCTCCATCCAGGTATGTAAAAGGGTACCACTGAATTCTTGGAGGCACCTGACACGGGAAACGGATTAGCAGATGCGCTGTAAACGATTCATTAGTTTGTTACGTTTATTTGTCTTTTCTTTTCTCATCTACATTTTGTAGTTATACTTTAGTTTGTAGGTCCACATCAGCTTTTTAGCTGCCTTTTAATGACCTACATGACAAATAAAAGTATGTATGTATCGAACGGAAGAGATACCATCATCCAGGTGTGCAAAAGGGCGTGCAAAAGGGCGCTACCGAATTCTTGGAGGCACCTGACATGGGAAACGGATAAGCAAACGCTGTATGGAGCGGAAGAGGTACCATCATCCAGGTGTGCAAATGGGTGCCTCTGAATTCTTGGAGCCACCTTGCAAGTGGATTGTCAGATTCTGTATCGGGCGAGCGAGGTAACAACATTGGTAGTCGCTTCAGACTCAGAAGCGCATTGTTAGGCCTCTAGCAGTATGATTTCCAAGACTGCAAAACACTTAGTAGTTGATTAACTACACAACTACTACACAATCATAAAAGACACGAGATACCGAAGCATAGTCAATGTTTTGGCGATCAAAAGCTTTCGACGCTGTCACAGCGTCTTTCTCAAGTGGAAACTGACTTCAAACAGCAACATAACCCATTACCTGGACATAATTCTCTCGGCTGTATTTCAGACGAACTATGCGGGATGTACATGGCACTTCAGACGTTGGCATAAATGACCCACCGAGGAGTTCGTTAACAAATGAACTCTTTCCACTGTTCGTTTGACCAACAACTAATAAGGTAGATTTCTTGGCAGAATAAGACTCCAGACGTTGTCTTTCCGTGTCCGTCATTAAATCGGTTTTCAAGTTTTCATGCAGCGCTGCCTTCATGTGGTCAATAAACTGTTGTGTTTCCAGTGAGCACTGTTCAAAGTAGGTGATGAGGGAGGTCAGTTCTTTGAACTGATCCTCAAATGAAAAAGCGACAACTTCTTCCAATACTGCATAGGCACCGTCACTAGGAGCTGCAATGAAGTAGTAATTTGTAACTGAGTCACTTCAGCGCAAACTCATGACAACAAGAAGATGACATCTGGTTATGCCGTAGTTCTCTGCATGGTAATTAATTTGCTGGAATCAGGAAACATAAAAGGCTCTTTAAGCCAAATTTAAAATCTTTTAGTCTAACATTCTGTTTCGTTTGATGATTTTTTTGGTTAATTTTCGTTCTTTGGAGGCTAACAGTCCCGCGAATAAGCAAAGGATTCGGAAGAGTCAAAAATTGTGATCCTAACACTGGTAACGATAAGTAAACTGAATCGAGGACCCCTAAAGGTTTTGAACATTACTGAGAGCCCGGCGGGTAGTAGTCTTCCCGATGTCTTCTCGCTCTCAAAAGATAAAGCATTTGCGATTGTATTCCAAATAACAGAAAATCATACATCAAAGTTAAGATTATTGGTGAATTAGTAGAACCTGGTACGGGTAAGATTACCACTGCGCATGTACCAAGCGCACTTAGGAAAGGATGAGTGGATGTAGGTCTAAAGAAATGATATATAAGATTGAAAATAATATATATTTAGCCAGGCCTAAAAGCGGAGCTCCTAGGTCGGGTTGTTCAAAGCTCGTTAAGGTAACCCAGGAAAAGCAAGAATTTTGATTTAAGGTGGCTCCCTATAATTTTACAATCGCACGCGCGCTGAGGACGTAAGCTCAGGCAATCTGCGCGCGTTCGAAGGAAAACGTCTGTCTCTTTCGATATTTATGACGTCAACATGAGCTCAAAAAGCAAAACTGACAGTGAATTTTCTCGCGTTTCCTTCGGTGAAATTCCGTAGAATTTGGCAGACTGGCAGTAAACAGTGCACTTTAGTCGGAGCTTGTCTTTCAGGGAAATCTATGAGACCAGTTTTTTTACAGCGGTAAAAGACATAAATTTGCAAGAATCGAAAAAACTATTTGTACAAACCCTACTTTTTTCGTGTTTAAAATTCATATCCCGTAGGATGCCAAGTGCTGTGAAAATTCTGCAAGATTTCACCGAAGTAATTTCAAGAAAATTAAAACTAAACCCAAAATGATAGTAAAACAGTATTTTGAGGACTGGGTGTAAAAACGAACGCGAAAACGGCATTCAAAACATAACGCTTACGCGCGAAACGCCAAAGAGGATTACCCTATGGAGCCACCTTAGGTTTTGTAACTTTGCAGTGAGGTTTTCCGTACATTGTAAACATTTGTATAAAGAAATATTTATACTTCAGTCAACTTTTAATCCTGGGTGACAGTTAACTGGCTTCTGAACAACCCAACCCTGCTTACAACAGGTTAACCTGACATGAGCCTGCAATCCAATCAAAAGCCAGCACTTGGTCAGTGGTCAACTTAGAAAAGCACACATGACCTCAGTGAGCTCTAAACTTGAGCCCACAATATGGTCACGATACTGATCAGCAGATACCTTGTTTTGACAGGTGTCAATTGACCATGACATGGATGTCCAATATCAAAGAACGCTATAAACCAAGGATGCACATCTCTATCAACCTATTAGCTGGAGTTTGGCCACCATCTTGGGTGACTGTGTCGTCACTGTCACCGTGCACAGACACCCATGAGCAATACTGCTAGCCATGATAACCATGAGAAATCAATTCATGGGTTTTGTTTTCCTTCCTATGAGTATGGCGCTCCACTTGGCAGCCCATCGGGCCACCGGAGCCCGCTCCAAATTCTATAGTCACAAAATTGATGTATATACAGGTTTATACCAGAAAACAAAAAGAACAATGATTCAACTGGTCCAAATGAAGTAAAAATAACCATGTTCAGACACCAAACCTTGGCTAAGAATATTACTAGCTGAGCTTTCATCATTTGACATGACTGAAGCACAACACAATTATTTTTTTTCTGTATTTGCTCTTGTATTTTCATCATGTACAGAAATAATGTTATACCATAAAAATTTGATTATTATACCCCGGGAGGTCAGGGGCTTATTTTCTTTTCAAAAGCTTTGTAAAGGGCTGGGACTTTTTAGGAAGGGTGAACCTTCTTTCAAATCACACAAAGGAGGGCTAAATGAGACTAGCTATTGTTTATTTATGATAAAAGAACAAAATGTAAGTGGTCAAGCTTCAAATTGAATTTACACTGTATTTCTGTCAATTCATTTTACTTTCTCAGCCTACAATATTGGGGAGAGACGGTCGGGGTGGGGAGGCAGAGGCCTTAGAGAAGGGAAGTGTGCAGAGAAAATGAAGTTCTAATCAGACCTTCTTAAACTAGGTGAGAGGAAATCCCAAGTGAAGCAAGGATGACACCAGAAATAAGGTCAGACTTCATTTCAGAGAAGACACTAGTAGCAGGCATAACTATGGAAATAAATCTTTCCCATCAGACTGAAACCCAAACAGATTGCTAACTGCCTTATTGGATACAACTAAGTTTAAGGCCCTATTAGGAATTTTCGGAATACAGGATATTGAGGCAATAAAATTAATGAGATGCAGGATATTTGGGGAAAAAGTTAATGGGATATGGCATATTTGCAACAGATATCCCAAGATATCAAGTGGGATAGTTGTTACCTTTTGCAGTTGGAATTAGCCAGATACAGAACATTTAGGCCAAAAATTAACAGGATTTGGGATACTCAGATTCCTCCCCCTGCCCCCCCCCCCCCCCCCCCCACCCCAACCCAGCTGATGCAGCCTAAAGTCCACCTAACTGAAGCTGAACGTGTGGACCAGAATGGGCCAGAATAGGTTGAAATGAGCTGAATTAGAAGATAATTTAAACATGACAGAAGGAGATAAAAAGTCTCCTATGCCAGTTATTAGTACACAAATTACATGTGTACATAGCATACATTGAGAAGCATTGCAAAGCTAATGTCCTTGGGTACAAATAATGTAACCTTTACATGCACATCATACAAGTCAGTCAAGGGATAACTTTTCAAATAACACGTAATAGCTTCATTTGTAACAAATGATTTAGACTGACTCCGTTGAAATAATTTCCTTCTGGACATTCCATTCCTGTCCATTCTGTTGAAAAGTGTTAACTAAATTACCCACCTCAATCATAACATATCTGTTTAATTATGCAAAATACAGGAGAAAAAAATCCTGTAAAAGAGACACCTTTTAAAAAGCGGAAGCTAGAAGGTTTTAACCTTAAAAGCACTGAAAGCAATATTTCGGTTATTCACATTTAGTCATTTACATAAATATATGATTGATTTCGGTTTTAGTGGCTCAGTGTCGCTGAATGCCATCTAAACCACAATATGAAGCATTCTTTGTTATCAAAGAAACGGTTTGTACCCTAGTAGTGTAATCATTTCGTTTCGTTCGACGTGCAAATGGACGAAGACCACAAATTGCACTTAGCTGATAGTCGACATACAAGTCGAGCACACGAGCAACAACGCTTTACTTACCTTCAGAGGCAGCCATGTTCGTGAGCAAGCAATCAGTTCAGCTGTGATTCACAGAGAACATCTACAGCGTGAAATCATTTAGTACAGACGAACAGAACAGGCCACGTTCTCTAGTTTCATTCCAGGTTCAGTTTGGAGATTCTCGGAAAAACGAAATTGAAAACCAACATCGCGTGACATACACTGAGTAACAAAAAGAAAATTTGTATTGGAATGGACTTGTCAACGGAACGGATGATGGAGGTTAAATTTGGGTTTCGACAAAACACTGACTCCCGGTCAACTGACCCCCTACTGACCCCCTACTGACCCCCCTACTGACCGCCTATAAAATCAATGGGAAAATTAAAATTAAAAAAGCCCAGAACTATCAATGGGACCGATTCAAGTTCATCAATAAATTTAGTTAACCTGAAACTTCCAAGATGGCTGACGCGTTGCAGATTTCCGACTCTCTTGTTCTCCTTTGACTGTTTAGTGGAGGTTTTATTGACGGAAAATCGAGCAGAGACTAAGCTTCAATATCATCAAATACTGTTTACGTACGCATTCGAAAATAAAGCAAAGAGAAACGCTGACAAATGAGCAGGCTCGCAAAAGGCTAGTGATCGTGAGAGCGACACGAACACGCGCGTAAACCTCAACCGGAAGACGAATTTCACAAGGTAGTTCCAGGCCTCTCGCCTTGTTTTCGCATTTTAAGAACTGTAGTAACTGTAGTATAAACCATTTGGAAAAGCCCGGTGGATTACTTTCTCCTTGGTGCATGAAGCGTAGTTTGTGCATGTGGAAGGCAAGGGACATGGGGCCACAAGGTTGCTCATCATTTGTCAGAATAAACCAGTTGATGTAACCGTTGAATGGTGGTTAGGGTTTTAACGAAATCGCCAAACTAACCAAATAAGTCAGAGATGGTACTTACCATTAGCAATTTGATTTCCCGTAACTGTTTTTGGTTGATGAGAGAGTGGAAACTGGCAAAAAGTCAACAAGTGGTTACAAATGGTAAGGAATTTTCCACCATTCCATTCCAAATGGAAAAAGAAGACTACCACTAAAGGTAGTCTACAATTTTCCAATGGATTTTCCCAACTTTCAAATGAAATTTTCACTGGATGACAGGCATCTGGACAATATTTCCCGAGACAGGATTTAAAGTCAAATAATTATGTGTGAGTCGATTGTCAGGCTGTTCTCATAGATTGCTGCAGCTGCATAAATTATTTGTACTCCTAGCTGGAGGCATGTACTTTAAGAGGAAAGTGTTCTTTTCAAAGAACTTAACCAATTTTACAGCTTGTCCTTTGGGGAAACTGGAAGTTCATTCTCACTACCCCCCACCCCCCAAAAAAAATTACCTCTCAGAGTACATGTATGTACTTTTGTAATGTGGATTTCCTCAACATTTTTCCCAAGACACTTCGCTTCCCTGTCGGGCAAGTGAAAGGGGGAATCCACTGGCCCGACAACAAACTCCGCTAGTCCCTGGCTATCGAGCAGGGCTTTCTTTGCATGCTAACATGTGCATGTACAATACATGGAGATTCAAGCAGTCTTTCAAGCAGTTGGCTTATAAGGCGCCTTGTGGTCTTGCTGTCGTGAGCCTAAGGATAGTGATTCATTTGACTGTATGCTTTTACACATCTTGCAGTACCACAGTGACATTCACAGCAGTGTAAACAAGTTAAATAGACTAACATAGGTTGATTTTCTGCCTTGTTCTACCAGAATGAACCTTGTATGAGGTCAGCTGATTGATTTTGATAAAGATGCAGGGTTTTATGACAACTAATCACTGAACTAAATGGAACAGTAGGCAATCCTTAAAAAAGCATGTGTATACTTCATGTTAAAGGTTATACATGTATACATGCAATTTGAGGGAAGTAAGAAATGTAATGTTAATAGCCATACAGTTGGTGTCATTCAAACGAAACAACAATCTTGGCCACATCATGGAAAAATATATCCTGGTAATTTAGTCATCATTTGCAGAACTGTCTTTTTGCCTTAGTTAATGAGCTCCTAATTTCAAGCCTGCACCCTCGCTTCCATCGCTTTAAAAGCATAGCCAGAAATCCCGTACAGTCAGCGGCTCGAACGGCGGGCGCGTAAATTTCTGCATTCAAGATGGCGGATAAACGAAGAGGAAAGCATTCCCAAGGCTATTATCGGAGCTTAAATGCTCTCAATACGGCAGATTTCATTGAGAGTCGGTGGAAAAGGAAAAAAGGCCCTTACTTTCAAGTGGAAAGAGTTTTAAGCTGCAGGAGAAATAAAGGAAAGGTAAATAAGACGCTTGTTTGAAGCACGTAACGTCACTAATGAATTGATAACCTTGTGTACACTTTTTACCGCACACATAAACAAGTGTTCTATGTATTTTGTCTTTAAGAATGAGTACCTAATTCGTTGGAAAGGGTACAGTTCGCTGGAGGACACGTGGGAAGTGGAGGAAAACCTTAATAAAACCGCAATAAGGTGCTTCTTTTAGCATTATTTTGTCCAGTCAAAATTAAACGTACGAACTTAATTTTTTACTACTCCTCGATCTAGTACGAAATAGTTTGGGACACGAGAAGAGAAGATAACAATTTTATGTCATCTTTCGCATTATAAGCAATTTTGTTAGTGTTTTTATTTGGTTATTGTTTCACTTTCTGCAAAAATATTGCATGTATTTTAGACAATAATGGATCCCAACTATTTTCTTTAGGGCATTTAGAATGTCCAAACCCTCAGAGGAAAGAATTAAAGAGGGATCTGATCTACTGGCAGTTACTATTCTCCAGCATCTCAAGAGCAAACATCAGACAGCCTCAGCCACAACTGTAGTAGAAATTAGACATGATGTCTTTAATTATATTTTTAGAGGACGAGGAAGACCCAGCACAAAATCTGGTTGTACTTTGTTAGAGAAGACTGACTTTAACCGCTGTTCTTTTTTAAAAGAATGTCCCGACTGGGACTCTTACATAGACAACCTTGGAGATGGCACACAAGTCATATTTCCAATTAGAGCAAAACCTTTTGTGAGCTTGGGACCACAGACACATAAACTTGTGGAGGGGAAGCTTGTACCTAAGCCCAGATACCATCTCGAAAAAGTAAGTTTAAGTTTTAACAAGTGCTCAATTGCAGTATTGTGATTGAAACTGAGAATGTGAATGCATGCTTTTAGATGGGTTTAGGTACAAGCTAATACCCTGCTTATTAAGCGCATTAATAACCCTGCTTCTAAGAAATTATGTTGTTATGTCAAGTCAGAAAGTTACATAAAGGCTTTGAAATTGTTGTTTATATTTGTTTATATTTTGAAGATTCCTCTGTTTATGTGCATGCTTTGTAGCTGCTCAGGCTAGACTCTTTTTTTTTTCTGTTTTGTTTGTTTACCCTTTCCTTTCCCTTTTCTGTTTCCTTTTCCCCCATCGTCTATATGCCTTTTTCTTTTATTTCCCGGCCTTTCATGATCTGTGCCATTTCTTGCTTGGGGTTGTTCATTCTGAACTTGTGATGTAGATGTGTCTGGCGAGTTGTTGCTTTCCATGTTGGGTATGTTTGCTTCAGGTTGTCTCTTTTTACCCGCAGGCTTGACACTGATTTCTTGCTCCCAGTATTGAGAATTGTGTTTTGTGTACTTTCTGCTTGCTCTTTCTCTTTCTCTTAGAAGCCATTGTCTGTTTTCAAGTCTAAGAATATCTCCAACTGAGTCAAAGTGGTTTGATTTTCGAAGCACTACATTCCTTGCTGAGTCATTGTTTTTCTCAACTCCTTGACCAGTGAATACTTTTAGAGATTTATGTGTATGGAGGAAATAAGGGACATAAGCAAAAAGTACATGCATATATGGAGTAATTCTCTTTCTTTCATAGCCAATTCTCTTTCCTCTGAGAGAAATAAAGGTCTCCAACCAGTTTTGTGCCTTGTGCCAAAAAGTGTCAACAGATTTGTCTGAGGACCAGGAATTTATGTCTTCATACAAACTTCTGAAATCACTCCACACCTTGGATATTTCAGTGCAGGTATTTGGCTGCAGCACTTTACAGAGATTTTCTGGTAGCAAGGAGAGAATTTTCTTCTTGTCGTTTCCAAACAGACTTGTAAATTCATACTTTCCAGTGCCTTTATTGTCAGCTGGATTTCGGAGTTCCCAAACATCAAAACCCACACCATAGGATCTGATCTCACTCACGAGCTTTTTCAAATGGATGCCTTGAGGCTCTTTGGATGATTTTTCGAAATCTTCAATCTTATCCCAGTCAAAATAAAGTAAATTACCAGGACTACTTAGCAAAAATTGTCAAAAAAGTGGAAAAACAATGCATGTAACCAAAAGCTCTCCAGACAAACATTTGAAAGAGACAATTTCAGTTTACTACTGCATGTAGTTAGTATTGATTAACTTCAATCACAGTGGTTTTCAAGACTTCTCACCTGGCTACCACCTAAATTCTGCCATTTTTCCAAGCCTTCCCCCTTCTTGATAATTTCATATCACTGCCAAGCCAATTGACCACACAATATCAATAAAGTTGTTATATGCAGCTACTCATTTTGCTAGTAAAGATGCCAAAACAGTCATCCATGTTTTGTAATTGAATGAGAATACCTTTATGTTACTTGTAGCTGACATTTCATATCTCTACCACTAGAGTAAAAGGTGGGGCATTGAAGGAAAGAAATATTTGCTAGTATTAATAAAGGAACTTCAGATTTTGCTGTCCTACCAACAAGCTGACTCTTGGCTGGTACAGAAACAAACATATGTAGTAAGTAAGAGTTAGAATTAGTTGTGTGGAATTCAAATTTTCAGGACTTTTTGGGGCTGGAAATTTTGCATTCACAAAAAGTCCGCCACAACACCACTGACTTCACTCATTTCAGTTGTGAATACTGAGGTTCCAAATAGAATGGCAACTATCATTTGCTTGATAGAATAGAAACTGGATAGATTGGAATATAGTGTGAATGCCATTGTGAAACTGCATCCATGATCTTAGTCTGTCTTCAGTTAGACAAGCCTTACATTTCCTAAAATTGATTAAATTTCTACTTGTACCTATTTTTGAACAATATTTTCTGAGACTGTTTGTTTGTTCTGTTTTATTCTATCCTATGTCATAAGGTTGTAACTACTATGTACGCAATCAAAAGAAAGTGTTCAAATCCTTGGTATCAACTGTTCAATGTTACAGCACTGTATGTATAGTAGACTAGCATAGCATAAAATTTATGGATATCTTTGTGTTTAAAATTATTTTAAACACAAAACGTTTTCATACATTATATGACTTGCTAGTACACTACACGTACTGTGGTGCGCATTGAACAGGTGGGAATTAAGATTTGAGCACTTTCTTATAATTATGTGTGATAATATAATTACAGTATTTCGTATAGTGTGATTGAAACTAGATTCGTGTGGGAAAAAAATAGTAAACGTTTTTGGCCATGTATGGTTGTCATCTGTATTGTACTGGTGAACAATAGCAACAATTTGGTGTTATTATAGGCAGAGATAATTATATGACTGCATATGTTCAAAGGAGAAGTTTATAGGTTTTGTGGCAAAGTTTACTAAAACTTCACTACCATTTTCGAAAGGTTTCTGTCAAAGTTTGGCAATTCATGGTTTGTTATATCAAATTGGCTTTGATGTTTCCATTGTCTGGCTTTCAAGTTCTTTTTGTTCTTTAACAGTTTGCGGTGACACCCTGGACTGTTTTTCAAAACCAAAAAGAACATTAAGGTTGCACTATGAAGGCACGTTTTTATAATATCCATGTACATGCACAATTCACGAAAGCTGTTGAGCAGTACTTTCATGTGATACTGTTTATTACATATGCTGTACAGGTGGTTCGAACTTTTAAGGCTGTGGATTAAACCCTAGTGTGTGACCATTCAAATGAAAACTACTGAGCAGTACTTCCAAGTGGTAATGCTTAAATTTTATTACAATGCACAAGGTGGTTCGAACTTTTACGTATGTCTAGGTGAAGCGCTAGAGTGTCATCGGGATTCTTCGATGAAAATGTGTTCATAATGACGTTGGTTAATGATGTTCTTTGTCACTGTCGTTCGTTCGTTTGTACCTGCCATGTTCGTAATCGCTTAAAGTACATATGTGTCACATCTTACATACTACACGGCTCACTGATTCTAGAGAGAAATGAGACATGAATTGTTCTTAGTGAGATGCGTCACGTTTCTCGTGAGAGTTGTCTCGTTTCTCGCGATGCGATATTAGATTCCCTGCACAAAACCGCGCTTTTATAACTGAGTGAATTAAACAATAAATTGTAGGATGGGTCTTCTGCTTTCAAGTGAACTTCTAAGATTTCCATTTCAACGTCTCAGGAACTAGGAGACATTCCAGCTAGTCATGTGTTGCAAAATTGTCCCTTCATTGGTTCTCGCAAGATACACTTCTCGTTTTACGAAAAACGAGGCGTGTATCGCAAACAAGAAGAGGGCAAAGTGGTCACCGTTTAATCGGTAATTTAGAAATACCAGTAGGAACGTGAGGATTATTCTCAGCATACACTGAAAACTTTGTCTCGTTGTTGTATTTGTTATGGATGGCGCGTACGTTGACGCGAGATTGTTTCTTTCTGTACAGACTTCTGACGCTTCCAAGTTTATTGTCGCTCACAGTCCAAGCTATGTGACTTTTCTTCCAAATGCTGGCGCCATTCCTTCGGATGAAATCTCCAATGTGATAGGGCTCGCGATGGGTTTCTCATCCTCAAAGGTAGGCCGCTATATTGAAGAGCGAGGAAATTTTGACCAGAAAACCCACGGCAGCACTTTACAGTGCTAATTTAGCTTCTGTTAAAAGAAATCTGATAAAGGTTTTTAGTATAGCATATACTGTAGATTTTATTATCATCATTTTTAGGTTAGTATACCTTAAATCCTTTTTCATTATTATGTTATATATAACTTATGATTTGTGGTAGCTGTCCCAGTATTGGGTCATGGGCTCCTTTGCGGGTCTCCCATAGCCACTTTTATCAAAGATGTTTTTGGACACTTTTTATTTACTTATTATTATTGACTTTTTTTTTTCTGTTGGTACATTTTAGTGTTTTACCCTTTTTTTGTATGTACATCTCTAACCTACCATGAATTGTAGTAAATAAGCTGTACTTTGCATAATCTTTAGGAGCTGAACTGGGCTGGCCTGTTAGCAGGAAATGTATTTCGCCGACCCAAAGCCAATGTTTTGATTACAATTGATGGCGTTACAAAAGGTAACTGTTACGAATCCTTTGGTGTCCTTTAGTCGTTTTATATTATGGCGTGACGAGCCAAAATGAAGGGCTGCTTCCTCTTCAGCTTTCTTTGGCGTCTTAGGCATTTTCGCAGCACCTTATGAGGCTGGAGTGCTCTGGAAAAAATTTTCTCAACGGACGTATTTTTTTGTCGTTTTAGATGACAAATTCGATGTACCCGGCAAAGCAGCGTCATATTCTGTCGCAGAGGTGAGTGGAAATTATTTTTATCGAGCGAAACTATCTATACTTGTTGAAAACTACCACAAAGTTGATGAACGATAGAATTTTCGAGGAAAAAACGTCCGTAGATAGTTTTAAATCAAAGTTAGTTAATAGTTATTAGTATTCTATTGTATTATTATTATTCAGATCTTAACAGTTGGTGTGGTATCTCTCGATTTTTACCGACTTAACTAAGTGTAGATGTAGGTGTAGATGAAGAAAAACTGTCGAACATCAATTGTCCGAGACCTCACTTAATTATGTCAGTTAAACTTTTAAAACTGAATGTTCATTTACAATGTGTGAATTGTACTGTAATCAAAGACTCTTGGAAGTTCATGCCTGTGATCCTTTTTCACATTCGCCTACTTTACTATCGATGGTACCTTTTAACGACAATAAAAGTAATCTGTTTTTCTAGCTAAAGTTCGTCTGCTTCCTCGTCTTGCCTCAAAGAGGAGGGACTCGAACCGTCTCAACTCTGATAATAAAACACGCATAAGTAGATTTAGTCCTATGAAACTGGTTAAAGGAGCCAGTCAAGATCTGGGAAATTACTGTTTGTCCGATAAACAAAGCTGCCTTCAAATTGAACAAAAATCAAAATATCGTACTGGTCTACTGAGGTAGAAATGCACGCGAGTGGTGTTAATTAACCAAAACGTTAATTAACACTGGAAAAGATTGAGACAGATTATAAATGAGGAACTAAAACTGTTTAGTCTAATGTTTTCAAAATAAGCCATACCTGACCCGGGACCCGACAATGTTATAATTGTATTGTCTCTACGGTGTGCGTGTTAACAAGGATTTGAACTGAACAGCTTAATCAACCATATTCATGCAAGGATAAGGATCGAAATGCACCAATAGCAGCGAACCAAGGTGCTACAAATAGCGACACGCAACAATTGACCTCGTCGCCTAATGAAGACTAGCAGTATAGCAGCCGAAACGTCGCGATCTACATCTTAAAGTGACTCCATCGTCAGGCAAACGGGTGAAAATTCATTTATCCTACCTTACACCACGATAAATAATGTACACATCTTTAATGACATATTTATGCTAATTCGTTAAAATTAATCTTGCTTGTGTTCTTACGCCTCTCCTCGCCATTTCAGTCCGAAGGTGCCTCCAGTTTGGGTGGAATTCTGTCCACGTCCAGTGTCACGCAAGAAAACCTTCCGACGCGCGTGACAGATGTTTTTGGCGGCAAATCGCTGACCGTGTCCGTCTCCGGAAGTGAACTCGTAAGTCACCTTGCATTTGACAACTGGCTCTTAGTTTCCCACGGATGGAGATAGCTGTGTGGGAAGAGGGGGTGGGGGAGTGGGAGAATTTGAGAGAAAAGTTAAAAAGGAAAATAACACCAGCAAATACACTGTCATGTCAGCTACGCGAGAGTACTTCAGCTTTGAGGTAGTATACTTTGGTATCCATTTGTCAATTGTGAACTAAAAGGTCTAATTCTAAATCTTCATGAAATCCTCAGTTTTTCCTATCTTCTAAAACTCCACTTATCCCTCATGATTTTCTCCTCCTTTTCAGAGAACTTCTAAGAAGATCATTGTAATCTATTTTTTAACTATGACGGCATTTTTGGATTGAGACAATATCGTCAAAACGTGTGAAACACATAGCAATCAATCTTGAAGATGGCCTTTGATCAGCATTGCCGAGGTTAAAGATTTTTTAAACCCCAAAACCTTTCACGTGTATTGTCAATCCAATTCCATGATCTGTTTTATTTCGAAATTCCAGTTGGCTTCGGCCGGTCATGCCGTAGGGACCAATAGTCACACTTCGTTTTGGAATCAGGCCGAGGAAAAGTTTGAGCAGATTGAGGAAAACAGTGTACAAGGTCTTGGAGACTTGGCTGTTACCAAGGAGGAGGTAAGGTCTTGATTGAACGCTCAGCAATTTTAAGGATTTGGTAGCCGACTTTATGACATGCAGCGCAATTGGTTCTAACGACGTTAAACCTCTGTTCAAGGTAATTCTGAAGGTTCTGGAGGTTTGTTTGTTTGTTTGTTTGTTTGTTTGTGTTTTTTTTTTTATTTTTGGTTTTTTTATTTCTGCTCAGTGGAAACTCGGGGAATTTTTGTTGCCCCCGTAGTGTAGAGACCACTGATAATAGATTCAACGCCCGAAATCAACAGCCTTCTGTGGTTACGTCCGACAAAAGGACGATTTTTCTTTACTACTACAAAATGAATGATCAAGAAAAATGCTTCAGTGTGTCAGTGTAGACACATATTTGTATGTATTTGGCCTGGTCATTTACAATGCCATCTATTGTTCTTCCCTTATAGATTTTAACGAGGTTGGAGAAAGCTGATTTTGGCAAAGGTAGCTTTTGTTTAAAGTAACATACATATACATGATTTGGAGAAAATCCCAGCAGACAGCCTTGTCTTTTCCTCCTCAACTAGTCTCTAGTTTTTGTTATTCTCCACTTTAGAAACGAGAAAGAAATCTGGGCTGAAGTCGCCTGTGGAACCATGTTGTTCTCAGTGCAGCCATTTAAAACAGCCAATGAATATGATAGGTGTTTTGTGACGTTTTCATAGTGCACTCAGTGGTAGCTTATTTCTTTCGTTTCTGCAGGTGTCAAGTTTGCACCCAGCACTAAAGAATTCACTGTGGCAGTCCCCGGCAAAGGAAACGCCGTCTTTAACATGGAGAAGAAGGTAACAAATGCACACGAGATGTCATGATATTATTCTCTTCTTTCGAAATGCAGTTTACTAGTTCACTTTACGATACATGCAATCTTGTACTTTCTATTATGTCATCTTCAGTTGTTGGGAGCCGGTATAACGTTTTTTAGACGTTTTCGTATTCACAATCGTTTATCCTGGCTGTATTTCAGGAGGACTTCCTACTTTTTGCTGAAATTGACGTCATTCTTCAAATACTGGAGAAGGTAAGTAATGTTTTGTTGTTGTTATTGTTCTTTTGTTTTTTTTGTTTTTTGTTTTCAGTATTTTTCATTTGTACTTTGTGGTGTACCTGTTGACTACCGTAGTTGGTATGACCTTCAGACGTGATTTATCAAGTCTAGAATTGCACCTATTGCGCTCCATTCTATTGCATCAGCAATAGAATGGCCTTTGTGTGAAAGCGCTAGACAAATGTTATAATATTATTATATTTATTTTTTATTGCTTTCAGCTGAACGCCAACCCCAGTCTTATCCAAGATGGTGTGCCTGATATGTTTACCTTAACCTTCTCCTCTGTCAAGGTTGGAGTTTGTTTGCAACTGAGAAATTTACTACGAGATATGAATCAGTCAGTAGTTCAAGCTACTTAGGAAAACAGAATAGAGTAGACAACTGACTGGAACGTATCAGTGCTTTTGTACTCTTAGTGTTTTCGCCATTTGTTTACCAGTTGTTTCGCTCAATGTTTCTTCAGGGCTTGCGTCGTCGCTATGGTGACAGCTCCTTACAGGCTGAGGGGGCCGTTCAATATTTGAAGGACGCGATTCCTATGGTAACAATCCTTTGATTTTTTCTGTCTTTTTGTTTTGATTTTGTTTTGTTTTTTTGTTTGTTTGTTTGTTTGTTTGTTTTGGTTTGGTTTGGTTTGCTCGTCTATTTCTCTGCTTGTTTGATGAATAGCTACAGTCATCAACAAAGGTCTTGGGCCAAATTTACACTTACGGCACTTTTGTTCACACGCTACTCCCAGGCGCGAATACAACTTCACCTGCCTAGCCTCTGCTCCCCCCACCCCACATACAATGTTGAAAACTAGTACCTACAATTTCTCCTAAGTTTCAACATTGTATTGGCTGGGAGGGGCACGGCAGGACATCAGTGCTTTTTCAAACTTCAGTTGTATAACACAGATGATTCGTTGCATTATATCAGTGTCCCAATAACTTTTGTCCACGATTGTAGATTGGTTGTTCTTCTACGGTAACTGTTGATAAAGGCTTTGTCGTTGCATTTTCTCAGCATCTTGTTATTTATTGCCCGATTTTATTTCTTTTCAGATTGTAAAGAAGTTCGTCGATTTATACAACGGAAATATCCTTGTGGAAGTGTTGACTTTGGAGTGGTTTGGGTAAATCTGGCTTCTCTCTCTAAATTCTTAAGCATTGTAGCAAAGCATTTTACAAATTTTCAAAAACCTTCCAATTAGCGAAGCTGGTATAAAACGAAACGTATTGAAGGAAACCGCTAATCATTGGCCACGGAAAGGCGCTTCCACTCAAATCCAAAAAGTTCTTCCGATTTTTTTGCTGAAACGTTTTCTTACACAAGTGGTTATGTGCGAACCAAGAGAACTTTATCATTACTAACTTGTTGCTTCCCCCCCCCCCCCGGACAGTGATCTTCATACCAAGTACCCACAGGAGATGCATGTTGTCTATCAGGAGGTCCAGCCTCACCTGTCATCGCAGTCAATGGACATGTTTCATGATCACCTGCCTTCTGTTACTCTCAGGCATGATCTGGTAAGTGTTCGGTTTATTTACACTTTCAAGGACTTTCATTGAAAGAAGTCGTAGAATAAGCTGCCTTTATTTTCAGGTTTGACACAAGAACGCTTCTCTCCACTCCTCTCCTCTTTTCTTCTCTCCTCTCCCCTTCTCAACTCTCCCTGCCCTCTCCTCTCGTCTCCCCTCTCCTCTCCTCTACTCCCCTATGCTGCCCTCTCCTGTTTTTCCCCCTCCCCCTCCCCTCCCCTCCCCTCCCCTCGCCTCCCTTCCCCTCCCCTCCCTTTCCTTATTACTGTTTTCTTTTCACGCTCTCTCCCAGTAAGAATTCATGTATTTGTGTAGCAAAGAACAAGAAGAATTTGAAGTCAAAAGAAATAAGCTGTTAATGTAAAAGACTAAACGGGTGAGGTTAAGTTCTTATTCACTTTCATTGTTACCGTATTTTAACAGGAAGAAACCGTGAAGCAGTCGTTGTGCGAGTCGCTGCAGAATAAACTTCTCTCCATACAGTCGCCATTACGGGTTTGTGTTTGTCAACTCTTTATCCATTTGTATCCGTTTGACGGCCATTTACATGTCAAGTAATTATGTCAACGTCGAAAGAAAAATGATATTTCCTACTGCAAGAAATTTCTGGGTACAGGATAGACAATGAGTTGGTCTGTGCTCATTCTTTGCTTATCATTATTCTTTGCGTAGGTGTCCTGTATTGGAAAGCACAGAGAAAGACGTGAAGCAGGCAAACAGGCCCAAGTCAAGGTACGAACGTAATAGTTCAACAAATTATGGACGTGACAAAACGTAGTTAGGAGAATTAATATGCTATGATCCCTCAATAAAGTTCAGAAGTATGGGAGCAGTGGGATGTTATCCACAAACTGTGAACCACCTTGCACATCATGATAAACAGTACCAAATGAAATTACTATAGCTTTCACTTAAATGGTCACACACTAGGTTTTCATCCACAGACTTAAAAGTTAACAACACCGCGTACAGCATAATAAACAGTACAACAAGTACTGCTCAATAGCTTTCATTTGAATGGTCACACAGTAAGGTTTCATCTACATACTTAGAAGTTCGAATCACCTTGTACAGCATAATAAACAATACCACATGAAAGAACTGCTCAACAACTTTTATTTGAATGGTCACACACTAGGGTGTCATCCAAGGACATCAAAGCTAGAATTACCCTGCGCAGCATAATAATACCATATGAAACTAGTAGCTTAGGGTTTCATTAGCCTGCGTAGCAAGCGTTTCTGTGGCGTTCAGGAAAGAATTACAGCGCGAAAAATGGAGCGAGTAAAAGAGGGGGGAGGGGAAGGGGAAGGAAGGAAGGAAACGCTTGCAGACAAACCCCTGGATTTTGAAAACCGCCCACTTGACCTTTCATGCCTGAGTGCGCACACTGAGATTTCATGCTGTCATCAGCTGTCATAAATTAACCAATAAAATCTTTGGCCTTCCGTACCGGAAGTGAACTTTGAACCAAAATAAACTTTACTTATGTCTGAAACAACGAGCACACGGTGGGAACGGAGAAATCTCGATGAATTAAATTTCGTAATTTATTATCAAGCTATATTTCTACTCAATCCGTCTAAAAGGAAGGACTGCAAGGGTGAAGTTTTAGCACAAATCTGCCAGAAAGTTAAAATGTGAGAAGTATTCCAGTCGCGTTAGCAATCCTTGTGCTCGCATGATTCGAAATCTCGGATCACTGTATTCATTCGTTCAGGAATCGATACAAGGTAAAATTAGCAAGTCAACTCCCACAAAGGCAATTCCAGTAAAGAAGCGTTCGCTGGGAACGCCAGATCCACAAATCGGTTCGACTGTTATCGCCTACAGCAGAAACAAACAACAGAAAGTCTTCTCGGCAGACTTTGGAATTTGGGCAGGAGAGGCTACAAACATCTGAGAGGGGAAATAACGATCATCTTGACCAGTATCTGAATAAAGATAATCTTCCCCTAGGCGGCCTCCAAGTCAAAGTTGTTTATTAAATGTCCTCGTAAGAATTCCCCGCAACGAGACGACTAAATTTTTGATGAGGCAAATATGTGACAAAAACTGGCATGCCGCAGCTAACACTATAACAAATCATTCAGAATTGTACCCAGAGGTTCTAAATGTTGACAACAAAAATGCTTCTAGTGAAATGTCAGAGTACCTACGATAACACGTTGCCATGTAACAAGCCAGACGAAATCACTAGGTTTTCCCACGCAGTAGTGCGAATTTTCTGTCCCGTTGTTTTATATTATCTTGTCCTTGGCGCATGTGGCATTCAAGAAAGTGATGTTAAAATTAAAGGAACAGCTGCAAATTGTGTCGCGCTTGCTTCTGCAATAATGTGCAGGCTTCGAAAAACCAAAGCGTCGGCATTGCACTACAGGATTTCTACCGTACTGTCGAATCTGACGACTAAATCCTCGTTCAGCGAGAAAGGTTAAAGCGTTTTGTAACCAAGCTTCGAACCCGTCTTCCCCCTTTGTCTGGCACTCAAAGGTGTTAAAATGCTTTTGATCGACACATGTCAATAATATTGGACTACCCAGCCAATCACGAGCTCCGTTCGCTGGCGAACGGAGGTTTTCAAAATCCAGGGGTTTGTCTGCAAGCGTTTCCTTCCTTCCCCTCTCCCACCCCCCTCTTTCTTTTTTTGGTTCTCGCCCCATTTTCCGCGCAGGCAAAACACCGAAACTCCCGTTCCTCGGTCTTTCTTTGCTTCCAAACCCCACGGAAACGCTTGCTACGCAGGCTAGGGTTTCATCCACAGACTTCAAAGTTAAAACCACGCTAATTGACATGGAGGTTTACTAAAAACAGTTTTGTTAATTCCTGTTTACGGTGTTTTGTTTTTTCTTTTTCTTTTTCAAACCAGGCTGATCCAAACGTCGACTTAAACAATGTCAACCTGGCACCAGAATACTCCGAGGACTATCCCATAATATTCAACATCTGGCTGTGGTTGGTCATCGTCTTAGTCCTTTCCATATATGCAGTTTGCGTGATCATGTGGTACATGGACCCAGGCCGGGACAGCATTATTTACCGCATGACAAGTCAGAGAATCAAGACGGATTGACTCGCAGATCTCAGTCGAAAGGAGTTCGACAATTACAGAGTTAAAACTGATTGATGTATGAATTATAACAAGTTGTAACTTGTAAGCGATTGCAGGGCAGAAGTTTTTGCATCCCGGCAACGGATTGTAATTTTTGCTAAGCACGGTAGTTTTGTTGAAAGTAATCATAATTTCCTTGTGTTTGTAACGAGATCTTTTGAAGGATTCAAATTGTATTCATTCGTAAATGGTGCAGATTACTTCTCTTTTCTTGTTGCGTTTTGTTTTGATAAGAATCGTGTGTGAAAATTCATTAAATTACATTTTTGTTTGGTTTACATTTGATTCTTTCATATTCTCTTGATGCTTTATAGTAGTAATTGCCCTTTCTGGATGAAAAAGTGAAAATAGGCCACTTTGCTAATCCAGATCTCACACTTTCTTGAATCAAATACTATGAGATGATAAACAATCCGTTGGCAGAAAAAATACCAACATGTTATGCACTTTCTCTTGGATCCTGACGGTCTTAATTTCCTGTTGGGACAAGAGACTATGGCTTGGATTCCATCACGTCGATGTCGCGTTAAGTCTTCCAACTGGGGTATCTGTACACTTGTAGCTTCGTACCCAGATTTTTTACTGAGTAAAACAAACAAAGCAAAATACACGTACAATACAACTACAAGAGTGAAATACAAAGTCACAAAGAGAAGTACAACGAAATAAAAACACAAAAAGTTGAAGGAAGGTGGGGCGATAGTTACAATATTTTAGGGGATTACAGCATATCTTCATATAAATTACTGGCTATTATTTTGGCGGTCAGGGGGACTGGAAATAGCAATTTGCATACCATATGCAAGAGGAATTCATTTTTGGTGTCACTCGCTTTTGTGTCTAACTTAAGATTTTACAAGACGTAAGAAAAGTGTAAAAACCTACGACTTGCTAATTTCACCCCAAGCCTGCCTTCAAAGTCACGGTCAGAATTAGAGATTGAACGAAATTCCAAAACAAATCAAAAATCACTGAAAGGACGCCCATATGAAAACGAGCAGAAGTTCCAGCAGTGTCGTGGTCATGACACGAATTTCCGCACAAACGAAGCTTGGGCGTTCGATCCGAGCGTCATCATGCATCTGGTGGGAGTCAACATTAATCGCGTGACGACCTTAAAATTTCAGAGTAAACAATCTTTGTGCTTGATAAATAAACTAAGCTTTGATCACACAAAACGTAATTTGCAGGGATGTGATAATCTGTTCACAAGATGTTTCTGGCAAACCTTTAGTGCCGCGTTATGAAACTTAACTCCTCGAGGTTTCCTATTGTCGATGACCTTCACTCAACTATGCGCGGCTTTCTAGAAAGTGATAACGTTATCAATTACAAGTAACGTGACTAATAAAGAATTCGATCTGTACGGGTCCGCAAATGATCCCCAAATTGGACTGCAAATGATCTCGGACCGGAAATGATCCCCATATTGGACCGCAAATGATCCCGATCAAAAAATAAGGAATGGCATGGATTTATATCAGAGGAAGGTGACAACATGTACAAGAATTATGAACTAAAAAACATGTTTTATCATTTTACAAAAAAATATTCCACAGCTGCTGTGTTGTTCTTCGAAGAGTACAGATCGTTTTCACTGTCACGCAATAAAAGAAAATAATAAATCGAAAACCAAACAATGGAAAAAGCTAAGAAATTGTGATGTACGCTATAGAAGATAACTAAATAAGACACTTCTCCAAGTTTTAGGCCTGTGCGTTTCCCCAAACTTCAGATATTCGTCGTAAATGTTTCCCAGGAATTTACAGAGCCCAGCAAGAAAACGCCATGTTGATGTACATCCGTGGGACACCAATATGACGGCCGGAATATAGTGTAAACTTCTGGAACTTACTTTGGCTTTCTAGGCGACTGATGATCAGTACTAAACAAAAAAGCATTTACATAAGCACTTTTCCTAATGCTCTAACGTCTAAAAAAGGCTCAAAATCATGAGATAAGTGTATATTTTTCAACAAACTCGATCGTAGCCTTGTGTCACGCAACCTCCATAACCCTGAAATTCAAAATGCTCTGGTGTCCGAACGAAGCACGCTAATTATAAACAGATATAAATATACCGCCTCTTATGCCTGATGAGGATAAAAACACGTCACGTGAAGACGATCTATTAAATTAGAAGTCTTAGAAAAACACATACTTGTAAACATTCTCGAAATCCCGGTGGCGATAGTATCAAACATCTATCAAACAGCTAATTGTCAAAACGAAGTGCAAGCCTTGGCCTTGCTTGTTCATGAAGCTGAACTTCATAACTATAGCCTGGAATTTTGGTTTCTTAGAATAATCAAGTAGTCATTTCCGAGGAATTAAAGCTAAAATACGACCAAGGAAAAATTACAAAATAAATTTGTTCAAATTTCCAGTGCTACACACTAGGTGTTTTACAGAGTGATGAAGCGTTGTAGGCTTGTGGGTCTACTCAGGTGACAGCATCTTCTGTAATAGTTGCTTCATGATTAGATTTTAGTTTAAAACTTTAGACGAGTGGCGTTAATGGTTGATAAAATTTGATTTAACTATAACACCGAAATATCAATGTTTAACAAAGGAGGATATGTTGCACGGATCATAATTTTACTGAGAATTGCAAAGAAATGCAAGCCAAGTGGTGTTTTGATGATTGAGTGGTGATATTCACAACATCGTAGTTAGCAACAAAATTTAGTCGAAAGTATGAAAAAAAGAGCAAGTTGTAAGCCAGTATAATTATAAGATGGCTTTAATAAAAACATCGGTATTCACGTACGCCAATTCCCTATCCACACCATCCCGCCATCCATGCCATTCCATATTTTTTGATCGGGATCATTTGCGGTCCAATATGGGGATCATTTCCGGTCCAATTTGGGGATCATTTGCGGACCCGTACAGATCAGCGTTTTTCTTGGCGTTAATTCAACCCAGCGATCATTGTGTAAACAATAGACACGCCATTGAAAATTTGCAATTCAATTTATTTTCACGAGGTTGCGGGAGAACCAAGATGGCCACAAAGCTATTTCATATGCTGCTGATAGTTGCTTCGTCGGCAACAATAGGTACTTAAACTTTAATTTCGCACTGTAACGTGTATTATAAATTTTCATGGAGCGTTAATGGGATAATTTTTGCCTGATGCCGAAACATCGCAAATTACAAGCCAGGCCTACTGAAGCAAAACAACCCAATAAATTTAATATCTGTCCAAGCGACCGGTCAGGGTTGATTCTCTTTCATTGAAAACAATTCAGTTAACTAAAGGCCCGTGGAAATTGGATAAATAGTTGATGCTTTTGCTTCCTGCGAGGTCGTTTCGGAGTGTGATTTCGAGCATTTGATCATTTGTACATAGAGACAACCCACAAAAAACTGAGATAAGCGTCAACCCAAAAGCTGATATACATTTTCAGGCTGTATTTCGGATCGGTCCAGTCATTTTGCAATAGAAGTTATTATTACCTTGTTATACACGCGATATTGGCCTCCCTGGGATATTTGTGGCGTACGTTTGATCGACGAAGAAGTAAATTAAATGGTCGTATTTCCTTCCTTTGGGAGTCATCGTTTAGCTGTTGTGTACATTAAGCCCCTATTGTCGTTCTTTGCCAACTACCTTCAAAGGGATGCAATAGGAAAATACGAAAGATAGCTGTTTCAGAACGATTTTTTTTAAAATATTATCTTTTCGTTTACAACCATTAAACTTACATTGAAAGAAACATGTGTCATACGTTCTAATGCAAAGGTCCGTCATTTTGGTTTGCACAACGAGACGAAATTTAAAAAAAATAAACTATGGAAGATATATCTAAACCAGGAATCGTTTTATCTCTCATTCAGTTTTTGCTCTGTCGTTCCATTTTGGTATCAGGCTATGTTTTTGGAAGCCCGTCACTGCAACTGGGGCGTAACTCTGTTCAACTACATATTTGTCAGTCTAGGGACCTGGGTTGTTTACACTAGAGCTAACACAGGCTATGACAGTAATAACTACCGTACAAACGTGTTCCCGTAAACTAAAAATTTTCTTCTAGAAAATTTCGTATTTTAAGGCAAACCTTCAGTTTCCAACTCCGGACAGCTTCATCAGATCGGTTTCCCGGATTTGGGGTTTCACGTGAAATTTATGCTATGTTTTGGATTTTAAATTATCTATCTACCTAACACCTCTCCATCAATGCTCGGTTAATAGTTGTAAATTTTCATTTGACCACGGATTATTCCAGTATGGAACAATATTAACCTTTGAGTCGCTTAGACGAATTGCAGTGTAGCTGCGATGAGCACAGTAAAATTATTATAAATATTTGTATTACGATTTAGCTAGATGTCAGCTGAATGTAATTCATATTTTTACAGAAAAAAAACTTAGTATATTTATACCTCATTGTAACAAATAATTTTTCTAGAACTTTGATGCTTGTAATTTACAATTTAATTCATAACTTACTCACCTTTTAGTATAGCTCTTTCTAATTTGGAGTTCTTTTGTTGTAAACATGATTAGAATTTTTCCTGACCCAATCAAAAGTTCAAAGAGAGGACTTTTAGTCTACCTTGGCTGTATAAGAGCACAACCAGGTTCAAAATGTTAATTAATTTCTCCTTACTGACAGCCATACAGTTCTTTTCCTGTCAGTTAGGAGAATTTGTAGTACATCAACACAATACCACTCAGTTGTTGTTTTTCTTTATCCTCATTACCTCCCTGCTTGATAATGTATTGGTATTGTAATGAGAATTTTGGAGTTTCATCGCTCCAGCGTTATAATTAGTAGAGGGGTGTTTTCTCTCAGCTAGCCTGCCCGCCTGGATCGATTGATTGACTGACTGACCTGACTGACCTGACTGACCTGACTGACTGGCTGACTGACTGACTGACTGACTGACTGACTGACTGACTGACTGATTCATTGATTGATTGATTGATTGATTGATTGATTGATTGATTGATTGATTGATTGATTGATTTTCAGCTTCTTCCCTGGAATGCTTCAAATGCACTCAAGAAAAAGGACCTGACGCAGACAAATACTGTGAAATACCGTCTTCGTCGCTGGGCAATAACACGAAAGTCAACTGCGCCAATGGTGATAGCCGCTGTATTATCACGAAAACCATTCAAAAGGATAACTCTGTGACGCAGTTTCGTCGAGACTGTGGAAAAGATGAGGGCTGTACAAACAAATGCACTGCTAACGCGGATGGAGTAAATGTTTGCAAGTCGTGCTGTGAAGAAGACCTCTGCAATAAAGGAGATGGACCTAAAGCGGCCGAGCAGTCTGGAACATCGAGGATCACGATGATGAGGGGCCTGGCTGCACTTGGGAGCTTTCTCGTGTGGTGCCTTTTGTAAGAGTCGTCATGAACACCATCTGTTTATGCGCCCGTGATTTCTTTGTTAGCGTTTAATTGAGTATGTTTATAGGCTGAATTACATGATGTCGATTGCTACACGCTAAAGAATGGACATTTGTTGCGAATAAAGTTACGTTTTCCATAGTCACCTTAAAAAACGTGAAAATGTAGAGCACACATGCAATTGTAAGAGTAGTAAATGTTAATTTGCTTTTGATTGTCTACAGTCTTGGTAATAAATTATAGTTTTCAAAAATTGTCTCACATCCATGCTCGCCATAATTTTAAGAACATCTACATCGAATTCACATCGAAACATATTGGCATTTGAGAAGGGCGGATGTCTGAAGCCCAGTCCACACTAACTACGCCGGAGGAATTTGAAAACGGAGGTTTCACGGCACCCCTGAAATGCATCGAATGTTTACCGTAGACACACTACGCCGGGGAAATTTAAAAACGTAGCAATCACGGCCATTTTGGATTTGTGCTTGGGCAGGAAAACTCGGGCAGGAAAATCACACTATTGTCGTCATATCAACGTTGTTGAAAAGCTCCGTTTTTAAAATATTTTTTGTCCACACTAGAATATCCATGTACATGCACAATTCATGAAAGCTGTTGAGCAGTACTTTCATATGATACTGTTTATTACATATGCTGTACAGGTGGTTCTAACTTTTAAGGTTGTGGATTAAACCCTAGCGTGTGACCATTCAAATGAAAACTACTGAGCAGTACTTCCAAGTGGTAATGCTTAAATTTTATTACAATGCACAAGGTGGTTCGAACTTTTACGTGTGTCTAGGTGAAGCGCTAGAGTGTCATCGGGATTCTTCGATGAAAATGTGTTCATAATGACGTTGGTGAATGATGTTCTTTGTCACTGTCGTTCGTTCGTCTGTACCTGCCATGTTCGTAATCGCTTAAAGTACATATGTGTCACATCTTACATACTACACGGCTCACTGATTCTCGAGAGAAATGAGACATGAATTGTTCTTAGTGAGATGCGTCACGTTTCTCGCGAGAGTTGTCTCGTTTCTCGCGAGGCGATATTAGATTCCCTGCACAAAACCGCGCTTTTATAACTGAGTGAATTAAACAATAAATTGTAGGATGGGTCTTCTGCTTTCAAGTGAACTTCTAAGATTTCCATTTCAACGTCTCAGGAACTAGGAGACATTCCAGCTAGTCATGTGTTGCAAAATTGTCCCTTCATTGGTTCTCGCAAGATACACTTCTCGTTTTACGAAAAACGAGGCGTGTATCGCAAACAAGAAGAGGGCACAGTGGTCACCGTTTAATCGGTAATTTAGAAATACCAGTAGGAACATGAGGATTATTCTCAGCATACACTGAAAACTTTGTCTCGTTGTTGTATTTGTTATGGATGGCGCGTACGTTGACGCGAGATTGTTTCTTTCTGTGCAGACTTCTGACGCTTCCAAGTTTATTGTCGCTCACAGTCCAAGCTATGTGACTTTTCTTCCAAATGCTGGCGCCATTCCTTCGGATGAAATCTCCAATGTGATAGGGCTCGCGATGGGTTTCTCATCCACTAAGGTAGGCCGCTATATTGAAGAGCGAGGAAATTTTGACCAGAAAACCCACGGCAGCACTTAACAGTGCTAATTTAGCTTCTGTTAAGAGAAATCTGATAAAGGTTTTTAGTATAGCATATACTGTAGATTTTATTATCATCATTTTTAGGTTAGTATACCTTAAATCCTTTTTCATTATTATCTTATATATAACTTATGATTTGTGGTGTCTGTCCCAGTACTGGGTCATGGGCTCCTTTGCGGGTCTCCCATAGCTACTTTTATCAAAGATGTTTTTGCACACTTTTTATTTACTTATTATTATTGTCTTTTTTTTTTTCTGTTTGTACGTTTTAGTGTTTTACCCTTTTTTTATATGTACATCTCTAACCTACCATGAATTGTAGTAAATAAGCTGTACTTTGCATAATCTTTAGGAGCTGAACTGGGCTGGCTTGTTAGCAGGAGATGTGTTTCGCAGACCCAAAGCCAATGTTTTGATTACAATTGATGGCGTTACAAAAGGTAACTGTCACGAACCCTTTGGTGTCCTTTAGTCGTATTATATTATGGCGTGACGAGCCAAAATGAAGGGCTGGTTCCTCTTCAGCGTTCTTTGGCGTCTTAGGCATTTTCGCAGCACCTTATGAGGCTGGAGTGCTCTGGAAAACATTTTCTCAACGGACGTATTTTTTTGTCGTTTTAGATGACAAATTCGATGTACTCGGCAAAGCAGCGTCATATTCTGTCGCAGAGGTGAGTGGAAATTATTTTTATCGAGCGAAACTATCTATACTTGTTGAAAACTACCACAAATTTGATGAACGATAGAATTTTCGAGGAAAAAACGTCCGTAGATAGTTTTAAATCAGTTAGTTAATAGTTATTAGTATTCCATTGTGTTATTTATTATTCAGATCTTAACAGTTGGTGTGGTCTCTCGATTTTTACCGACTTAACTAAGTGTAGATGTAGGTGTAGATGAAGAAAAACTGTCGAACATCAATTGTCCGAGACCTCACTTAATTATGTCAGTTAAACTTGTAAAACTGAATGTTCATTTACAATGTGTGAATTGTACTGTAATCAAAGACTCTTGAAAGTTCATGCCTGTGATCCTTTTTCACATTCGCCTACTTTACTATCGATGGTACCTTTTAACGACAATAAAAGTAATCTGTTTTTCTAGCAAAAGTTCGTTTGCTTCCTCGTCTTGCCTCAAAGAGGAGGGACTCGAACCGTCTCAACTCTGATAATAAAACACGCATAAGTAGATTTAGTCCTATGAAACTGGTTAAAGGAGCTAGTCAAGATCTGGGAAATTACTGTTTGTCCGATAAACAAAGCTGCCTTCAAATTGAACAAAAATCAAAATATCGTACTGGTCTACTGAGGTAGAAATGCACGCGAGTGGTGTTAATTAACCAAAACGTTAATTAACACTGGAAAGATTGAGACAGATTATAAATGAGGAACTAAAACTGTTTAGTCTAATGTTTTCAAAATAAGCCATACCTGACCCGGGACCCGACAATGTTATAATTGTATTGTCTCTACGGTGTGCGTGTTAACAAGGATTTGAACTGAACAGCTTAATCAACCATATTCATGCAAGGATTAGGATCGAAATGCACCAATAGCAGCGAACCAAGGTGCTACAAATAGCGACACGCAACAATTGACCTCATCGCCTAATGAAGACTAGCAGTATAGCAGCCGAAACGTCGCGATCTACATCTTAAAGTGACTCCATCGTCAGGCAAACGGGTGAAAATTCATTTATCCTATCTTACACCACAATAAATAATGTACACATCTTTAATGACATATTTATGCTAATTCGTTGAAATTAATCTTGCTTGTGTTCTTACGCCTCTCCTCGCCATTTCAGTCCGAAGGTGCCTCCAGTTTGGGTGGAATTCTGTCCACGTCCAGTGTCACGCAAGAAAACCTTCCGACGCGCGTGACAGATGTTTTTGGCGGCAAATCGCTGACCGTGTCCGTCTCCGGAAGTGAACTCGTAAGTCACCCTGCATTTGACAACTGGCTCTTAGTTTCCCACGAATGGAGATAGCTGTGTGGGAAGAGTATGGGGCGCCGTTTGTAAATTTATTATTTAGACCGAATTTATGCCGTTTTCCCCTTATTTATAAATAATTGGAAATGCCACAAAATTTGTTTATAAATAAGACACAAGAACTTGTCCGTTGATATGTATATAATTATTTTAGGTACGTCCTGATTTATAAATAATCTTTTACCATAGAGTTATGATATATAAATAATAAACTACACAACTTCAATTATTTATAAATCAGGTCATCTCTCAAATGGTTATTTACATATCATAAAGTTTGTAAATCTTATTATTTATAAATAAATTATTTCGCCGGGAGTCTAAATTCATTATTTACAAATAATGAAGTTTCATTTCGCTGAATGTAAGTTTATTGTTTATAAATAATTAACTTCACTGACTGTGTAAATTCATTATTTAGAAATTAATTATTTAGAAATAATGAAGTCTCATCTCGCCGAGTGTAAATTTGTTACTTAGAAATAATGAACTTCACTGAGTATGTAAATTCATTATTTAGAAATAATGAAAGTATGAATGGCTGACCCAGCGTCTCTTGCCCGATCGATTTCGGAGGCTGTTTCTCGCGCTATAAGTGAGACAGTTAATGCTACCCTTGCTCAAGTAGGTAACGGCGGCGGTATGTAGCCTGAAATTCAGCACTGGCGGATCTGGGGGAGGGGCCCTCCTCTCGCGGCTTCGCCCGTCGATTTCTCGCTCTCAGCTACGCCGAGCGCGTTTGTGCTCCAACGTGAGCCTGTTCGCAGGCTACAAAGAATTATCTAAGCATGTAAATACATCATTCGATTTCCCGATTTTAAAAGTTCTGCATTTTCTTCATGCAGCAATTTCTTGGCTTAAAATTTACCTGTTACCTCGACCTTTGAGTAGTTGTTGTCGTTGTCGTTGTTCCTGTTGCAGTGTGAGCTGCCGAATTGTTGAGTGAATAAGAACTACGTAATAGATATTTGAAGCGTGATTCTCGCTTAAACACAATTAACCAAAATAGGGGGGGGGAACCTCCCCTAGATCCGCCACTGCTGAATTTCAGGCTACATACCTACCTGAATAAACTGTCTTATAACGCGAGAAACAGCCTCTGAAATCGATCGGGCAAGAGACGCTGGGTCAGCCATTCATACTTTCATTATTTCTAAATAACGAATTCACATACTCAGTGAAGTTCATTATTTCTAAGTAATAAATTTACACTCAGCGAGATGAAACTTCATTATTTCTAAATAATGAATTTCTAAATAACGAGTTTACACACACGTTTAATTCATTATTTCTAAATAATAAATTTATAGTCGGCGAGATGAAACTTCATTATTTCTAAATAACGAATTTACACACTCAATGAAGTTCATATTTATAAATAATAAATTTGCACTCGGCGAGGTGAAATTCATTATTTCTAAATAATGAATTTACGCACTCAGTGAAGTTCATTATTTCTAAATAATGAATTTACACACTCAGTGAAGTTTATTATTTCTAAATAATAAATTTACACTGGGCGAGGAGAAATTCATTATTTCTAAATAATGGATTTACACACTCAGTGAAGTTCATTATTTATAAATAATAAATTTACACTCGGTAAGGTGAAATTTATTATTTCTAAATAATGAATTTACACTCCCGGCGAAGTAATTTATTTATAAATAATGGGATTTACAAACTTTATGATATGTAAAAAACTTTTTTAGAGATGACCTGATTTATAAATAATTGAAGTTGTTTAGTTTATTATTTATATATAATAACTCTATGGTAAAAGATTATTTATAAACCAGGACGTACCTAAAATAATTATATACATATCAACAGACAAGTTCTTGAGTCTTATTTATAGACAAATTTTGTAGCATTTCCAATTATTTATAAATAAGGGGAAAATGGCATAAATTCGGTCTAAATAATAAATTTACAAACGGCGCCCCATAGAAGAGGGGGTGGGGGAGTGGGAGAATTTGAGAGAAAAGTTAAAAAGGAAAATAACACCAGCAAATACACTGTCATGTCAGCTACGCGAGAGTACTTCAGCTTTGAGGTAGTATATTTTGGTATCCATTTGTCAATTGTGAACTAGAAGGTCTAATTCTAAATCTTCATGAAATCCTCAGTTTTTCCTATCTACTAAAACTCCACTTATCCCACATGATTTTCTCCTCCTTTTCAGAGAACTTCTAAGAAGATCACTGTAATCTATTTTTTTAACTATGACGGCATTTTTGGATTGAGACAATATCGTTAAAACGTGTGAAACACATAGCAATCAATCTTGAAGATGGCCTTTGATCAGCATTGCCGAGGTTAAAGATTTTTTAAACCCAAAAACCTTTCGCGTGTATTGTCAATCCAATTCCATGATCTGTTTTATTTCGAAATTCCAGTTGGCTTCGGCCGGTCATGCCGTAGGGACCAATAGTCACACTTCGTTTTGGAATCAGGCCGAGGAAAAGTTTGAGCAGATTGAGGAAAACAGTGTACAAGGTCTTGGAGACTTGGCTGTTACCAAGGAGGAGGTAAGGTCTTGATTGAACGCTCAGCAATTTTAAGGATTTGGTAGCCGACTTTATGACATGCAGCGCAATTGGTTCTAACGACGTTAAACCTCTGTTCAAGGTAATTCTGAAGGTTCTGGAGGTTTGTTTGTTTGTTTGTTTGTTTGTTTGTTTGTGTTTTTTTTATTATTATTATTTTTGTTTTTTTTATTTCTGCTCAGTGGAAACTCGGGGAATTTTTGTTGCCCCCGTAGTGTAGAGACCACTGATAATAGATTCAACGCCCGAAATCAACAGCCTTCTGTGGTTACGTCCGACAAAAGGACGATTTTTCTTTACTACTACAAAATGAATGATCAAGAAAAATGCTTCAGTGTGTCAGTGTAGACACATATTTGTATGTATTTGGCCTGGTCATTTACAATGCCATCTATTGTTCTTCCCTTATAGATTTTAACGAGGTTGGAGAAAGCTGATTTTGGCAAAGGTAGCTTTTGTTTAAAGTAACATACATATACATGATTTGGAGAAAATCCCAGCAGACAGCCTTGTCTTTTCCTCCTCAACTAGTCTCTAGTTTTTGTTATTCTCCACTTTAGAAACGAGAAAGAAATCTGGGCTGAAGTCGCCTGTGGAACCATGTTGTTCTCAGTGCAGCCATTTAAAACAGCCAATGAATATGATAGGTGTTTTGTGACGTTTTCATAGTGCACTCAGTGGTAGCTTATTTCTTTCGTTTCTGCAGGTGTCAAGTTTGCACCCAGCACTAAAGAATTCACTGTGACAGTCCCCGGCAAAGGAAACGCCGTCTTTAACATGGAGAAGAAGGTAACAAATGCACACGAGATGTCACGATATTATTCTCTTCTTCCCAAATGCAGTTTACTAGTTCACTTTACGATACATGCAATCTTGTACTTTCTATCATGTCATCTTCAGTTGTTGGGAGCCGGTATAACGTTTTTTGGACGTTTTCGTATTCACAATCGTTTATCCTGGCTGTATTTCAGGAGGACTTCCTACTTTTTGCTGAAATTGACGCCATTCTTCAAATACTGGGGAAGGTAAGTAATGTTTTGTTGTTGTTATTGTTCTTTTGTTTTTTGTTTTTTTTTTTTTCAGTATTTTTCATTTATACTTTGTGGTGTACCTGTTGACTACCGTAGTTGGTATGACCTTCAGACGTGATTTATCAAGTCTAGAATTGCACCTATTGCGCTCCATTCTATTGCATCAGCAATAGAATGGCCTTTGTGTGAAAGCGCTAGACAAATGTTATAATATTATTATATTTATTTTTTATTGCTTTCAGCTGAACGCCAACCCCAGTCTTATCCAAGATGGTGTGCCTGATATGTTTACCTTAACCCTCTCCTCTGTCAAGGTTGGATTTTGTTTGCAACTGAGAAATTTACTACGAGATATGAATCTGACTGGAACGTATCAGTGCTTTTGTACTCTTAGTGTTTTCGTCATTTGTTTACCAGTTGTTTCGCTCAATGTTTCTTCAGGGCTTGCGTCGTCGCTATGGTGACAGCTCCTTACAGGCTGAGGGGGCCGTTCAATATTTGAAGGACGCGATTCCTATGGTAACAATCCTTTGATTTTTTCTGTCTTTTTGTTTTGATTTTGTTTTGTTTTTTTTGTTTGTTTGTTTGTTTGTTTGTTTGTTTTGGTTTGGTTTGGTTTGCTCGTCTATTTCTCTGCTTGTTTGATGAATAGCTACAGTCATCAACAAAGGTCTTGGGCCAAATTTACACTTACGGCACTTTTGTTCACACGCTACTCCCGGGCGCGAATACAACTTCACCTGCCTAGCCTCTCCTCCCCCCACCCCACATACAATGTTGAAAACTAGTACCTACAATTTCTCCTAAGTTTCAACATTGTATTGGCTGGGAGGGGCACGGCAGGACATCAGTGCTTTTTCAAACTTCAGTTGTATAACACAGATGATTCGTTGCATTATATCAGTGTCCCAATAACTTTTGTCCACGATTGTAGATTGGTTGTTCTTCTACGGTAACTGTTGATAAAGGCTTTGTTGTTACATTTTCTTAGCATCTTGTTATTTATAGCCCGATTTTATTTCTTTTCAGATTGTAAAGAAGTTCGTCGATTTGTACAACGGAAATATCCTTGTGGAAGTGTTGACTTTGGAGTGGTTTGGGTAAATCTAGCTTTTCTTTCTAAATTCTTAAGCATTGTAGCAAAGCATTTTGCAAATTTTCAAAAACCTTCCAATTAGCGAAGAGTCGTTGAAATCATTAATCTGTTACACCAAGAATTCTATTATTAACAAGCTGGTATAAAACGAAACGTATTGAAGGAAACCACTAATCATTTGCCACGGAAAGGCGCTTCCACTCAAATCCAAAAAGTTCTTCTGATTTTTTGCTGAAACGTTTTCTTACACAAGCGGTTATGTGTGAGCCAAGAGAACTTTATCATTACTAACTTGTTGCTTTCCCCCCCCCCCCCCCTGGACAGTGATCTTCATACCAAGTACCCACAGGAGATGCATGTTGTCTATCAGGAGGTCCAGCCTCACCTGTCATCGCAGTCAATGGACATGTTTCATGATCACCTGCCTTCTGTTACACTCAGGCATGATCTGGTAAGTGTTCAGTTTATTTACACTTTCTAGGACTTTCATTGAAGGAAGTCGTAGAATAAGCTGCCTTTATTTTCAGGTTTGACACAAGAACGCTTCTCTCCTCTAATCTCCTCTTCTCTTCTCTCCCCTCCCTGCCCTCCCCCTCGTCTCCTCTCTCCTCTCCTCTACTCCCCTGTGCTGCCCTCTCCTGTTTTTCCCCCTCCCCCTCCCCCTCCCCCTCCCCCTCCCCCTCCCCCTCCCCCTCCCCCTCCCCTCTTCTCCCCTCGCCTCCCTTCCCCTCCCCTCCCTTCCCTTATTACTGTTTTCTTTTCACGCTCTCCCCCAGTAAGAATTCGTGTATTTGTGTAGCAAAGAACAAGAAGAATTTGAAGTCAAAAGTAATAAGTTGTTAAAGTAAACGACTAAACGGATGAGGTTAAGTTCTTATTCACTTTCATTGTTACCGTATTTTAACAGGAAGAAACCGTGAAGCAGTCGTTGTGCGAGTCGCTGCAGAATAAACTTCTCTCCATACAGTCGCCATTACGGGTTTGTGTTTGTCAACTCTTTATCCATTTGTATCCGTTTGACGGCCATTTACATGTCAAGTAATTATGTCAACGTCGAAAGAAAAATGATATTTCCTACTGCAAGAAATTTCTGGGTACAGGATAGACAATGAGTTGGTCTGTGCTCATTCTTTGCTTATCATTATTCTTTGCGTAGGTGTCCTGTATTGGAAAGCACAGAGAAAGGCGTGAAGCAGGCAAACAGGCCCAAGTCAAGGTACGAACGTAATATTTCAACAAATTATGAACGTGACACAACGTAGTTAGGAGAATTAATATGCTATGATCCCTCAATAAAGGTCAGAAGTATGGGAGCAGTGGGATGTTATCCACAAACTGTGAACCACCTTGCACATCATGATAAACAGTACCAAATGAAATTATTATAGCTTTCATTTGAATGGTCACACAATAGGTTTTCATCCACAGACTTAAAAGTTAACAACACCGTGTACAGCATAATGAACATTACCACATAAAAATACTGCTCAATAGCTTTCATATGAATGGTCACACACTAGGGTTTCATCCACAGACTTACAAGTTCGAACCACCTTGTACAGCATGAAAGTACCACATGAAAGTACTGCTCAATAGCTTTCATTTGAACGGTCACACACTAGGGTCTCATCCACAGCCTTAAAAGTTCGAATCACCTTGTACAGCATCATAAACAATACCACATGAAAGAACTGCTCAACAACTTTTATTTGAATGGTCACACACTAGGGTTTCATCCAAGGACATCAAAGCTAGAATTACCTTGTGCATCATAATAATACCACGTGAACCTAGTAGCTTAGGGTTTCATCCACAAACTTCAAAGTTAAAACCACGTTAATTGACATGGAGGTTTACGGGTTTTTTTTGTTTTGTTTTTTTTAAACCAGGCTGATCCAAACGTCGACTTAAACAAGGTGAACCTGGCACCAGAATACTCCGAGGACTATCCCATAATATTCAACATCTGGCTGTGGTTGGTCATCGTCTTAGTCCTTTCCATATATGCGGTGTGCGTCATCATGTGGTACATGGACCCAGGCCGGGACAGCATTATTTACCGCATGACAAGTCAGAGAATCAAGACGGATTGACTCGCAGATCTCAGTCGAAAGGAGTTCGACAATTACAGAGTTAAAACTGATTGATGTATGAATTATAACAAGTTGTAACTTGTAAGCGATTGCAGGGCAAAAGTTTTTGCATCCCGGCAACGGATTGTAATTTTTGCTAAGCGCGGTAGTTTTGTTGAAAGTAATCATAATTTCCTTGTGTTGGTAACGAGATCTTTTCAAGGATTTAAATTGTATTCATTCGTAAATGGTGTCGATTCCTTCTCTTTTCTTGTTGCGTTTTGTTTTGATAAGAATCATGTGTGAAAATTCATTAAATTACATTTTTGTTTGGTTTACATTTGAATCTTTCATATTCTCTTGATGCTTTATAGTAGTAATTGCCCTGTCTGGATGAAAAAGTGACAATAGGCCATTTTGCTAATCCAGATCTCACACTTTCTTGAATCAAATACTATGAGATGATAAACAATCCGTTGGTAGAAAAAATACCAACATGTGCACTTTCTCTTGGATCCTGACGTTATCCGCATGCATGCTGCTGCTGTACAGTCTTCCTGTTCGGACAAGATGGTGTGGATTCCATCAAGTCGATGTCGCGTTAAGTTTTCTAACTGGGGTATCTGTACACTTGTAGCTTCGTACCCAGATTTTTTAACTGAGTAAAACAAACAAAGCAAAATACACGTACAATACAACTATAAGAGTGAATTACAAAGTCACAAAGAGAAGTACAACGAAATAAAAACACACAAAAAGTT
The DNA here is from genome assembly GCF_042242905.1 of Orbicella faveolata. NCBI lineage: Eukaryota > Metazoa > Cnidaria > Anthozoa > Scleractinia > Merulinidae > Orbicella > Orbicella faveolata. Next base: position 30,744,598 of record NW_028301553.1, read on the forward strand.
GAAGGAAGGTTAGGGCGATAGTTACAATATTTTAGGGGATTACAGCATATCTTCATTTAAATTACTGGCTATTATTTTGGCGGTCAGGGGGACTGGAAATAGCAGTTTGTATACCATATGCAAAAGGAATTCATTTTTGGTGTCACTCGCTTTTTTGTCTAACTTAAGATTTTACAAGACGTAAGAAAAGTGTAAAAACCTCCGACTTGCTAGTTTCACCCCAAGCCTCCCTTCAAAGTCACGGTCAGAATTAGAGATTGAACGAAATTCCAAAACAGATCAAAAATCACTGAAAGGACGCCCACAAACACGAGCAGGAAGTTCCAGCGGTGTCGTGGTCATGACACGAATTTCCGCACAAACGAAATCCGAGCGTCATCATGTATCTGGTGGGAGTCAACATTAATCTCCTGACTACCTTAAAATTTCAGAGTAAACAATCTTTGTGCTTGATAAACAAACCGAGCTTTGATCACACAAAACGTAATTTGCAGGGATGTGACAATCTGTTCTCAAGATGTTTCTGGCAAACCTTTAGTGCCGCGTTATGAAACTTAACTCCTTCTAGAGGTTTCCTATTGTCGATGACGTTCACTCAAAATATGCGCGGCTTTCTAGAAAGTGATAACGTCATCGATTGCAAGTAACGTGACTAGTAAAGAAGTCGATCAGGATTTTTCTTGGCGTTAATCGGGCGATCAGTGTGTAAACAATAGACACGCCACTGAAAATTTGCAATTCAATTTATTTTCACGAGGTGGGAGAACCAAGATGGCCACAAAGCTATTTCATGTGCTGCTGATAGTTGCTTCGTCGGCGACAATAGGTACTACTTAACTTTGATTTAGCACTGTAATGTGTATTATAAATTTTCAAGGAGCATTAATGGGATAATTTTTGCCTGATGCCGAAACGTCGCAAATTACAAGCCAGACCTACTGAAGCAAAACAACCCAATAAATTTAATATCTGTCCAAGCGACCGGTCAGGGTTGATTCGCTTTCATTGAAAACAATTCAGTTAACTAAAGGCCCGTGGAAATTGGATAAATAGTTGATGCTTTTGCTTCCTACGAGGTCGTTTCGGAGTGTGATTTCGAGCATTTGATCATTTGTACATTGAGACAACACAAAAAATTGAAACAAGCGTCAGCCAAAGAGCTGATATATATTTTCAGGCTGTATTTCACGATCGGTCCAGTCATTTTGCAATAGAAGTTATTATTATCTTGTTATACACGCGATATTGGCCTTCCCGGGATATTTTTGGCGTGCGTTTGAGCGACGAAGAAGTAAATTTAATCGTCGTATTTCCTTCCTTTGGGAGTTAGTGCTGTAGTGTATTATCGTTCTTTGCCAACCACCTTCAAAGGGATGCAATAGGAAAATACGAAAGATAGCTGTTTAAGAACGATTTTTTTTTTCAAATTATCTTTTCGTTTGCAGCCACTTACACTTACGTTGACAGAAACGTGTCATACGTTCTAATGTAAATGCCCGTGATGTTGGTTTGCACACAGAGACGAAATTTTAAAAGAAAAATATGGAAGATATATCTAAACCAGGAATCGTTTTATCTCTCATTCAGTTTTTGTTCTGTCGTTCCATTTCGGTATCAAGCTATGTTTTTGGAAGCCCGTCACTGCAACTGGGGCTTAACTCTATTCAACTACATATTTGTCAGTCTAAGGACCTGGGTTGTTTACACTAGAGCTAACACAGGCTATGACAGTAATAAATACTGTATAAACGTGTGCCCGTAAATTTAAAATTTTCTTCTAGAAAATTTCGTATTTTAAGGCAAACCTTCAGTTTCCAACTCCGGACAGCTTGATCAGATCAGTTTCGCGGGTTTGGGGTTTCACGTGAAATTTATGCTATGTTTTGGATTTTAAATTATCTATCTACCTAACACCTCTCCATCAATGCTCGGTTAATAGTTGTAAATTTTCATTTGACCAAGGATTATTCCAGTATGGAACAATATTAACCTTTGAGTCGCTTAGACGAATTGCAGTGTAGCTGCCATGAGCACGTACAGTAAAATTATTATAAATATTTGTATTACGATTTAGCTAGATGTCAGCTGAATGTAATTCATATTTTTACAGAAAAAAAAACTTAGTATATTTATATCTCATTGTAACAAATAATTTTTCTAGAACTTTGATGCTTGTAATTTACAATTAATTCATAACTTACTCACCTTCTAGTATAGCTCTTACTAATTTGGAGTTGCTTTGTTGTAAACATGATTAGAATTTTTCCTGACCCAATCAAAAGTTCAAAGAGACGACTTTTAGTCTACCTTGGCTGTATAAGAGCACAACCAGGTTCAAAATGTTAATTAATTTCTCCTTACTGACAGCCATACAGTTCTTTTCCTGTCAGTTAGGAGAATTTGTAGTACATCAACACAATACCACTCAGTTGTTGTTTTTCTTTATCCTCATTACCTCCCTGCTTGATAATGTATTGGTATTGTAACGAGAATTTTGGAGTTTCATCGCTCCAGTGTTATAATTAGTAGAGGGCTAGCCTGCCCGCCTGGATTGATTGATTGACTGACTGACCTGACTGACCTGACTGACCTGACTGACTGGCTGACTGACTGACTGACTGACTGACTGACTGTCTGACTGACTGATTGATTGATTGATTGATTGATTGATTGATTGATTGATTGATTGATTGATTGATTGATTGATTGATTGATTGATTCAGCTTCTTCCCTGGAATGCTACAAATGCACTCAAGAAAAAGGACCTGACGCAGACAAATACTGTGAAATACCGTCTTCGTCGCTGGGCAATAACACGGAAGTCAACTGCCCCAATGGTGATAGTCGCTGTATTATCACGAAAACCATTCAAAAGGATAACTCTGTGACGCAGTTTCGTCGAGACTGTGGAAAAGATAAGGGCTGTACAAACAAATGCACTGCTGACGCGGATGGAGTAAATGTTTGCAAGTCGTGCTGTGAAGAAGACCTCTGCAATAAAGGAGATGGACCTAAAGCGGCCGAGCAGTCTGGAACATCGAGGATCACGATGATGAGGGCCCTATCTGCAGTTGGGAGCTTTCTCGTGTGGTGCCTTTTGTAAGAGTCGTCATGAACACCATCTGTTTATGCGCCCGTGATTTCTTTGTTAGCGTTTAATTGAGTATGTTTATAGGCTGAATTACATGATGTCGATTGCTACACGCTAAAGAATGGACATTTGTTGCGAATAAAGTTACGTTTTCCATAGTCACCTTAAAAAACGTGAAAATGTAGAGCACACATGCAATTGTAAGAGTAGTAAATGTTAATTTGCTTTTGATTGTCTACAGTCTTGGTAATAAATTATAGTTTTCAAAAATTGTCTCACATCCATGCTCGCCATAATTTTAAGAACATCTACATCGAATTCACATCGAAACGTATTGGCATTTGAGAAGGGCGGATGTCCGAAGCCCAGTCCACACTAACTACGCCGAAGGAATTTGAAAACGGAGGTTTCACGGCACCCCTGAAATGCATCGAATGTTTACCGTAGACACACTACGCCGAGGAAATTTAAAAACGCGGCAATCAGCGGCCATTTTGGATTTGTGCTTGGGCAGGAAAACTCGGGCAGGAAAATTACACTATTGTCGTCATATCAACGTTTTTGAAAAGCTCCGTTTTTAAAATATTTTCCGTCCACACTAGAATGCAACGTCGTCGTTTTAAAATTCCTCCGATACGGTTTGAGGAGCGTCGCCGTATCAGTGTGAACGGTAGGCCTAACCATAGAAATAAAGCTGCTTTTTGAAATTCCTCCAGAGTAGTACTAGCCTGGACGTGGTGTGAGGCAGTCCGAAGAAAACGGAAGAAAAACCTGTGGAGCCACAATATAGGATTAACCTGTTGCCTGGTGACTCCATGACTCCTGTTGCCTGGTGACTCCATGACTCCTGTTGCCTGGTGACTCCATGGCTCCTGTTGCCTGGTGACCCCAAACTGCACCAGGACCACAATGATCTAATCTGAGGCGAGCCCTCTCTTTTCAAAATGTCTTTTCTTGTTTTTGTATTTGTTTCATTTTTACCCAGTCCCAAATCAGCCGAACAGTCGTTGAAGCTCTGTCACGTTCAAGGATTTTTGTTTCTGTTGTTTGATTCTCGACCAGTTCCTTGACACACAACTGAACCATAAACACGCGGTATTGTTTAAGAATGCTGAGGAACTTGTCTACAGGTATTTCCTAGACATTCTTAGGGCTTCTTCATATGAGCCCGGTCAACCGGGCTGGCTCGGTTTCCGAGATCTCGCCTCGCCACTCTTTCCTTCGTAAAAATTTCGATGTGTTCATATGAGAAGCCAGGCTGGCCCGGTTACCGAGATCTCGGTAACCGGGATGAAAATTTTCCCATATGAACACTCCAGTCCGGGTAACCGGGACGCAACTTTTTAGACGAAATAGCTTCGCTTTCGCAACATAGCGGCTAAAATGACATAATTTTTGCCACTTTATTTGTATTTCCACTTTAAGAATAGGCGAATTAGCTTTGTAAGTAAAGTTACAAGAGTCCACAAAGCTTCGACAGCCGCGAACGATACAAGTTTATGTTCCACCATTTTGGTTGTGTTTCTTGGATTTTATCCCGGTAGACCGGGCTGAAATTTCCCTTATGAACAGATAACAAAATTCGTCCCGGTAACCGAGCCAGTCCGGTTACCAGGCTCATATGAAGAGGCCCTTAGTCCGCCGTAGCGCAATCTCAGGAGGAGGTTGTTTCAGAGGAAATATTTCAAACAAATCATACTTCTAATAAATAAAAATTACTATTTCAAGATTTTACGGGAAAATCCTTTCCAAAAAAACTTATGCTTTTTCTGTGGTCGGTGTGTACCAATTTGTTCTGTAAGTCCTACCTTGATAAAGTCCAGTCCTTTGAAATTTTCCACTATCGCTTACATCGGAGGGAAAATTCCCAGAAATCACGAGATATTTGTTAATCCCTGTAGGAAGTGGTAAATAATAAGCTGTGAGTTAAGGTTGCATTTGAAAGTAACTTTCGGTGATGTCTGGTGATAAATCTTTGCAAGACGCCATCGAAGAATTCAAATGTTATTCGGACCGGACGGAGTCCTTGTTTAAGCGAACATCAAGTTGCTTTCAAGATATCGTGGCAAACATTCAAGTCGACGATGAGACAGAAACTCAAACTTTAATTCCCTTCTCACAGCTGGAGGACGTGGAGAAAGAGCTTCAGAAAAGCCCTTCAGTTTTCTTCATTGGCGAAAGGAATTGTGGAAAAAGCTCTATCATCAATGAACTCCTTAGACAGAGTTCACTACCAGTTAACGAGAACCCGTGCACGGCTAGGATTGTACGCATCAAATATTCCGAACAGCCGTACGCTAGACTCGTCGGATCGGATGGCAGAGAAGTCAAAAGACAGCTATTGGAAGGCAAAAAACTACCAGAACAACTCATAGAAGTGCCAGATGAGGACAGAGAGAACAGGGGTGCTTTAGACGCTATTGTTGAAGTCGGGCTGAAACACGAACTACTCAGCAGTGGAATCGAGCTGATTGACTCCCCCGGGAAGAGCGAGTCTGATGTGTTGGATAGAGTATTGGATGACTTCCTTGAGAAAGGCACAGTACCTCTGTTTGTGTACGTGATCGATGGAGACATGCATCTAAGATACTCGGTGAGTTTTAACTCGGATTAAGGTAGCTGTACAACTGTTAATGCTGCTTTATTTAAGCGCAGAGCTCGCATTCGATGATGAAATTAATCTTATCCCGGAAGTGATGTCTAAAGTAGATCACATTCATAGCTTTGTGGAGATTAAATCGCTAGAGACCATTGTAAGCGTCATTAGCAAACCGTTTGGTGATCCAAATGTAAAGAAAAGAAAACGAAAATAGAAGAAATGCGTTTGTTATGAATCATATTTACTGTCTTGTAGTGAGTCACGGTGTTGCGGCTCACGAAATAAGGCGCGGTTCCTTAGTCCTGATGCCTGTTATTTATAATCTCCATTTTCAGTTTCTAATCTTACTTCCCTGTCGATTTTCCTGCTAGCCCAACTGGTATTAGTTGTTGAGCGCCGCCGCAGAAGTGGTAGTCCATGTTTAGAATTATGACTTGATTTATTCGTCCTTACTCAAACGACTCGATCTCGCGAACACTGCATTGTCGTCTGTGTGAGGATGTAACTACGGGCGGCGCAGATTTAAGAGAAATTTCGCCCATGAAATTAAAAGCACATGCACGTGAGCTCTTGTTTCTGACGTTTACAAAGTCTGCAACAAATTGACCCTTTTCTGACGCAAATATATTGAAATGACGTAAGGTTTAATTTCCATACCGTCGAGATGGCAGGTGCATTTCTTGATCAGGCCGGAATCGGCGAAATGAGGAACGACAGTGGACGAGAGTTCAGACTGAGAACAGCCTGTTACACCGTTATATCTCGTGCTCTCTATTGACTTCAACATGTTCTTGTCGAAAGTAAATCAACTCAGGGTTAACGACAGTTTTGCTCATTAACCACAGGCCGATAGCAGTGGTCGGCTAAACACAGAACTTCGGTCCGTGAACTCCCGCTACGGGCCGGGTCCACGGACTACTATATGGACTGGTCCACGGACTAACCCTTGCGGACCACCCCAGAAACGAAATCAAAATGATAAATAAAGATTTGACTCACTTATTTTTCGATAGACCACTCACTCGTGTGGGCAAAATTTCCCGCGTTACGCAAGGAACAACACGAGCTCAGGCTGGGGCGCAAGCTATAATTCGAAATTTCGAAAGAAGCACATCGAGGAAGTGTGGTGTTTTCTTGTAAAATATAACGTGTGTATCTGTCGATTTGCTCTACAACTCTAATCGCCGCAAATGTAGGGTAGAATTCCAGGGGTGGATTTGAATGGGATTCAGTAGACATATTCAATGTATAGGAATGTGAGGAACAATCATTTTAAGCTTGTACACAATGTTTACCTGTATCTATGACAATTGTCCTGTCCGCGGACAGGATACTGCTTCCAGTATCTGCTGTTGCTACTACTGTTGCTACTGACTTCTTAAGGTGGCTGGCAACGATTTCAGCACTTTTCAACATTTGACGGATCAATTCTACCACTCTTTATCAAGTGATATTACAATACTGTATAACACAAATGCCCAGTCATGGTGAACAAATTGGGTCATCTTCACTGCACAACACGTTACATAATAACAGAACAGCTGGTTAAAACCTAACCTGCAGAACAGGCGTAATTTTTTTGCGTATTTTAGGCGAACAGAGGCGAAAGCGAGGCGAGCGCGAGGGAAAGAGCGCGAAAAAAAATATTATTTCGCCTATGTTCGCCTAAAATACGCAAAAAACTTACACCTGTTCTGCAGGCTAGTTAAAACCACCCTGCCGGTGCCGAAACTATTTCAGGCACTTGAACTAACTGGTTGTAAGCGGTATACTTTAATTTGATAGCAAGATAGCAGGTGAAGCCTAGCTTATTTCTAAATTGAATTCCGCGTGCATTTTTAGCGGAGAGAGGGATATTGCGTTACTGTAGTTCGCTTTTGAACTTTTAAAATTTTCTTAACGTGACTTAACGTTGTAGTAACCTTTTTTCATTTTACTTTAAGGATGAGGAATCGCTGGGATATTTGAAAGGTAAATTTCCTCAGTCCCCCATCATGTTTGTGTGCAACAAAGTTGACATTACAAAAGAAGCAAACGAGTTTGACAACAGCGATGATGATGACGACGACGAAGATGATGATAAAAAAGCTGAAGGGGCTCATGACAAAGGGAAGATTGCTTTCAATCAGTTGAAAGAGCGAAACTTTCTCTCGGGGGAGTCTTGGCAAAAGTGCGATTTATTCCACCCCATTTCAGCCAAAACAGTTCGTGATGAACGCCTGAAGAAGAAAGAAAAAGAGGCCACCGAGAGATTTCAGCGATTTCAAACCCATCTTCAGAGTCTTCTTGGAAAGGTTATGAGAACCCAAACCAGCAGAGTGGTGCAAACTCTTTTGCTCCTTCAAGAAAGTTTTGTCAACGTTGTCCAGGTTCAGAGAACGCATATTACCCAGCAGGCATCTGTCATACCAGACATTGTAAGAAAAGCCAACGAGATAGAGACAAAACTGTTTTTGTCGTTGAAATCTGTGGAGTTGAATTCTGAAGACTCGAAAGAGGAAATCGTAGAGCAGATAAACAACTTGAAAAGTGAATTTGTCCATGAAGCTGAGGAGTACAAAGCTGCAAACGAGCGACTTCTTAAACGCGAGTATCAAACAATGGTTAAGACTGACCTTCCTGCACTTTCAGCAGAACTACTTTTGCTAAATGCTAACAAGACTATTGTTCTTGAGCGATTTCTCAGTGATATGAAAGGCAGCATTTTAGAGAGAACCTGCAATGCCCTTGACACCTTAGTTCAAACAATGATGAGTGACTGCGTGGGTGAGCTCACCCAGGCTATCATTGAGTTCAATGAATGTCTTTCACATCCGATTGTCTCTCGAATTTTGGAAGAAAGTTGTGGCGTGCAATTTGTGGTTGCCAAGGCTGAAACCGACCGGTTGCTTCACATTATGCTGGACGGAATTCTTGACTCCGTGAAGGAGGCTGCTAATATCGCTTTGAGAAGAGAAATCTCAGTACCTCTTTGTTCCAGGCAGATGTCAACGTATACCAGGGAAAATGTCCACAACAAAGCAAATAGGCGATCCATTGTGGAATCTCTTCTTGAAACAATTAACGAGGAGAAGGTTGCAGAGGCAGTTCTCGAAGCCTGTCGCGATCGTCTGCAAAGGATGCTCGACACTTTCCAGGCAACCACGCAGTTTGTCGCCTCTTTACAAAAGGCCTTTGAAGATTGCCAAATGACTTCACAGCTTGAAGTATTTCGGATGCATTTCACTCCACAGATACGGACGTTGGCTGTCGAGGGAATGGCCTTGAAATATTTCCAGAACCGAGGACCTGTGGAGCTTGGTTCACCTATTGCACAAACCCGGCATGGCGTCATCTATGAATGCACTAGCGAACGTTGGTGCAGAGCTTCGCCTTCTGGCCAGTGTGTGGTGAAAGTCCTTGCCAAGAAAGATGTTGGTGTGAGTGCCTGGAACCAGACCGCTGTGGATTTAGTCAACATGATGTAAGTTATACAAAAAAGGAAAATATTCAACTGCTCGTTTTTATATGCAAACCAAGTAGCAAAGACGTATTTTGGTACGAGAATAAAGCTCTAATGAGATACGTGGCGCCCGGGTCAAAACAGGCTTCGCACTTTGATCCATTTTGAACAAAACTATTCTGCGACCATTTTTGTGATGCTCAATGATCAACATTTTGTTCAACGCGGTGGTGCCACGGTCTAGACATCTTGACCCATCCATCCTGACGGGGATGGGAACTTCCATGTGAAATGGTCGGCGATGCTCGTCGGAAATTTGAATTAGACCCCTAAAGAAGACCAATATCGTGGCATGGCTCAAGCTTTATTTGAGCGCTGAAAGACACTCTCCTGGAAACAGTTTCCTGCCTGATTGATCTACACCAACACAATATGACAACTTTCAATGTTACTTTTTCCTGTGCAACCGTAAACCGTAAAAGATATCTTGACGGTACCCTAGGCTCAGAACAGCCTAAATGATATGAAAATTTTGGAAATTGTACATCGATCCCTAAGCGAGACATCAAGCATCACCGACCCTTCCCCGAGCCTTTCACGTGGGAATCCTCTCTCCTCCCATGGGCAGCAATGGCGATAGATGTTGGACTCAATTTTTGAGACCATTTAATTACGTGCTTTTCCAATTTGGTTTGAAATTGTTTTGTTTACGATTGCAGCCACATGACTCCTTCTAACTTGTATACTTTGTTGATGCTTCAGGGACATGATTCAGAAACTCAATGGCTCCCACCCAAACCTGTTACGTCTGTATGGCTGGGTTTTGGCTGAGCCCGAAGTCTTGCACGTTGTCATGGAGAGGGCAGAGAAGGGTCTGCTGCACGCTCTCCAAGAGGGAATAACGCTATTCATGAGAATGAACATAGCACTTGATGTGGCCAAAGGACTCAAAGCCATTCACGATATTGGTTACATTCACGAGGATCTCAAGCCTGGGAACATTTTGGTTTGTTTGTGTCAAAAAATGTTTTTGGCCTTGATTGATACATAGTTTCTCGTTACAGCGTCAATACATTTTTAGCAGGCAAAGGGAGAATGTAAAAAAATTGTGAACTTGAGTGTATTGTCTACATGCACGGCCAAATTTCCCATACACCAACACCTGGAATTTGCTGGTTCCGTTGCAAATAAAATGAATTTAGGATTTGAACGGTAAAAAGGCAAGCAAACCAAGTTAAAAAAATTGCAAACCACACAGCAGTACTTAAAGGAAAATTTAGAGTACCTTAAGTCAACGTCTATGACAACCTTCTTCCCAAGGCTTTTAGGAACGAGGTTAATGATTTTGATGACAAGTGGATGCATGACACCTTAATGATACTTTTTATGTTTTCTGTTGAGACGAAGGTTTCATGACAAAGATTGAAGCTCTTGAAAAACATGAAGACATCTTGTTATTCGCTCCATGACTCAGTTAGTCAAATTCAACCCATTTTGGACGCTCTATATTACAACAGATGGAAAGAATGGATGGTATAAGCCAGGCATTTGACTCTTTTGTTTTTCCCTAGTTAATGTTTGATGGAACAGCTAAGATCAATCTTGCCAAACCAGAAAGTCCTTATGAGATGACACCTCTGGGTGCACCATTCCACATTTCACCAGAAATGTACCAGTATCATGGTAGAGGTCACCTCAGTTACAGTTCGTACGACATCTATGCATTTGGAATGCTCTTATGGGTGCTCTGTGAAGGGACTGGAAAGAGACGGCCAGAAGTGTACAAGGACCTGGAAACCACTCAAGCTATGCAGAACGTGGTGGAGAAAGGGGTCATACCCAAAAAGCTCCCTGTGGTGAGCGATGCTTGCTGGGAATTGATGACGAGTTGCTGGGATGACAGAGAAACCTTGAAAATGGAGCATGTCGTGGAAAGACTGAATATGATAAGAGAATCATGTTGGAACTCAATGTACGCATACCGATGAGGTTGTGCATCACGCGGCACTTAGAGAGACTACACTATTGTAGTTTGCTTATGAAAGAGGCTATCTGCTACTCAGATGAAAGCAAAGTTCACTTAGTAGAATACCTCTGTGCCAGTTGACTGTATTTGTGAGTTCATCATGTTAGTTTTCCCATTGTTAAAGGAAGAACGGGAAGAACACTAACTGTTTTAAGTGAAAGCGAACTCAAAACAATTTGAGGGCTGGATAGCTGAGAAATGCAAAAACTTTTTGGATAGCTTTTTGTGCTTTTGTGGGGCAAAGCACATTTTTAATTTGCTATTGACTACCTATTGATCTTTGGGAATGTGCCAATTACGAGGTTTACATGTTAAATGTCTTTATAAAAGATTATATACCTGTTCTCCTGTTAAATGATGCTCAGTTGTTAGTTGTAAGAAATGGTTATAGGAATGTTTCGGTCGAGACAGGATTCCCCAGTTAAAATATAGGGTTACCTGTCTGTCATCAGTTAATCATAATTTCAAGGCATTAGACAATCATATGTCCAGACTTATGAAAACAGTGTTAGACAAGATCTGACCCTTCTCGATTGCCAATCTGTTTTATTTTCATTCATTGTCTTACCTTCCTTTTCGTGCACTTTCAGTATTTTTTTCATTGCTCGGAGTGATTTTGAGGCCCTAATCAAAGTGGGTCAGATGGTGCAAAGAAACGCAGTTTTCATTGACACGGTTTTCATAAATCCAGTCATATATATTTTGGCTCTTAATCAGCTCTAATTAATATTTCAGCCATTTAATTTGCCACCGATAGTTAAACATTTTGCCAACTGCGTTTTAGTTGGAATTGAATTCTGTTCGGTCTTGACGGCGCTCAAAGCGTACACCATAGCCTAAAGAGCATTGCTGTCTGCAAATTATATCACAATGTGTGTAAATGAGCAATTGAAAATAATAACTGATTCAGTACTAGGTTGTTCGTGTTATTATTTGATTGACTAATTACCCATAAGCTTGGGGTGGTTTTGAATTGAATGACGTGAAACCCAAACCAACTGAAAGTAATCCCTCTGGCCAATCCCAAAGGACACAGGAGATCCAGTAAACCAATCAAAACTTAGAGCAAATGGACGTAGCAAAAAAAAACAAAAACGCTCAAACAGGTGTGCGAAAGAGTCACCATTAGTTTTGCTTTTGCTCAGTGATTGGATGGCAATGTGGGTGTTTTTCTTTTTTTTTAAGTCAATCGCATAGCATAGTAATGTAAGCAGATACTAATTACTTTCGACATTCACGTGATAACCACTCTCATAGTGGGCTCGGTTTTATGGGGGGCGGGGAGGGAGTAAGCTCCCACGTACACGCTCTTAGGGCTCGTCACGCGTTCTTACTCCAGGTGGGAGAGGTACGCGTGACGAGCCCTAAGAGCGTCTGCGTGGGGGTAGGGGGAGAGATCATGCCTCTCGTTTCCCGTTGAACTTTCCGAAATCTATTCAGTGAAAAACGATTTTGTTCAGGAAGTGTTGCCATGCTGCCGAAGTAAATACCCATAGGTTCAAGACGGTTGTTTGCTGTTTGTTTTTCGCTGTTTATGTTTATTTGTTCGTATTTCGGTTTTACTTTTTTGTATATTTATCTTGGCTATGCCCTAAACCCTTCGGAAATTCACTGAGCACGTAGGAAAAACTAGACAAAACTGATTTTGAACAAACAAACTAACGTGTAGTACTCTGTAATGGCCTGACACCCAATAATGAAGTTGGATTGTTGTCAATCTCCCTCTATTTCTTTCCTCTGTCTTTCCCCTCTTTTTGCGTCGAAGTCTTCCGTTGGTCCCCTACTTCTTAAAGTCCACTACAGCCGGCTTTTCCAACCTTGTTACAGTTCTAGGAAGCATATTTCACATTCCTCTACAATTCGGTACTCTGCTTAAAGTCACTTTGTTGCTCGGCTTGCAGTAAAATGTCTCGACCGCCAACGATTGATGACTTTAAGAGTTTCTCTGACTTGCAAGAGGCCATTGATGAGTTTAAACGTTATTCAGATCGCACCACGAACTTGTACGAACGAACCGTGACTTGCATTCGCGAAATCGTAGCGAGTGTTCCAGCCGATAAAGCGGAAGCAGTGCAATCCGCGATTCTGGTCTCGAAGCAGGAAGATGTGCTGAGAGAGCTTCAGAAAAGCCCTTCTGTGTTCTTCATTGGCGAAAGGAATTGTGGAAAAAGCTCCATACTAAACGAACTTCTCGGACAGAGTTCATTACCAGTTCACGAAAACCCGTGCACGGCTAGAATCGTACGAATCAAATACGCCGAGCAGTCTTACGCCAGGCTCGTCGGACCGGACGGTAGAGAGGTCAAAAAAGAGTTGTTCCAAGGCAAACATCTTCCTAAAAAGCTCATAGAAATCAAGGATAAGGACAGAGAGAATGAGGAGGCCTTAGATGCCACTGTGGAAGTGGGATTAAACCACAAGCTTTTACGAAGTGGAATCGAGCTGATTGACTCACCAGGGAAGAGTGAGTCGGAAGTTTTGGATAGAGTACTAGATGACTTTTTAAGCAAAGGCACCGTGCCATTATTTGTGTATGTTATCAACGGAAATACCCGACTCACACGCTCGGTAAGTGCAATGTAGTTATTTGCTCGTTTATTCCTTAGAAACTGTTATGTCTTTTTTTATCTCGCTAGTCTCTTGGGGCACTTAAGTTTTTATTCATAACCGACGAAGCGTAAATTTGAATGCGAACGTGCGTTGAAAACGTCAACATAAGGGAAGAAAGGGCTCAAATTGGCAAAGTTGGGTTGACAAAAATCGCTTTTGTGACATAGATTTTGGAAAACGGCTCATCAGTTGTTAGGGTTACCCCTTATGTCAGACACCAGTATCCCACATTGACTATTTACTGGTGTGCCATTTTCACCATGTCCGGTTTTAAACACTCCTCTCCTCTCCATTCCTCTCCTACTGTTGTTATTCAATTGCTATTCGAGGTGAAAATTGCGTGTACAAATAGCGTGTACAATTGCCGATTTGCAAATCTGTCTTATCACAGGTAATCAAACATGGTTACGGATATTTATCAAGATCTATTTATTCGTGAAAAATTGTTGCTGCCATAATCAATCTGAAAAGTGTAATCAGTCTTGACCATGTCCCTTAGATGGGGCATATGGGGATTTTCAAAAGTATTCTAGCCCCTTCGAGGGGCATTTGCAAGTTTTGTTTTGTTTTGTGTTTTTCTTTTTCTTTTCAATTACAACTGCCCAGTATATCTTGGTGTCCTTTGATCTCCTCTAACTTTCTTTGTTTTGTTTTCATAGCTAAATGTTTCCGATGTTCAGTAATTATGTTATATTGTTAGAAAATTTTTCTACAGTCTTCCGAGACTCATCGAGAATCATCTTTTGATTTTCCTAGTTCGACATATAATTGGATTTCCTTCGCAGAACGTCGACACGATGTACATTTCGAGTTGTGCAGGTCTAGATTTGAAGCAGCCCGTCCATAAACCGAGCAATTTAGAACTGTACTAAATGAAACTATTGTGGAGGCGCGGTGGCCTCATGGTTAGTGCGCTCGACCCAAGATCGAACCGTTGGGGTTCGGGCCCAGGCCGAGGAAACCGTTGTGTTCTTGGGCAAGACACTTTACCCTCACAATGTCTCCTTTTACCCAGGTGTATACATTTAATTCTTGGGGGTAACCCTGCGATGGACTAGCATACCATCCAGGGGGGAGTAGAAATACTCCTAGTCGCTTCATGCTACGGAAGCCGGGATAAGCTCTGGCCTGATGGGCTGCTTAGCTAATATGCAGACTTACTGACTTACCCTTTTGCCTTTACCTAAAGAAACTCTGTACCTGGACAATGCCTTAAGATTCTAGCTTGTCTGCTATTCTGTTTGTTTGTTTGTTTTTATTTTTCAACTGAATGCTCGAACAAGAAAATATTCAAAGTTCAAAGTTGTTCTAGATAAAGCCTACTTTGGGGTTTGAGAGCCCACTCTACCGAAACCTATTTTGTTTCCTGTAGCATGATTGCTACGCATCCTGCAATTGACGCTTGGTTATCCCCTCCCATCCCCAGAAGTTTTATTTTCAGATCAATGGCACCTATTTATACCTTCGAGTCGAGGGAAGTACTAGGAAAGTAAATTTTGTTGCCCAACTGTCTTGACCGCTCGATGCGTGATCCAACTGGCCAATCATTATCCCAACGCGACTGATTATAATGGGTAACCGGGCCTCACCCCTAAAATTTGGGTAATCCTGTTTGTAGTGGTTTCAATTCGACCTGGCGTCATTCTGAAGTTGGTCACTAAAATAACATCGAATCCTCTCAGTGCCCATTGGAATTCATTTATGTCTTCCCTCACTGAGCCATTGAGTTTTCTGAAAGCTAAATGTTTTCTTAACCACTTCTTTCAATTAATTTTTCTTTAATAAGGATCATAAGACGCTGGACTTCTTGAAAGACAAATTCCCCCTATCACACATTTTGTTCGTCTGCAACAAATTGGACACTACTAAAGAAGCAAAGCAATATGATCGCAGGGCAGCGGCTCGCAAAGATTCTCACGATAAGGAAGATGACGACGACGACGACGGCGACGGTGGTGGTGGTTGTAGCGGTGGTCATTGTGATGGCGATGACGACGACAATGACGACGAAGACAAAGACGAGGACAAGGAAGTCAACAGAGAGGAGCAGGAGCAGGAGCATGAGGAAAAAGGAGCAGTTATTAAGAAAGGAGAAGCTGTTTTCAATCAGTTGAGAGACAAGTTTGCCCTGGGAGAAACGTGGGAAACATGTCCCTTTTATTACGCTATGTCGGCAAAGGAAGTTCGCCAAGAGCGCTTAGCAAAGCGGGAGGCAGAGTCCACTAGAAGATTTCGACGATTTCAAACCAGCCTGCAGGATCATCTTGGAAAGGTCATAAAGAACCAAACCAGAAGAGTAGTGCAGAAGCTCTTGGTTCTTCAAGAAAGCTTTGCCAACGTCGTCCAGGTGCAAAGGACTTCCATCACGCAAAAAGCATCTGTTGTGCCGGAAATAGTACAAAAGGCAACCAAGGTTCAAAACAAAATGGTCAAATCATTGTCAACAATTACTCTTGAGTCACAGAAATCAAAAAGGAAGATTCTAGAGGACTTGGAATTACTAAGGACGAAGATTTTACACGAGGCCGAAGTGTATAAAGTTGAAAGCCCACCCAAACTTCAACGGGAATTCCAGACCATGGTAAGAGATGAGCTTCCATCTTACTCGAACACACTCCTGAACGCTGCTTTTGACGTTGCGTTTGCAAAATTTGTTGGCGACATGAAAAGCAGCATCTTGGAAAAGACATGCCAAATCCTTGAAAACGCTGTTCAAGTGCTAATGAAGGATTATGTTAATGATCTCACGATTGCTGTGACTGAGTTCAATAAAGACCTCAGCAATCCAATTGTCTCTCGCATTCTAGAGGAAATTTACGACGTCCAGTTGTTGGCAGCTGAAGTAGAAACCGATCAGCTTCTTCAACTTGTGATGAATGCACTCCTTGACTCTATGAGCGAAGTTGCCAGAATTGCATTGAGGATTGAGATCTCGGAACCTCTCTCCAAATGTCTCTGTCCGGAAGACTTGTCAAGCTATGCTGCTATTAAAATAGATGTTCTCAAGAAAACAACAAGACTGAACATTTGCGGCACTCTACTGGCTACCATTGACTTTAACCACGTAGTGGATTCAGTTCGAGAAGCTTGCACTAGTCACCTTCTGAAAACGCACGAGCAATTCATAACTGCCTTGTCCTTATTCATCTCCTTGCAAGACGCCTTTGCTAACAGCGACATGTCATCGCAGCTTGAAGTGTTTCGTCTTTACTTTACCCCACAGATACGTAAGCTGACTGTTGAGGGAATGGCTTTGAATTTTTTACAGATCTTTGGACCTGTTACCCTCGGTCAACCTATTGCCCAAGCACGGCATGGCATTATCTATGAATGCACAAGCCCACGTTGGTGCAGAGCTTCGCCTTCCGGTCAGTGTGTGGTTAAGGTTCTTGACAGGAGAGATGTGGGAGAGAGTGCCTGGAACCAGACTGCTGTTGATTTAGTCAATATGAGGTGAGTCTCAGAGGTGTTTTTTTTTTTTTTTTCTTAGAAAATGCATCCAAAGTTTTCAGTGAATGAAAAGTCAAGTATAAGCAAAAAATCTAGATGCGGGGTTTTCATACCCGATGGGCTAAAGAGATCTGTCCTTCCCTCCAATGATAGATTGAAATTAATTAGCTACGTCACGGTCTGCGCATCTTTTTCAAGTTCGTCGTTTTTAATCCGTGTTAATCTTCACATCCATAATCTCCTTGTTCCTTTATGGTTTGTTATGTTGTCTTTGGTGTTTTTATATGTTTGTAAACTATTATTTTCAGGTTTCCTTCAGTCAAAAGAGCAATTTTGTATATGATTGAGCGCTCCTTTAAAATCAGCACAAAACTAAGTTAAGAAGACTGCGACAATTTGAATTTCATCTAACTTGTAATCGATCCACAAGTATTTACAAGTGCCTTGATTAAATTTTGAGAGAGTGTGACTAATTAAGGTTTGCACAAAACACTTTCTTTGTTTATTTAAAATATTTTCTTAGATTCGGTTCAAAAGAGGTGGACTGGTTGTCGTTAAGGCTTTTCATCGGGAGAAATTTTGCAATTGAAAAGACGGTGTCGCATAAGAAATTTTCTTGTGAATTATTGCAGGCAATGGTTGCCCAAGGCAATAAATCAAAGGAAATAAAATTGAACATTAAATTAACATAAAAAAAATATATTAAAATAAGCCTAACAGGTATCGAATGTTTTGGCATGAAAGTCTCAAAAACACCATCCGGTAGGGTCATAATCGGACGAGCTTTATTGAAATCTAAGCCCAACGAAAGAACTTTCGCGTCAGAGATTTGGGTAGTGTTAGTAGTTTTTTTCCGAGCTTTGAGCATGTTCACGGACTGATGTGGTATATCGTATTAAAAAATTAGCCCAGTTATTAAACCACAAGAGAGTTTGCTGACTATGCTGTTCCTTTGAATCTCTAGGGATATAATTGAGCAACTCCATGGCTCTCACACAAACCTGTTGCGCCTGCATGGCTGGGTTATCCCTACGGATGATATCTTACACGTCGTCATGGAGAAGGCAGACAGGGTGCTGCTGTGCGCTCTCCAAGAAGGACTACCGCTGTACAGGAGGATGCGCATAGCACTGGATGTGGCTGAAGGACTAAAGGCCATTCACGATATTGATTACATTTATGAGGATCTCAAACCTGGAAACATCTTGGTTTGTATAAATTGTCGGAGCAAAGTCAACATAATGAAGTAACATTGTTATTCTTACATCAAGTCATAACGGTGCAATGTGAAACTTCTTAGTCCAAATTGAAGTTTGGACATTTTTTTTGTTACACCGCTTTTGTTGAGAAGTACGTGGTTTAATACTTGCTTTATTTCCTCCTCAGCTGATGTTTGATGGAACAGCCAAGATCAACCTTGCCAAACCAGAGAGTCCTTATGACATGACACCTCTGGGTGCACCATTCCACATTTCACCTGAAATGTACCAGTATCATGATAGAGGCCACCTCAGTTACAGTTCGTACGACATCTATGCATTTGGAATGCTTCTATGGGTACTCTGTGAAGGAACTGGAACAGCACGGCCGGAAGTGTACAAAGACCTGGAAACCATTGAAGCCATGCAGAAAGTGGTGGTAGAAGGTGTTGTACCAAAGAGGCTTCCTGTGGTGAGCGATGCCTGCTGGGAATTGATGAGGAGGTGCTGGGATGAAAGAGAATCCTTGCAAATGATACACCTCGTGCCAAGATTGCAACTGATATTGGAAGCATGCATGTCAGAAATCAATGAAAAGTGAAATTTGTACTCATATAAATCAACAACTCTATACCCCATACAAATGGAATGTAATTGCATGTCCATAATGTTAAGGGACCACGCTAGGCAGGTGAACTGATTGTGAAAAATCAAAAGTATGTAGGAAGTAGCTTCAGGAATGAACATAAGATGGCTCCGTTCAGTGCAGATAAAAAATGCCTGATTCCACAAGCGATTAAGAAGTTGCTCTCTAAGTAATGGAAGTTGGATTACACAGTAGTAATAAGACGGCAAAACAAATGAGTGAATGAATGAATCAGTGCATGCTTGCGGTAATTAACGCATTCAGCAACATATATCCATGTTTTAAGTCATTAATATCAAATTTATCTTACCTAGTATTTAATTACGTTCAGTAAGTTCGATTTTATATCGCACAGTTTTATGAGCTTTTAATTCCAAGAAGGTCACTTTAAGTACACGTGTATTTCAGAGCAAAAAAAAAAACGTGAAAAATGTAGCCTAATTAACTATGCCTGCGTAAATAAATCACAGTGATGATAATTCAATGAGTAAACGAACAAAAAGTAACGATTTTCCATTGTGTTGCGAGATTTAACAAGTTCAATGAACTTGATAGAAATTCAAAATACATTAATTAATGGTAATTTTTACTGGACCAAGACTCAGTGACTCTTAATTGGAGTAGAAGACACAGAACAAAAAAAGACAATGAAAACAATAAGGGTTATTTTGTGGCGCGTACTGTGTCTTATGCATCAAGGACGAGCCAACCCACTTTGCTTTTAAGCAATGGGACACGTATTTATTCGCCATCCCGGTATTGGTCTAGTAATCCCACAAAAGCAACTTCAAATATTCCATACATTTGAGATGTCGGAGCTTCCTGGTTAGAAATACAATAGAAAGAAACATTTTCGGCCAAAAAAATCCTTTAAGGAGTATGATTTGAGTTTATTTCCACCATTATTGATATTATCATGTCCCATTCATTTCGAGTCTGGTCCCTCAGGCGGCTCACAAGCTTCACGTGAATGGCGGAGGTGAAAGCTCTTCACTGAATCATTCGAATTCGATGGATCAAAACCATCTTATGCTCGATAGACGCTGAAAATAGCAAACAGGGCCAACAAGACAACCTTCCAAGAATTGCCTCAGATCACTATCGATAAGCTAGCCGAACCCTCCTAAGGTAAAAGTGCAAACAAAAAAAGGGCTACGCCCAAGTGGTTAGTGATTAATAGAATTGCCGATCTCGTGTAGTACCAGTCTGGACCAAAAGAGAAAACAATGAAAAGCAAGAATTTACAGAGACCCACTGACTCCGATCTTCAACAGACGACCGAAGGTTATACTAGGCACACTCTTAACACAAACAATGCAAATGTACCACATTGTTCTAAACTAGGAAGCAATAGAGAAGAGTTTATCGAGGTTGGGCGCTTAAAAAGTACTTTTTGGGGGTAGGGGTGGTGGGTGTGGGCGCTTATTCGAGGCTGGGCGCTTATTAACTTTATTCGAGGTGGCCGCTTATTCGAGGTTGGGCGCTTAATCGAATAAATACGGCATTAACTGAAACTTTTTACAAGTTATTCATATTTCCAAAAATACTGACAACTACAAGAACTTTAGATTATATTCTCTTGCACGTGGAATGCAACTAAGCTAAGCTTCAGAACGTTACTTACCAACTTAAAGGTCTTAAAAGTCATTTTCCATACTCCCAAAAATACTGATAACTAGGAGAGCTTTAGATTATATTCCCTTGCATGTGGAATGCAACTAAGCTAAGCTTCAGAACGTTACTTATCAACTGAAAAGTCTTAAAAGTTATTTATACTCCCAAAAATACTGACAACTAGAAGAACTTTAGATTACATTCCCTTGCACGTGAAATGCAACTAACCTAGCTTTGGAACGTTGCTTATCAATTGAAAAGTCTTAAAAGTTGTTTATACTCCCCAAAATACTGACAACTAGAAGAACTTTAGATTATATTCCCTTGCATGTGGAATGCAACCAAACTAACCTTCAGAACGTTACTTATCAACTGGTAAGTGTTAACAGTTATTTATACTCCCCAAAATACTGACAACTAGAAGAACTTTAGATTATATTCCCTTGCACGTGGAATGCAACTAACCTAGCTTCAGAACGTTGCTTATCAATTGAAAAGTCTTAAAAGTTGTTTATACTCCCCAAAATACTGACAACTAGAAGAACTTTAGATTATATTCCCTTGCATGAGGAATGCAACCAAGCTAACCTTCAGAACGTTAGTTATCAACTGGTAAGTGTTAACAGTTATTTATACTCCCAAAAATACTGACAACTAGAAGAACTTTAGATTATATTCCCTTGCATGAGGAATGCAACCAAGCTAACCTTCAGAACGTTACTTATCAACTGCTAAGTGTTAACAGTTATTTATACTCCCCAAAATACTGACAACTAGAAGAACTTTAGATTATATTCCCTTGCACGTGGAATGCAACTAACCTAGCTTCAGAACGTTGCTTATCAATTGAAAAGTCTTAAAAGTTGTTTACACTCCCCAAAATACTGACAACTAGAAGAACTTTAGATTATTTTCCCTTGCATGTGGAATGCAACTAAGCTAACCTTCAGAACGTTACTTATCAACTGGAAAGTGTTAAAAGTTGTTTATACTCCCAAAAACACTGACAACTACAGGAACTTTAGATTATATCTCCTTGCACATGGCATGCAACTAAGCTACGCTAAGCCTCTGTCTGTTGCCTGTTCTATTTCTCTTTTTACTTTGTTTTTGGTTGGGGCGTTGGGAGTAGAGATTTTTAAAATACCTTGTGGAAGTTGATTTGACAACAAAAATCGAAAACTTTACAAGTGCTTCAACGAAGATCTGCCAAAAACGGCAATACTTCTCCCGTCAGTGGAAATATCATTGTTGAAACTTTTCTCATTGTATCAACGCCCTCTAGTTACTTTTGGTACTTAATACGAGGTAGCTAGCTCGCCCGTCTTTCCTATCGCTGTTTTACATGAAACGATGCGAGGTATAACTGAAGAATATGGCTGCCTCAGTTCTAACAACAGATCTTGATCACGCAATCTTAAAGTTCTATCAAGCTCATTGAAATAATATTCTCTTGTTAATTCTATTATTTCACAGGATGTAGTTAACACTGAAAACGGCTCCTCGACTAGCTCATGCGTCTTTCCTATCATCATTTTACATAGCTGAAAACGATGCGAGGCTTAACTAGTTGAAGAATATCGCTGCCACCAAAATCGGATCTCGAGGGCGCAGTCTGAAAAGAACCTACTCTTCAAGTTCCATCGATGACTATCCGTCTTGTTTATGATATTTGTCAGTGTTTCTCCGTCTAACCAAACTCAGAACTAATTTTTAGGTGTACTTCACGAAAATGGTTATTACGGTATAGTGACAACGATATTCTGGTGTAAACAATTGACACTGTTTTGTCCATTCATCAAATTAAACTGGATGCTGAAATCGTAACCGGAATCAGAGGTCTTCTTTTGCCAGTTGACGACGGTCAATATACGACAGACAACTGACGACCGACGACAATAATACTAATAACAAATTAACGGTATTACTTTATCATGTAGGTCAGGATTTTTATGATCATTCTGTGGCCTACAAACCGGTCGTAAAACTTAGTTTAGATCAACCTGTATGCCAACGTGATCAGTAACATTTGAAATCATCTCTATTTACAAGTTTCTAACACGTATTTAAGGCCTCAGTTATTCACATTTGGTAATAAAAAAAAATACGACCTGTCCCTTTAGTTACGCTAAACACTTCCAACAATGAAACGCATGGTCGCCACAGACATCAAACATTTGTCTTCTACAACAAACGTTACAGTGCAAGACACACTGCAAGATTTCAAATATGAAGGCGTTAACCCTGGATCGTGCGAATTTACTTTAGAGAAAAGCTTTGCAAAGCATGACAAATTTGGTGGTAGTTCCATCGTTTTCTTTTAGAGATAAATCTAACAATCGACTAAAACAATCGAGTTCGCTTTCACAAACTTGTTTTTCTTTTACAGACTTGTATCTTTATAAAATTCATAAGAAGATAGCACCTCAGCGACTTGTAATTTGAAGTTATCCATCAGTGACATCAAAACGCCTTCTTGTCGCTGAGCATTAAACATGGTCTGGACAATTTTTAGCGCTTCCACCTTTCCGCCCGAATGCCGACCCCCCGGGTCCTTCCACCCAGAGACGTGATCAGAATCTTTCTCCTGGGTGATGGCAGCATACACCTCGTTTACGTTGCTTGTCTGAGCGTAGGCTGGCCTGTCGTACTTTTCTCCCAACAGAATCAAGAGTAGAACAGCAAGGCTGTACGCACAGTGGGTTTGAAGAGTGCTCACCGTGTCAGGGTCAACCTTGCAGGCACCAGGATTCTTACGTGGTACGTGGAAAGGCGCTAAATTGTCGGGATAAGGGATTGAATCATCTCTTGGCTTGGAGACGTTTAGTTTTGCGTTCAGTTTAACATCAAGCTGTTAAGGGACAGACACTATAAATAAATGTGATTTAGACAATCTAGACAATAAATAATTTGTTCTTAAAATGATGTGTAGTTTTCGTGCAAATTCACTATTACAAAGTGCTACGTTTTAACGTATTTTGAGCTTTTTCCGCCCGCTTCCTGATTTTGTCTTTCGACATATAGCTGTTTCGACAAAGGTTGTCCCACACAAGCGTAAAAATGCCGATTGGTATCATGGCTAGTAATAGTCTGGCGTTGCTTGATTGAGGTTAACAGTGTTTCAGGAAGGAGAAGCATTAATACACGTGTTTGTGCTGTTTCCTTCTGTTATGAAATGCCTTCAGCTTCAAGTAACCGTTGGCCACCATTACTCATAATACCTTTTGTTACACCGCTTTTGTTGAGAAGTACGTGGTTTAATACTTGCTTTATTTCCTCCTCAGCTGATGTTTGATGGAACAGCCAAGATCAACCTTGCCAAACCAGAGAGTCCTTATGACATGACACCTCTGGGTGCACCATTCCACATTTCACCTGAAATGTACCAGTATCATGATAGAGGCCACCTCAGTTACAGTTCGTACGACATCTATGCATTTGGAATGCTTCTATGGGTACTCTGTGAAGGAACTGGAACAGCACGGCCGGAAGTGTACAAAGACCTGGAAACCATTGAAGCCATGCAGAAAGTGGTGGTAGAAGGTGTTGTACCAAAGAGGCTTCCTGTGGTGAGCGATGCCTGCTGGGAATTGATGAGGAGGTGCTGGGATGAAAGAGAATCCTTGCAAATGATACACCTCGTGCCAAGATTGCAACTGATATTGGAAGCATGCATGTCAGAAATCAATGAAAAGTGAAATTTATACTCATATAAATCAACAACTCTATACCCCATACAAATGGAATGTAATTGCATGTCCATAATGTTAAGGGACCACGCTAGGCAGGTGAACTGATTGTGAAAAATCAAAAGTATGTAGGAAGTAGCTTCAGGAATGAACATAAGATGGCTCCGTTCAGTGCAGATAAAAAATGCCTGATTCCACAAGCGATTAAGAAGTTGCTCTCTAAGTAATGGAAGTTGGATTACACAGTAGTAATAAGACGGCAAAACAAATGAGTGAATGAATGAATCAGTGCATGCTTGCGGTAATTAACGCATTCAGCAACATATATCCATGTTTTAAGTCATTAATATCAAATTTATCTTACCTAGTATTTAATTACGTTCAGTAAGTTCGATTTTATATCGCACAGTTTTATGAGCTTTTAATTCCAAGAAGGTCACTTTAAGTACACGTGTATTTCAGAGCAAAAAAAACGTGAAAAATGTAGCCTAATTAACTATGCCTGCGTAAATAAATCACAGTGACGATAATAATTCAATGAGTAAACGAACAAAAAGTAACGATTTTCCATTGTGTTGCGAGATTTAACAAGTTCAATGAACTTGATAGAAATTCAAAATACATTAATTAATGGTAATTTTTACTGGACCAAGACTCAGTGACTCTTAATTGGTGTAGAAGACACAGAACAAAAAAAGACAATGAAAACAATAAGGGTTATTTTGTGGCGCGTACTGTGTCTTATGCATCAAGGACGAGCCAACCCACTTTGCTTTTAAGCAATGGGACACGTATTTATTCGCCATTCCGGTATTGGTCCAGTAATCCCACAAAAGCAACTTCAAATATTCCATACATTTGAGATGTCGGAGCTTCCTGGTTAGAAATACAATAGAAAGAAACATTTTCGGCCAAAAAAATCCTTTAAGGAGTATGATTTGAGTTTATTTCCACCATTATTGATATTATCATGTCCCATTCATTTCGAGTCTGGTCCCTCAGGCGGCTCACAAGCTTCACGTGAATGGCGGAGGTGAAAGCTCTTCACTGAATCATTCGAATTCGATGGATCAAAACCATCTTATGCTCGATAGACGCTGAAAATAGCAAACAGGGCCAACAAGACAACCTTCCAAGAATTGCCTCAGATCACTATCGATAAGCTAGCCGAACCCTCCTAAGGTAAAAGTGCAAACAAAAAAAGGGCTACGCCCAAGTGGTTAGTGATTAATAGAATTGCCGATCTCGTATAGTACCAGTCTGGACCAAAAGAGAAAACAATGAAAAACAATAATTTACAGAGGCCCACTGACTCCGATCTTCAACAGACGACCGAAGGTTATACTAGGCACACTCTTAACACAAACAATGCAAATGTACCACATTGTTCTAAACAAGGAAGCAATAGAGAAGAGTTTATCGAGGTTGGGCGGTTAAAAAGTATTTTTTGGGGGTAGGGGTGGTGAGTGTGGGCGCTTATTCGAGGGTGGGCGCTTATTAACTTTATTCGAGGTGGCCGCTTATTCGAGGTTGGGCGCTTAATCGAATAAATACGGCATTAACTGAAACTTTTTACAAGTTATTCATATTTCCAAACATACTGACAACTAGAAGAACTTTAGATTATATTCTCTTGCATGTGGAATGCAACTAAGCTAAGCTTCAGAACGTTACTTACCAACTTAAAGGTCTTAAAAGTCATTTTCCATACTCCCAAAAATACCGATAACTAGGAGAGCTTTAGATTATATTCCCTCGCATGTGGAATGCAACTAAGCTAAGCTTCAGAACGTTACTTATTAACTGAAAAGTCTTAAAAGTTATTTATACTCCCAAAAATACTGAGAACTAGAAGAACTTTAGATTACATTCCCTTGCACGTGAAATGCAACTAACCTAGCTTCGGAACGTTGCTTATCAATTGAAAAGTCTTAAAAGTTGTTTATACTCCCCAAAATACTGACAACTAGAAGAACTTTAGATTATATTCCCTTGCATGTGGAATGCAACCAAACTAACCTTCAGAACGTTACTTATCAACTGCTAAGTGTTAACAGTTATTTATACTCCCCAAAATACTGACAACTAGAAGAACTTTAGATTATATTCCCTTGCACGTGGAATGCAACTAACCTAGCTGCAGAACGTTGCTTATCAATTGAAAAGTCTTAAAAGTTGTTTATACTCCCCAAAATACTGACAACTAGAAGAACTTTAGATTATTTTCCCTTGCATGTGGAATGCAACTAAGCTAACCTTCAGAACGTTACCTATCAACTGGAAAGTCTTAAAAGTTGTTTATACTCCCAAAAATACTGACAACTACATGAACTTTAGATTATATCTCCTTGCACATGGCATGCAACTAAGCTACGCTAAGCCTCTGTCTGTTGCTTGTTCTATTTCTCTTTTTACTTTGTTTTTGGTTGGGGCGTTGGGAGTAGAGATATTTAAAATACCTTGTGGAAGTTGACTTGACAACAAAAATCGAAAACTTTACAAGTGCTTCAACGAAGATCTGCCAAAAACGGCGATACTTCTCCCGTCAGTGGAAATATCATTGTTGAAACTTTTCTCATTGTATCAACGCCCTCTAGTTACTTTTGGTACTTAATACGAGGTAGCTAGCTCGCCAGTCTTTCCTATCGCTGTTTTACATGAAACGATGCGAGGTATAACTGAAGAATATGGCTGCCTCAGCTCTAACAACAGATCTTGATCACGCAATCTTAAAGTTCTATCAAGCTCATTGAAATAATATTCTCTTGTTAATTCTATTATTTCACAGGATGTAGTTAACACTGAAAACGGCTCCTCGACTAGCTCATCCGTCTTTCCTATCATCATTTTACATAGCTGAAAACGATGCGAGGCTTAACTAGTTGAAGAATATCGCTGCCACCAAAATCGGATCTCGAGGGCGCAGTCTGAAAAGAACCTACTCTTCAAGTTCCATCGATAACTATCCGTCTTGTTTATGATATTTGTGAGCGTTTCTCCGTCTAACCAAACTCAGAACTAATTTTTAGGTGTACTTCACGAAAATGGTTATTACGGTATAGTGACAACGATATTCTGGTGTAAACAATTGACACTGCTTTGTCCATTCATCAAATTAAACTGGATGCTGAAATCGTAACCGGAATCAGAGGTCTTCTTTTGCCAGTTGACGACGGTCAATATACGACAGACAACTGACGACCGACGACAATAATACTAATAACAAATTAACGGTATTACTTTATCATGTAGGTCAGGATTTTTATGATCATTCTGTGGCCTACAAACCGGTCGTAAAACTTAGTTTAGATCAACCTGTATGCCAACGTGATCAGTAACATTTGAAATCATCTCTATTTACAAGTTTCTAACACGTATTTAAGGCCTCAGTTATTCACATTTGGTAATAAAAAAAAATACGACCTGTCCCTTTAGTTACGCTAAACACTTCCAACAATGAAACGCATGGTCGCCACAGACATCAAACATTTGTCTTCTACAACAAACGTTACAGTGCAAGACACACTGCAAGATTTCAAATATGAAGGCGTTAACCCTGGATCGTGCGAATTTACTTTAGAGAAAAGCTTTGCAAAGCGTGACAAATTTGGTGGTAGTTCCATCGTTTTCTTTTAGAGATAAATCTAACAATCGACTAAAACAATCGAGTTCGCTTTCACAAACTTGTTTTTCTTTTACAGACTTGTATCTTTATAAAATTCATAAGAAGATAGCACCTCAGCGACTTGTAATTTGAAGTTATCCATCAGTGACATCAAAACGCCTTCTTGTCGCTGAGCATTAAACATGGTCTGGACAATTTTTAGCGCTTCCACCTTTCCGCCCGAATGCCGACCCCCCGGGTCCTTCCACCCAGAGACGTGATCAGAATCTTTCTCCTGGGTGATGGCAGCATACACCTCGTTTACGTTGCTTGTCTGAGCGTAGGCTGGCCTGTCGTACTTTTCTCCCAACAGAATCAAGAGTAGAACAGCAAGGCTGTACGCACAGTGGGTTTGAAGAGTGCTCACCGTGTCAGGGTCAACCTTGCAGGCACCAGGATTCTTACGTGGTACGTGGAAAGGCGCTAAATTGTCGGGATAAGGGATTGAATCATCTCTTGGCTTGGAGACGTTTAGTTTTGCGTTCAGTTTAACATCAAGCTGTTAAGGGACAGACACTATAAATAAATGTGATTTAGACAATCTAGACAATAAATAATTTGTTCTTAAAATGATGTGTAGTTTTCGTGCAAATTCACTATTACAAAGTGCTACGTTTTAACGTATTTTGAGTTTTTTCCGCCCGCTTCCTGATTTTGTCTTTCGACATATAGCTGTTTCGACAAAGGTTGTCCCACACAAGCGTAAAAATGCCGATTGGTATCATGGCTAGTAATAGTCTGGCGTTGCTTGATTGAGGTTAACAGTGTTTCAGGAAGGAGAAGCATTAATACACGTGTTTGTGCTGTTTCCTTCTGTTATGAAATGCCTTCAGCTTCAAGTAACCGTTGGCCACCATTACTCATAATACCTTTCGACATTGTCGCGTACGCTTTTACACTTTTGTAGGACAACCTTTCTTTAAACAGCTGTATTTTACTTCGTCTACAGCTTGTCAGTGTGCAAAAAATTAAACATATATAAGCAAATCTCTCAAGAAGGAATGTTCACGGCTGACATCGAGCCATTGGTGGCACAAAATGTTTACGGTAGTGCTAGAAACGTGGTGCGGGTTTCTTTCTTTTGAAGTATTTTTAAACCCTTGAAACGTGAAGTGAATCAAGTGGATCAGTTTTATATTAGTAAATTTAACTTAAATACGGAGAAATGTTTATAGTTTTCTGATCACTTATTGTTGTTGCGATTTTGTCTACATTAGTATTCTGTGTACTTCATATCTTATCTCAGGCAGTTCTTTTAAAATAAGGAATCTAGAATGCTATATAAACTGGCCTAATTACTCAGATATCTCCTTTTTATACTTGTAGATATATTTAATTCTTTATTTTATTTTATTTTGATCATCTGTGTAATTGAATATGAGTAAATAAATAAATAAATAAATGAATAAATAAATAAATAATTAATTAATTAAGTCAATAACCCCGCCAAAATATCAGAAATTCGTCCCACGGTCCCCACGAAGATTGCCAAGGGAAAACCTGAAACTTGAAACAATCGAGGAAATGGGTAAAAAATTATAAATACCAGAACATTTGTAATCCTCAGGTCCACATGGTGAATGCCTCTGATCCAGCAGTTCTCGAGGGCGTCAGTCATTTGCTGTGCTATTCTTAATCCTCGGACCAGTTTGATGGGATTCTCCTGGCCACTCTGCAGACGGTCGAACAAGTCTGTGTTCATCCTTGGAAACAGGACAGTGACTTCATTGCTTCCATCCAGAATCAATGAAACAGGTTTTAAAATTGTGGAAATGTCTTCTTGAATCCTACAGGTATTAAAGGAAAAGTTTGACTTTTACCTCGACGTCCTAAAGAGCACATTTCTGTACGGACGCAATCGTCAGGCTAAAAAAATTAATTTTGGTCTCTCCAGAACAAAAAAATTTACACCGTAGAAATTTGTAAACAGAACAATGCACTGCCAGTCTGTACGCACATGGGGGTTTGGGATCAACGCAGACTTTGTGCTCCCCCACCCCCCCCCCCCCCGAATCCTGCCCTTTTTCCTAAACTGACGCTTTTTTGTGAGGCTTAATTAAGGCCTATCTGATTTTCATTTTTCATCATACTTATCAAAGACAAAGAAAACAGTACCCTGGGTGCCAGAGGGGTTTTTGTTTCGTAGCGAAAACGCTGTCAGTGAACGGCGAAGTGAGCCCTATGAGTAATCTGCAATAATATCTCCTAAGAACCGGTTTCGAGAATGACAGAAGTCATCACCAAAACATAACATTTTTTTCGATAATAACATATATTCTCTCAGCTAGAACCATACAAAATGTAGAAGACCATTTAGGAGAACTTGCATTTAGACTCTGGGGCTAATTGTGTTTTTATGTCCTAAAATGCTATATCTGACCTTCTTGAGGTTTTTGTGATGCCTAACAGGTGTTCATCTTGCTTTGCCTCGTTGCAGGTCAGTTGTTTTATTACTCGAAGCTTGTTAGACTTGTCTTCAAACACTTGGCCCCTGTGACCCTTCCTTCCCACTCGAGCCCCAAACGCTGCTTTCCAGGGAACTTCACACGCCAGCGACTGATACAGAGCTTTAGCTTTGCACATCAGTCTCGCAAAGAATGGGGAGCAGGCGGAGGCAAATTTTCGCTGGACATCTGTCTGCGCCGCGGCGTCTTGGCAAAATAGTCTCATGTAGGCCAGGTTAGCTTGGAACAACTTATGACCACTCTCGACATCTGATAGTATGTTAAAACATATTCTGACAGCGATGGCATCACAGTCAACGTTTTCTAACACACTTTTAGCAATATTCCTCTTCCATTGTTCATTGAGCGTGGTTCCTTTTCCCGTTATGGCGGACCACACGTCGCCAACGACTTTCTTGGCGTCATCAATAAGTTTCACGCCAAATTTCATCAAGGCATAATCGAAATGAACGCATGCGTTCCCATCTTGGAAATGCTGGAGAAAGCTGTACTCTAGTTGCTGCTTGACGAGGTTGAATAGACGATCCTCATCTCTCGTGACCTCGTTGAACTCGCTCTCCAGGGATTCACGCAGCATCTTTGTGATTGAAGAGACCGCCTTTCGTACTCCGTCCATTGCAATGTTCATAATCTTGAACAATACCATGTCTTTGATTTGTCTTCGACACTGTTCCACGACTTCGTTTCGCCCAACAACGTCTCCTATTTTAATTGCATCAAACTGCATTTGGCCTGCCTCAATTACGATTATTTCCCCATAGCTGCGGATGGCGTTTGCAACGATTGTGGCAAATTTAGACTGGTTTTTGCTAACATAATTTCTCATCTTGTTGACATACTGCAGTTCTTTCACTTCTAGCTTATCAAATAACTCATTCTGGGCAGGTATTCTATCTTCCTTGAAATCATAACTCAAGAAAAAATCGAAGACTCTCTCTTGGATCTGACAGAGAAGTTCAGTGGCCGACTTCAAGTGTGCATTTACTCCAAAGGCGGCGAACGGTAGAAGCTTGGACTTCAGCACATCAAACTGCTCTGTATATCGATTGGTCTTTTTCTCCAGTCGAGCAAGTCTCACTTCTTTAGATGACAAACCGTGAAAGAATGGACATTCTGTCCACGGAATGTCTTTAGGCACCATTTGACATTCTGCAAGAGCTTGATAGACCAGTTGCTCTTTTTCCTCACCGCTGCTCGGGCTAGGCTCTTCATCGTCTTCCGAGTCAGAGTCTCTGTCGAATTCTTGAGCTGTTTTGTCTTTGTCCACCTTGTTGCACAAGTAAAAAATGGGCAGATTTCCAACTTTTTCCTTCAGCTTTAGAAGAAATCCTCTTTCCTTGAAAACGAGGAAGATAAATGACAAAACCGATTTAAACCAAATGGCCACACTTGGTACACAACTTCTGAAATAATTGGGACAATGTTAACTGCGATTAATCCACGTTGTAACGATAACACACAACTCTCAAAAACTTGTTATCAAGAAAGCGTGCGTCAAGTTCGAGGGAGAAACCCGGAGCAGTTTTCAATTGACACTCGTAACCGCCAAAGTAATCACTCTGGTCAATCACAAAGGAAACTGATAATCCAGCCAACCAGTCGAGCCCAAAAGCAAATACGTATCGTTATGGCGAAGCACGCGAAAACTTCTGCGAGCGAGTTACGTTTGTTTTTGGCTTTCCTTCTAATTGGATGGCAAAGTGGTCCGAGTCGTTAGAGCTAATTCGCTTAGGATAGCAAGGCAAGACCAAACCAAATGCGAATTATTGTTGACACTCAAGTAAAAACTGCCCTAAGATGACAATCTGTTAGCTCTGAATGGGCATGTTGGACGAGGGTTTTTTTCCTGCAAATCGTAGAGTTTAGTAGAACCAAAACGGAGGAAAACATATAACATAATATATAGATTTAGTCAAGCCTAATAGCGGAGCTCCTAGGCTGGGTTGTTCAAAGCCAAGATAAGCGAGAATTTTGATTTGAGTTTTGTAACTTTACGGTGAGGATTTCCGTTTTTGTTGTTTTGGCCTTCTGTTTTGAGTTTGAATAATCTCAAGGTCCTCAAAATACACAAAACAAAAGCAATGAAAAACATTTGTATACAAGAAAAATTATACTTCGGTTAACTTTTATAATTCTGGGTTAGCGTTAAACGGCTTCCGAACCCGACATGAGCCCGCGATTCAATCGAAAACCAGCACTTGGTCACAGTCGGCGGTCAACTTCAAAACACGTGACCTCGATGAGCTCTAAACTTGAGCCCGCGATGTGGTTACGTGATACTGGTCAGCGGATACCATGTTTCTATAAGTGTCAATTGACGATAACATGGATACCCAAGATTAAAGAGGGACGCTACAAACCGAGAGTGCATGTCTCTGTCAACCTGTTAGCTGGAGTATGGCCGCCATCTTACGCGACTTCGTCGCCGTCGCCGTCGTCGTGCGTTTGCGCCCACGAGCAACACCGCTAGCCATGGTAAGCATGAGAAAATCAATTCATGGGTTTCCTTTTCTTTCCTATATGGGTATGGGGCTCCGCTTGGAGCTCCGCTATAATCCCCTCTACAGGATAAAAAGATTTTTTGGACATCAATAACCGTTTTAAGCAACACATGCAGCATTACTGACCTGTAATCTCAGAGAGGAATTCCCATCTACGACGTAAATGATAACTTGAAGAGCACCGTGAATGCACTCGTCGACAACCTTATCGAGGGCTTCGTTCTCGCTCATCCCAGGTGCATCGATAACTTCCAGATGGCCATTTTGGAGAAGCGAGTTGTTCAGACCCACCTCGACCACGGCGTTTATCCAGGACGGATCACCTCTCCTACTTTCATCCAGCTCTATTGCCTCTTTCGGTAGTTTCTTCTTACTGAAGAAATGCTTGTCCTCAGAAGGCCTAGACTCATCCAAAACCTTGCAATGTAAAAGCAATGTTTTGCTCAATTCTGTATGATTGACAGGTAATTGAGTCAGGTATATTAATCTTTTTTGCAAATGAGACGATTAAAACTTACAAAAAACAAACCAGGGTACGACAAAGTGGAATAATATAATACTGGTGGTGCTGAGTATGAGCATGTCATTCAAAATGTTAGAGTCCTAGTGTTGTGTTTATAGACAAAGCCCCTCTTTCCCTCACGTTGCCTCTCTCCATCCAGGTGTGTAAAAGGGTACCACTGAATTCTTGGAGGCACCTAACACGGGAAACGGATTAGCAGATGCGCTGTAAACGATTCATTAGTTTTTTACGTTTCTTTTTCTTTTCTTTTCTCACCTACATTTTGTAGTTATACTTAAGTTTGTAGGTCCACATCAGCTTTTTAGCTGCCTTTTAATGATCTACATGACAAATAAAAGTATGTATGTATCGAACGGAAGAGATACCATAATCCAGTCGTGCAAAAGGGCGTGCAAAAGGGTGCTACCGAATTGTTGGAGGCACCTGACATTGGAAACGGATAAGCAAATGCTGTATGGAGCGGAAGAGGTACCATCATCCAGGTGTGCAAATGGGTGCCTCTGAATTCTTGGAGCTACCTTGCAATGGATTATCAGATTCTGTATCGGGCGAGCGAGGTAACAACATTGGTAGTCGCTTCAGACTCAGAAGCGCATTGTTAGGCCTCTAGCAGTATGATTTCCAAGACTGCAAAACACTTAGTAGTTGTTTAACTAAACAACTACTATACAATCATAAAAGACACGAGATACTGAAGCACAGTCAATGTTTTAGCGATCAAAAGCTTTCGACGCTGTCACAGCGTCTTTCTCAAGTGAAAACTGACTTCAAACAGCAACATAACCCATTACCTGGACATAATTCTCTTGACTGTATTTCAGACGAACTATGCGGGATGTACATGGCACTTCAGACGTCGGCATAAATGACCCACCGAGGAGTTCGTTAACAAATGAACTCTTTCCACTGTTCGTTTGACCAACAACTAATAAGGTAGATTTCTTGGCAGAATACGACTGCAGACGTTGTCTTTCCGTGTCCGTCATTAAATCGGTTTTCAAGTTCTCCTGCAGCGCTGCCTTCATGTGGTCAATGAACTGTTGTGTTTCCAATGAGCACTGTTCAAAGTAGGTGATGAGGGAGGTCAATTCTTTGAACTGATCCTCAAATGAAGAAGCGGCCACTTCTTCCAACACTGCATAGGCACCTTCACTAGGAGCTGCAATGAAGTAGTAATTTGTAACTGAGTCACTTCAGCGCAAACGCATGACAAGAAGAAGATGACAACTGGTTATGCCGTAGTTCTCTGCATGGTAATTAATTTGCTGGAATCAGGAAACATAAAAGGCTCTTTAAGCCAAATTTAATAACTTTTAGTGTAACATTCTGTTTCGTTAGATGATTTTTTTGGTTAATTTTCGTTCTTTGGGGGCCAACAATTGCGATCCTAACACTGCTAACAATAAGTAAACTGAATCGAAGACCCCTTAAGGTTTTTGAACATTATTGAGAGCCCGGCGAGTAATAGTCTTCCCGATATCTTCTCGTTCTCAAAAGATAAAGCATTTGCGATTTTATTCCAAATAACAGATAATCATACATCAAAGTTAAGATTATTGGTGAATTGGTAGAACCTGGTACGGGTAAGATTACTACTGCGCATGTACCAAGCGCTCTTAGGAAAGGATGAGTGGATGTAGGTCTAAAGAAATGATATATAAGATTGAAAATAATATATAGATTTAGCCAGGCCTAAAAGCGGAGCTCCTAGGTCGGGTTGTTCAAAGCCCGTTAAGCTAACCCAGGATAAGCAAGAATTTTGATTTAAGGTGGCTCCCTATAATTTTACAATCGCACGCGCGCTGAGGACGTAACCTCAGGTAATCTGCGCGCGCTCAAAGGAAAACGTCTGTGTTTTTCGATATTTATGACGTCAACATGAGCACAAAAAGCAAAACTGACGGTAAATTTTCTCGCCTTTCCTTCGGTGAAATTCCGTAGAATTTGGCAGACTGGCAGTAAACAGTGCACTTTAGTCGGAGCTTGTCTTTCAGGGAAATCTATGAGACCAGTTTTTTCACAGCGGTAAAAGACATAAATTTGCAAGAATCGAAAAAACTATCTGTACAAACCCTACTTTTTTCGTGTTTAAAATTCATATCCTGTAGGATGCCAAGTGCTGTGAAAATTTTGGAAGATTTCACCGAAGTAATTTCAAGAAAATCAAAACTAAACCCAAAATTTTAACAGAGATGATAGTAAAACACTATTTTGAGGACTGGGTGTGAAAACGAATGCAAAAACGGCATTCAAAACATAACACTTGCGCGCGAAACGCCAAAGAGGATTACCCTATGGAGCCACCTTAGGTTTTGTAACTTTGCAGTGAGGTTTTCCGTACATTGTTTGGCCATCTGTTTTAAGTAGCACACAAAACAAAAGCAGTGAAAAACATTTGTATAAAGATATATTTATACTTCAGTCAACTTTTAATCCTGGGTTACAGTTAACTGGCTTCTGAACAACCCAACCCTGATTACAACAGGTTAACCTGACATGAGCCTGCAATCCGATCAAAGGCCAGCACTTAGTCAGTGGTCAACTTAGAAAAGAACATGTGACCTCAGTGAGCTTTAAACTTGAGCCCACGATATGGTCACATGATACTGATCAGCAGATACCTTGTTTTGACAGGTGTCAATTGACCATGACATGGACATCCAATATCAAAGAACACTATAAACCAAGGGTGCACATCTCTATCAGCCTATTAGCTGGAGTTTGGCCACCATCTTGGGTGACTGTGTCGTCACTGTCACTGTGCACAGACACCCATGAGCAATACTGCTGGCCATGATAACCATGAGAAAATCAATTCATGGGTTTTGTTTTCTTTCCTATGAATGTGGTGCTCCACTTGGCAGCCCATCGGGCCACCGGAGCCTGCTACAAATTCTGTAGTCACAAAATTGATGTATATACAGGTTTATACCGGAAAACAAAAAGAACAATGATTCAACTGGTCCAAATGAAGTAAAAATAACCATGTTCAGACACCAAACCCTGGCTAAGAATATTACTAGCTGAGCTTTCATCATTTGACATGACTGTAGCACAACACAATTATTTTTTTCTGTATTTGCTCTTGTATTTTCATCATGTACAGAAATAATGTTATACCATAAAACTTTGATTATTATACCCCAGGGGCTCAGGGGCTCATTTTCTTTTCAAAAGCTTTGTAAAGGGCTGGGACTTTTTAGGAAGGGTGAACCCTCTTTCAAATCACACAAAGGAGGGTTAAATGAGACTAGCTATTGTTTATTTATGATAAAAGAACAAAATGTAAGTGGTCAAGCTTCAAATTGAATTTACACTGTATTTCTGTCAATTTATTTTATTTTCTCAGCCTACAATATTGGGGAGAGACGGTGGGGGTGGGGAGGCAGAGGCCTTAGAGAAGGGAAGTGTGCAGAGAAAATGAAGTTCTAATCAGATCCTCTTAAATTAGGTGAGAGGAAATCCCAAGTGAAGCAAGGATGAGACCAGAAATAAGGTCAGATTTCATTTCAGAGAAGACACTAGTAGCTGGGATAACTATGGAAATAAATCTTTCCCATCAGACTGAAACCCAAACAGATTTCTAAGTGCCTTATTGGATACAACTAAGTTTAAGGCCCTATTAGGAATTTTCAGAATACAGGATATTGAGGCAATAAAATTAATGAGATGCAGGATATTTGGGGAAAAAGTTAATGGGATATGGCATATTTGCAACAGATATCCCAAGATATCAAGTGGGATAGTTGTTACCTTTTGCAGTTGGAATTAGCTGGATACAGAACATTTAGGCCAAAAATTAACAGGATTTGGGATACTCAGATTCTACCCCCCCCCCCCCCCCCCCCAACCCGGCCGATGCAGCCTAAAGTCCACCTAACTGAAGCTGAACATGTGGACCAGAATGGGCCAGAATAGGTTGAAATGAACTGAATTAGAAGATAATTTAAACATGACAGAAGGAGATAAAAAGTCTCCTATGCCAGTTATTAGTACACAAATTACATGTGTACATAGCATACATTGAGAAGCATTGCAAAGCTAATGTCCTTGGGTACAAATAATGTAACCTTTACATGCACATCATGCAAGTCAGTCAAGGGATAACTTTTCAAATAACACGTAATAGCTTCATTTGTAACAAATGATTTAGACTGACTCCGTTGAAATAATTTCCTTCTGGACATTCCATTCCTGTCCATTCTGTTGAAAAGTGTTAACTAAATTACCCACCTTAATCATAACATATCTGTTTAATTATGCAAAATACAGGAGAAAAAAATCCCGTAAAAGAGACACCTTTTAAAAAGCGGAAGCTAGAAGATTTTAACCTTAAAAGCACTGAAAGCAATATTTCGGTTATTCACATTTAGTCATTCACATAAATATTCTCAATATCCTCCAAACAAAACGGATGTAAATTGGATAATCATATTGTCTTTCGCAACACCAAATTCCCCGAAGTTGCATTCTAGAGAATATAAGGACAGTAAGCAAGGACAATCCTGGAATGAGTCTGTCACTGTCTTGATGATGCAGTATGACTGAGTGTGTTAATATATGCTGACACTGGACTGATCATAAAGTTCCGCATGTCTGATGGCGTTCGTCTTACGTTACAATGATTGATTTCGGTTTTAGTTGCTCAGTGTCGCTGAATGCCATCTAAACCACAATATGAAGCATTCTTTGTTATCAAAGAAACGATTTGTACCCTAGTAGTGTAATCATTTCGTCTCGTTCGACGTGCAAATGGACAAAGACCACAAATTGCACTTAGCTGATAGTCGACATACAAGTCGAACACACGAGCAACAACGCTTTACTTACCTTCAGAGGCAGCCATGTTCGTGAGCAAGCAATCAGTTCAGCTGTGATTCACAAAGAACATCTACAGCGTGAAATCATTTAGTACAGACGACCAGAACAGGCCACCTTCTCTAATTTCATTCCTGATTCAGTTTAGAGATTCTCGGAAAAACGAAATTGAAAACCAACGTCGCGTGACATACACTGAGTGACAAAAAGAAAATTTGTATTGGAATGGACTTCTCAATGGAATGGATGATGGACGTTAAATTTGGGTTTCGACAAAACACTGACCCCCGGTCAACTGACCCCCTACTGACCCCCTACTGACCCCCCTACTGACCGCCTATAAAATCAATGGGAAAATTAAAATTAAAAAAGCCAAGAACTATCAATGGGACCGATTCAAGTTCATCAATAAATTTAGCTAACCTGAAACTTCCAAGATGGCTGACGCGTTGCAGATTTCCGACTCTCCTGTTCTCCTTTGACTGTTTAGTGGAGGTTTTGTTGACGGAAAATCGAGCAGAGACTAAGCTTCAATATCATCAAATATTGTTTACGTACGCATTCGAAAATAAAGCAAAGAGAAACGCTGACAAATGAGCAGGCTCGCAAAAGGCTCGTGATCGTGAGAGCGACACGAACCCGCGCGTAAACCTCAACCGGAAGACGAATTTCATAAGGTAGTTCCAGGCCTCTCGCCTTGTTTTCGCATTTTAAGAACTGTAGTAACTGTAGTATAAACCATTTGGAAAAGCCCGGTGGATTACTTTCTCCTTGGTGCGTGAAGCGTAGTTTGTGCATGTGGAAGGCAAGGGACATGGGGCCACAAGGTTGCCAAAATAAACTTCCGATTGATGTAATCGTGTGCGTGTCGCTCGTGGTAAGTCGCGTGCGTGTTAATTTGTCAGAATTTCCTCTCTATTTTCATTGCTTAATTTTCTAATGGGTACAAATACCATACTTGATGATATTCCAACTTATTCTGCGCTCGATTTTCCGTGACAAATCCTCCAGTCGAATGAGAAGGGAGTCGGAAATCTACAGCGATGCGTTCGCCATCTTGAAGGTTTTAGGTAAGCTAAATTTATTGATGAACTAGAATCGGTCCCACTGATAGTTCTGGGCTTTTTCTTAATTTTCATTTTCCCGTTGATTTTATAGGGGGTCAGTAGGGGTCAGTTGACTGGAAGTCAGTGTTTTGTTGAAACCCGTTAAATTTTGTCCTAGTATTGAAATAATGATCACTTTCAAGTTCTAAAACTTTTCCGTTTAGACAGGAAGAATATCACTATTGACCGGCATTGATTCATTTATCGACAACTGATTGACTATATTGCCAACTATTCTGATTACACCATCTGATCTGAGAAGCGCGTTCGCACTTTTGTAGCGGCCTCCAAATTAAAATTATATATTTCCATAAACAAAAGAACAAACATAAAGGAAAGGCTCAGCTTCGCAAGTGCCTTTGCTCTCGTTTTCCAGCTGTTCAGCGTGAGCAAAAACCCCCCAAAAAAGGACCTTGGTCACGCAATCTTAAAGGTGTGAAAAGAAAAGAAATGGAAGGCATCTCTACTTGCTTGAGCTTCAACATAAACACATGTCTCTTACACGAAGGTATGTTATTAGAGGCCGCTACTAAATCTCAAGGGAAGCCATAGAATATAAAGCGTCAAATAATTCAATTGTGCGCTCCGCCTCTCTTTTCTTCAGTCCGGGCCATGTTCTATACTTTCATTTACAGACGACATTCGTTTCCTGTTTTCCGAGAAATCAAGAAACATTAGTCACTCCAATAATTCGCTTCATTGCTTTCTGATCTGATCGTCGCCATGCCTCTAAAAGATGTATTCGACGATTTTCGAAAAAGCAAGGCTACGCTAGAGAAAATTCACAGCGACACAGTTCAATACTTCACTGAAATCGCGCAAAAGCTTTCCAATCCGAAGGATGCAGCCATTGCTGCGGAGCTTAGCTACGTGGGTTCGCCGCCGACATCGCCTGATGAAGTGAAAGTCATGGCACAAACAGCCGCGATGGCTGACATTCACCTGGAGTTTGACACGAATCTAGGCGAATTACTTTACACCTCACAGGAGAAGAAGGAAGTCACCTCCCTGTTCTCACAGGAACCAGCGCTGATTTTTGTTGGGCAGACGAACTGCGGCAAAAGCTCCATCATAAACGAACTTTTAGGCTGCAAGGCACTTCCGACTTCTGATCAGCCCAGCACCGCGAGGATTGTTCGCGTCTCCTACGCCGAGGAACCGTTCTGTCGCCTGGTCAACAAAAACGGTAGAACCCTGCAGGAAATAGCCTTAAAGGGAAAGAACAAAATCCCTCGAAGGAAAATCGAGCTCAACCAGAAGGACCGCGGGGATGCTAGCAAGGTGGAAGCGACCGTGGAGACCGGGCTGAATATCGATTTCTTGAAGTCTGGTGTAACTATCATAGACTCGCCCGGAAGGAACGAGAATGAGGCACTGGACAACCTGGTGAAGGAGAAGCTGGAAAATCCACTGGCATTTGTGATCTACGTGGTCGACGGACATAACCTATTTACAAAGCAGGTAAGAATGTCTCTGAAATAAGTTAAATGATACCAGTTTCTTCACTCGATTTACTTCCGTGATGCGAAACGCATCTGCTTCGTTATTCGCTTTATTTTCCCCATGATCGGCATGAATCAGTATACACGTATAGTAGCCCGCTACGCAGAAGTCCTAAAGGCAGGTACACACCGGAGGGTAAAAGACCCCTCGACTAGTCTGTGCAACAAGTCGCAGGGACAAGTCCATTCGTGTGAACTAGTTGAATATTTATGTCTAAAAATAATGGTACGTGGAGACTGAATATTCAAACTAGTTTGAACTGAAGGGACAATTCCCTGTCACTGACTTGTCCCTCAAAACCCGTTATAGGCGTCTCCGTCATATGAACACTGTTCGTGGTTCAAAACCCGTCGTGTGAACTGTTGTGGAGCAAGTGCCTTCGACTAAATTAGAGTAAACAAATCACAGATCCGGATCATAGACTCCCATGACTCCCTACGAACTCTGCTCCGAGATGGCGGCCCACAGCTTGGCCATGTTACTACCACGGATAAATGTAAAAGCATTTTACCCCACCCCAACCCCCCCCCCCCCCAAAAAAAAATGAAAAAAATGAAAAAATGAAAACCGCCTTATCCGGAAATCGGAAAACGATGCACTGAATAATTTAGCTAGAAAATTTGCAGTTTTATTGGTTTGATTTATTTCAATTTAAAAGCCCACCTTCAACCGGTATGCTTTACGACCGTTTGTTTTTATTCTGAAAAGCTTTCATTGTTCAATGTTGAAATCTCATTGGCTGATTCTCCGTGCGGATTTCCTCTGCATTACGCGTGGTGAGCTTCGATGCGCTAGAATTCGCATCTACACGGCAGTTAAAACATTATAGAGTTCCCACGTTCTTTTGGTTTTAGAAGGTTTATTATCATGGATAAATTCAGAATACGAGTTTCTCGAGGACGGTGTAAATTTTTACGGTTCTGCGATCGCTGACGACTCGAATGATGAACAGGACGTAAAAGATACACGCGACATAAACTTTTCAATGACTGTAGCAGTGTGTATTGATATCGATTCTACGCATCTCTGGGTGATTTTATTTTAAAAGCGAGACAACAAGGAACATATCCCCGTTGCATTCTTGGCTGAAAGTCGAGTGACATGTTGTTGAAGTTAGTTTTTCTCATTTGCATTGCTATGTGATCCAACGTGGATGGGAGGCAATTTCGTACTAAAACTACAAAATAGACCGAAATTCCGTCACCTACATGGTAGAGTATATTGTGATAAAAAATGAGAAATGTTAGCCTTGAAAAGGACTATCACGCGACCATGCAAAGAAGGAAGGTGTGGGGCTTTCTTGATGGCCCCCTCCCTAGGTTTTGGTCATCATAAGACACTAAAAATTGTCCAGATAGGTAGTTATAGGTATGTCGTAGCCCCCATTCCCCCCTTCCCCCTTCCACCCGTCTCATTTTAATTTTTTTTATAAAAAATGTTCAACGATCCGTATACCGTAGGTTTCTTATGGCAGTGTTTCTTTTTTTAAGTATTTTGTTTTCGTTGTCAGGACAGAGAAGTTCTCAGCGAAATGACTTCCCGACGATCTGACTTGCCAATATTTTTCGTGGTAAGTAAACTCGAACCTGAAGATCGGGCAGAATCCTCAGACGAAGACGAAGAAGCAAGCGCCTCTGCAAGGAAGAAAATCCAAGAGTTGGAAGTACAGTCAAGAAAGAAACAGCGAGTCTACGAAAGACTTGTCAAGCACGGATATCTCTCCGCAGAACCTGGCGTGACCATGGATGAAAACGAACGATTCCACGGTCTCTCCGCTTGGCGCATCCAGAGGTACAATGCGATGAAGGAGAGGAACCCTAAGGCCTCCAGTGATGAATTTACCGAGTACATTGAATCCTTTAACAGATTTCAGGACAGCCTGAAAAAGTTCGCTGAGGAATCTTTACGCGCCAGGGTTGAGCGTGTTTGCCAAATTCTCATCCGGGTCTTGTCCAGATGCTTAGATTTCTTCATTCAGAAAGCCAATGTCTTGAAGAAGGGCAAGAAGCTGACGATGAAAACGCTTCAGACTCTGCTACAAGAGGAACGGGAGGTTCACGATAACATCAGTCGCAATCTGGACGCCAAATCCAAAGACGTTCAGGAGATACTGAGTGATGCGTTAAATAATGCTCAAAGTCAGAGTGGTATCCTCAAGGAAGCCGAAAACTTTGAGTACGTTCTGACAGAATTTAACATTCCCCAAGATGGCTTTGTCAAGGAGAAAGCGGCCGTGGCCCACTGCCAAGACCAGCTGCAGCGAATGGTGATCAATAAACTCCAAGGAGAAATCAAGGTAACTCTAAGCATGATGTTTCGATCAAGGGAGCTGTTTTTTACTCAACTGAAAGATCGCATCGAGCGAATTGAAGAGGAGATCGCGGCCGATGGGGAATTTCCTTCAGCGGCTCTTTCCCTCGGAAGAAGCCTTCTTTCATCTTACGAAGCCCAGATCACTTTAAGCAAACACGATGGAATTCAAAGCTTCATCAAAAAAGTGGCCATCCGGGTTTTCGAAATGATTTCTGACCCAGTCGATGTTATCATCAAGACCGTCACAGGGAAAGTCGAGGTCGGTTCAAAAGAATGGAAGAGGAAGGTTGCCTCAAAAGCTCTAGCGAGAGTAGATCCGTCTAAGATGGCCGAGGAAATCGCGAGCAATCTAAAGACACATTTTTCTGCCTGCCATGAAGAATTCATTGGAGAAATCAAGAAAGTCCAGGGCCTGTTCGACCGCGGAGAGACCATCAAAGACGAACAAAGGGAAAAGATTCTTGAGTTCGCTCCCAATCTTGCCCTCCTAGAAATGCTGGCATACGGTGTCATGGACAGATTCAGATTTGGCCTGCCACGTCAAGGAGAACTTATTGGTACTGGAGCACAGGGC
The DNA here is from genome assembly GCF_042242905.1 of Orbicella faveolata. Classification (NCBI taxonomy): domain Eukaryota; kingdom Metazoa; phylum Cnidaria; class Anthozoa; order Scleractinia; family Merulinidae; genus Orbicella; species Orbicella faveolata. The sequence goes on from NW_028301553.1 coordinate 30,788,431, forward strand.
AGTGTCTTTGCTTGTGACAACATTACGACTCCCAGGGGCAAGCCCTGCGTAGTGAAAGTAGTCAAAGTTGCTTCAGAAGAAGTGCTGAAAGATCTTACCCTGGAATTGCACAATACCAGGTATGAATATAAGCAAATCAACGATTGTAATATGACATGTAAGGTCTCGAGCTCTAATCGCTCGATTCGGAGTCCACCAGCACCCTTCCCTTTCCTTTGGTGTATAAGAAACTTTATATAGTAAGTCAAAATATTCTCACATTTTGATTACTTCTTACTTATGATCTACTGGAGGACAGACGCATAGATGACGTCATTAACATATTCTTTTGTGTCTTGTTTTATATAAAACAGATAGATTTTGACGTCTTCTGTGATCTATCACTGAACACACGCACGGCAACACTGAACCTATTTGTATACAAACATTAGAAGAAACCTCGATGCAAAAACCGTCAACTGGCTAGCAAGTAAATTGACTAAAATACATGCGAATGAGTGTTGCGAGTTGATAATGGTAAAAATATATACGTCACAATCAAGAGCCGTTAACGTAATCTTATTTCCAAAATGAGATATTATTCCTTCCTGGAGAAAAAAGATGATGGCTGTAAATTTTACCACAATACCATGCATAAGAACTTTACACAGCCAATAAAGTACAAGGAAATCCCTATTTTTGAACTATTTATCCTTGTATTGAGACGTTCTGTGTGCTAGATTTGAAGGTTTCAGAAATTTTCTGTAGGTTTGTATGAGCGTTGCTTTAAAAGTCTTCGCCCGCCAAGAGTTATGGGTAAATGTACCAGTCGCCACCTTTTTTCCTATGGGCGATTTTTTTTGCAATTGTAATATAACAATAATATAAAACTTTATTTGAAGGTCTCTTCAACATGACAACATTTTACCCGTACTGTGCACCATAGTGGAGACAAACCGAGAACGTGGCCTTTCTGTGGCACTTGTCTCGGAGCGAATGAGGTGCGATCTTCAAGAAGGTCTCCCAGCCATTTCGTCTATGAGGAAGAGGCTAGAGATAGCGCTTGACGTGGCCAGAGCCTTGCAGTATCTGCACGCGGAAGACTTGATTCATCGAGATGTTAAAGTGCAGAATGTTTTGGTGAGTGAGTTGATGTCTTCAGGGTCCTTTTTTATGGGAGAGGTACTCTTTAAGAATGGACAAATTGCTTTATCTTAAAGCACCTCCATGGAGATAGCCTTGCGTTTCGACATCTGAAACGTGAAAACATCCTCAGGATCAGGCGGGAATGGTCATACCCGTTCCCTTCTCCCGTTTCTCAAGAGCCGTCCACTTCCTCCTTTAGTGCTCCACTCCAATAGGTTTCCTCTATAGAACTTAAGAGTGGTTTCATCTTCAAAAAAGTGACAACTTTCTCATGGTGTGCTGTTTACTTCTGATATGTTCCCTGAGACCTCCCTTTTCCTTCTGCACTTAACACTGATCACGAAGATTTGGGCTTAGATACTGAGACACAACCTAGCGATGACTAAATAATAAAATACATTATTTTGTTCCCTTAGTTGGACGAGAACAACAGGGCTAAGCTGACTGACCTGGGTCTCTGCAAACCCGAAGGCCTTGCCAGCAACTCGCTGGTGGGAACGCCCATCAACATGGCACCTGAAATGATCAAACAACAGTATGACAAAACCATTGACGTGTACGCGTTTGGCATGCTCCTTTGGAGGGTGTGTGAAGGTAAGGGCAACCAACCTCAGAACATAAACCGCCATTTCCTTCCTCTGGTCATGCTCATGTTGAACGCGCTCGATAACAAGACGCCTGAGCGACTGGACGTGTTTCCACAAAGCTGCTGGGAACTTATGGAAAAGTGCTGGAATCTAGTTCCCGAAGCAAGGCCGTCTTTTGACAGTGTCGTAAAGGACCTGGAAACGATTCTTGGAGATGTTAGCATTCGATAGGGACATCAATGCAGAACGCAGCAGTTGAAAAGGTTTTACACCAAGTGGTGTCTTTGGCGATAATATTTTTGACTTTGCGAAGAGAACTTTCATGTTAATGTGGTACAGGGTTAAAGGGGAATATCTTGGTTTTTCTGGTAGTTGCTTGGTCTCTGCTCAACAGTTTTTTATTCTTTTATTTTTGAGTAGGAACCTAAGTATTATTGCTACTAGCGTTAGAGAAGAGGCTAGGCCATAGCAATTAAGTTATATAATAAGCCAAATTATTCTCGCGTTTTGATTAGTTCTTACTGATGATCTATTGGAGGACAGACCCATAGATGACGTCATTTAAAATCTTTGTTGTTTCTATAACATATAGAACAAATACATCTCATATTGCCGTGCGTCTGTTCAGCAAAGGACTACAGAAGACGTTAAAATGTTGTAAGAACATCAGTGGCAATCTCGGCTATCCGCGCGTGTGCCACTTTTTTTGTTGTTCTTACCACGTTTTGATGTCATCTGTGACCTACTTCTTAAAGACGCGCAGCAACATGGAACCTATTTGTTAACTATATATAGTTAACAGTATTTTATAGGAGGCAGCGGGGCCGAGTGGTTAGGGCTCCGGCCTTGAAATCCGGAGGTCGCGAGATCAAGTCCCGCTCTGACCACTTAGCTGGAGTTGTTTCTTGTCCGATAGACCCTAGTTCAACTTCTCGGCCATGCTTGTAAATAGCCGACTGGTCTGCCTCCCACCAATTGGGATTCTATTATGTTTATTTGCAATATTTCTTTCATTCAGTTTAAGTGGCATGCCTAAAAATTAGCTAGTTGTAGCTAAGTGCATCGACCACTACAAACATTCAACACTTAACTTTTCTTTTAACTATAGCCGGCATTTCTGTCACAGTTGACTGAAATATTTTCCAGTATGTCGATTTAATTGTCGTAGGTAGAGAGAGGTATTGTGAGAGTTGATCGCTTATTATTCTCCCCTAAGTGCATAACACAACGGCCCAGCCAGGGCTACACTCAGGGCCTTTTAGATTGCAACTATAGGCTCAGAAACGCTGTATGGACATCATTCCGATTCGAACTTTTAGCATGGTTAAGGATGAATTAGGTGTCCAGAAAAGCGCTATTCTTTGTCACCGGCTGGTGTGTTTTGGAAAGAATCGCGTTGATCAGAATTTAATCTGTAGACGTTATGACATTATCAATTATAATTTTTTCTAATTTCTATACTCTTTGTATCAAATGGCTATTGCAGATGGCTCTTTACAATCGTTAATTCAGCGTGATGTACACTTATTTTTAGACATGGTACCCAGTTCTTCCTCGGATAATGTTATCACGTGCGTTGCATGAATGCTTTTGTGGAGTGCGTGTGTTGACCGCTTGGGCTGTCCACGTGAGCAAAATAGTGATCTAAAATTGACTTGAGTGGGATTACCTTGATAATAAGGCCTATGTGGGGGCTTTACTTCCTTGGCCTTCATTCTCTCTTGACTCTTAAACATAAATCCAGTTAAACAACAATCTTGAAAGTTCAAGTTACTCAGGCTCAGTCTTATTTTGAGTACACAAATGCACGTTTGGAACAAGGGAGAGTTATTTAAGGTGGCTTAAAACAGTTTCCAGCTCTAAGATTTTGAAGGGTCGTTATCACCACTCTTTATCACTTGATGCTACAATCATGGTATTAAAAAAAATTCCCAATCATTGGTGAACACGTTGCTTTCAGTTTCGTGACACGATAGGTTACGAAAGCAACAGTATGATCTGCTAAAAACAGCTTTAATTACAGCTTTATGGGCCTATAATTCGATAACGGCTATGAACTTTTTTCTTATATTATCAAATTTTGATAAGCATGAAAGACGCAACTTTTGGTAAAGTTTAAAATATTCTGAACATAGGGTTCAGAGCCACCTTAAATTCTTGAGGTGGTCTCACAGCATGGTTTCAAATCAGGAAGACTTTACAACTCCCTGTTGAAAATAAGCTCATCTCACCGAAGCAACTTGATAATTGTATAGAAATTGCCACGCAGGTTTCAACAACAAAGAGTTGCTTATCGCAATTTTCATTGTGAATCTTCCCGGCAGAAACCACAGGCAGCCCAAGTTCTCTCTATGAACCACACAAGCAACACGATATGGCATCGAATTATAAGGGTTTATATGGGAGTTTCTACAAGATACCCATGGAGGTAGTTAAAAGTGAAAATTCTCAATAAAAATGGCTTACCTTATTTCATACGTGTGTTGTTTGCTCCTGGTGTGGTTATTTTGCCGATTGAACTTGATTTAAGCGACTTTTTTGAATTCCGGTTTTCCCTTCATAAAGAGAGAACTCCTCTCTTTAGATCTTTCTTCAGCCTTGGTCGGTATGTTAATGAGTTCATCCAAATTGTTTCTTTTTTCGAACAAAGCTCATTTAAACTCAGGTGTGAGACTGCTATTGGAATTGTACTGTGTTATAGTCATCGAGCATGTTGCCTTCTTTACTATTTGTGCGAAATTAGTAGTAACAATGGCATTCACATTTACCTTTCCGGGTGTAATTGTGGTTTCGGATTTGAACAAAAAGATTGGCGGATCGACGGATTTGGCGAAAAAAAGGCATGGATCGGCGGATTTGCATACCCCTATTCACCCCCTCCTCATACATACGGTTTTTTTAATTTTAACAGCTCAGGATGCTTAAAAAAAAAACGTATAAGTACTATAACTCAACGTATATAATAGTTTAAATACACCAAAAGATAATTCCCTAAATTATTTTTTAATTTGATTTGACTACCGCTGATCTCTCCTCAGTCTCCATTCGGCTGTATTAGGGTGGCATTTTTATTGCAATTTTCTGTACGCGGAAAAAAATCCAGGAAAATGCCACTAAAATGCTCGAATAATGGTTGATGCTTTTGCCTGACTAGAATGCTCGAAAAAAAAAATGCTAGTTTAATGTACAAAAGCCTATCCACAGTGGGCGTATTCACCCCTCCGGTCGGTTCAGTTCACAATTAAGGCCAGCACACACGAGGAGACTAGCCCCTGCAACTACTCCCATCAAGAGTTTACACGAAGGGACTGGTCGCAGGGACTTAATTGTCCCACGAACAGTTCACATGAAGCGTTTTGAGGAACAAGTCGCAGGGACTTGTCCCAAAAATTCAAACCATTTCATTTGAATTCGTGGGACTAGTTTCTGCAACAAGTCGCGGGGACAAGTCCCATCGTGTGAACTAGCCATTTTTACCACAAAATTTAGTCGCAGGGACTAAAATTTGGTCCCTGCGACTAGTCTCACGAATTCAAACTGGTTTGAATTGTTGTTCCTCATAACGCTTCCTGTGAACTGTTCGTCCCTGCGACCAGTCCCCTCGTGTAAACTCTTCAGGGCACCAGTTGCAGAGACTGGTCCCCTGGTGTGTGGAAAAATGGCGCACGAAAAAATTGGGGAGAAGCGTGTACATCACGAGTGTGAGGCAATTTCGGGCAAAAGCCCTTTTCACAGTTGGTATTTCTCATTTGCATTACAATGTTGTTCAACGTGGTTGCTAAGCAATAGACCTTTTTAGCTTGGGTTGTTTGTTGCCTCATTTCAGACCAGGTGATTACACTCTTGCAAGGTTCGTACTCTTTTGGGCGTTTGAAATTCTGACTTTTTTATGACCGTTTCCATGATCTTTCCGAGTTTTCTCTGACCTATGTTAAGCAGTTGTTCTCAAATTCAAGTATTGTCAAAACAATCTATTCTTTAAGGTATCTTCCCACCTTATGAGGCATAAAATGCGTGCTGGTGTTTATTTTTACTGGAATTAACTGGTTTTCTGACTAATGTTGTTTTTTCAACTCTTGATTTTTTTGCCTGTTCATTCTCAGAAGGTATGCTGCTTTTCCATGACTTTCCATGACCCCCACTTCAATTTCAGGACTTTCCAGGCCCGGAAAATGAAATTAAAAACTTCCATGACTTTCCAGGTTTTTCATGACCCGTACGAACCCTGTCTTGAGAATTCTTACTTTCAAATTTTCAAATAGTCGCGTGCATGTGAATAACTTTTAGACTGATAAAAGTAGTAGTGTAGAAAATGTCACGTGACCTGTAATGGAAAACAACCCTCCTAGGCTGAAAAGATTTATTTCGGAAAACAAAATAGCCCGAAATTGCCTCGCATCCATAATGAATTACATTGTAAGCTAACCGTGAAATGGGCTACCGTTAACTGCTGCTTATAAGCACTGGGATTATACAACTTCGAAAGGGGTTTTGGAATTTGGCTTTTCAACGGAGGAGCTTATGTCTGGGGAGGGGTGGGGGTGGGCTTATAAGGTGAACGAACACGAGCTATTGACGAAATGATGGCACAAGCAAAGAGAATTTACATTTTGATCAAATTAAACGTGTTGTTTACCTTTTTCATTGCAGTATTTTCTAAAAGAATAGAAAATATGCTCTCCGTGTTTCTACTGAGTTTTAGTATAAATCTACTATTGTTCTATCACGAATGCGGTTCGCTGATTGGCTACGCTACTCACTATCTATTCTGATAGATAGTGAGTGGCATAGCGGTGTGGGCTTGTCAAGAAAATGACAGCTACCTCTTGGTGTTTTCAGAACGATTAGGTTAAGTTTTGAACGACTAGTAGATTTATACTAAAACAATTAAATTATTCGCTCTCGATTTCTATCACATGATAGTTGACACTACTAAGAGTTTGGGAGAACTTGAAAAAGCTGTGCCACAGCATTAATTATTTTCTCGTTCTTCCAATATTCCACTTCTGTTTCTCTTAAACAATTAGATTATGAGCTCAAGATTTCTATTGCATGATAGCTGACAAGGGCGCAGCCTGAGTCAACTATCACGCATAGAAATAGAGAGCGGATAATATAATTGTTTTAGTATAAATCTACTGGTCATTCTAAACTTTATCTAATCGCTTCGAAAACGCCAAGAAGCGGACGTTATTTTGTTAAAAAGGGCATTCTGTTACATTACTCACTATCAATCACAGAATAGCTAGTGAGTAGCACAGCCAATCAGAGAACAGCCTTCATGATAGAACCTGTTTATACTAAAACTTGATTAAAACATGCTGCATGTTTTCTATTTCCTAAATAATGAATGATTGTTGAGCCTTGTGAAAAAATCGCTTTCTGACAAACAGCATAGCACACAGAAATTGACATATTTATTAAGGTGTTTCCTCTTACTCGAAGAGTGCAGCCTTTTACAATTCTTGGAGAGACTTCAATTCTAATCAAATACAAAATCAAGAACTTCTCATTTTCTAATCCAAATAAAACAATACAATAGAAAGCCAACTTATAACCTGTTTAACACTGTCACTAAATAATGTACTTTATTGCAATCACAGCTAGAAAACTAGTAAAATGTTTATCAATAACCAGGCATTTTTATGAACTCTAATCTCATCTTCAACACAGCGCTGTTACAGAGAATTAGTTGGAAGGTTCAAAATACAGTATCTCCTCAAACTACAACAAAGTTAACACATTTTAGTCTTTGAATTACATGCCAAGGCTTTCAAGATACTCTGCAATTACCGCTACACCTTTGTTCGCATTCCCCTGTTGACCTCCTTCTTGGCAATGGCCTATGACAATTGCTGTTTTACTTGATTGCAGAGTGATCGCTCCATTACCCTTCTTCTTACCAAGAACTAACTTTTTGTCTTCTTCTCGTAGGAACTGGTACTTTATTCCTTCCACAAAAACACCACTCGCCATGAATGCTGTGAAATCCTTGCTCTTGAAACATTTTGCAATGTTAGGCCCTTCAGGATCTTGTAACTGAGGGTAAGAAAAGAGGAGACATGAAAACCAAGAGATTGCAAAATTACCTAAAATGCTCCCACATGCCTCTCAACCCCAAGCCTCCATGGTGAACGTGCATTTGTTTAACCATATGCGTGTACATGTAGTAGCCTACTTCCTGTAAGACTTCCTCCCAGGCCTTCACTGTCAATTTCAGAGAAATTACCGAAAGAAATGGCCACAGAAAACTGAACAATAACAGCATGCATCCGATAAGCTCAGCAGAAAATTGCAATCGCAAAAATACCTGTTGCTGATTTTGTTTAACGTGGTAGTATGATCAAATGTTTACCCCTTGAATTTTTAGGTTTATTACATAAAATTCCATGAAAGATTAAAAACGCCGTTTACCATTTGCAAATATCTGCATTGATTCGGAGATATTTAAGTTTTAAAACTGCGTAAAATATGCAAATGAGATAACTGATGACGTCGTATAGTCAACCAAATATTACATCAAGTATATAAATACCGCTATCTAAGTCAATTTGCAGCAGAAACCATTGAAACTTGGCAGGCTAATAGCTCTACATGCAACACGCCTATGGCTATAAAAAAAATTCCATTCCCATGGCAACCCACTCTTTTCCACTCCCCTCCGACCTGATTTCAGCTCGAAAAACATTAAACAAGGCCATGAACTCAACCTAACATATTTATATGCTTGCTGGATCACGCCGATAATGTACCATTGGAAAATATCAATATGGAGCGCCAAAGGTGGCCAGAAAAGCCTTTAATAGCAGGGAGTTACTCAGTAAGTTCATACTGTGGAGCACCTGCAGTAGAATCTTACTACAAAGAATCAAACATTTCTGCAGGGATACAAATTGGCTGAGATACCTTTGTTCATCATATTTGATCAAAATTCGGTTGAGTTTATGACATCATCACTTGGCTAATTTGCACATTTAAGACTTCAATGCGAAAAGAGATTTGAAAATAGCAAACAGCATTTTGCTTTTTTCTTCTCATACAGACTACTTTTCTATGTTATAAAATGGCTTAGATCAAAAAGATGCGATTAACATCATAGTTCCACTTAAAGCTTGAATTCTGTAAGGGATTTCTTGATCTTGTGTAAATTTTTAAGAAATATTATTTTATCATCCAATTAGACTACAAATAGTCTCTTAGTCTGCTGTGCACAACACGACAGGAAAACTGAGATGAAAATATGGTTGCATGAACTTCTGGGGGCGAGAAGCACACGATAGTAGGTACTCCCGATTAAAGGTCGAGTGATTTTTGGTTTTGCACGCATCTCACCACTAGGATTTCACAGGGCAATTTTTTCCTCACAGTTTATTTACAATCTCACTCAACAGACTAAGCGAAAGAGGAACTACTTAAAGTCTATCATGCAGTGGAAAACATGTACATGTACATCCAAGTACTCCTTCTCAACAGCTCACTTTGCCTGCAAGGCCGCAACTCACTTCACACAACGTAATTGTACTCTTCAAACAAGACCTGGTTGAAGGCTCAGTTTGTCTGTTCCCTTGAACAAGGGAGCAGAAAAACCAGGCTTGAACTTGGACCGTAAAAGTACTCAACTTGGTCTACTAAATCAGAGCGGGGACAAACCCACAGTTGAACTCCAATTAAGCACCCACACAATGGTGGTCACTTAATAGGAGTTGGCCACTTAATAGGCACTTGTGAAGAATTAGCTTGAGGATTAGTAGAAATGTCAGTTTATTCAAATGCAAACATGCTTTAAGGTAACATGGAATCATGTGAAGACAGTGAGAAACGTGTTGGCAGTTTCTAATTCAGACTCTTATCTGTCATTGCCCAATGATGACCAAAGTAGCAATGGCTGCTTAATAGAGCTACATGATTACAGTATGCTTAAAGATAATGCCAAGATACAATGTAAATGTCATTGAATAATTTAAGACATGATCCTTAACTAACAAAAAATGTGAATGTTTTTTGTGAAACTGGTCATTTCAGATAGCTTTAGATTCAATTAATTTCTCTGGATGATTCAATATGTGATCAATAGGGGATGGAATCAATATAAAGAGAAAATCATAGACCCAATAACAAAACTGCAAGGGTGCCAAAAGTTCTGGAATTGTCCCCTAGGTACAGTACCGCTCAGAACTAAGCAAACCAAAATTTGCATTAACTACACGTTAACAACATGAAGGGGTTGCTTTGTTAGATTGCGTTTTGACTTCACGTTATAGCATTTCAAAGTTAAGGCATTAGTATGTATGAGCCTGGTTATTGTTCACTTCTTTTGTTACTTTGTGAACGGAAGTGAACAACCTTTTCTTCAAACAATATTCAGTATGAATGTCATGTGTTTTCAAGGAGCAGACAAGTTCTATTTCTTTCATACCGGCTGAATATTGTGGCGGTTACATACATACGATTTTATTTTGATTAATTCAACCACAAATAAAATAATTTGCATTTCGAGAAATCAGCTTATAAAGACAACCAGATAATTAAATTTTTTAGCCACCCCAGAAAAGGCAATTGATGAGACTGGCAAATGTTTACTTCTCTCATTCCAGCTGTTATCAAAGTCCACGATATTCACACAAACTAGAATCATTACATACGCAATTTGTTTTCATTAATTCCATCGCTAATGAGATATTTCTTTCCTTCGAACAAAACACGTCCTTCAAATCTGAGGTATCCAAGCAGTGTGATCAAGCAGAGTGGTCAAGTTGCAATACTTGAAGAAGACAGTAGCTAATCGGGCCGCAAAATGCCACCTAAACAAGTTATTTCAAGATGAAAATCCAAAAAATAAAAAATTGGCGCATCATTGAAAGCAACACAACAACAATATTTTAATTCCAATCTTGTTTATTTATTTTGTCGCTTTGGTCGCTCGTCTTGGTTTTCTATATTCTCTTCTCAAAGTGCACGTTTCCCCAAGTCCCACATAAGCTACTGTAGAAAACAACCGATGGAACAAAAGTATTTTGTTTGACTCCTTGAGCTATAGAATAACGGTGAAAAAACGAAATATAAAGGCATTAAATATCTCCTGTAAAATTATCGGCCTTCACATCTACGAGAGATGCTGTGTCTAAACACTGCAATGGATGTCACAATTTTCATTTTAACGCAGCTATTTTTAATCATAAGTGCGCAAGATTTGTATCCAAGAAGACATCATGATGAGATTAACATGGAGGAAATGGACTTGGATTGGACACATACTGAGGAAAGACCCCAGCAACATTAGTAAAGAAGGTCTATTCTGGACACCAGAAGGGAAAAGACAACGAGGAAGGCCTAGAACAACCTGGAGGAGGTCAACGGAAAAAGAACTCGAGACCATACACTTGACCTTGGTTGAAATCTGGAAGGCAGCACAGGATCGTTTGCGCTGGAGACAGACTGTGAAGGCCTTATGCATCCAATGGCACGATGAGGACTGATGATGATGATTTCTAATCCTGGGAAGAAATTTGATCTGGGCAGATGTTGATCATGTGCTAGGTAACCACTTCTGAACTGTGAGTCATGTGTTACACAATCAACAAAATAATGCTTAAAATTGTAATATTCGTCAATTTCAGCCAAACACTTGATTACCATAATTACTTGTCCTTGATGACTGGACCGTTTTTGTTTTTTTTTGTTTTTTTTTTTCCCAAGCCCTTTCTTTTCCTCCTTGTGTAGTTTACAACTTTCTCCAGTTTTTGAGTACCGCATGAACTGAAATTGTCTTGCTTTCCATCTGCGGTGTTTCAGCCAGAAAATTTTACTTGAGGGCCAAAGTGGCCCCTGAAGATCTTTTTTAGGGGCCAATTTTTTAGGAAGGGGGCCTATAAATTGAAAGCTACAGAAGGAAAAAATGCATCAGGGTACCAAGGCAAATAAAGTCGTTTATTAGGATCTATGATAAAATTTAATAGTAAGTGCTTTTTGAAGTGTTTCTACTCAATAAAGTTTCTTTCGAATCAGAAACTAGTATGAAGGATCGGTGCATTACAAGAGAACAATCCTTATGCATAAATGACGTAGTCAATGATCAAGGGTTTACAATGCATTATAGGGCGATTTCAAACACGGTCAGCCATTTTGAAGTTTTCCGATGTGAGACAATCAATACAGCAAAGCAAAAAGACGGATTGGCTTCTTTTCTTATGTTGAATGTTTTAGAAGCACGGATCTTTCAATATGATTTTTTAGAAGGACATAATGTGTGACAAAATAACCGTTATTGATCGTCAACAGAGAGAAATGTAGTCCCCATTATGCCGTATTATGGCGACTAAACCAGAATTTTTGGCCACCAAGGATGAAATGCTTGTTGCATTGGCGACCCTATTGATCACAATTTCGAGCCCTGGGATGGCTTTTAAAATATTATGCCTGAGTTAAGCCTGCAGTCTTGTAAAAAGAAAGGGCCAAATTGGCCCTTTTTTTGTTTTTCTGGGGGCCATCTCTGATTGTAACGCAGGATTCCTGCAATGGCGCACTCTGGCGGAAACACTGCATCTGTTGTTTATTTTGTCGACATATATGTTGTTATTTCCATCCAATACAAAGAAATTTTTTCTGAGTATGAATGGCAAGCTTGGTTTGAGAACAGAGCTTATACAGGTGAATGAGTTCGAATTTCAGGCGAATTGGCAATGGTTTGATGTGAAAGTTTTCAAATTTTTCTGTCATCTTTTCAACTTCAGAGCACCTTGTTTCACTGGAAGAGGTACAAAGCTGTATTTTCCAACTGCGCTAATTAATCAATTAATTCGAATTTGGCTTTGCGTGTAATTACTAAACATAAATCACGCAATTGTCTGAGCTGAAGTCCTGCTTTGTTCGCCATAGCAATGCATCACAAAAGGAATATTGGTTATGAATAACAATGGCTGACACGCTGGTGAAAACCCGTGTCCATTACACATAGGCAAAAACGTGCAGGCCATTTCAACACGCAGGGGTGCATTAAGAATGCGTGTGCGATGTTCGCTTAGTTCTGAGCATACTGTGGGCAGAAGCCTGACCCTTATTTATAGTAGTAAAATCTCAAGGGTTTTGTAACAGTGTTCAGCAGGAAGGCAACTGGTTTTCCCAGGCAGGCAAATCTTCTTAGAACTGATATTCTCATACTTTATAAGAGAAAACAAATCTCTTGAAAATGGTCAAATGAGTTGGGCAAACCCGTTTTCACAGCTGGTCAATTTGCCTCGTGTCAATAGCCCATAATGATACCCCTGATCAGGTCCTGAAAAAATTGTACTCTGGTCATCCAGGACAAGTAGAGTCTCCTGCTGGGCACTTAACTTGTCACTCTCACTTGCCTGCCATGGAAGGACTCAGAGGGCCGAGGGAGGTCCCAAGCCAGCCAGCAAAATTTGAGAGTTGCTTGTCCATAGGGCAAGCTGAAATTTAAGTTTTTTTTCCAATCCCTACTGATATTAACTTATTACAATGCTTCCACTTGCAGTTACCTTTAAGGCATTTGCATGACCAGCAGTAGTCCATGCAGCCCCTCCATCAAGACCAATTATACACGCTCTATCGCAGTGTGTCTCACCACTAGCATCTTTTGTCTGTGCAATAAGGTTATCAATATAGCTGTCCCAAGACATTCTGGCAAAACCTCTCCTGAACAAAAAGGAGATCAATATCAATAGATAAATACAGTTTGACATGTTGCACAACATTAATCTAGTGTCGGTGCCCAGTTCTATCATAACTAGATTAGTTCATGTGTATTATTATACTGATGGAAAGTTCTAACAAAGAACAAGACAAAGAAAAAAGATAGTGGAATAACGTCCCACCAACAAAGAACTATCAAGGTTAGAATATTGAGCAGGTACCTCCAAAATTAGACAGATATATGCAAACAGTGAATTTTCAGTGGCTATTAATTCATCTCTTCAATCATTATTCAATGTGATAGCTTATTAAATGCATGTGACCTGTGATGTAGAAATGACTTAGGACACGATGAGTGAATTTTTCTGATCTCAAACCCACACAATTATGCACAATTCTCCAAAACCGGCTACATCTGGCACAATATTTCTTTAAATAAAACAGCTTTCTTACTCGTTGCAGAGATTCTTGTGAACTTTTTAGGCTATCCACCTTTCAAACTGTACTTTCAAGTTGTTGTTTTTTTTTCTTTGTGGACAACTTCTGAGAATTTGTGAACCTGAACACAGTTTATGATGCAATATTCAAGCTACATATTTTTACTGAATTGGGTTATTCCAGAAAAAATCCACATGCCCCCAATGGATGGGTTTCTAAAAATTCTCTTGGGAGGTGGGGTCCAAGGCCATGGAAATCCAGGCAAGAAGGGGGAGGGGGAGGTTGAACCTACAAAATCCTTCTTCGGGAATCATTTCCAACGGAATGTAATCTCAAACTTTTAGATACATGACATGTAACATTTGAGCACTCTCTGAATCTGAGAGGAGTCAAAATCTTTCAGTTACATCTTTCTTTCCTGATTTAGTCCAAGTTGCCTATGAGGTTCTTCCATAATCACAGTAAACACGCAGAAAACATGTGACAAAAGGATGAACATCAAGAAAGCTCGCTACAAGTGTGTAATGCCTGACACTATTTGTATTGTCGTACCCAGGCTCAGTGCTGCCAAACATAAATGTTAACAGAAATAGTCCCGAGGACTTGGGAAAGAGTTTCAAAATTCACGGCTCTTGTACGGTCTACGTACGGTCATGTAAATCCGCAAGAGTAGAACGTTTTTCAAATGGTAACCATGGCTACACGTTCTTGCTCGCAATACATAACCCTTAATTCTCCAAAACCCCGCTAAATAAGACAAGCAACAGCCAGAAATACATCTGCATCCGCAGGCCACAATACTTAAAAATTTGCTTAAATATTTCATTAAAACAGCTTTCCTGTTGTTAGCAGAGATTCTTACGAACTTTTCAGGCTATTTACCTTTCAAAACTTTTTGCAATCGAAGTGCTCCAGCAAATATTAACAAGAGGGCATCAAATTACATTTGCACGTAATTTGCATAAAGTTTCAAGTTGTGTTTTTCACTGATAACTTCGGACAATATGTGGACTTTAATGCAGGTTATGAACCAATATTCAAGCTACCTATTTTTATCAAATAAAGGTAGGACTATTTTTAAAAAGGAAATGGTTTATAATGGAAGATACAACTTTCTATTTTGGTTTCATAGGCATCGAGTTAAGTTGTGTCAAGCAACAGAATTTTGTTTAACAGAGTCAGTCAGACACAGTTTGCTGAAACAATTGGCGATTACTAGGTGTATTTGAACTACGAGGGAAATAAACTTGGCTAAACTCTTGTCAATGCAGAATTTCTTTACTGTAGCACTTGGCAAGAACACTTGAAATGTTCATCAAAAGATTGCACAATCCGCAAAATTCCACGCAGTCAATTGAAGTGTTTTCCCGCACAATTTGCCTCCAAAATTCCACACAATTTTTTCCCATGCCCTATTACAACCCAAACTTGGAGGTAAGATATATAATTCAAGTTACCAAAAGTCTCATCATTATTCGGAGACATACTTTGCGCTGTGTAAGAAACAAGTCACATGATTTTAATAAGCTAGGAGTCCAAAAATGTTTTCCTATTTAGCTCATTTTATTGAGTTCTACAGAACAATTGTAACCTTAAAGGGGCAGCATCACGAGAGGTCTTCTAAGTTTTTGTGCAAACTATGCTAAAATTATAAAGGTGCACTCACTGATCAACAAAATAACCTTAAAAGGACAAAAAAGGCATAAATTCAATCGCTTAGAGATCAATGATTTTTGGTGATTTTCTTCCAAGTAACATTGTCATACTTGAAAACGTCGGCCCGATGTTTTCAAGTTTTAGACCACTTCTTTCCTACTTGTCTGTAGCTACAACAATTGAAAACAGCTTTTGTGACTAGTACGGTACATTTTAGCAAGGGTAGGCAACTTCTAGTGGATTTCCAATTAATACCAACACCTTCATTGGATTTTCAAGTAGCACTAAATCTTGGTGAGCCTGCTCCTTTAATATTTGCTATAGCTTTAGAAATTACACAAGACCATGTTCTGGACATAATTGTGCATAGAATTCTACTGAATACAAATTAAATTTAAGGCTCATACTTTTTTTGGAAATCAAGAGGGAGGGGGGTCTTTTGCCTCGGAGGGAAATCCATGTGGGACGGACGGGTTAAAAAGACTTGCCCATCCATGACTTTGTGTAGAACAGTCCACTTCTTTAATTAGTTTTTCTCACTTCTGGACAAGCGTTATTAGAATAGAGGTACTGAATGGGGAAGAATGCTCTCTCATAAGCTGGCTACATTGCTACAGCCTCAACTCATCTTCCTTGTAGGGGTGTAATGTTTCATATCCCTTGTGATTCGATTCAACTTCAATTATTGCCTCACGATTTCAATAATCCAAAATATTACTGTTTTTTAATTCTTAAAACATGATACACAATGTAAACAACATACAAACCTAAACCCTCAATTTTAGGATACAATGAGCATGTTGCACATGGTCTGCCTTGAGGGGTGGTAGAAGGGAAACATTTTTACCGTGCAAGACAAAATGGTGCACAAACTGCCAACGTCTTCACTCGTAAATCAAAAACACACATTTTAAAGAGTTCTGGATTCTGATTTCACAAAATAATAACTCACTGATGAGGCTCTGGGAAAGGTATGCAAAAAAGCGAACCAAAGTCGAAACATGGAAATCAAAGAATCGTGAATCGAACCGAACAGTCATCATCGCGATCAATCAGAATTCGAATAATCGTTACAGCGATCATGAAAACAAGGAGATTTATACATGCGCAAAAAACTAATGGGGGTTAATTAGTGGCACTTTGACATTACCTTATTAACAGCCTTGCAAAGTGAATCAAATTTACTTGTGCGAATATATCAGAAAGGAACCTAGATTGTTTTCCTTGCAGCATCCCAATTCCTCTTAATGAATCAACACTTCTAATCAGCAAACAAATTTTGCAAATACAAAGGCAACTTTAAGCTCTTGTCAGTGACGAGATCACTTATAATCCTGACAGCTTGAGAGGGTTCCATGTAAAGCCAGGATACCAACAACTAATAATCTCATTTAAAAGCATTGTTCTTTGTTATAAATCACCATTTCTAATGTACTAGTAAACAGGCCACAGTCAACACTTACAGATGATCAAATGGGATTCTTGTTGAAAGAGATGTTCAGATTATTATCTGCAACATTTTCTCCTAAATTTGGCCAAGGTCTAAAACAATGAAAGGTTGCAGAAATCCTTGTATCTGTGATTTTCTGTAAGTTAGTGCTGTTGTAATTAATTGTAAGCAATGCAACCTTAAATTTTCGAGAACTAACTAAATTTGCTTCACAAACAATAGTGACTTTAAGAAGTTGTTAAAGAAATTGCAGTTTTCCATAATCACCACATGTAAAACAACACAATTGTTCGTATATGCGCCCAGAACAGTCCTCAAGACAGCGATTGCAAAGTACATTAGAACTATGAACCTTGAGTGGCAAAACTTAACTTGGGCTTAACTTTCCTCTGTGTCTTTGTACTGGACAAGAATTACACAATAATCAAATACAGCGCAGAAACACCGGCTAACTACTGCAAAAAACTACACACATTGATCAAGATACTCACAGGTATGAAAACAAACGAACGATACCGGCTGTTTTCTGATTCTTCGAAAATCGCTTCGCCGGAAATTTTCCACTGAATAGCCCGTTTGAGAACTCAGAGTTTTTAACACAAATACAAGAGTGCTTTCTTTCTGGCATCGAATCAAACTGTTGTAACTGTTCCACTTCGCTACGAAATGAATCGAAAACAAAGCCCCGAACCTTGCAGCTCAGAAGGCACAATTCACAGTTGCAAGCCAACAGAAAGCCAAATCAAGTATTCAGTCATAATGAAAATTCTACCAAGTAACCATTAAACAGCTGAAATCACGGCTTACTGTAGCCAAGACAGCAAAAGAACTGAATTAACTACATGCAGACTAGGAATATTCCTTCGAGCGACAACATCAAAATGACGCAAAGGTATTAGGGTGGAACAGGAAAGGACAGAGAAGGAGAATCCGAGCCATCGAAGGTTTCGAAGCCCACGCGGAAATATCGAGCGAGTTCTCGACTTTTAACGCGCAGAAAACATCGTAGAACCATAAAAAAAAGAATCTGGAAAGCTACTATACTTACAATAACCTCATAGGACCTGATTGAAGGGTGTAAAGGTGTAATAACGACTACCAAACGCAGAAAAGTTCTCTTGGAAAGAGACTGGTTGTAAATGTACATGACGAAATCGTAACAAGAGTCGCGTGGACGCCCGGTTTCGAACCCACTCCAACAGTTCTTCGCTTCGAGCGAAGTAAAATTACATACAAAGTAACTTAAAGTTCTGTAATATATTCGAGAGCACACTACTTACCGAATGTAAAGCAGATACAAAGTCAAAATTCCTTCGCAGCCAAAGTACGAGTGCACCACACCAGCAAGCAAGATGAAAATCGATCGAGGTGCGGCCCCTTGAGCCCGCGATCATTTTCTCTTCCTCAGGCCTTACGCCGCATACCTGGTTTCCGGGGGATGTGCCCCTTGAAACGCTTTCATTTCCGCGCAAGCTATTGAGGAGGAAATGCTTGTTTTCTACAAACTATTACCAAATTTCTGTCTAAAAAATCGTAAAATTTTATATCAGCCATTGTTTTGATTTGTTGCTTGTTAACTTTTAGAGAATCTATTTGAAAATCATTGGCCATGTTTCTCAAGGGGGGAGGGGTATGTCGGTAGAATAAATGCCACAACCCAATACGCAATACGGACCGCAGGCCCCAAATACAAAATTAATCATTAGCAGATTCCCGAGGGTCCCGAAATAAGCTATAATCATGGATAATGTCTTTCCCTTTCCCTTGGAAAGATTCGTTTAAGATTTAAGTCTCCACTTACCAGACTTCCGTCAAAATGTTCATCTCGCTAGGCTGACAAAGTGAAAAATAAACATTAAAAAGCATCCTTTCATCTTTTTAATCATCCATTCATCACAAAAAAAAAAATCGTACAGCTCGTTGACAAAGCCTTAAAAGAATAAAAAACCAGGCGTTATCGACTTAGCAATTCGCAATTAAACCTGAGTGACAAGGTATAACACCGCTGTAAAGCATAATGGCCAATTTCGATATATTAAAATTCAGGCTGAAGCAACAGACCTCAGTATACAGTACGAGGCTCCGTGGAATAACTACAGAGTTTGTGGGGTTTATTCCCCAGAGCCTCGTGCTGAGGTCTATTGTGTTAGGTTGAATTTTAATATATCCAAATTGGTCTATTGCTGACTGTATATTTCAGGCCCGATTATACTCGTCACATTTGGGTCGGTCACGCAACGTTTCTTCTCTTGTGCCGTGACGTGACCAGCTGCGAAGAAGACTGTGATTTTTCTCTTGTTTTTCTGAATGTAGTTCGTTCTTTTTTGACTCGTATGCCTTCAATTATTTTTGCCAACTCGCTCAAATTGTTCCTTTAGTTGAAGTCGTTATTTCAAAAACAACTGCTAAAATTAAATTACCTAAAGTTTAAGCGCGGCCAGCGATGAAAAATGATTCCCGCCTTTTCTCGCCACCATATCTGAGGAAAATACCATTGAACGCGATCGGCATTTTTTATGGTGTGGTCTCACGAAGTCACCGAAAACCTAACAACAGTTCAAAATTTAAAGTAAAAACCTTTTAACCGCTCATCGTATAATTTTGAGGCTTCCAACGAAACCAACAAAGCTTCCATTGTGAGAAAAGAAAGCCAATAAAACACCTTGAAACACTTTTAAAGTTGTATAGGGCGGAAAAGTTCAAAGCGAACTTCGTCAACTAACTTAAACTCGTTTAAGCTGTGCATAAACACAACGAAGAAAACAATAATAAGAATAACATAATAACTTAATACATGCCTTGCTAGTAAAGCAAACAGACCAAAGCTAAATAAGCTTAACTAAAATTTGTCCAAAATTTGTAAACGGCGGCAAAGTTGACGAAGTTCAAAGCGAACTTCGTCAACTAGCTTAAACTCATTTAAACTATGTATTAACACTGCGAAGAAACATTAACAAGAATAACATAATACCTTAATATATTCCTTGTGCCTCCTGGTAGTGCAAACAGGCCAAAGCTAATAAGCTTAAACCAAAATTTGTCCAAACCTTGGAGAGTGCCACGTGATTTCTTCGACGCCATGTCTTGCAGTGAACTTGAAAGACTTCTTCCGATTCTCCATGCGCCACTCGGTCATCACTTGCCACTAGCCATCTCTAGCAATTGCCACCGTTTCATTGCTATGGTAATCAATACCAATCCGTTTTCAATTTGAATTTTCAGACTAAAAGCTGAGAAAGAATGTAGACTGCGATAGCCCGTCTTTTCTGATCTTTTCCTCAGGGTCTCGTCAGAAGTCGGCTTCTTATTGACGCCCGGATGTCTCGTCCCAATCCCTTATTTATAGCTCAACCTGAAGTGTGTAATTCAAATAATAATTTCCTGTTGAATTTCGAGAGAAAAACCGTCTAGGAAAAATGCAAATATTGCTAGTTTATTTCGTAGTATTGTCAGTTGTGTAAAGCGTTTTTCAAGCCAATAGTGGCAGTTTCATGGAACAAAGTACAATTTTTGGACTGGCTCGCCGGTCATCAGGCCCAACAAGAGGAAAAAACTGTTTGGAAATTTAGCCGTGACTAAGAAATTACAAAGTGACTGGTTTTATTCAGTTCTTCGCCTATTAAAAATTACTCTTTGATATTTTCATTCTGGTCACGTTTTATTTTTAGAATAACATCTTGAGTGAGTTGAAATGCGTAAAAAATTATTATTTGTTAAGTCATGTTGAGGTGCCAAATTAGGGCCTGTTTCCCTAATTTCTGTCGGTTATCATTCATAGAGTAAACGATAACCAATATGGAACATATTTTAGAGCGTGGTATGGTACGTCTTCAAATTTATAGGATTTTAAGATCAACGACCTTAAAAATGTTTTAAACCTCACGTTTTCGCTTGCAAAATCCGTTTTAGTACTCATGCTCAGGTTCCACGCCGCTGCGCTGGAGTGACGTCAAAAAATGACGCCACAAAGGAAGTTTTCATAGCAATTTACCAATTGAAAATCTTTCGCATTTCGTGTTGAGCGCTTTCTGCACTGAAGCAATGCAAAGATGAACCTGTCGTTCGTGTTTAATTAACAAACACTTCAAGCGAAGAGTTTATAAGTAGTGAAAGTTTTTCAGGAGAAAACACTTTCGGTGACCATGAGACTGCGAAAACTAACGAAACGGAAGGTGTGCGGATGATTGTTTGTTTGTCCACGTACTATCAAACTTTGGCCATGATGCTTCAAGGAGGGGTGTAGGTCATGATCAGACAGGTAGGCGCTGGTCTTTATCATAGTTAGTATGTCTTTATTCCTCAAGTTTTATTTTACTTTGAAGTGGCTCACTGTGGCTGTTGAATTTTGCGTTATTTTCACAGTTAATAAATAGGAAAGGAAAGTGCCTGGTGGGCGGCAAAATACGGGAAAACATTTTTCAATAGTGCGCGATGAAGAAGTAAGAATGTGATACATTTATTTTTTTGAAGCTTTTCTTGTAGGAAGACTCAGCATATGCAATTGAGGACAAAATCAGTGTACCGGTATACTGTGACCAAAGGCATTCTAAATGAATGTTCAAATGAAACTGCGACCGAAATTGGACAATTTGTCACGTTTTCAGCATTTATTTCAGTTTCGGGCAAAGAAGAAAACGAAGCGCGCGCAAACTCAACATTTAATTATAACGAAAAGAATCGACGTCAGAGTCACTGGTTGATTTTGCATCAGTGAAGCAAATGAAGACAATAGATGAGGGAGCTAAACGAACGAAAAGAATTAACATCCTACAGGGGCAAGAAAACTTTGTCAAAAAGGAAGCAGATTTAAAAAACCGTCACAATGAACCACAGTTATTTCATGGTGAGTGATTGAGTGATCTTGACGAGGGAGTTACTAGGTCTGTAGACTACTGACTAGCTCTCTTTAGTTTGAGTCGAATAATTAGCTTGTTTATTCAGAAGGAAACGGCCTTTCTGGGCTCAAATTAATACATAAGAGAACAACGAAAATGTGTTCTGCTGACTAAACCGTTCATCTAAGCATATTTCCACAATCAGTTACGATGACAATAGAAAAAAAGACCTTATAGCTTCCACCCTTGGGATCGCCTGGACCACGCATAAATTCTCCAGATACTAGACAGCAACAAGTAATAGGCCCAAAGTTATACGCAGGTATCCTTCACGAAAACGGAACTTTTCGAAAACGCTCTTCAAACTGGAGGAATTTGAAAACGCCGGCTTTGCGTTTTACTCTGGACGGAAAACATTTTGAAGACGAAGCTTTTCGTAAACGATAACTTCACGATAATTACGGTATTCCCCTGCCCTAGTTTTACTCAAACACAAATTCAAAATGACCGGTTATTGTTGCGTTTTCAAAATCCTCCTGGGTAGTTTGGACGAAAAAGTATAAACGTTTGATGCGTTTTCAGAGTGAAACCTTCGTTTTAAACTGATTCTGGCCTCCGGCGTAGTGTGGACGGAACCTTAATTGAAATTGGTATCTGACCCAGTCCGAGCAAAAGACCTCTTCTTTGATCGGAGACCAGTGGTTCTTCAGATAAAACTCGGGGAGGGGAATACCATGATTACATCACGGCCGAAATTATGACAATTGGAACGCAATTGGAACGCAATTGGAACGCAATTGGAACGCATTTTGAGTTGAATGTGAGGCTTTGAGCCGGGAGTGCTTTACCCTATAGGGTATTTTGGCTCACCCAGTTTTGTCCGAGGCCCCGTGCACACTACGCTGGAGGAATTTGAAAACGGAGGTGAAATCTCTGAAAACGCATCAACTGTTTACCATCCACACTATGCCGGAGGAATTTGAAAATGGAGGTTTCTCTCTGAAAATACATCAAATGTTTTCCTTCCACACTACGCCGGAGAATTTATCGGTCATTTTGGATCTGTATTTGAGGAAAAAACTCACGGTGTTCAAAACTGTTGTCCGTCAACACTAAAACGAAAAGCTCTGTTTTGGTGACGGTTAGTGTGGGTGGTAGGCCTAACCGTAGAAATAAAGCTACATTTCCAAGTTTCTCCAGCGTAGTGTGGACATATTACGTACGACTTGGTATGAATATGGTAAGACGTTGGCGCATGCCCTTTTCTCACCGCAGGCAAGCTAACACAATGGTTCTGCACCCGAGTTAGGTGCCAGCTCCCATCGACCGAGAGTCAACTCCGAGTACAGCCTAGTCACTCGTAGAAAGGGCGCGAAAAGTTGATCCACGATGGGCCCACGCACCGTACATGATTGGTGGAGAAAACAAAACGGAGTTTGTTCTTATTGGTTAAACAAGCTTCCCTGAACATCTTCAACGAATCAAAGAGATTATACGCTAAAGCTCTCAAGAAATTTCCTTACCATTCGGCCCTGTTATCATTTTTATGGAATTTTTAGTTAATCGTGAAAATGGCTGTTAATACGTTGGCTTTTAGCAGGTTCACCTTCCATAACCGAGAGAGACCCGGTGTTCTACTTCAAGAAAGAAACTGCCTTTAGTGAACGGGCAACACAATAAAAAGCTTTATTAAAACGTGGTAAATACAAAACATTTTCCTAAAGAAGTATACTCAACAAATAAAGCCAAAAAAAAGCGATTTTTAGCCGAACTGTCCTAACTAATTACTTTATAAAATCAAATCTCAACATCATATCCCTTTTAGGGAGCTCTTTTAATTAAAGTTACACTTTCAATCTCCAAGGCCGTTTGTTCAAGTGAGAAATTATGGAATACTGGTAATAATTCTTTCAGTTCGCTATACATCCCTTGCGGGAATCTGAGGAAAGCATGGTTGAATAGTTTTACGTGAAACTTCTGCAGTGATTTGCTGGAGTAATCCCTTTCCTTTTTGACGATGTCACGTCATTGACGATTTGTTTTGACAGTTGCTCAGAGCTAAGCTTCGGCAGCACAAAGGACCACTAAGCGGAGCACCATAACTATAGGAACAGAAGCATGCATACAAATAAAAAACCATACAACTCTTTTTTCATGGTCAACATTGCTTAAGTGCGGCCACTGCCTAGGTATTGGTCAAGCCAGGTTAACTTATTGTAATCAGGAGCTACGCTTTTAGGCATGGCTAAATCTATCTTTAACTGTGTGACATTGTCAAAAAGGTCCATTGTTAGCTATCACTGTAGGACAGTGCATGAAAAGGTCCCTTTACTACGTTCACTTAATCCTTATTGACCAGTCAGTCAAAAGTCATTCTTGTGACGAGTTTTAGCTGCAAAGGTTATAGTACAAATAATACAAAAAAACACATACACAACAAGAATTCACTTATCAGCTTTTTTTATAGCAAAGCTGAACATGACAAAAAAAGGTTCTGTGCCCTTTGTAACATTTACTTAAACAAGAAAGCCACAGCAATGGACAGAGATGCCACCCCAAGTTTCCAGTAAAAGCTTCTCAGTTTGACTGCCTCACTGGCGCTTATCATGGTCACTGATGCAAAGCCCTTCTCATTGTGCCTTGACAGGGAGTCATCAGTGTTTTTGTATGCCCACACAAGAATGATTTCTCCTTTCTGAAAACAAAGAAAAAGAAAATGAAAATTACTTCTCCAAGACAGCTGCTGTGCTAATCTTAAATACTGTATAGTCTGTGGTTAGCATAATTTTTTTTCAGGTATATAAAATAAAGTTTTTATGTCTTGTAATGCATAACAAGTATTGCTCCTCTGGAAAACAGGACTCCCCAGGGGGGATTCCATATAACAAGAAAAGAGGTGCTTGTCAGAAATTTTGGAAAAAAAAAAATCCTAAGAGGTACCAAGACCCTGCTTTGTGGGCATGGCTTGAAATTTTTTTCTCTCCTGAGTGGTACCAATTCTAAAACAACACATCAACTCTGATACTCAGAAATTTCAATAGCGATGTAACGATAATTATTGTTTCAAATACCTTTCACTCACAAAAATTGATGGTCAAATATCTACTGTAATGTTTTTTTCTGCTCTGAGTACCTAAAAGGTACTGCAAAAGCTCCCACTGTGGACATTTTGAGGCTGAGCACCCTAAGAGGCACCAAAACTGCTTTTTCAACCCTTAAAAAGATATGACAAGCTCCACCATCCTTTGTACATAGAAGTACCCCCCCACCCCCCCCCCCCCGGGCTCAGACCAAGCCAGTGCATTGGTGCTAAAACATTTCCAAAGCTCACTGTAGCTGAGAGGAGAGTATATAAGCATCGTATTATGTTCAGTTTCTAGTGTCTTTTTTCATATATCTTTTAATCAATGAAATCAATCTATCCTGAGAATACTGTGCATCAATAACTGTCTCTGCCAAAAAGTTATATGCCAAAACTGTCATCACAGGATGCAGGGAGAACCAATTTTTGGGTAAGCTCACCCCACTCCTCAAAAAAAATTAAATATACTAGTAGCTTGAATGAAGATAAAAATTTAAAAATTGTCTAATAAATTATAAATAAAATAATCTCTCTTTTACAGGACTTCTCATGGATTTTCTCAAAAAAGGCAATCCACAGAACTTTCTTTGCACTCTGCACTGCATAGAAAAAATGTTTCTCCCAACATGTAATTCTTTAACTTAACTTTCAGGCCAAAATGTCAGAAATAAAACACAAACACCCTTCCTCCTGCCAACAGCAGCATTCTGTGTACTCACTCTCTCTGTGTGTCACTGCACATTTTAACCAACCTATTTTTAGAAGCACTATATGTAAATTATAGACAAATGACAGAACATCTTAAGTTCACCTCGATGACCACATCTTTTGAATCACCGGTGTCGACCTTCCTGTGGTATTTGATCGTTGTGGTCCCGCCACTCTCCATAGCTTCATCCAGTTGGCAGTCATTCTGGGAATCTAATGAAGGAACCCTGTGACCATCTGTCAAGTAATCCTGAAAATTTGAACAAGAGTTTTCAGAACTTTTTAGTTTTGCTGTTTCTTCCACACATATACTCGACAATAATTTAGCATAACTGTTACAGTAACAATGTTTAAGGCTCTGTTACTAGCCACTGTTCAGGGAAGGGGACCACAATGCACTCCTCTCGGGAAGACTGGATGCAAGAGAGTGTCACAAATCAAGCCTACAACAATGTGTTTTCACTTTTCACCCATTTTCTTCTTTTTTTTCTGCTTTTTTTTTAATTAATTGGAACAGGCGGAGTGTAATCTTCAACTTGCACAGTCTGATCTGGCAGAAAACAAGGGACATGTTTATGAAAAAGCATCACAAAAAACCATTTTCACTGTTTGATGACAGGAAGTATTAACTAAGGTCGAATATTGTTCACTCTGCTAAAGCAGTCCTTGCTTATAAATATGGCCCACTCAGACAACACTTATTTTGTAGTTTCACATAAATTAGCATAAAACTCAGACTTAATTAGCATAATATCATGATAACCACAGCTGTTAATTTTCTGTTTGGGTATATTGAATTACTGACCCCATGGCAACAGTGAGTTATTTCCCTTGAGACTGTGAGTCATAGTGTACGTGCTGATAATTAACACTCATGGTGTATACAAGTTTTTCACAGATACTGGTCTAGGATTAGTGAAATTGATGCTCAAATCTTTATTTGCCCTCTATCTGATGCATAACAATCATTTACATTACAACCAGACAAATATAGTTGATAAGGCAGGAGATTCAGCAAGCTCAGTTGAGCTTTTTTT